>NC_090827.1:59476358-60115221 GCF_028021215.1 Eschrichtius robustus | reverse complement strand
TTTAAAGTGCAGCTCTTCAAAAATTTCATTTAAAAAGATCATCTGTAAGGAAAAAAAAATACGCTTAATTTAAACACTGATTTTAAACATCCCCATAAGTGAATGAACAAAACATCAGGCTCGGTTTATAAACTCCAGGAGATCCCTGCAATAGGAAAAGGTGTCCTGTCAATAGGTGGCTGCCGAGATGGTTTGATTTTAGGGACAGCAGAAAGGACTCCTGCTTTTTTCCTCATGTCTTTCCTCTCACCTATGGCCTCACTGATGCCTGAAATAAATTTTGAGTGTCCTTGGTCCTTCAGTGTCTGTCTGATCCTGCAAAGGAGCTGGGCCTGCCTCACTGTGACTTTGGAGACACATAAGTCTTACCAGGCATTTGTCCCTCTGCGTAAGTGAAGAGGTAACGCTTTACCCTGAAAGCAGGTTTTAATCAGGGGCAAAGGGCACTGAGCACCAGAAGACTAGCTTTCATACGTACAATTCAAAATAAATACTTAAGAGTGACATTAACATGACACAAGTTAACAATCATACACTCAATGCCTGTCAGAAAATATTATGTATGTATAAATGTTAAGGATGCTGCTATCTTCTAGGAGAAATACCAGCCTATGTCCTCCTTCCCCCATCCCTAACCGCTGCCCTCCCCCAAAAAAAAAACTTTAGCAAACCTTCATAGCATAGGTGAATTCATTCTTCTGCTTTTAACTCGGGTTTCTGATCCTAGTCATGTACTTGTCTGGGCTGGCAGCACTCATTACCGTAGTATAAACTGTGTAGCTGAAAATGAGAGGAATTTTAACATATACATCATTTTCTCTAATATTCCAAAGAGGGGAAAAAAAACCACCAAGCTCTTTTCCTAATACTTGGGACCCAGGACAAGAATACAAATAGAGACCCACATATGTCAGGCTATTTAAAAGTTATAATTCAAGCAACCACAAAAAGTGTTCTTTCCTATTTTGACAACACTGTGGAAGGCCAAGTTCAAAGTTCTCAGACTCCCCAGAGTTCCACACTGTGGCAATGAGGGAGAGCTGGCCTTGGCCTGCAGCCCTGCTCTGCCTACCCCACAAATGGCACATATGTGGACACTCATCTAGGCTTCATGCACCACCCCCAGCAAACAGCCATCCCTTGGCCACCACCAGGCACAGGACGTCCAGGACGGCTGCACACCGCCATCAGGAGAACACCACCCAGGGAAGTGGACCACACAGGCCCTGGAAATGGCTTGCGTGCTGTTCAGGACGAGAATTCCAGGGTTCTGGGTACTTGGGCCAGACTCTGAGTGGATTCCTTATATCATGGGAGAGTCAGAGGAAGGCCAGAGTGGGGCCCCGAAAGCTCAGGGATCAAGACAGGGGGTCCACTGGCCCAGATCTAAGGACGAAAAGTACAATGTCACTTACTCAACATTCTGCAGAGCAAGAGACCCAAATAACTTGTGCACATGCGCCTACACATGCACATACACACTGAGGCTCCTACCCTTCACTCCCTTCAACTACCTTTTGCCCCAGACACCAGCTGGGATGCCTGCTCAAAGCACTGGGAGTGGGGCGCTTTAGGAACAGGCACTGGCACACCCCACAGCTGAATCAAACACTGGGCTGAAGACAGCACTATGAGAACATGCAAAGCTTGTCCAAGGGGAACGAAGGTTCCCTGAACAGGACCTCAGCTGCTTATTTACTTTAGTCATAATTATTTTTTTTTAATTTTTTAAAAAATTTATTTATTTTTGGCTGCGTTGGGTCTTCATTGCTGCGTGCGGGCTTTCTCTAGTTGCGGCGAGCGTGGGCTACTCTTCGTTGCCAGCTTCTCGTTGCGGTGGCTTCTCTTACTGTGAAGCATGGGCTCTAGGTGTGCGGGCTTCAGTAGTTGTGGCACGCGGGTTCAGTAGTTGTGGCTCATGGGCTCTAGAGTGCAGGCTCAGTAGTTGTGGTACAGGGGTTTAGTTGCTCCGTGGCATGTGGGATCTTCCCGGACCAGGGCTCAAACCCGTGTCCCTTGCATTGGCAGGTGGATTCTTAACCACTGCACCACCAGGGAAGCCCTTTAGTCATAATTCTGTTCTCCATCACTGTTTTAATATTGGAGCTCCACTGCAGGGGGCTGTAATTTTGTAGCACAGCACAAGGGGGCAGCATAGAGCTCCTTGCTTCTGTTCAGACATTTCTGAATATTAACCTCACACACTGAACAGACGTAGCTGATGGTAATCATTACATGTAAAAGGCCTGAGAGTCAGGGATCTGTGTTATTTTTGGTTCACTGGTGATAATCATTTAAATGTAGATCCTCTTGGGTTTTCAATTATACAATAAAGAAAAATGCTTCTTGGTAAACTGTTTATAACTTCTGACAATTCTATTTCAACAAAACATTTGCCATTTAAACGTTCATAGCCTTTAACTCAGTAATCCTACTTCTGGGAATTCAGCCAAGGAAAATAATACAAAAACAGGGGGGAAATGTACAAATATATTTATTTCAGAGTTTTAATAGAGGAAAAACTAACAACTGGAGAATGTTTAATTCAATTATACTACATTCAATTGGTTATGATGCAGCTATTTAAAATTATAAGGGCTGCTCACAGCACAGAAAATGCTTTATTAAAATAAATATAAAAACTATTTGATTATACTATTAATCTTTAAACAAAATATTTATCATTTATATAACTATTTAAAAAACTATAAGAACAAAAAAATAGGTTAACTATTTTTTAAATGACTATTAAAAAGGCAAAATTGTGCCCATCTGGAAAGGGTAATGGTGAGTTGGAGCTAACTCCTACAGGCTGGTGAGAGTCAATGGCTAAATATGCAGGAAGTTTATGAGCCAACTGTAAGCTTGAAATAGGCCAGGGTGAGTATTTACACCAAGGAAATCAATAAATGCTACAAATCAGGAGTCTTTTGTTTTTGCTCTCTCTGCCCTCAAAGAACTAGTTCACTAGCATAGTGCTGGGTATCATTTGTGACCCAACTAGCTCATTTGTTAGAGTGGGAAAATACTGATTTGCTTTTCTGTAGAAGATTGTTTTGGCTGTTAGAATATCGTTTATGGAATTAATTTTTTAGCAATAATCGTTTTATCTGGACATACTTAAAGAAGAAAATTTCAAAGAGATATATTCCTATTACAGTGCAAAGTGAACAGAGTAACACCAGTTTTGAAAATGTCATTGTACCTAAGGAATCTTAGAGCACCCAAATATACAAAAGTTAATCTAGAGGCCGTCAGGAAAACTACTGTTTTATATTTGTGTGAAAGAGGATCATTTCAAAGAAAAAAATCAATTGGGTATTTGAAACTAAAAATCCCTTTACAAGTTTTATCCATATTAGGCTATTTCTTCAAGAATACCATTTTTGATATTCTTGCCTTGAAGAAAGAAGGATGATGAGAAAGTACGAAATGCTGGGTTTTGGAATTTATGGAGGTAAAAGAAGGAGATAAGACTCTGTGATGACTTGCGTCCTCTTCTATTTTAGGCCCTACCTCACTGAGCTGGTCTTGGGCACAGAGAAGGCAATCAGGCAACACCTTGAGGGGTATGCGGCCACGAAGTGCAGGCTCTTGGCCTATTCAGCCGTGCTGTGATGGTGACGGCGGACCTTCAGAGCTTCCTGTACAAGTTTGGTGGGGTCTGCGTCTCAAGTTTAACTAACAGCTTCCTGTGGCAGTGGCAGTGGCAGCCCGGCCCAGCGGTTCACGTCAAAAAAAAGGAGGTTGGTAAAATCCCAGGCTGTAGACCCGAGAAGCCATTGTTCACAGAATGCTACTATCAAGGGCACAGGCTACAAGAGAAACATTAACTCAGGCACGGAATCAGCTGTGAAATGAGCACGGGGGTAGCAGAAACTCCCCGGGAAGAGAAAGGAAAGCCAAAGCTTAGTACTAACAGTGAAGTTAAGGAGCTCGCAAGCAGCAAAGGTGGTCCCCAGCTACCAGACGGATTTAGGATAAGCATGTCATGCCCTCCTCCTTCCAGATCACTCTATCCTCCTCACCTTTGTTTTTCCCCATGGACTCCTCACCTGACTTTTGCTACATTTGTTTATCTGTCCCTCCCTGCCAGTAGAATGCTGGTCCCAGCAGAGCAAAGAGTCTGTTTTGTCACGGCTGGATCCACAGCACCTAGAAAACCTGCTCTGTGGGAGCCCTCAGATCCCTGCCGAGCCAAAGAGCGCAGGAGAGAGTCTACTGTGCCAGGGTGATGTATGAACAGATGTGCTTAACATGTCACTTACTTGTTATAAACCGGAAACACTGACAAAACCTGCATAGGAGAAATCATATTAAAAATGATTAGAAATTCGAAAAGATTCATGCACCCCAATGTTCACAGCAGCACTATTCACAACAGCCAAGATACGGAAGCAACCTAAGTGTCCATCAACAGATGAATGGATAAAGAAGATGTGGTGTATATATACAATGGAATATTATTCAGCCACAAAAAAGAATGAAATTTTGCCATTTACACAACATGGATGGACTTGGAGGGCAATATGCTTAGTGAAGTAAGTCAGACAGAGAAAGACAAATGCTGTATGCTATCACTTATATGTGGAATCTAAAAAACAATACAAATGAATGTATATAGCAAACAGAAACAGACTCACAGATATAGAGAACTAGTGGGAGAGAAGGAGGAGGGGAGGGGCAAATTAGGGGTATGGGATTAAGAGATACAAACTACTATGTATAGGGACTTCCCTGGTGGCACAGTGGTTAAGAATCTGCCTGCCAATGCGGGGGACATGGGTTCGAGACCTGGTCTGGGAAGATCCCACATGCCACGGAGCAACTAAGCCCATGTGCCACAACTACTAAGCCTGCACTCTAGAGCCCGCGAGCCACAACTACTGAGCCCGCGTGCCACAACTACTGAAGTCCATGTGCCCTAGAGCCCGTGCTCTGCAACAAGAGAAGCCACTGCAATGAGAAGCCTGCGCACCACAACGAAGAGTAGCCCCCGCTCGCCGCAAATAGAGAAAGCCCGCGCACAGCAACAAAGACCCAACACAGCCAAAAAAAACCAAAAACAAAACTACTATGTATAAAATTAGCTACAAATATATTATATGGTACAACACAGGAAATACAGCCAATATCTTATAATAATTATAAATGGAATATAACCTTTAAAAATTGTAAATCACTATGTTGTACACCTGAAATTTATGTAACATTGTACATCAACTATACCTCAGTAAAATAATAATAATAATAATAAATAAAAGACTATTAAAAGGTAGGAGAAATACACGCATAATATCAATAGGAATAAAATAACCACTGAACACTTTGGTGTCTCTTGGGGTGACAGAGTTAGACTTTTGGAACCTTTCTCTTTTTTTTCTTTTAAACAAATGAACACGTTATAACTATGCTTTTTTTTTTTTTAACATGCAGAAAAACTCAGATGAAGATGATACTTTAACCTAAATGGTTACAAGTTCAGAAAATGTTTTTCTTTTAAATGTTTTCAACCAGGTAAAACTTCTACTTCAATATTGCTTGATTTCAGAAGAATTTTTTTTAAAATCACTATTGAGAAAGACACCAAACATCCTGGGTAAAAGCTGGACATTGTGACACAAGTTACCTGAAAGAGCGTCTCCAGGCTGAGGTTTGCCTGGCCCGTGGCATTAAGAGCTTTGATGGCAGGTGTTCTGTAAGGACAATGGTCAAAGGTCACTTGGCACTTCAGGAAACTCTGAATCCCACAAGCTCTCATTTTGGGAGGTTCAATGCAAGGTCTAGCCTCATTATCTCCCTTTCCCCCAAACAGATTCTGGCCCCCATGCATGTTTGCTACCTTGTCTCAAACCACCATGGTGGAATTAATTTAACCCCGTCTGCTCAAGGAAGCCAGGATGATGAAAATGTTTTCTGTGAATTGAACAGTTGCCACCAAACACACGGGTCAGTAAAGCCAAGGAAAAATATATAACTACTTGCCTTTTGGGGACGCACTAACTTATAATTATAGAATATTCAAAATTAGAAGGGAAATTAAAGCCCCCAAACAGTTTATTTATTTAAGTGCAGGGAAATGTTTTCCTTCCCAAAAAGTCTTACATAGAAAACTATGAACCTTGTTCCATCCTTTCCTTTTACAGATGGGTGAACAGAGGCCCAAGAGGCCACCCAGTGAATCATCAGCAGAGCTAGGGGTGGAATCTAGAACTCCTGACCCTGAGGCCAGAACCAACCTTGTCTTCCCAACACCCAGCCATCTGCCAAGAAACTCCTTGCCATGCTCTCCACCACATACCACACTCTCCCATCCTGGCCAAGGGCTAAGGTACATTTTCTGGGAGGGGACAGCACCTATAATCCTCTCCAGTTCCCGTAGCAAGAGGGGCACATTCTCCTGACCACAAGAAAACACTGCAAACCAGAAAGTGTTTAGAGACTACCTTCGGTCATCTCTCTTAGGCACTGGCTTCCAATGGTCATAATTTGTCTCAACTCGGAACCACCTGCAACACAGCACATCATCTTGTCTTAGCCAAGGTCATTTGGGACACAGCTAAAGAAAAAGTATAGAAAAATAAAAAATACCTCTAGTTTCACCAATTAAAGAAAAAAAAAAAGATTACTGATACAAAATGACCAGAGCCTTTAATTCTACTCACGCTCCATTTAAAGGATCTAGAGGCCATATGTCTGCTGGGCCATCTCTGTTCCTTGTGATGACCACTCCCTCCCGGGGGGATGTGCCACCAACAATGTAATAAACATCAGCAATAAGGGGAGTCTTGGCCAATTTGTAAACAGCTGCTTCAAAGTTTTCTGATTCACTCAGGGTCTGAACAAAATAAACAAACCTGCATTAGTATCATCATACACGGCAGTTATCCACACCAACTGATGGACAGATGGTCCAAAGCACATTCTCCTACTATATTAAGCCATGGCTATAATCTTGAACTGCTCTGACCTCATTCTCTTGTCATCAGGGCTCCTGAGATGGAAGAAGCCTCGATGGAAAGCCAACAGCAGCAGGGTTTTTCTCACAAAAGAAGAGAACTTTGACAAGTTGTCTTTGGTGAGAGACCCGGCTCACCAAACACAGGCTGCATGATTTCGAGGCAGATCACCCTCGCAAAGATCTCCCCATGTCTCTTCATTCATTTGTTCTTTTAGCAGATATTTCCTGAATACCTGCTATGTGCTAGACACTGTGCTGGTGTGGGAACAGAGCCGTGAATATGATGGACCCCGTCCTTGCTCTCCCCAAACTTCCAAAGATGAAAGTAAAGTCAACAGGCAATAGTGACACAACGTAATGAGTGTCAACACAGGAGAAGGAGAGGCTGTGGACGTCACAGCAGGGGACCCATCCTTAGCCAGGCCATTGAGAAGGCCCCTCAGGGAGGTGTCGCATGAGCTGAGGTCAGAGAGACAAACAGAAGTCAGACCAGAGAAAACGGTGGTTGTGGGGTTGGGAGTGGGCGTGGGGAAGAGAGTTGTAGCTCAATGGAACAGACTGGCAAAGGGCTGGAGATGAAAGACAGCGTGCTGCATTAGAACATCGAGCTGAACTGGGCTTCATCAACACTTGCATAGGTCTGCAGCATGGACGGTTAAGGGGGTCACTTCCCAAATATTCAGCTTCCACATGTGCTCCTTCCTCAAGCTCATCTGCTCGAGAACGTCCTGGGTAGAGGGCCAGCCCCTCCCACCTATACCTTCACCAACACTCTTCCACCACTTTTGGAAAGTACAGCCATCCTGCTCACCCAACCTGAATAGTGCCAAAGCACAGTGTCAAGGGTGGGGAGAGGGTCAAACAAAAGAACGACCCAAAACATTGGTGTCTGCAAAGGTGCCATCGTCCAACACCATAAACCATTAACCACGGCAAGCTCTGTGGACTGTTCCCTGACTTATACATATCGCTGTTAGGGTGGGGTAGTTAGACTTGAGTTGGTTTGTTCTAAACTCAGCAAAATTATAAGTGAGGCAATAGGAGTGATGGAATAGCTTTTGGATTATGTCACCTATAGCATCCCCCAACTACTATCTAAGAATTCATCGCCTCTAACAGAATTCTATGAGAACAATGCAAAAGAACATCAGTAAGAAATATTGAAGGCAGTGGTGCCTGATTTCATTCACCCAAGTGGCACACTCAGGGGGAGACAGGTACCTTATCTATCTCAGGGAATGGAGGAAATGGGCAGTGACTGCTAATGAGTACAGGGTTTCCCTTTAGGGAAATGAAGAAGTTCTAAAACTGATTGTAGTGATGGCTGCACAACTCTGTAAGTACACTAAAAACCAGTGAGTTGTATACTTTAGATAGATGAATTGTATGGCATGTGCCTTGTATGGCATTACCTCAATTAAATATATGTCTACCTTATGACCCAACAATTCCACTCTTAAGTACTTCATAACCAGCTGAAATGGATATATGTTTACAAAAAGACTTGTACAAGAATTTCTACAGCAGCCTTATTCACAATAGCCCCAAACTGGAAACAACCCAATGCCTATCAACAATAAAATGGATAAACTGTGGTATACTCATACAACTGAATCTTCTTCAATAAAAAAAAGGAATGAGCTAGTAATACAAACAAGGATGAATCTGAAAAACATTATGCTGAGTGAAAGAAAAAGAGTCCCTATACTATGATTTCATGTATATGAATTCTAGAACAGGCAGAACTTCCTATAGTGATAGAAGTCAGAGCAGTGACTCGGGGAAGGTTGGGTGTCGGAGGAGGTTAGAAATTGACTGGAAAGGAGCACTAGGGAAATTTCCAGGGACATTTGGAAATGTCGGCCAACTAAACATGGTCACTTGCCATCTGCCTCCACAAGGATTAGGTCACTAGCCACTGCAGTCGCTGACCTTCAACACATCCTGAAAGGAGTTCAGGGTGGAGATCAGGAATAAGGCACTCTGTGCTCTGGGGAAAACTGGCGGAACAGGTCTTCAGACAGTTAGATATTTTCAGGAGAAGGTTTTATCAGCCCAATTCTTTCATCTCCTCATACCTAGAAAAGCACTAAAATCATTAATGGCGACATCTGCTCCTCATGACTAGCAGTGAGCCTCAGCCAAAATGTGTGCCTGACTACACTCACCCTCTTCACTAAAATCACATATAACACTGACCTCTCTCTCCCCCTACCTCTCTGAAGCAGTTTCTCAGAGCTATGTGAAATGCTGTCTCCCAGGCTATAGTCCTCATCTTGCCCCAAATAAAACTTAACTCACAGCTCTCATATGGTGCATTTTTTTTTCGGTTGCTACATTCTATATCTTGTTTTGTTGGTGGTTACATGGATGGATAAACGAGTGTGTAAAATTGTCAAAACACACTGAACTAAAAACCCTTAATATCTGTGCATTTCATTGTATGTAAATTATATCTAAATTTTTTTTAAAATCACTGGTGTTTAGATTCCCCTGGATAGACTGATTGATTGATTGATTGATTTGTGTGGCTGCACCAGATCTTAGTTGTGGCACGTGGGATCTTTAGTTGCGGCACGTGGGATCTTTAGTTGCGGCATGTGGGATCTGGTTCCCTGACCAGGGATCGAAGCCGGACCCCCAGCATTGGGAGCGCAGAGCCTTAACCACTGGACCACCAGGGAAGTCCCTCCCCTGGATAGATTTTAAATTACAGTTTTATTTTTAAATGTCAACACGTACAATACACTGGATTTCTGCAGCTTTTTAATCTTATGATGAAATACTTTAGAAGTCATCTTTAAAAATATGTGAAGGATGCATAGTTTGTCAACATCTTTAGGGAACAGTTAAGTAAAATGTTTAGGAGAGGGCTTCCCTGGTGGCACAGTGGTTGAGAATCTGCCTGCCAATGCAGGGGAGACGGGTTCGAGCCCTGGTCCGGGAAGATCCCACATGCCACAGAGCAACTAAGCCCGTGTACCACAACTACTGAGCCTGTGCTCTAGAGCCCACGAGCCACAACTACTGAGCCCGTGTGCTGCAACTACTGAAGCCCGTGCACCTAGAGCCCGTGCTCTGCAACAAGAGAAGCCACAGCAATGAGAAGCCCGCGCACTGCAACGAAGAGTAGCCCCCCGCTCGTCGCAACTAGAGAAAGCCCATATGCAGCAACAAAGACCCAACACAGCCAAAAGTAAATAAATAAAAAAATTTATATAAAAAAAAAGTTTAGGAGAATTTCAAGTCCACAGGGGCTTAATCATTTAGAGCAGGACAAGGAAGGGCCAAAAGCCTAAACCCAGGCAGGGCCAGATCCTTTCACCAGAGATGTGCTCCTGAAAATGTGCTTTCTGTGGTCAGATTACAAGTTATATGTGGCCTGGAACCCTGCTGACTAAGAGCGAACCTAAAGCTGATGTTCCTTTTGTTGTGCGTAGACCTACCTTCTAATGCATTTGTTTTGCTTTGCATTTGTTTTGCATTCTTACGATGACCATAGCGCCCTTATAGTGCCTGCCTGAAAAAATTCAAGGCTTCCCAAAGAATTTACAGCAAATACCTGAAGATAGGGCCCCTATGTCCCAGTCTCTGCGGGAGGGTAGGAGGCTGACTTACTTCACATGGACAACTCCCTCCTTTCTACTTTTGCTAATTTTTCACTTCTCTGACTGTACTGTGCTCCCCTCACCCCCTCCCTATTCCCTCATTCTCCCTTTAAAATACTCAGTCAAGTAGAAGTTAAGTTCCATTCACGCTGGACACTTTTCCCTATTGCAATATTATACTACTGATAAAAATCTGTCCTTAACACTTTAACTAGTGTCCCGCTTTATCTTTGGTACTTATTATCAAAAAAGGTGATAAGCATTTTGTAAACCTTTAAATGCTTATTCTTGTCAGGAGCTTCTTACATTAAAAACAACGTTGTTAAATGACACAGCATCACAACATGAACACAGTTTAGAACATGACATTAGGGTGAGGTGGGCTCGACAGTAAAAATACTCACAGTGCGGATAAGCCAGCTGACCGGTGAGTGTCTCTGAAAAAGGGCAGCAATCATATTCTCCCACCACCAGCCTTTATCTGCCAAGGATGGAACAGTAAGTATATGCTCGAATTGTTGCCCCAGAGCCACGTTTTAAAATTCCTAAATCTTGTTTCTTTCCCATAGTACAAGTTGATGCGGGAGAAATGGTGGTGGATGAAGAGTGATTTTATTAGCAACCAGTTTTCAAAGATGAAGCCCAAATTTCATGGCAACATATAAATATGTATATGTATATGTCTGAGTATATATGTATGTATATATGTATTTCATATGTGTGTATGTGTGTGTGTGTGTGTGTATATATGTAGTCTTTTACCTGGAAACAATGATAATTATGTTAAAGGAAATCATTCTATTATATTACTTCATGCAAAATGAAATTATGTAGCTAATAAGAAAAGTGACTCAATAGTATTTGGAAGGGCTTCCCTGGTGGCGCAGTGGTTAAGAATCTGCCTGCCAATGCAGGGGACACAGGTTTGAGTCCTGGTCTGGGAAGATCCCACCTGGAGCGGAGCAGCTAAGCCTGTGCGCCACAACTACTGAGCCTGCGCTAGAGCCCGCGAGCCACAACTACTGAAGCCTGTGCGCCTAGAGCCTGTGCTCTGCAACAAGAGAAGCCACCACAATGAGAAGCCTGTGCACTGCAACAAAGAGTAGCTCCCACTCGCCACAACTAGAGAACCCGGGCGCAGCAACAAAGACCCAAAGCAGCCAAAAATAAATACAAATAAAATAAATAAATTTATATAAAAACATAGTATTTGGAAGACTGTAGAGCACGTATATATTTCAGAACTTTAAGTAAGATTTGGGCTCTTTTTTTTTTTTTAATGCTTTTTAACATCTTTAAAATTATCTGTAGGGGATTTATTTCCAAAGAAAAATTTTCATTCAAGAAATAAGCATTTCATTCAAGAAATAAGCATTTCATTCAAGAAATAAGCATCTACTAGCCACCATATCCAGACTTGGTCCAGACCCTTGGAATTTAACAGTAACCAGAAGAAACTAGTGCACCATTAAATAACAAGGTTTTGATAACCATAATAAAGTAAAACAATAATGTAATCATGAGTGACAAGAGAGGACTCCTCTGAGAGGAGCGTAAGGATAGCCCCTCTGAGTTGTGGACATCTAGCTAAGGCGGGCAGAGCATTCCAGACAGAAGGCATAGGTGTCAAGCCTAAGGCAGGGACAAGCTTGGCAGATGTCAAGAAAACAAAGAACGCCAGTGAGGTTCAGGTGGAGTGAGGGAGAAGGAGAAGCATAAAATGAGGTGCTGGAGGTGATCACGTAGAGTTTTGAGATCAGAGTCAGGTCTCTGGATTTGTCACGTGAAATGGAAAGTCAGGGACTTCCCTGGTGGTCCAGTGGTTGAGAATCTGCCTTGCAATGCAGGGGACGCCAGTTTGATCCCTGGTCGGGGAATTAAGATCCCACATGTCGTGGGGCAACTAAGCCCGTGCGCTGCAACTACTGAGCCCGTGGGCTCTGGAGCCTGTGCATCACAACTAGAGAGGAGCCCACGTACCACAACCAAGAGCCCACACGCTGCAACAAAAGATCCCGTGTGCCTCAACTATGCAGCCAATAAATAAATAAATAAATATTAAAAAAAAAAAAAAAGAAGAAGAAATGGAAAGTCATGGTAGGCTTTAAGCAAGGGAACAATCTGATCATGCAGCTGCAGGGTGGAGAAAGTACAGGAGGGTGAGAACAGTAGTGGGGAGATCAGATGGACAGCTAGGCAGTAACACAGGTGTGACAGCCTAGCAGGGAAGGTGGAGAGAATGGACAGGGAGAGTCTCATTTTGGTGGTAGAGCTGACAAAACTTAGGGACCGAGGGGTCAAAGAACTCTCCTGGTAGCAATTGGTTGAGGAGAAATGCCATTCCCTGAGACATGGAAAATTAGGAGAGGTGTAACTTTGGGTGGAGGAGGAGTAAGGGCAGGAAAAGGGGAAAAGAAAAGAGCAAGAGATGTGCTTGAACATGTTAAGTTTGGGATGCCTAGGCGACATCAATGTGGAGATACTGAGCAGGTAGTTGGACACTTCAATCTGGGGCTCAGAAGAGGGCCAGCCCAGAGAGGTGACAACAATGACAAACACGTCTATGGCCCTTGCTCTGTGCCGGGCATTGCTCTAGATACCTTACATACATGAAGGTACACCTTACATAGATGAACTCATTTCATCCTTACAGTGGCCATTATCGTCTCTGTTTTTCAGATGAGGAAACTGAAGCACAGAAAGGTTAAGCACCTTGGTCATGATCACCAGCGAGCAAGTGACAGCACCAAGGTATAAACCCAGGCAGCCTGGCTCTGGGGTCTGAGATCTTATCCGCAGATGGTTAGGTCTCCCACACTCCATGCCATTTGTTAGTCCTCCTCCTTTTCTTATCCTTATTCATATACTAAAGGCACTGTTGGCCCTCTCCATAATATCCAGAAACTTAATTGAAGATCTTAATTATCGCTATTAATGAAGAGATGTTATTTTATCGTTCAGGCATTTTAACTCAGTCTTCGCAGACTAAAGATATAACTAGTTTTCCTTAGCTTAAGGTTTAAAAAATTTTTTTAAAGAAATTTGACAGTACTTAATTAAATGTGTATGTAAAAGAATAATTCAGTTATTTTTAAACTGCTCATACCATAACTATCAGTTAAATAATTTGAGTCACAAAATGATGGAAACAAAGCCCCTTTTGTTTACACATGTTTACAGTCATTCTCTGTAAAACTTCAGTAACTGTCATGCTGTGGTTTGGGTACCACTGGTTGAGAATTAGTCTCACTCATAGCTGACATTTGAGAAAATGATGAAGAAATACATGAGGATAAAGAACTGAGTCCCTTGGACATTGATATATCCTTAACCAGCATCTTCCTGGTCCAGCCTATATAAAAAGATAAGAATACATCAAAGGAAACAACAAGTTGATCAGGGGTTCATCAGATGACCAACACTACACTTTAAGAGACTCCATGTACCTGTCTTTCTCCTTTATTCAGTTGCAATTCCTGAGGACAGAGACCAGAGCTGGCTTATCTCAGGGTTTCCCACATATTGGGAAACTGAGTGGTGTCCCCTGAGATTTAGGGGATGGCAGTGGGGTTATTTAATAGAGCAGCCAGGCAAGAAGCCAGGAGATCAATTTGAGAACCATCTCTCCCAACAACTAGCTGTCCTTTCATCTTGTAGCCTTAGTTTCCTCCTTTGCATAATGGATGCGGTTAATAATATCAGCCCAGCCTATCTAACAGGACTGTTGTGAGGGTCTAATGAGAAAACTTAGGAGTAAGTGCACAGAAAACCTTAAAGTGTTTTACTTGTATAATGCCACCATATATCCTCTGATTACTGCAATAGCTTCCAGACAGTCTTCTGCTTCCATCTTAACCCAACATGATCTAGTCTCTACAAAGCAGCCAAATGATAGTTAAGAATATAAAGGTAAAACAGATCTGTTCACTCCCTGGCCTAAGATCTTCCTAGGGCTTCCATTTTGTTTAAAACCCAAACTCCTCCTCATGACCCTGCACCATGGCCTCAGCCTTCCTCTCTGTCTCTACTGTCACTCCCCACTTACTCCATCCTGTAACCACATTACACAGTCTTTTGTTTCTGGAAGCCACCAGGAATGGTCCTCCCCCAGCTTCTGCACACCTGGATCATGTGAGTCAGGCCTTCCCCGACCTTATACCTGCACTACCTGCTGCACGCCCTCCTTCATTCTCTATCACATCTTCCTGTTTTACTTTCTTGGTAGCATTTATCACTAGCTGAAATAATCTTCATTGCTTACTTGCACACTGCCCACCTTCCCCCACTAGAATGGAAGCATGTAGCGTAGAAGGTGTTCCATATGTTCTGTTGGGTGAGTGAATGAAGTACTTGGATAAAACTGAACAGGGATAGGGCTAAAAGTGCTTGGGAGTTTGTTTTGATTACCTCGTTCGTCGCCAGAAACGGTAAACTTGTGTGGACTCTGACCGGTCCATAATCCTACGTAGCCAATAAAGGTGGTTCCTGTGAAGGCGATCTGAAATCAAGAGGTAAGGCATCATCTCAACACTCCAACCAAATGTACACTGAAATCACCTGTTTTGTCCCACAGTTTCATGGATTTTTTTTTTTTTCTTATAAGTTCCAACATAATAGAATAAAAACTCTTGAAATAGCCTTCTGGAAGATTTAACTTTGGGGGTCCATGGATAGAAGTCAGTGGATCTGTGACCTCAGATGGAAAAAAAAAAAAAAAAGGTACATCTTTATTTTCACTAGCCTCTAACTGAAATTTTACTCCCTCTGTAGTGAGTAATGCATGCAAGAACTCATGTAGTCATAGCAATGCCTGTGACTCCATCACCAGGAGAAGTTCAAGTATTTTCACATACATAATGGCATCATACCTATGTTGATATGGTATACATGCATATCTTGAAATATCATTCATACTTATCACTAGTCCGAATTTATGGTAGTTTCTAGACCCACTGCTAAATTTTACCAGTTAATGTGTTAAGAAAAAGTATAATATCGAAATGGCTGTATTTCAACATAACTGGTTTCTTCACAATCTCATGAATTTTATTTTATGTATTTATGAAACATTATTTTGAGAAGGGATCAATAAGCTTCATCAAAGGGCTCCTCGCAGAAAAAAGTTAAGAAGCTCCATCCTAGAAGTAGCAAATGGGCTTCCATTTAAAAACTTATGTTGACTCGATTATAAGAGATTAATATCATGCATCTTACAAGCTCTGTGAAGTAAGGGGAAACAAGTGAGACTGTTTGTCAGTAAAAATCAAATTTAAATTTTAAATATTAAAAAATTCTTTTACATACATCCTTCATTTTATCCTCATGATTATTCCATGAGTTATAGGGATCACACCCACTTTTTTTTTTCTTTCTTTCTTTCTTTTTTTTTTTTTTTTGCTTTGCTCCCACTTTAAATAAAGGAAATGAACTCTAATGATTACAAGACACCACTATATATCCCTGAGGAGAAAAACAAACTCTATCAGTTATTTCAGATACCAGACACCCAGCTCACATGGTTCAGTAAAGATGAACCAATACTTTTGTATTTTGAGAAATGAACGGGCCTAGCTTACTTTTTTCCTAGAAAGTTGAATTTTAAGTCAGTAACTTTTCATTTAATTGTTTATTTCTGCCTCATCTGGTTGTAAAATAAAGTGGCTAAATTACAAGGGGAAAATGCAATGGTCTTAATTTCATAAATGACCTCTTCCCCGAGACTCAATGAGGGTCTTCCATGAATTCTCCCCATTTCCATTCATGGCAGTAAAACGGGAATAAGTCTACCTCACTACTAAAGCCCTTATAAAACTTAACTATAGGGGAAAAAGTAATCACACAGTCACTTCATTCACATGGCACACCAACCCTCACATCAGTGTTACTCTTGAAGAGCCAGCAAATTAAAGTTACAAAAATCAAAATCCCTGGTAGTTTCCAAGATATTTTATAACACATAACTACAAATAATTATAAGATATTATTTGTACGATATTGTATCTTGTAGCTCTGAAAAACTGTATTTCTAAATGTCTATGCTTTCCAACCGTCTGTGCCAGGTCAGTTAACATAAACAAAGCCCTAGCTGGGGCAGGAGACTCTACAATCTGAGTTTTGGGGAGACAGCTACTTGAAGGCTGAAGTCCTGGGTTTCGTCCCACCTCTGCCTCATCTCCTCGTGTGATGTGGAGCAAGTTAGTCTCTGTAAGTCTCGGCCCTTTCATCTGAAAAATGAGGATAGAAATGCTGACTTGTGCCTGACTCGCAGGGCTACCGTGAAGATCAAAGGAGGTCCTGTATCTGAAAATACTTTTAAAACTATGAACACTAGGTAAGACTAAGAGCTTAATTATTGGATGAATAACCCGTTCTTAATTTAGCAAAGCAATTTATTAGCCATGAGCCCTCAGCAGAAAGACAATACCCAAGTGTAAACTGTTAAATTCGGTAATAATAGCCTGAGCACCGAGATCAGCCACACCAATAGACCATTTCCCATGAGATCTCCAGGAACAACAGAAACAAATGAAGCAACACCTGTTAGTTAGGGTGAGTCTAGAGAGAACAGCTGAAATTATTTTTATTGCATTTAATCTTTTGTCGATTTTTAAGAATTTTTGCTCATTGTAGAATAATGGAGAAAAGCATAAGGTAGTAAAAATAATTATTGTCCCCTATTATTATTCAGTAATAATTACTAACATTTTAGCAGATGTCCTTTCAGAATTTATTTTCATGGATATTCTGTCATGCTACCACTTAAAACCATTTTTGAAGTAAATCTTCAGCTACAAATTAAATTGGTAATAGTGGTGAAGTAAAGGAATGAAATTGGGAAAGGAGAAACATTCACCTTAAATATTTCTGTACTGTTTGAATGTTTTATGAGAAAGTTTTTGTTTGTAAAAGCAGACGACCAACTGAGTATTTAGTAAATGAGTTTCTAGTATTTGTGACTCAACCCCTAAATGCAAAGAACAAACGAAATAAAGTCCTTAAACAGTGTCCCCCCAAAGCCAAGATCTGACTTTTGCATTCTCTGTTCTGTTTCATGGCAATGACATGCTTTGTGTACACAATGAACATTGATTACTGCTATCTCTCTAGATATTTACACAGAAATGTGACAATAGTACATACTAGGTTGTACTTTTAAAGGAACTATGATGAAAATAAAATGATGTATAAGCATAATTTCTTAGAGATCAAAAATATGAGTAGTGTGGGTCAATTATACTTTTAGAGTGAAGGACTATTTATTATTTGGCCACTATTTATCAAGCATCTGCCATATGCTTTGCATAGATTACTTCATTTAACCTTTATAACTATCTCCATAAAGTAGTTATTAACCTCTCTGGGCTGTAATCTGCAAAATGGGTTTAAGTAATTTCCCAAGTTCACAAAGGAAGTGACAGAAGCAAACTTCAAACCCAGGACTGTCAGATCCCAAAATTAGGTGTTCCTAGACATTACACTACCCAGCCCCTCTATTCTAGAAGCAGCCTGGACATGGGAAAGCAAAGGAAAGAGCTGATTTAGCATCAAAAATGGAGACCGATCATACACCCATAGAAATTTCCCTAGGGAAAACTGATTGACCTCTGTAAGTAGATTCTCAATAATAATAAATAACCCTTGTTTCTACAAGCATACTTGATGTAAATCTCTCTTGTGGTTTTGTTTTTCCAGGAGGTTGATGTTTTTTGTATCTTAAATTGATAACACAGTTAAGCTGCAGACCATCCAAGTGACGGCTAACTTGGGTCAGCAAGTCTCTCTGATTTCTGAATCTTAACACCATACGGACTATACCTGCCCATTCTTTATGAACTGCACATCCACTGTCAAATTACGTAAGAAATTTCCAAAAGAGTAATCCAGATTCCGGCCATGATAAACGTTGCCTTTGGAGTCCTGAGCCACAATACTGGTGCAGAATCTGGGAAAAGGGAAAAATTCAACATAAGTGAACAAGAAGAAGGAAATGAGTTTTTCATTTCAAATATAAGTCCTCGAAGTAAAACAGTTTTCTTCCTTATAACAGACACATACGCTATATAATCCCTGTGGACCATAATTCAAGATGAAAAAGACAACTGGACACAACAGCGTTTGTTCAGTGTTACTAGACCTCTGCCCTCGGCACACAGGACATCGAAAACATACTGAATGCGAATTTCATCCTAAATCTAAATCTGAAACGGACTCATTCTGGGCTCAGCGAGTTCACTGAACTTTGCTTAGTCCTCTGCTTGGCAGTATGTAGTCTATTTAATGCACCATTCAAGGCTGGCTCAAGCTCAACTCTCTCTTCTCTGGATTTCTCAGAGCAAGCACCATGGCAGCTAACTATTTTGCTCCACAAATTGTTTCACTTTGTCTCTTGGAAAAAGGATGAACTATTTAGGGGCTTGGCACTTTTCCTGTCCCCCTTAAAGCTCCCTGCAGAGAGCTAATAAGAGAAAAGGATCTTTTAAGAACTCCCAGCCAGAGAGATGTATTTTGAGGAAAAGACGAAGAGGTTTGTTAAGATGTCTAAAGGTCCATATTCTCAGAGAATATATAATGTTATGTAAAAAATATTTGAATACATCATGTCCAATTCTGGGACAGGGGAAAGATATGTATATATACACACACACACACACGCACACACGCACACACACGAAATATCCTGAAGGATGGGTAGTCATTTCTGAGTAACAGGATTGTGGTTAATTTTCTTTATACTTTTCTGTATTTACTAATTTTCTATGATTACACATTATCTTTATAATTAAGAGAAAACAAATGTTACCTCCTTTTCTGTTTGTTTAAAAAAGGAAGCTTGGTCAGGTTTTAATTTTTTCCAAGGTCTCTGATTTTCAACGAGTTCACGTCAAGAAGCAAACTGATCAAACACTGGAAGTAGCTAAAGCAAAGTTTGTAGACTCTCAAAGGTGATTTTTCAAAATTGGCGAGACAACAATTCTTTCATGTCACGCCCAAATGTTTTGGTGTGAGGTGGCCCACAAGAACAGGGAACAACTAGGGAGCCAGGCTCTGCCTTGGGAGATGCACTGCATTGTGCTGGGGACACGTGCTTTTAGCAGCAACTCTGACCACTCACCATGCACTTGACTTTCAGCAAACTGTCCCCTTTGAGGCTTGGTTTCCACATCACGAAAGGTAATACAATCTCCAGTGCCTCATACCCAGTAGGCTCAATAAAGCGTCGCTAGTCTTACTTAATCTGATTCAAAAAGTCTTATACCAGAAGTGAGGACAAAACATTTCCTTTGTTAATGCTAGTGGAGTCTGATGGTGCTTTTTCTTGCCAGGCGATTCAGTATATACCTTAATATCAAATCCAAAAGTTAGAATTTTTTTTACTAGAATTTTTGCTTTAGTTGATTTGAATACAGTGACTCCAACAAAGGAAGAAGAAAATGAAAATGAAAATGAAAATAAATTGATTTTTTCATTGAGAAAACCACACGTCAGAATAGGAAAAAGATGGGGGTAGGAGACGAGGAATGGCAAAATTAACTTAGGTCAATTGAAAGGCACTTTAATACATCTGTGTCTTATCTGTGTCTTAAAACATTTCCCTGAAGAGGAAGGCAGTCACAGTGCTTCTTAACCTACTCTACCTAGATGTTCTGGGAAGATGCCAGCAGGCAGTAAAGTTTCATTATCCACAGAAAAAAAATTTTTTAAACATCTTTCGGCAGCGAGAAGCTATAAGTATCTAAAAGATGTTACTAATGAGTCTGGTCTGGTGGCAAAACAGTAAGTCCTGAAGACAGAAACCAAGTCAAATCTCTCTTAATTGCAGGACCTG
This sequence comes from Eschrichtius robustus, assembly GCF_028021215.1. Taxonomy (NCBI): domain Eukaryota; kingdom Metazoa; phylum Chordata; class Mammalia; order Artiodactyla; family Eschrichtiidae; genus Eschrichtius; species Eschrichtius robustus. Next base: position 60,094,826 of record NC_090827.1, on the reverse strand, counting down.
TTACTGAGCCAACAGACTTGAGGCTCTCCCTTCACTTTGCCTGGGGTCAACCACACACTCCGTATTGCTTTCCCCTGTGTGTGCCACAGCTGATCATGCCCACTCCGGGTACCAAATACTGGCTGCCCCTACTAGCCAGAACAGTGTAGCCTGTGACCCCAGCGCTGGAGGCAACAGGTTCATAAAGAGGAATCATGATCGCTAGCCATGATGAACATGGAAAGTTAAATGCAGGGGGACAAATGAATGCTGGGACAGCCCCCTCATTATAAGGCTGGGCAGTCACTGGGTTAACTAGAGTGGGATTATTCCAAGACCTTCCTGGGAGAGTACATGTTGAGCAGAGTTCCAAAAGTGGGATGCTACCTGGATTGGTGGAGGGAGAAAAGGGGACTTCAGGTAGAGGAACGGTTCAGCGTTGAGGTCAGAGAAGCTGCTTTCCCTTCTCGAAACTCATAATCTGCTGCTCAGCTTTACCCAGAGAAGCAAAGAGGAAGCACTGGAGGTTTCTGGGCAGCCCGGTCACCACCCTGCTTTCATTACACTGAAAACATGTCTCCTTCCACTCAGATGCGGCAGGAATCTGGGTCAAGTCTCAAGTTAATCCGCGCTAGCGCGGGTCACTCACGCGGTGGACTCGTAGGCCAGGTTAAGGAGGATGCAGTCGGCCAGGTTGAAGTTCAGGGCATCGCACTGGCCGCGGATCTCGTCGGTGAAGGGCTGGGGCAGGAAGAGCTCCAGCTCCCAGACCGCCTTTCGGATCAATGCGAGGACCCACTTGGGGACATTATCCCTAGAAATGAAGAACCACGAGAGTGTATGATCTGCTCAGAGGTTCGGAGGGGTGCGAGTGTGTGTGTACTGGGGGAGGGGGTACCTGAAGCTCTCATCCTTAGGGGTGAGTTCTAGGTGCCTCGCTTACCCAGAGAGCTCAGTCCAGGTCCAGCCGGCATCACCCAAAACGCAGCGTCCAGAAGAGAGAAGAACACTCCGAGAGAGGGAAGTAAGGCGACCGAGAGTGGCCCCCAAAAGGGTGGGCCTGGGGGCCCACGAGGCCTGCTAGGGGTGCGGGGCTGCGTCCCCTACTCGGTAGCTGAGCAGCCAGCCGGGGCGACGGCTCGGGCGACAACCCGCGCGCCACCCTGATCCGGAATGGCTGGTGGACTGGCGTGCCACTGGAGACACCGAACTTGAAAGTCAAACCAGCTGCGCGGGATCATCCCCAACCCCGGCGCTGCCTGGGGCACTAGCAAATGCCAGCTCTGGTCCCCGCCACCCCTGCACACGCCAGACGCCCGGGGTGAGCGGCATGCGGTGGAGGGCAAGGCTGTCCGAGAGGGAGGGGAGGGGTCACGAATCTCAGTTTGACGCACACTGCGCAGCAGGCGTCCGGGCTTTGCCGCCCTCCGACCCCCGCCCGCTCCCCCTGTCCTGCGCTCACCCGATGATATGCTCCATAGCGGCGCGCAAGAAGTCGCGGTCGAAGTGCTGCAGCATTGGCAGCCAGCGCAGCTCGGGGGCCGCGTCCAGGCTCACGTTGAAGAGAGGCGGGGCGGGGGACGAGGCGGCGGCCGACAGCCCGGCCCCGGCCAGCAGCAGCAGAGCCAGCGCCGTGCGCGCACTCAGACCGGCGGCTCTCATAATTCGTGCGGCCACAATCGGACTCTGGCAGCCGCTGCCCGCGCCCTGGGGAAGCGCTGGAGGAAGAGGAGGAGCCTGGGCGGAGCCGGGAGGGCTGGAGGCGGAGCCCGTGCGCCGCTTGGCCCGCCTGGTCACCCGGGACCCGGAACGGTGAGGGGAGCCGCCTCCCCAAGTCCAGCATCTGCGCTTCTCGCCCCAGTGCCTGCGTGCCACGCCCCCGCCCCCGGCCAAGGGTGCCGCCCTGCTCCGGGTCCCCCGGCGGCGCTAAATGCGGCCGCCAGCTTCTCGCCCCCCACTCTCCGCCCCATCCCACCCACGTGGGCCGAGAGAGCGTAATCGGCGGCCTGGAGGGCGTTTATGAAAATGGTTTTCAGCGGCGAAGAGGGAGGCAGCAGAGTCCTATTGCGATAGGAAGGGCCCTCCCACCCCCGCCTCATTTGCTCTTATTTAAATTCTTCAAAGGTTTAATCTGGATTTTATAAGGGGAAGGAGAGCTTTTTCAGTTCAGCAGTCCCACTTCTTTTCAGTTTCTTTAAAAAAGCTAAAAAGGTAGCTAACATTTACGTGCAGAGTGTTTTGCCCACTCTGTCTCATTTGACCATCAAAACAAGCCAGAAGATAACGTTCTCCTGACTCATCCCTGTTTTCCTGATGGGGAGTGTTACGTAATTTGCCCGAGGTCACAGCGCTGGTGAGCTAGCCTCAAAGCCAGACTGTCAGAATCCAAATTCCACCCTCACAATCGAGCCTCACCTTTTCGCGTTCCCAGTATGGGAGACAGAAGGTGTTAGGCTCAGGAAAATCACCAGACTTAATAGGGCTGGAACATTCTTTAATGGTTAGCACGGTCGTCCGTAGGTAGAGTGTGTAGGGGAAACTTGGAAAGTTCGCTTTTTTCAGCCCCCTCCCCCAACTAGAATACACCATCACTACCTCTGATTTTTTCCCATTCTTTAAATTGAAGTATAGTTGATTTATAATGTGTTAATTTATGCTGTACAGCAAAGTGATTCAGTTATACATGTATATATATGCTTTTTTATATTCCTTTCCATTATGGTTTATCACAGGTTATTGAATATAGTTCCCTGTGCTATACAGTAGGACCTTGTTGTTTATCCATCCTATATATAATAGTTTTCATCTGCTAACCCCAAACTCCTAATCCATCCTTCCTGCACCCTCCTCCTCCTGGCAACCACGAATCTGTTCTCTAGTTCTGTTTCGTAGATAGGTTCATTTGTGTTATATTTTAGATTCCACTGAGTTTTCCCATTTTTGTGGCTTACATGTCACTGGGCTAAAGTTTCAAGCCTCTGTTCCCATTTCTTCCTGGTCTTTCTGTAAAATTTAAGACCCAGGTGTTAATTTGCTCATTTGCAAAGCCTGAGTAACAGCAGTTGCCTGCTTAAACCATAGGTGCATTGAGAGAATCACCAAGGGAGCAAACAGATTAGTTGGGTTCAAAGAGATGTGCTTGCATTAAAAAAAAAAAAAAAAAGTGACTTCCTGTCACTTCAAGAGTGATATTAAAAAGATAAAAATTAAAAACAAGTGCAGAATTTTTAAAACAACCATGATAAAATGTATTGAATGAACAAATCTACAGTGTGGTAAAATAGGTGTTATTCAAATTAAGCTTAACTAAATATAATTTCATATAAGCTATTCCTCTATTATTAAAAAGTTATACATATGTTATAGGACAGTTTAAAACAAAGATTAAAGGGAGATCTGGAATTACAAAACTATGAGCCCTCTCCCTTCTGCTGCTTCTATGCTGTGCAGATTTCAGAGATGCTATACACTGATTTCATGGTTTATTTATGGAACCGAAACTACAGTTTAAAAAATACTTCTGTGGAGCGTGCAAGAAGGTAGATGATATATCAGAAACATGGGATATAATGTTTTTATAGCTGGCATCTCATTTTGTTCAGTTTAAAAGTAGTGTGGGGACTTCCCTGGTGGTCCAGTGGTTGAGTCTCCGCACTCCCAATGCAGAGAGCCCAGGTTCAGTCCCTGATCAGGGAACTACATCCTGCATGCCACAACTAAGGCCCGGCGCAGCCAAATAAATAAATTAAATTAAAAAAAAAAAAGTGGTATGGTAGTTTTAAAATAGATCTACATATTCTTCAATACGCCTCCCTTCCAATGGTGGAGCCTAATTCCCCTCCTCTTGACTGTGGGTTACATTTAGTGACTTGCTTCTAACATGTAGAATATAGCCAAGGAAGTAATGGTGTTTGACTTCCAAGACTAGGTCACAAAAGACATTTTGGACTCCTTGCACTCTCTCTCGGATTGCTCACCCTGAAGGAAGCCAGCTGTCATGTTCTGAGGGCACTAAAGAAGTCTTATGAAAAGGTCCCTAACTTGAGGAACTGAGACCTTCTACCAAGAGCTGGAGAGGAACTGAGGCTCCCTACTAACAGTCGTATGAATAAGCCATTTGGGGAGTGGATTCTCTAGCCCCAGCTAAGCCACCTGAAATTCCTGACCCACAGAAACTGTGAAATGATGTTCATTGCTTTAAGCTGCTAAATTTTGTGGTGTTTTGTTATGCAGCAATAGATAACTAATACAGATCTAGGTAATGCAAGTGGAGTGATACCAAATACCTAGAACCGTGGGTGTGGCTTTGGAACTGGGAAGCTAGAAGGAAGATAGTTTGGTGATTTCTTACAAAACTAAACATACTTTTACCATATGATTTAGCAATCACTCTCTTTGGTATTTACCCAAAGGAGTTGAAAACTCAGGCCCACACAAAAACTTGCACATGGATATTTATAGCAGGATTTTTAAATGGCAAAAAAGTGAAAAAACCTAACTGCTCTTCGGTAGGGTAATGATAAATTGTGGATTTATGGATAAATAATGGAAAACTATTACAACAGTTAAATGATAGAATCTTCATTTATCCAGAATCTAATGTTGAGTTATAGTCAGCAAAAGGATATGTACAATGATACTATATATGTAAAATTTTAAGATACTCAATGATACTTTTATTACACACACACACATACATATACATGTGCAAATATAGTAAAAAAAAATAACTAAAGGAATAATAAGCATCAACTGCAAAATAGTAGTTATCCCTGAGAAAGGGAGAAAATGGCTGAGTGGGGCTTCAGTTATACTCTTAACATTCTATTTCTTTAAAACAAACCAAAAAAGGTAAAAATTAATATTGAATAAATCTAGGAGATGGATATGTTTCATAATTTTCTATATGTTCAAAAATATCACAGTTAAAATGGTAAAATGTTTCTAAAATTTTTAAAAAGAGGAAGATTCAAGTATCCTTAAAGTAAGTTGTGAAGTATCATAATTTATTCTTAGTTTTCATGTCATCCTTTTATACTTCCCCTCCTGTAACACTTTCCAGAATTAGGTTCCCACGTCATCTTAATTTTCCTTTACCCCTTAGCCAAATTCCCTCTTAAAGCACTCCTGGATCTGATCTTACTATCTAAATAATAGGAATACTAGGTATACCAAAATTGGATCTTGCTATAAGAATGGAACTAGAGGTGTTTTATATTTAAAAAAAAAAAAAAAAAGGGCCATTGGCACTCCTGATTCTCAGGCCTTCAGATTTGGACTGAATTACACCACTGGCTTCCCCAGTTCTCCAGCTTGCAGACAGCTGATTGCAGGATTTCTCGGCCTCTATAATCTCCTGAACCAATTCCTATGATAAATCTCCTCATATACATAGGATATATGAGATATATATATCTCCTATTGGTTCTGTTTCTCTGGAGAACCCTAATACATGCTTAATACATAGAGAAAAGAAAACCCAATCCGCTATATTCGCACCACACTATTTTCATATTGCATATTATACTTACAAAATTGTAAGTTGTAAGAAGCACCATTATTTTATGTATCTTAAAGAGAAACTTGCTGACATTTAAACTACAACACAATGCTTTCTTATTAGAATTTTAAAATGTGTATGTATTGAAAGAATTCTAAGTCTTTTGTCACATATTTAAAAATAAAATACCTGCTCTTGTACATGTTTGAGGAAGCGAAACAAATTGGTTAACATATTGCATAAGCTTCTTTGCATTCAAAATCAGACCCTTGTGCCTAGATGCCCGTGTTTTTCCACAGCACACTTGTGTCATTAAGAACCTTGGTGCTGCAGCATTTCTTGAGTTCTCCACTCAAAAGGGGACTTCTGAGGTGTTGGTATTATTGTTTCTTGATCTGGGTGCTGATAACCAGGGATGTATTCAACTTGTGAAAATTCACTGAGCTTAAGTACACTTAATGATACTTGCACTTTTCTTCATGTCTGTATTATACATCAATAAAGAACTGAAAATTTTAGAAAAATGTCCCACTGTTTTTTTTCTGGAATTTTCTTACCAGCTACTGACTCCCCTTCTGCAAGTTTTGATGCTGGTCCTTGCTTGATCTAAGCAAATGTCAACTTAAGATTTTCAGACCAAGTTCATGAATGTGCATGAATGTACAACTATGTCAAGACTGTCATTTGGCTGCAAAAATTTTAAGACACATCCCAATTTCATGAATTAAAGATGTGAAAAATGTTTGTCTTAAAATCACGTTACACTGATACTTTGCTTTTGAAAATAATGGCATAGTATTTTTCACATTGCTGTAGTGTACATACCTTATTATTATTATTTTTTATTATTTTTTTGTCATTTCTAAACTGGCTTTAAATACTCATCAGGGCACCATGCAAAGGGACTGGGGTGAGAGCTTGTTACATATGAATGGGGGCTGGGGTGCCTGAGAGAGAAGGGACCCATCCATCAGGGCAGCTGGGGTGCCCCACCCCAAACCTGGGATAAGGCAACAGAGTAGAGGCCCTCTCTGGAGGGTCCCAGGACCAACTGGGAGCCAGCCCTCCCTTTGAGGGAGGTCATCAGGGAGGGACCCGAGGAGGAGCTCCCACGGTGGCGGTGACAGGCAGTCACTTCCTCAGTGGTATTGCTGATAGCTGGGGTAGCCTGGGGCCGGGGTACCCTCCTTAGGGGGCAGCTGGCTGGGGTCCTCCAGGAATGGGGGTGCAGTGCAGAACTGCTGCGATTGAGGAGGATGCCACCATCCTCGATGAGGGCCAACAGAATGCCTCCCATCATTGCCGAGCCCACCGTGGCCGATGGGCCACTGCAGGCAGCCAGCACAGCCCTGGTCAATGCTCCACTGGTGATGGAGTTCCAGGGATCTTCCTTGCCCCGCAGCCGCACCAGACCGCAGTCGATGGTGGAGAAGAGGTTCCACCGCACCGCGAAGCTACCTCCAATCTGAGCGGCTCGGATCCTCACAGCGTTGACACTCACTGCCTCTCATTCGGTGCCGAATTCCGACAGGGGCATTGCGGAAGCCCTTAATGGCCTGGAAGACGCCACCGCCGATAACACCCGTAGTGAAGCCTCCACCGCAGGCATCCACAACTCACCATGGGCAAGTCTCCCAAGCGTACTCCTCCATGGCGCCCTATACCTTATTTTTAAAATGACTCTATCAAAGTGCTTAATGGCTGGATATTCCATCCGAAGTTGCTTAACTAGTCCTATATTTTGATATATCTTCTCGCACCCATTTTTGCCACTATAAATTATGTTGCACTGGATATTTCCCTACAGTTAGCTTGTGGTAGACATTGCTGGTTGCCTACCCCAAATCTATTGAATGCCTCCCTCTCTTCATTGTGAACAGAAGCCCAGTTCTGTCGGGGTTGTTACAGTCCATTTAAGCGGAGGGGGTCAACAATCCTGTCTCCTGCTTTCACGGCTTCCACTGTTGGTAGCGTAGCCATATAACCCAATTCTGGCGAATGAGACTTAAGGGAAGGCTGCTGCAGGGATCCTGGAAAAGCTTTTTGCTTTCCTAGTAAAAGGGATACATGTGACAATGCCCCTTCTTGTTGCCTTAAACTTAGAAGAAATGTCTATGAAGGTAAGGTATTATCATCTCCACTGTACGGACGAGGAGACCTGGGCACAGAAATGTTGAGTAACTTGCCTGTGGTCATACAGCTGTCAGTCGGCATCCAGATCTTAGTGTGTGGCTCCAACACACTAAGAATGACAAAGCAGAAGAGGAGCCCAAGATCTTGAAGGCATCACTGAGCAGCTGAACCCAGGCCAGCAACTGTCTACCTCCAGACTTACGTGAGACTCCAATTTGGTTAGACTATTTTATTTACTGCTGCGTCAGGGCTTAGTTGCAGCACCTGGGATCTTCGTTGAGGCATGCGGGATCTTTCATTGCAGTGAGTGGACTCTTTGTTGTGGCACGCCGGCTTCTCTCTAGTTGTGGCCTGCAGGTTTTTCTCTCTCTAGTTGTGGTGTGCGGGTTCCTGGGCATGTGGACTCTGTAGTTTGCGGCATGAGGGCTCTCTAGTCGAGGAGCACGAGCTCAGGAGTTGTGGTGCAAGGGCTTAGCTGCCCCGCGGCATGTGGGAACCTAGTTCCCTGACCAGGGATCGAACCCTCGTCCCCTGCATTGGAAGGCGGATTCTTTACCACTGGACCGCCAGGGAAGCCCCAGACTATTTTTAGATATACTCTGTTACTTGCAGCAGAAACAGACCCAAACACATCTTTTGGGCTGCCATTATTTTGAACCATTTTCTTTGATTAGACTCTCAAAGTGGGTTTGAGTCAAATATTATGACTATTTTTAAAGGCTCTTGGTACACAGCACTAATTATTTTCCCTAAGAATTGTACTAACTCAGCGCTCTCTTAGCACTGGGTATTGCTGACTAGAGTCAGAGGGTGTCAAACTAAGGATGACTAGCACCATCAATAAACCAGTGGAAGAAGGAGACTATAACTCCTCTGGAGTATTTTCAAATCAATCCTTGCCTTGCTTTTAAGGTGCGTTCCCCTTGTGATTTAAAAAAAAAAAAAAATTCATGAGTCTTAAGGTACATTATTCCCCAGCCTCAAATAAGTTATTTTGTTTCTTACACAATAACACAAATAAAAGCACAGGTACTGTAAAAGACTGAGAAAGCAAACTAGAAAGAAAAATAACCCTCACATGTGATCTCAATACCGAAGAAAATCACTTTACTATTTGGTGGCTTTCTTCTTGGGCTTTTATTATTCCCCATTTTCTTACAAGTGTAATTGGATTACACTGTAAGTATTTTTATATTTTGTTCTTTTATAATAAGCATTTCCTATTGTAAATATTTTAATGGTTGCATAATATTCCATCATGTGGATAAATCATAGCTTATTCAACCATTTCTGGATTGACAAAACAACAAAAGCAGAATCTGCAGAAGGAAGTAAAATTACCACCTCAGGTATGTGCTATATACAAATATATGGTATTTAAATAGTACAGAATTAGCTGTGCTCTCAGTTCTTCCTTGCATATCAAAGACTCTGTAATAGGGAAGGAAAAGGTCATTTTTTTTTTTTTTATAAATTTGTGTCATTGTTAGACTTTTTTTTTTTTTTTAAATTTATTTATATTTATTTTTGGCTGTGTTGGGTCTTCGTTTCTGTGCGAGGGCTTTCTCCAGCTGTGGCGAGTGGGGGCCACTCCTCATCGCGGCGCGCGGGCCTCTCACTGTCGCGGCCTCTCCCATTGCGGAGCACAGGCTCCAGACGCGCAGGCTCAGTAGTTGTGGCTCACGGGCTTAGTTGCTCCGCGGCATGTGGGATCCTCCCAGACCAGGGCTCGAACCCGTGTCCCCTGCATTGGCAGGCAGATTCTTAACCACTGCACCACCAGGGAAGCCCAAGGTCATTTTCTTATAAAAGAGAAAAGGCTCCACACGTCAGTGCTTTACCTTCCTATTCATATTCAAGATCTTTTTAAAATCTCATAAAATACATTCTAAAAATACGTAAGCAGTAGTCAATTTTTAGTTTCATTTTTATACAATGAAAGGATGCCACTTGATAGAACAGTTTAAAAATGTGTTTATCTAAAATAGTTTGAAGAACAGAATATTCTGATTAAACATTCTGGTTAATACTGAGTTGCCATGTAACACTATATAGATTATAAATTTTCAAAGAATTAGGATATGAGATAATGAAAACAAAATTTATATTAATCATAAGCTTTAAAAAATTACACCAACTTTTAAACCCTTTCTTTCATGATTCAGGAATTTATCTCCTGCTGCTGCCCTGTTCATTGTAAGTATCAGTGTGTTAGCAAACAGGCATTTCACTGATGCCCGTAGCCCTGTGCTGTGCCTTTTTTATAGTCATTTTGTAAGTCTGTTTCCTTCACTGGATTAAAAGTTTCTATATGGCAGGAACATTGTGTTTGCAACACACACAGCTTCTAGCAGAGTGCTTTGCACTCAGTGAGCATTCAATAGACATTTTGATATTTCAAACTAGTTCCCCCTAAATGGATAAGGGGTAGAACAAGTATTTGTAGCAATGGCAATTGTTGTTTCAAGTAAATTAAGCAAAAAAACAAGAACAAAAAAACCTTAATAGATATCTAATCTTTGATGAGAAATTTACTGAATGCTTTCTTTGTGGCAAATACCATGCTAAGTGCTTATAAACGTTAGTTGTCAAAATTCTCAAAACAATCAATGAGGTAGGTGGTATTTTATTTATTTATTTATTTTTATTTTTGGCTGCATTGGGTCTTCGTTGCTGTGCGCAGGCTTTCTCTAGTTGTGGTGAGCAGGGGCTAGTCTTCGTTGCGGTGCACGGGCTTCTCATTGTGGTGGCTTCTCTTATTGCGGAGCACGGGCTCTAGGTGTGCTGGCTCAGTAGTGGCGGCGCACGGGCCCAGTAGTTGTGGTTCGCGGGCTCCAGAGCTCAGGCTCAGTAGTTGTGGCGCACGGGCTTAGCTGCTCCGCGGCACGTGGGAACTTCCCGGACCAGGGTTCGAACCCGTGTCCCCTGCACTGGCAGGCGGATTCTTAACCACTGAGCCACCAGGGAAGCCCTAGGTGGTATTTTATTTACAGAGAGAAGACAGACAGGTGTTATATCAGGTATTCAAATATTTGTTGAGCACCTACCTACTGGGCACCGAACTAGCATCAAATAGCATAGCAGTCTCTCTGCCTTCTGTGGCGCTTATTTTCTAGTAGAACTTGCTAAGATCACATATATATCAGTATTCTAGATTTAACACATTACTTTATACATATTATGAGTTTGGACAATGTGAATTCATCCCTGAAATGGACCCATTCTCAGTGCTGACAAAAATTTGAGACTATAAAGCTGAAGTTCAAACTCTGGTGACTTCTTCAATGTAAAAGTCACCCTGAAGGTTACTCTGCCTTTGCTGGCAGCATCCTTGTGAGGATCTGACCTCCAAATTTAGAGTAAACAGAAAATATTCTCAAGAGAAGACTTATAAAATAATAAAAGGAACCTACGATGGGATTAAAGAAATAGAAGTTAAGGCTATAGCTTTTAAAGCCAGATACCTAGCTTCCGTATAAACCTCAGTTAAGAGTAGTAGAAGAACAGAAGTCAGAACACAGAATGGGCTGGGCTCTCGGCAGCTAAGTGGGGTGGGAAAGTCTAGGGGAAGGAAGGAAGTTCCAGGCACCATCGCAATTCACACAGCAAAGCTACAGACCCTCGGTGCTAGGCCATTTTGAATTTTATTTACTTCTCTCTGGAGCTAGACACATAAGGAGACACCCAGTTCAAAAATGCAAAGAGAGAAGAGAGGAGTTTCAGGTCTGAAACATTCAAACGTGCATCGGACACTTCCTTTGAAACACTGAAGTTGCTGGGGGTTGACTGAGGGCTCCTCTCACTAGGCCAGTGCAATTTAATCAGTAAACTGCAAGGTCTTCATAACTAATCCCCAGTGGTATGGGGCGTCTTAGGAAAAGTCACAAAGTTTCATTCAAATAAAACTGAAGTTGAACTGAGAAAGTGAACAGAAAATGCTGGAATAGGAGTAAGAAAGGTGGTTTTAGAAGCTGCTGAGTGGGCAGAAAATTGCCTTTTCCTCTAGCTTGAAGCAATTTTCCCAACTACCACACTACCTAAGAAATCTGAGACAACGGGCACCAAACTATTTCCAAACGCAACAACTTGCAAACAGCTGACCACGGCTCTCGTGCGGTGACCCCTGAAGTCTACTCAAGCACACCTAGTGAAGGGAGACACACACACCACTCAGCACACAGAGTACCTATTTGACATTAGAAACCTTTTATTGACTGAGACAAGGCAAACGGTGGGATGAAAATATTACAGGGTGAAGGAAGGCTGAGGAAACCAATCTAATTTCTTTTTCCTCTATGGAAGAATGAGCAGCCCAAATGATGAACTCAAGCCACTCCAAGATTACTATTTATACTTAAGGCAATGTAAAAAGCGAGGTTTTAACCAAAAAGCCTCTGTACCTGGCATTAAAAAAAAAATTACATCTTTTGGATGGATGGACTAAAAAAGCTATACTGTCTACCCAAAATCTGTACAGCAGGGACCTGTTTTCAGCAGGTAAGCCTATTTACAAGTAAGATCCTCTTACTCTTGTAACATTGTCCTGTTTTAAGAGAATATATAACTCCCATCCTCTGCAGAGTTAGTCCATAAGGTCTCTGTGACCCCATAGAAGCATGAACCTATCTCTACTAGAGAACTATTTATACAACACTGTAAATACACAGATACATACTTGCCCCTCGCCCCATCCTACAAATAGGCTATAAATTTAGAGTGAGGAGTTGTGGCTCATTCAACTTTATATCTTCAGTGACAATTAATAGGCTTTCTCTCTCTCTCTCTCTATATATATATATATACATATAATTATTAATTTTTTGCATGAACACTAAATGAAAATGATTTTACAACACCACTACTGTTTACATTTCAAACATTCCCACCCCTACCCATCTCTAAAATAAGAACACCAGAAGCTACCAAGTTTACTGTGGTTTTCACAATATAGTGCTTTTGGACTTTTTAATGTAAACATTCTTAATGTACTAGTTTTCAGAGTAATGACACGAATTTAGCATTCTCCCTGGAATGGAAAACTTGCTTGGAAGTTACTTCATTCTTTTTCTCTTTTTCAAGAGAGCATCTCGTAACGCCAGCTGGAAGATTTAAAAAAAAAAAAAAAAAGTTAATATGATCTACAGAAAAAGACCACAGGACCAATGTTCACAGTGAACCTATGAACATCCTTATAAAGTCTTACAGTTCCCAAAAGAAAATAACAGAATATTAAATAAAAGATTATTAAGAATAAACCCAAATTATAAAAAGAAGACAGCCAAGGTCAATGTATACATCTTAAGTGTGTGATGGATATTATTCCATTAATTCCCAAGCACCCACCACTCTCTGAGTCCTAGAAACTTTAAAGCATTTTTTGGGGTGGAAGTTGCCTGGCTCTAATCAAGCTTTTTGAATTTTGTGACTTTAAGTTATTGACTCTTTGCCTTTAGCTCAGATCTGGGTCTTGGTGTGTCTTTGTAGATATGCAGAATAAGTGGGACGCTTATGGTAGAAAAAAAAAATCAACCAGTTCATTTTAACCTAATTTGCATGGCTAAGAAGGTATTTCTCAGATTCAGCTATCTATGTCTTATTTTCTCATTTGTAAAGTCAGTTTAATCACAGTATCTGTTCATATTGTTCACATGAACTAGCACATATCCAGTGAACTGACTTCCTCTTACAAAATTCTTTAATCTTTGAGAGAAGTATTTTATACTGAAAGAGGTACTGACAGGAACAAAGCAAGGCTTCTCTATCATGCCAAAAAAAAGCATGCTAAAAAACAGAGGAAGTAGGGGGTGGGGGAACACCCCTAGATAAAATGTAGCAAGGTCACAAAAACCTCAATACGAAGCAAGGCCTGCCAACTGGATGATCATTATTTCCTCGACCCAAAAATCTTATAAAGGGCAGGGGAAGGATAAACTATCAATTGAATTTAATCAATTCAACCATGCATTTAAATTGAACTGGCAAAATTCAGACTATTTAACGGCACCTTTCCTTTCACCTAAACTTTCAACAAATTCTAATCAAAACTACTGCCACTTTATCACTTACATAACATTGTTGAAGAGTTTAGAACTAGAAAGATTAAATAAACAGAGTTAGTCATATTGACTTGGTTCCCACACCGATGGAGCCCTGCCCTGGAGGGCTGGCTGTCACATTGAGGCCTGGCAGGCTCATCCCGGCTTGCAATTTAGGAACGCTGGCTCAGAATGTGGCACTATTTTACCCGTGACCTGACTTCCTAGAGATTCTTCCTAGTACATTTAGATATACACTCTGGTACACTGGCAGTAGAGGAGGATATAAAAACATAAATTTGTTTTACTACAATGAATTATGAAATAAGCAAGCCAACAGGGCAGCACAGGACTACCCATCAAAGACCGAAAATGGATAAAACGTAATTAAAAAAGGTCTGTAAACATAATGGCTTTGCAAAAGGGTACACAGAGAAAGGATCATGCCAGCAACAGAACTGTTTAGTTTGTACTGCTTTCCTGAAACCGTTACTGAGATATTACCACACATAATTATTGCTTTTTGGAAAGAAGTACCATATAATAAACACTCAAAAATTATTATTCAGTTTATTTTGATGTATTTCACAGATGCAATGTCAAGAGAATTTTAGCATAGGAATGGACCTCAGAGCTCATCTAGTTTAAACTCCTTTATTTACAGAGGAGGAAAACGGCCTCCCTTTGGTCACACAGCTGAATCTCAACAAAGTCAGGTCTAGGATTTACAAGCCCTGACCGCTTTCCACCTCTCCATGCTCTCCAATAATGCACTCCATTAATCCTAAGACACACATAATACAAGGTTTTAGAAGGCACAACTCCACTCAAATGTAGAGAAGTCTTAGAACAACAATACCACTCTACCCAGTCAAGCTCCAAGTTGAACTCACCTGCTTTTCTCGGAAGGAACGCTTATTTTTTGACCGGACGTTATGACTATATCGCATCATCATGAAGTTCTTCTGTTTTTTCTTCTCCTTATTCGTGGAACTGGAAAATGGATTCATTTTGGTTTTCCTCCTCACGAATTCTTTTCGGTCTGTTTTTCCAGCCTATCAGCACACACACACAAAGATACCACTGCAGGAGTTATCTCACCAACACACACGTCTCCTCTGTGCCAGCTCCACTGGATGCCAAGGACACTAAGGTGGAGGGAACACGCAGTCACTGCTCCCCAGAGACTCAGTTCAGGCCAGGGGAAGAGATGACCATGATGTATTGTAATGGGGCAGGGGAGCTCAGTGGAAGAAAAGGTTTCTTAGAGGCCAGAGGAGCCTCTGAGAAAGGGAGACCCTATGAGCTGTTTCTCGCAGGATGAAGGCCTTCCTGGTGAGGAAAGGAGGGAAGGGTAGAGCATTTCAGGTAGGAATAGTATATGCAAAGGTGCGGTGGAGAAAAAAACATGGGTTTTCAAACTTATCTAAACAAGTGTCAGTACAAATGGAATAGAGGGTAATGCAGAGCCCATTTAGAATGGCGTCTGAAACAAGTCAAGGTAGAGAAAATGAAACTGGAAAGGTAGGCAGGCTGCAGTCACAAACAGCCATAGGACTTGCCTGAGGCAGCTCTAACTGTCTCTGGCTTTTCTTGAATGACTGTAAACATTCCCCTGCTTTTCTCGTAGCTCTGGTAAATGTACTGAGCCTCCCTGAGACCGTGAACATATAACGGTGCCTTTCTGTGCTCTACAGCTTGTCTTAGACGGTGGTTACATACGTGGCTATCAAGTTGTTAGAACTCATCTAACTGAACACCTCTTATCTGTGCCTTTTATTCTATGTTAATTATACTTTTATTTAAAACATTAAAATAAAATACTGCAGGGACTTCCCTGGTGGTGCAGTGGTTAAGAATCCGCCTGTCAATGCAGGGGACACGGGTTCAATCCCTGGTCCGGGAAGATCCCACATGCCGCGGAGCAACTAAGCTGCTGTGCCACAACTTCTGAGCCTGCGCTCTAGAGCCCGCGAGCCACAACTACTGAGCCCACGCACCGCAAATGCTAAAGCCCATGCACCCAGAGCCCGTGCTCTGCAACAAGAGAAGCCACCGCAATGGGAAGCCTGCGCATCACAACGCAGAGTAGCCCCCGCTCGCCGCAACTAGAGAAAGCCCGCGCGCAGAAACGAAGACCCAATGCAGCCAAAAAAACCTGCAGTTCTGTGCCTATACAAGTTCTGAGTCATATTTCTGTTTAAACAACTTTCTGTTGTTTAAACAACTAGGCAATGACATGCCCCACTCACCATTGCAGTTGCTAGTCTTGTCTCCTTGTCAGACTTTGGCTTTTTATGAAGGCGTTCAATGTCCCGAAGAGAAAGTAACTCACCCCTGGGGTGAAGGAAAAAATGTAATATGTAACAAGGATGGAATTCCTTTTCCTAATACTTTCATAATCACGTGAGCTGACTGAAGACCTGGTGTACACGCTGTCTTACCTGGGCTCCTCATCACTGTCTATTTCGATGTATTTCCTCTTTTGGGCTTTCCCAGGGGCAGCGTCAAGTTCTTTCCTCATTTGGGCCATTCGGATTTTCTGGAAGTCTTCCTGACTTAACACTCGGCTAGTGCTGACGGCCACGGCTTTGGCTTTCCGCTCCTCCAAGGGCATGCTATTCAGCTTCTCAGACTTGAAAGGACACAACACAGCCTTAAACGGCTATTAGCTCCAGTGAGGGCGTAGCCCCTCAACACTGAGAAAAGGACATTTTAGGACTTACGATTTCTTTCTGTTCTTCATCGGAAGAATGGTGCACGTCAACCCATTCGCCATCGGAAACTGCCTCGTCACTGAGACTGGTGTTTTCCCACTCATCTGTGTGAAAAAGAGCACACCATTAGCACCCGCTTTATGTTGAGTGTTCATGGTACACTGAGATAAATCAAGCAAAAGAAAACTTAGGTAATGAATCTCAAATAGATGCTCACCAAGAATTGAGCAATATTATTGTTAAATAAACCACATCAATTTAATTAAGTCAAGGAAGGAATGGAGAATAAGCACTGATCAATTATCCACCATGAGCCAAAACTTTACAATCTTTCTCTAACCCTCGTGACTCAACAAAAGAGGAACAGACTCCGGAGTTAAGTAACCTGCCCCAGGCCACGCTGCTAGAAATGCAGCCTACACTGAAATTAGGAAAATCATGTATGACTCTGGAGCCCACATTCTTTCCACCAAACTAGCCATGTCCATCAGAACTGTACTTGTACATTTACAGTGGCCACATACAAGTTATTTAACTTGTCTAAGCACGTTTACACGTTTGAGAAATTAGTTAGAAACAAGTCATTCAGAGAACCAAGGTAGAAAATTTTGGTTGTGTAAGAACCTTGTAGACCCCTCAGTAAAGAGGTATCAGAGTTCCTAACGGAGCCACCACAGTAAGCTTTCAAAATGAAGGATACCTGCAGTCTCTCAGCGGATGCCCACGTTCTGTAAGACAGTGTCCCAGCTCTTAGGCATGGCCTACACAGCCACTCACGTGAGGCCCCACCTCTATCTCTAGTCTCATCGCTTTCTGTGCATCACCTTGTATCCTACATTCTCATAGTTTCCTAAACCCTTCAGTACTTTGCTCACAGTTTGCCTGGAAAGTCTCCACTATATTACCACTGCTCACTAATCATTCAAAATACGGCTCATGGGTCACCATTTCCTTGAAGCCTTTGTTGAACCTCTGAGGTGGACCTGACGTCTCTCCAGCCCTTATACCCGACTCCAATCATAAATCCTGTTAATGATTTATTAGCTGTTTATGAAAGACCCTCAAGGATAAGAACCATATCATTCATCTTTGCTTTGACAGTGGCTGGCTCATAGCTAATGCTTACGAAAGTTTTGTTGAAATAATGAAGGAATGAACAGGAAGAAGACAGGACCCTAGCAACCAATGCAGTAAATGCTAACCCTGGAAATGAGAGTGGAGTTCCTCAAGCATTCTTCGACCAGTTCAACAAGCATTCTCCTTCAACAGGAGGATTGCTATAGACTAATCTTCATTATTTTATCTAGGCAACAAAAGAAACCCATTATCTTTCCCAAGTGTCAAACAGCATGCCCTTGATAAGGGGCAGCCAGTCTGAAGGACATGAAAAGGCATTTCCTAAACCAGAATGTAAATTCTCTCAGAGCAGGACCATGCCCATTTGACCTTCAGTGCCCATAACAGGGCGCGGCACACAGTCATTACTCAGGAAACTTCTGCTAAATGAATGTCCAAACAGTATAAAGATTTCAAGCTCAATACAGATATAGTAGGAGTGATTTTGTCCTGAATAATGGTGAAACAGAAATGAACCTTCATCATCTTCAGCATTTTTTTCTTCTTTTTCAACTTCCAGAACTTCTGCTCCTGGAATGTAATCTTTAGCATCTAGTTCTCCATATTCTTGCACTCTTGCTTCTATGGAGGCCTCTGTAGGCTTACCCTAAAGGAAAGGAACCAGTTTTTAATGAGGTGCTTAAACTGCAAAACATTATTCATGAAAAGGATTCTCTAGGATTATGAATTGAGAGGGAGAATCACAAAAAATGGAAGCAATCGAATGACAAGAACAGTCCACCAATGTCTTGGGTCAAAGTAAATCCCCCAGCCAGAACTTTCCCCACTGTCTTCTTGCTTTCTTCTGATCCACCTCAGGAAACTTCAATTAAGTCTTGAGAGCTCTCCTTCTGTTACATACATGCATCTTTCTTTGTCCCAACTTGAAAGAGGTAGTATCTGGTTAGGGAACAGCCTGTTCAATACTGGCATCAGTTACTGACTTCCAGCAGTCTAACAGGTCTATAAGAGTCATCCATCATCAAAGAGCATATACCAACTATAAAACAGTTAAGCCACAGTATTCAATCAATTTTATTCTGAGCTTAAAGAATAAAACTACATGTATCACCGATACTCCTAATGGAAGCATCAGAAATACTCCAACTCAAATTGTAGGAAATCACCCTCACTTTCTGGGACCAAATCCTTGATCAACATATGTATGCTTCACCTACCCGGAATTTCTTTTGTAACATCTGAGGATTCAGTGTTCGGAAGAGCTGAATCAAAGTTCTAGCAGACATCATCACATCTGGAAAATAATACCTTTAATTAGAAACTTCAGAGCAAAGAGTCTACTGAGGTAAAAATGAGTTACTCTGTACTCTTTGATCTACCGAGAATAACACACCACTTACTCTTATCTCTGTGTGTTTTATACTGAGCCAGGTCTTGGAGAAGTTCTTCAGTCATGGCTAGAGGACATCGAGCTGTTATCTCTTTTATAGCATTGATTCTAAAAAAAGGAAAAAAATAAATTAAAAAAAAAAAAAAAAAAAAAAACCCAGCAGTTTCATGTGGTTCAACCTACGAATATTTTCTAAAAAGACTAAATCAAAAGGAATGTAAGTTGGGTTTTATAGGTCTTAGGTCTCTAAAACTGCAGCATGGTAGAGTGTGAGGGTGGGGAGCCTCAGAGGGCTTTGATTCCAGACAGTTTACTGCCATTTCCTCTACTAGAAGAATAAGAAACAGTGTAATCTCTGTAAAATACAGGCATACCTCAGAGATATTGCAGGTTTGGTTCCAGACCACTGCAATAAAGTGAGTCACACATATTTTTTGGTTTCCTAGTACATACAAAAGTTATGTTTAACTATACTGTAGTCTATTAAGCGTACAATAGCATTATGTCTTAAAAAGTACATACCTTAATTAAAAAATACTTTATTGCTAAAAATGTAACCTTCATCTGAGCCTTCAGGGAGGCATAATCTTTTTGCTGGTGGAGAGTTTGAAATATTGTGAGAATTACCAAAATGTTACACAGAGGCATGAAGTGAGCCAATGCTGCTGCAAAAATGTCACCGACAGACTTGCTCCACACAAAGTTGTCACAAACCTTCAATGTGTAAAAAAACGCAGTATCTGTGAAGAGCAATATAGTAAAGGGCAATAAAAAGAAGTGTGCCTGTATATGACAGCAGCATTTATTCCCCAACTCTAGGGGAGATAGTACTAGGTCAAATAAGGAAAAGTTAAAGGTCTTTAGGGCTGTTATCCCAGCAGTATTTTCCAAGGGAGATGAAAAGCAGCGTTCAGCATACTGCTTAGTCATCGGGACCGATCAGTCGTCCTTAAATTATTGCTCACACTCATTAAGTGCTTTTGAATTAATCAAAAGGGCCACTGAACCGCCTTGGGATTAAAAAATGATTCCATAACGAATCATTTGTTTTAGGGAAGATAGGAATTCAGGGTAGAAGACAGAAGAAAAACATTTAGATTGCCACACAAGCATTCATTTGAAAGAGGGAAAGCTAGTTAAAAACCAAAATGTTGATTAGAAGGGCAAATATCTTTTCTCTGGCTCAAAATTCTGACCAATAAATTAAAAATACCAAGCCTGCTGAGAAGACTGAAGTGTACTTTAAACTGTTTTTGCAGAGAGCGCATTATAGCTGAAATTTTACATCTTGGTAATGGAAAGCAAACCCAGTGCGTTACAACCATACCCACTGCCTACAGCCACGTTCTACATACCCTACTGTCATGACCTCTCCAGAGTTCTTGTCGGTAACAAAATTGTTGGCCACAGTCATGAGCAATGACTGCGTGATCTGAACGGGAGGGAGAGAAAGGATATGAGTGCTGGTAAAACGTCTACACCTACTCAAACGCTTGACGATGAAGGGACCATAAACTATTACAGTGGAAAAACAGCCCTCCACCTTCGGTTTGGGAGTTGGAAGGATCAAGACTGAGGAAGACTGAGAGAAAAATATTCCACTTTGGGTTTCAGCCTTCTTCCTAGCTATCCTCAGATTAAATTTGGCTCGCCTTTAATATTAGTTTTCCATGGATTAAAAATTGCTTTGACCCAGGATCATCCAACACTATTTTAATCAAAGAAAGAAATGATCAGTTTTGAATAATAATCACTATAAATTCACTGATATTCTTGCCCTCCCCAGCATAAAATTTGGCAATTAAACAAAACCAGAATTCTCAACAACTTGTCCAAAATAAACTTTACTTTCTACATTAAAATGTTTTTACTTCTATGAGTAAACTTCTATGGATATCTCCTTAAGAGCTAGTGTCTCTTCTACTCAGTTTAAAAAAGGCAGGGAGGACAGTAATCCCTGTGGGAAAAGCCACCATGACATACTTAGTGGCAGGGCTACGTATGCACTAGATCCTGACAGAAGTAAAGTTTAAGAGTTCTCACCTCTGGGGGCACTAAGTGATGAGATGCCTGTGCAGCAAACAGAAGGATCTTCGTTACTTCTAAAAATGTCAGAGATCGGAAAGGCCACGGTCAGTTTATTGCCCTGCCCTCAGGACCACAGCAAACACGGCCAGCACACGCTGGCCGTAATGCTACTGCTGCTTAACTCTGCCCCAACACCCAACCCCCGACATCTGCATAGCTCACTGCCTCGCTTCCTTCTGGTCCTACTTAACTGCTGCCTTATCAAAATGATTTCCTGACCACATAATCTAGACAGAACCCACCCCAGCACTCCCTACTGTCCTCACCTGCTTCCTTTTTCCTCAAAATACTTACCGTCACCTGGACATATTACACACAGCACTCTGTAGATCTCCCTCTAGAATGTAAGCTCTATGACGGTGAGGATGTTACTTTGTGTTCACTGGTGTCTAATGCAGTGCTCAGACTAGAAATCACTCAATAAATGAATAAATACAAACACATATACACACACACTCTCCCTTTAAAGGGGCAGTATGGATAAAGAACAAGGCCTCTGGCAAAAAACAAAGAAGTGAGGTGAAGCCTAATCAGCCATTATTTGCTGAGTGATCTTGGTCTTTTTTTTTTCTTTCTACACCTCTCAGGATTGAAGTGAGGATTAAATGAGATGACTGTATGTAAAGCACTTAGCACAGTGCTTGGCTCATGTTGAATGTTCAATAAATGTTCATTTCTTTCCTACCCTGGTTCAAGTTCAAAGGCAAAAACAACCATCTCTTCCTTCCTGCTTTCATGTTGCTTTTAATTAAGAATATAAATGAGGGCAATGAAAGCGGTAAGTTAAACCCTGGTATCTATAATGAAGTTACAATAAATAGTCAAAATTCTTTTTTAGAATTTTTCCCATGAGTATTTATAGTATTACAAAAAGACTTGCTTTGAGAAACCAACATTTTGTTTCGGTGTTTTTTCCCCCTTCAAATAATTATTTCTTAAAGTTGATGAGCAGAACAATTACCTCATGGCAGAATCTGGAAAGAAAACATACAGGTTTCTCTCCTTGTCTCTGAAGCAGAACACACTTCACTCCTAACTCTTGTCTTTAGTATTAATTCCAGAACAAAAGACTCTGGATGGTTAACCCCAAGGCCACCAAAGGAACACGGCAAGTGGAAGCCTTACCTCTTTGGTGGGGCTGCAGAAACCTCTGCACAAAGGGGTAGAAGTTGAAGAGAAAAAGCTGTGGAAAGAAGAATGCACTGACTTTAATATATATCTAGCTGAGCTGTGGAGTTTCATTTCTCCATGATGCAATTATATCATCAAGTTCAACTAACTGGGAATCATTTTTTTACGTCTTTTTTTCTCAACAAGCATTCATGCTCCAGGATGATTCAATGTGCTGTATTAACCAAAGAAAGGAAGGCCTTGTTGCTATCCTGTTATGTCAAGGAAGAAGAAAGTGTACACAGAATAAACCAGGGGGTGAAAAGGCAGTCAAAAAGCAACTTTCTTCTACTTTTAAATTGGTGTGGATGCAGAACCAATTTCTTAGTCTTCAAAGATAATAGTAACTCAAATCTGAATAGCGCCTCGTGTAATCTGATCACCAAGAAACCCACAGTCTAGTTTTGTTACGGGATACCAGTCCAACCACACTGGAGGAATTACTCTGAGCTCCATATTTTAGACAGAAAACACTAACACTCTGGAGTCTATCTAGATAAAGGAGGCAAGGATCCAGTTATTAAAGCAATTGTAGTCTTTAACTTCAAGAAGAGAAACTTTGGAGATGGCCTAGTCTTTTTCAAAGTTCATCATGTGAGAATAAATTTTTTTCTATTTTAGCCGCAGAGCAAAACCAGGACCAGAGAAGTAAAAGGGAAGACTTGGGTTCAGTACAGAGATGGGTGTTCAATTGTAACCAGTTGTGAAACTCCAGTATCATTTCCGTCAAACCATGCTCGAATTAAGAATCACTTTTGCTTTTCCACTGAGCACAAATTCAGATGTGACTTGAAATTACTGCACAAATGTAACAAGAATTGACCTGGTAATCCTGCTTTAGAACTGCAGCCCATGTAGAAAAAGCAATTTATTCACTAAAATGTTAAGGTTTTCTTAGAGAAATGGAATAAGTGCATTTATTCATTTTTAACTTGATATATGTCTATAATGTTTGATTTTCAATAAAGGAGGCTGTTTTACTTCTTGTGTTTTTTTTTTTTTTGAAGAAAGCAACACATTCAGTGACGATCAGAACAGCACTAGTTATAAGAGCAAAACTATAGGGAACAACCTCAATGGTCATTTCTTCATGGGCTGAATTTCTGGGAATCCCCCCTTTTCTACAATGGCAGTTAGTCTGAGTATGTGTGAGGTTTCCATATGTATACACAATATATATACATTATACCACCAAGGAGCTCTTGCAATCTAATTTAATATAAAGTGAATGGCCAGAGAATTCAGCTTTGCAAACATGATCCTCCTGCTAGAGTGGGCTGGAAGTCAGGAAAGCTATGAAGGGGTAAACTGTGAAATGTAATAACAGTTGATAAAAATATGTGGGCTATGGTGGCTCAGGAAAATGTATAAGTGAAACATAGATAAAATAAAAGTAGAGAAAAAAAAAAAAAAAGTAGAAAAACAGAACAAAAATAGTCTGTCCATAAACTGAATACATGTACAATTCAACATCCATACTTACTGATAAGAAAACAAAGCGACAAAAACAGCTATTTTCAGAGTGAAAGACTTTATCCCTTTGTAAACTGTATGGGTTTAAATGGTTTGGGACGATAAAATTAAGCCACTGCTCTACCTTAGTGTCCTTTTACCAAGAAAAATTCTACTTCTAACACTCATCAAGAGAAACATAATGTAATTCAAACCTCGTGAATTCCCACCAATCTGGAGATGAGGTTCATGAGCATCATCTTCACCTCAAACCTCTCCTTAGAGCTCTCGAGCTGCTTCAGTAGTTTCTCTGCAAAATCTGAAAGGAGAATATCAGAGAAGTATACTGTGGGCCCATGGTCTATACAACATCATCTACCAGGTGTAGAGGAAAGCAGTAGTTTGATCACTGACTCTGGTATGGCTGTGCCTGAAATCACTCTGCAGAACCAGGATGGTAAAAACAGCGGCATGACAGAAGGTGAAAAGACTCACACACAGGCAAATATACCTTCAGTGGTGCCCAAAGTTAAGTCTTAAGGATTTCCAAGATTTTTAGCATCCACATCTTGAGTTACCGTTGACAGATGCTCCACTTATAGTTCTCTGGGACCCTGCTTTTCAAAGTGTGGTCTGCAGACCAGCAGCAGCTGTCCACCTAATAGCTTGTTAGAAGTACTGAACTGCAGGCCCCACCCCCAGACCTACTGAATCAGACAGAATCTGTACTTTAATAGGATCCCAAGGTGATCAGTATGTGCCTTAAAGTCCAAGAAACACTGACCTAGAGGAAGGGTCAGCAAACTAAAACTAAAATACAGAGAGCATTTAAAAGCCCCACTGCCCAGCCATACCCCATATCAACTAATCGGTCTCTGGGAATAACAGGACCCAAGTACCAGTATAGTTTTATAAATTCCCCAAGTGATTCCAATGTGCACTCTAGTTTGAGAACTAGTGTTCTAGAACAGGGTTTCCCAAACTTTTGGTTTCCACATACCAGTTAAAAAAAAAGGGACTAATAAAAGATTGTCAATTTTTCATTTGGTCAAGTACAATGTCTTATAGTACAAGTACCGTGTTATTAAAGACATGAATTGCAAAGAGAGCTGTTCCTCCATATTTTTCTTATTTTGCTGTGGATTGGGCATCACTGCTTTGGAACAGAATTCTCTAGGCTACAACCAATAGGTAACAACTAAGCATTTACTGATTGTCTACTAAGTGCCAAGGATTTTATAGTCCCTGGTAACCGTGAAGGTAGGAAGCTAAATAGGCAGATAAAGCCAACAAGGAACTTGGGAGGTCATAATTATAGTACCTTGGGGATCATGAATCAAGTGAATAGCTGAAAAGTTAAACACCTCTGGTTTTCTCCTCTTCTTTTGTTTCTGAAAGAAAGGGAGAGGAAAACATTTACATTCTGAATTACAGTGAAGAGGCCCTTGGGATTAAATGTGCTAATGTGCTATAAAGGCTGTTATCAAGTACATCACACTATTTATATTTATTTTATTTATTTTCCTTATTTTTTTTTGGCTGCGTCGGGTCTTAGTTGCAGCACACTGGATCTTTTGTTGAGGCATGCAGGATCTTTTTGTGACGGCATGCAGTCTTCTCGGGTTTCTCTCTAGTTGTGGCACATGCGTTTTCTCTCTCTAGTTGCGGCGCGTGGGCTCCAGAGCACGTGGGCTCTGTAGTTTGCAGCATGCGGGCTCTCTCATTGAGGCACTCGAGCTCAATAGTTGTGGCATGCAGACTTAGTGGCCTCGTGGCATGTGGGATCTTAGTTCCCCAACCAGCAACTGAACCCGCGTCTCCTGCATTGGAAGGCGGATTCTTTACCACTGGACCACCAGGGAAGTCCCCATCACACTAATTAAAAAGAAACAAAAAAAAATCTTTGTTCCAAAAACCTTTCTTTCAACTAGAAGAACTAAAGGTGGTTTTTGTCTTTTAAGATTAAACCTTGGGGACTTCCCTGGTGGCGCAGTGGTTAAGAATCCGCCTGCCAATGCAGGGGACACGGGTTCGATCCCTGGTCTGGGAAGATCCCACGTGCCTCAGAGTAACTAAGCCCATGCAACACAACTACTGAGCCCGCACACCACAATTACTAAAGCCTGTGTGCCCAGAGCCCGTGCTCCGCAACAAGAGAAGCCACCGCAATGAGAAGCCCGCACACTGCAACAAAGGGTAGCACCCGCTCGCCGCAACTAGAGAAAGCCCGTGCGCAGCAACGAAGACCCAACGCAGCCAAAAATAAATAAATTAAAAAAAAAAAAAAGATTAAACCTTGGGAATGTTCTAGCTATTAGCACCTGTGAGACTTAAAGGGATTTGGAAATATGAACATTAAAAAACATACAAGGACCAAATTAATGACTTTCAAATAATTATTACAAAACAAAATGTACTTCATTTGCATACTCTTCTGAGAAGACATCGTGATCAAAACAAATGAATTTAATCAAATTAATTTATTCAAGCCACAGATCTTGCTAGAGCTGAGAACATTTATTCATCTAAAAAATTAGTGCTTAAAAAGTCATCACACATTTCTAAGTCTTTCAAAAATGCTATTTTCGGGCTTCCCTGGTGGCACAGTGGTTGAGAATCTGCCTGCCAATGCAGGGGACACGGGTTCGAGCCCTGGTGTGGGAAGATCCCACATGCCGCGGAGCAACTGGGCCCGTGAGCCACAATTACTGAGCCTGCGCGTCTGGAGCCTGTGCTCCGCAACAGGAGACACCGTGACAGTGAGAGGCCCGCGCACCGCGATGAAGAGTGGCCCCCGCTTGCCGCAACTAGAGAAAGCCCTCCCACAGAAACAAAGACCCAACACAGCCATAAATAAATAAATAAATAAATTAATTAAAAAAACAAAAAACCGTTATTTTCTTTATTCCAAATGCTTAAAAGCTTTTCTAAAGACCACATATTCTGCATTCTAATGATTCCTATCTCATTTCCCAGGTACAAGTCTCACCTTGAGGACTTTCATAGCCTTTTCCAACTTTTTCTTGTTTTTGGAGCTTTTCTTCCCTGTGGCATACTGCACTAGCAGGTCTCTTGCTGTTGGTCCCTCATCCTGAAGAATAAACTACTTTGTAAAACTATAAACAAGGAAAATCTGCATAGAAGCAAGGAATAACCCTTTCAATCACTTCTTTGTACTTATACTCTTTGCATGCAGCTATTAAAAATAAACACAACTTTAAAAATTCAATAAAAAACAAATTTGCCCATCTGCAGGAACAGGCACATACAAAGATTTTCACTGCAACACTGACTTTTGTTTTTACTTTGCTTTTAGTTTTTACTGAAGTATTAATATACAGACAGAATGCAACTTTGTTTTTATTTGAAAAAAGAAACTGGAAACAAATATTTATCAATAGGGAAATGCTTAAACTATAGTACATCCATATTCTGAAATATTATGTGGAGGTTAAAAGAATGAGGTAGATCTATATGTACTAGTAGAAGAATATCTAAATGCATTGGTACATCTATATATGTCATCACAAAGGAAGCAGGTTGCAAAATAATACTTATATTATTTATATATATTTTAAAAACAGACCACACACATAAGACAATATGTATACACATCCACACAGAAATGCATGGGAAACGAAATGGTTATCTATGAAGAAGGAACTGGGAAGTGGAAATAAGAAAGGATCAAGAAAACTTTTATCTATAGTATCTGAAATTTTATACAGTAAGAATGTATTGTTCATACATTATTTACTAAAGTAATAACAAAAGGTGTTATCCCATATTCCAGTATTCTTGTTACCAAAATGCTAAAATGGGAAGGGAATTTTTTTTTAATATTAATAAAAAATATTTTTTAATAAAGAAAATTTCATGACATCATAAATCCTGATTCTTCCTTTTAAAGATGCTGTACTACCCTTCTCCCTTTCTCCACTCTAAACTTCCATGATGTCAACACTCTACCTCAAAAATATATTGGCAGTAATTTTTATTCTAAGTTTATATAGTGAGATATGGGTATAGCTTTAGCACTAAGAACAAGGTTGAATGAATCTAAGTTTTACTAGTTACTTAACCAGTCTTTCTGAATGTAAGTGACAAGTTCTAAATAGAATAAAATCTCAGCATGGCAGAACTCAATAAAGGATAAAGGTAGCATCTAAGTTTCTTTCCAACTTTTACAATCTGTACTGAAAACAATAATAAAATCTGCTCAACTGAAAAGTTCAGAAGTATCTATGGTTAAACTAACCTCAGATTCTGAGTCACTGTCCTGTTTCTCCTCTTCATCTTTTCCAAGGAAGAATGTCAAAGCAGCAACTAATATCTAAAAACCAATTCAAACAACATCAATTACTCATCCCAGCTTACAACAAAGAATGAATACCTTTGTCTATATTTTACACATGCATATGAACTAGGATCTGAAGGAAAAAAAAACAACAAAGAATGGTGGGATTTGGGCTCATGTGTCTTAGCCCAGCTCTACATAGTTGATATCCTTCAAGTAGAAAGTCAGGAACTTCTACATCCCCCCACAAGAAAAGTGATATAGCCTCTCTAACAGAAAGGCAAACATGTCCTTAAATTTCTTTCAGCTGTGCCTGAGCCCAATAAAAGAGCAGTCAAGAATTACAGAGGAAAACATAAAATAAACGCTAAGGCTATCGTTTAATACCAAGCATTTTAAAAACTCATAATTTTGTGTGACTCCTCTAAAGCGCAGATAAACCAGGGAAGCAGCCTAAGCACAGCAGCACATCCGCACACCACCTCTTCCTCGTGTACCCATCTCCTTCACCTTCTAGCTGAAGAAGCGGGCTACTCACAGACAGTGCCTTCACACAGCCATACACGTGCTCACCTTGGTGACCTTAGAGAAACATGCTGTGGTGATCACGTTGACAGTTTTGGCATCATTCCTGGGGGAAGACAGTTGAGGGTTTTAAAGTGAATTTTCATTCGACTGTATTTGACAGCATAGACAATGGCACAAAATAAATAGTAAATATTTCTGACATGTTAAAATTCACAGTTTGTAATATTTCAAAAAGTCACGGGTTGCTAAATAGTCAACTACAGGCAAACATTTAATTCAATTTTAGCCCAGTTGTGTGTCAGAAAATTATGCAGCCATTCAGATGTATTTTTTGAAGAATTTTTAATGACATAAAACCTACTCAAGATAACTGGGGGGGAATAAAAAACCAATAAAAAACTACAATACAGCAAAATTCCAACCATACTTTAAAATTCACATTAAAGAAAAGACAGGAGGAAATATCATAAAATATTAACTGATTATCTCTAGGGAGTGGGACTATCAATAATTAAAAAAAAAACTTTCTAGCTTCTCCAAATCTTCTGCTGCAACGAATATTACTTTTATATTTTTAAAAAATTAGTGAATAAGAAAAGCAAAAGACATGAGTTGGGACACTGTACCAACAAGCCAAAGTTTATGAAACATGATAATTTAAGTACATATGGTAAATTGATTTGAAAATCTTCAGAGAGGCAGAGTAGAAAGAGCCCAGATTTCAGTCAGACAGATCGGGTTTGAATTTCAATTCTGCCTTTTACTAGCTACTAAACTTAAACTTATGAACCTATAGGTTTCATTACCTATAAGGTGGGAATAATCCCAAATAAGCTGCATTACACTGTTCTGAAGGTTGAATGAGGTAAGGCATAGTGCAAGTGTTCAAGAAATGGTAGTCAATATTGTTATTAGTCATTTGGATTGCCTCCATATTTTTACTTCCAACTTAATCTGTGGCAGAGATATATTAAAGAGCTCAAAATCAAGAAAAATATTTGTGTATGTGTTCTGTGGTAATTACAAATGAATAAAAGACTATTTCAAAAGAGACAGGTACATAGATATTACCAGATGTTTCTCCTGTAGAGTTCAATCATCACATCCAAAGATATCTTGGCTGCAGTTGCATTGCTATCTCTTAACATGGTATACATGAAATTCTGCAATACCTGAAGAAAAAGAGGAGAAAGAAGACTTAATAAACTGCACGATACTGTAGTACAATGCTGCAAACATGGAAAACAAAAGGGTACTTACTACATTCACTTTATTGTTCTTGTGTTTTGCATTTATATTCTTGATATCAGTCACAATATGAGTATATAAAGTCTGAGGAAAAGAAACAAAAACATATACACATTAACCAACATTTCTAACCTTGCTTAATTTGGAGAGAAATATAAATGCACTGGAGGATTTAATTTTCCCCACTTTTCATTCTATCACAAAAGAGACCAAAAACAAATAAAACAAACAAAAAAAAGCAGGTAAAGCAAAATGAAAGTTACCCTCAAAAGGTTAAATATGAAGTTCTATGACCCAACATTTCCACTCCTAGTTATATACCCAAAAGAAATGAAAATATATTTCCAACCAATGTTCACACAAATATTCATAGCTGCATTATTCACAACAGCCAGAAAGTGAAAACAACCCAAATGTCCATTAACTGATGAGTGGATAAACAAAATGTGGTATAACCAGACAATGAAATATTATTTGGCAACAAAAAGTAATGAATACTGACAAATGCTACAACATGAATGAACTTTGAAAACATTATGCTAAGTGAAAGGAGCCAGTCACAAAAAATTACATATTATATGATTCCATTTACACGAACTATCCCGAGTAGGCAAATCTATAGAGACCGAAAGTACATTGGTGGTTGCCTAGGGCTGGGACAGATGGGAAGATGGAAAGTAACTGCTAATGGGAATGGGGTTTCTTTTGGGGGTGCTGTAAGTGTTCTAAAACTGACTGTGGTGATGGTTGCAAAACTCTGTGACTACACTAAAACCCCCTGAATTGTACATTTAAATGGATGCACTGTATGTGAATTACATCTCAATACATTTTTTTGTTCTGTTTTGTTTTTAAAAAGGAAAGTCGGGGCTTCCCTGGTGGCGCAGTGGTTAACAATCCGCCTGCCAATGCAGGGGACACGGGTTCGAGCCCTGGTCTGGGAAGATCACACATGCCACGGAGCAACTAAGCCTGTGAGCCACAACTACTGAGCCTGTGTGCCACAACTACTGAAGCCCGCGTGCCCTAGAGCCCGTGCTCCGCAACAAGAGAAGCCACTGCAATGAGAAGCCCAAGCACCACAACAAAGAGTAGCCCCCGTTTGCCGCAACTAGAGAAAGCCCACAGGCAGCAACGAAGACCCAACGTAGCCAAAAATAAATAAATTAAAAAAAAATAAATTAAAAAAATAAAAAGGAAAGTCCAAGCCCCTAACTGCATGCAAGACAATATTGGGATTTTTACAAATATCATTGGTACCCAAAATATGCTCCCCTGGATCACTTTTATTCACAAGTTAGTCCAAGAAGTACAATTGCTAAAATCAAATGGTTGCAGTCTCTTAATATTTTGAAAAAAAAAAAAAAAAAATTTTTTTTAAGTTAATGTATGTAAACTTTAGTTTCTCTTTCTTAAAATTCTTTCATAAATCTTCAACTTCTGGTCTTACTTATACAAGCAAACACGAAGTCACAGGGAAATATTAATAACAAAAAAAGTCAGTTTTGGGGGGAAGAGGGTGGGAGTGGCTACAGCCACGAGTGTCCAGTCCATGCTCTGATTCAGCTGGTCAGTACAGCACAGCGGAAAAGGGCTTGGGCTCTGGAGCCAGGTTCCCTGGGTTTATGTTCCTGCCTCACCACTCAGAAGCTGTGTGACCCTGGGAACATCACTCTATCTCTCTGTGCCTCAGCCTTTTCATCTATAAAATAACAACAACAATAACCCTTATCTCATGGCACTTTGTGAGTAAATGAATACGTAAAATGCTCTGAAAATGGTAACCTAGCAAAAAGTAAACAATAAATGTTAGCTAGCACCACTACACTGCATGCACACAATGGTCAATTTTTTTCCTATCAAAATTATTCTTAGCTGTATCCAATAGTATGAAGCATCAAGAGACTCCAAATGCTATAAGTTTCATGTCACTGCAAGGAAGAATGAGATATGGAGTGCAGCGGGGAGTGATTTTGCTCTTTACCTTTCGCAGAAGTTTATCGTGGCAACGCAGAAGTTCAAAGAAGAGTTCTAGCAAACTTGATGGATTGATGAGATTCTTATTTCTCAGCAAGATCAAAGCTTTGCAAAATGTCTCAGGAAGGAAAAAAAAACATACTATAAGATAATGATAAAGTTAGGATGAGAAAATGGAGCAAGTATATCCCAAAAGCACTTAATGTCTTCTACTAACTAGGCATTATTCTAGGCATGGGAACAGAACAGTCAGTCTCTGCCCTCATGGAGCTTACACTGGGGGTGGAGCGGAAGAGGGGACAGGCAAGCAAGTAAGCATATCAACAGGTATACCTCATATAGGAAGGAAACAAAACAGGGTAATATAATTGATACACAGTGACTGCAGGAGGGCTCCTTTACACAGGAGGTCAAGGAAGTGTCAACGTAGAAAAACGCTAGTGATCAGTAAATCCACAGAGATAAGAAAGGTGGGTTACAATAACATAACACACTAAATTGGGATAATCAATCTGAATCTGTGACCTTACAAGGCATTCTTTTGAAATACAGTTAGTAGTAAGAACGGCCCAGTGGTAGTTGTAGCACCCTTGCTTACCACCAACTTTCACGAGTACCCTCTAAAGAGGAATGCTAATTATACAGACTCAATCCCTTGCTTCCTAGCAACGTCCTAATTATTTTTTAAAACCCATTAATCATCATAAAACACTATAAAGAAATATACACACACATTTATTTATTTAATAATGCCTGCAGACCAATTTGGTTGGGTACTGTTAGCACACCAAACTTAAAGAAGACCTAATTACTTGGAAAGACACTAAGTCTCCACACTCAAAGTCTCAAATCTGTACGGCCCACAAGGACTTGACCTAAGTCTTGACCTAAGTAAAAGTCTTCTGCAATGGTTCAAGTTTGAAGCCTCTGAGGCTGTGCCGCCAGGTCCCACGTCCCAGCTGAGAGTTAATCAGAGACGCCAACCTTGGCTTGTCTGAGATGGTATTCTTTTTTTTTTTTTTTTGGCCTGATATCAAATTAAGATAATCCTAGAGAAGTATAAAAATTGAAGAATTACAGAAAGCCTGGGAAAATGCAAGAATAAGAAACAAAGTTGAATCTACAGACTTAGCATTTTTATACGTTTTGGTAAAGGATATTAGTATGTTTTGAGATCATAATATTTGTGTAAGTTCTACCAGCTGTAAAGGTGTTTGAAAAGCTGATATATAAAACTTGAAAATGCCTCTGGTTGGGTTCCCTAGAAGCAGAACCCAATTTAGTACAGAGGTTTGTCCAGGGTGTGCTCTCTTCTGGAAGGGAAGTAAAAGAAGCAGGATAGGGCAGAGAAAAGCTGGGCAAGGATGTGTCCTTGGCTGGAGACTAGCTTTAGTCTGATTACAGAGAAGCCCTGAAGCACAAACTGCAGGACAAAGTTGGACCTTTGGGAAGGGCTGGGCTTTTGAGCCTCTGGGTTAGTCAGATACCACCTGTGGGCTGGGAGGGCCACTTCCCAGGTGCTAGGCCTCCCATTTAGCTGAAGACAGAGAAAGGGCAGCTGGGGGCCATTAGCAGCCAACATTCCCCGCGGGTGGGGGAAATGGGACCACTGGCCTGGTAAAGGGGATCCCAGACAGGACCCAATGTCGATCACTAAGGGAACAATGTTTACATGCTCAAACTGGCCAATTAATAGATAAATGTCTAAACTAAGCTCTATAAAAACTATAGGTTATAATTAGGGTTCTTCATGCATTTGAGATTTGAATGACTAGAAGGAATCACCTAATCAAAAAAGGGAAAAGAGTATCTTGGCAGCGTCAGCATACTGGCAGAACTGAGAGATCAGAGACAGGAGTGCAGCAGAAAAGGACACGAGGTCAAAAACACAGGAAGGAAGCAAATCATGTAGGGACTTACAGGCTAAGTTAATAAGTTTGAGTTTTATTCTGTGTAAATGAGAAGCCACAGAAGGATTTTAAGGAACGGGTGACACACTGATTTACATTTTAGAAAGATGTTTAGATGACAGGCTGTTCTCCTTTAAACACATATTATACGCACACGTGAACACAGCACAATTTATCAATCCAACTTCTGGTCCTACCATTCGGAGATCTGGATCCAAGGCAGTGTGGTTGTAGGAGAGAAGATCTTTCAGCTCTTGAGGAAAGTTACTTAAATGTTCTGGATAACAGTGACCAATCTGTAACAAAGCAAAGGCTCTTCTGAAGTTTTTCTTTCTCTCCTATAATTCATATGCACATATTAAGGATGTTCTGCAAAAGGAGAATAAAAGGCTATATTTCATAGAAGTAGATGGCTCCAAACCATCTCTTTTTCTTCTACATGCTAACCTCTCTGACCCCTTTCATATTTCCTCTAGTCTTAGTAAAGTATGTGACATGATTCAGAATCTGCTTTTATGATGAATTTGAAGAAAACAAATAGTTTGAAAGCTTTTTTGCTCCGGTTGGCTCTGTGAAAAGCTCTAGTGAAATCCTCTAACTGAACATAAGGAGGAAATAAAATCTGCAAAAAGGGAAAATTAATTTTCTTTTTTAAATTAAGTTTCTGCTCCCGAATTGAATGAGGTTGGGTATAAGTGAAAAATATTCTGCAAGCTGTGTGCAACAACTGGTCTTTGTTTTACTCAAAAATTATCTTCTTACCTGTGCCATAAACATCACCAGCTCTGCCAGTTCTTTGCTGGGTTTATTTGGTTGTAATTTGAAAATCTCCACATTGGATTTGTAGTGATTATACTGCTGTAGAAACTGTAGAAAAATAAAATTTAAATTGGTCACCTTCTATTATAAGACTTTCTCAGTAGAGAATTAAAAATTACTTAGAAATCTTTGATAATGGCATTGAGAAAAAGATGTGGCAAAGGTATGTAGAAACACTATGTTTTCCTTATCAGCATTCTTCAAAATGAGTTTTGAAAAATCTGTGCACATCTTGGGTAATCTAAAGACCCTTTCCCTTATCATTAGAAATTTAGGTAGTAAGGTATAAAGAACAGTGAAACAAGAGTCAAAAACTCAGATCTGGCTCTCTACTGCCATTTACTATCTAAATGACCCCCTACTATATTGTCCATGTATATAGAGCACTAATATCTGCAGAAATATGTGAGTCAGAAAATGTAAATTATAATTCAAGTACACAAAGCTCTCCAGTCAAAATTCCCCTCTTCTTTTAAATAATAATTATGATTTTATCCTGGAGTTCTAGATAAGATGTGTTAACAGGCAAAAGCAATAGACACACAGAAATAATAATAGCTTCCATTTATTCAGCACTTGCTATGTGCCAAACTCATCATGTACATTATTTCATTTAATTATGTTTAATCCTAAACAACAACCCATGTTGGAACTCACAAGGCCTCAGTTCCACACCCTACAGCTACTCTCATGCCTAGGCCATGGCTTTAAACTATGTGTGTGTTAGATAGAGTGATAGTGAGAAAGGAGGAGAGGGGGAAGGGAAGGGGAGGGAGAGAGAGACACTCAGAAAGAGAATGAGTATTTCTTTCTTTCTTTCTTTTTTTTTAAATTTGGCTGCTCCAGGTCTTAGTTGCAGCACGTGGGAGCTTCGTTGTGGCCTGCGGGATCTAGTTCCCTGACCAGGGATTGAACCCAGGCCCCCAGCATTGGGAGCGTGGAGTCTTAACCACTGGACCACCACGTAAGTCCCAAGAGTGAGTATTTCTTTATATTACCAGCCCTAACTGGTTCAGTGAGCTCCAAATTCATATATCCAATTGCCTGTTTAGATGTCTAACAGACATCTCTTAAACTTAGCCTAGTCAAAAAACATAACCCCTGATTTCCCCAACAAAACTGCTAAGCCTCCAGTTTTCTCCAAGAGTAGGAATCAAGAGGGAGACCTGAAGTCCCTACATGCTTCAGTTAAGACCCTACCTCTCTTAACTCCACGTCACCACTGACAAGTGAAGAGAGGGCTCCATAACTCAGTGTGCTCCTGGCAAGATTCTTATCCCACTTCTTCCCCTAGATGACTAGAATGTAATCTAATGAGAAAAGTATTTTTATCTGTACTGCTCACTACCGTAGTCCCAGTACCTAGTACATAACAGGTACTAAGTAGTATTTGTCAAATACCCAGATGCAGAAATAAAAAACCTGAACCATCCTTCCTTCCTTCTTTTTTCCTTATCCCCCATATCCACTCCACCAGGAGGTCCTACTAGCTCTATTTCCATGTACAGCTAGTCCCAATCTGTTCACTTCTCTCCACCTGTGTTGGTAATTCCAGTGGCATCACCATCCCTTGCCTAGGCTATTCTGACAGCGATCATATTAGTTACCCTGCTTCCAATCTTGCTGCTCTACAATCCATTCTATCTACAGCCTCCAGAATAAATTTTTAATAATATAAATCAGATCATGTCACACCTCTGCTTAAAACTCTTCAATGGCTCCCTAACACACTAAGAGTAAAATGTTAATTCCTTACCGTGTTTTAAAAGGCCCCACATCATCCCACCTCTGTCTGCCTGCATTCCCCACATCATCTTACACTACCCTTTTCTGTGCTCACTATAGTTTAGCCACACTGGCTGCCTCTCTACTTTTCCATCAATAGCTTCTTCACTTCCTATTCCCCCTATCTAGAATGCTCTTGATCTGTCTCAATATCATAGCAGACAAGCCTTCCCTGTTCATGAGAGCCAAATCAACAGCCTCCAATTCTAACATATTCATATCCAGTTTTACTTTCTTCAGAATTCTTACTACTATATGTTTTCCATCACTAGAATATAAGTCCAAGAGAAGAAGCCTCTTGTATCTTATTTATCATTGCATCCTGAGTGCTGAGAATTATACTAACACACAGTAGGTACAATATGTGTGAATTTGCATAAATATTTGTTAAGTGAATCAAACAGTAATCCTCTGAAGTAGGTATTATCTCCTTCTCACATATTAAAATACACATAGGCTCAAGTGGTTAACCCTCTCTGGTTACACAATTGGTCAACAGTTGGGCCAGGATACGGAGTTAGTTTTGAAACCAATGCTTTTAAATACAGCGCTGTACAGACTCTCAGCTATTACTTTATCTAATGGTTTATAGTGCTTCACACATCTCAAAGCCTCACCTATATTACTTAACTTCTTGTATTTGTTCCTTAAGTCTTTGTTTCCACTCCCTTGAATCTTTGGAAGGGCTCTCTCTACTGGTGACCTAAACCACTGAGACCGCTATTTGTTAAAATGTACTCACATAAATATTTCTATGTGAAAATCTGGGGGAGGAGGAAAATGAGAAGGGCAATCAAAAGATGAATAATTGGGCTTCCCTGGTGGCACAGTGGTTGCGAGTCTGCCTGCCAATGCAGGGGCCACGGGTTCGAGCCCTGGTCTGGGAAGATCCCACATGCCGCGGAGCAATTAGGCCCGTGAGCCACAATTGCTGAGCCTGCGCGTCTGGAGCCTGTGCTCTGCAACAAGAGGCTGCGATAGTGAGAGGCCCGCGCACCGCGATAGAGAGTGGCCCCCACTTGCCGCAACTAGAGAAAGCCTTCGCACAGAAACGAAGACCCAACACAGCCACAAATAAATAAATAAATTAATTAATTAAAAAATACATGAGAATTTAAGGGTTTAAAAAAAAAAAAAAGAATAATTGTGTTAGCCATCTGCACATACAAGTAACTGAAGCAAATACCTGTTTAATGCCGGTCAGAAAAATGGGTGTCTGAAGAAAGCACTTGCCAAATTAATGTAGCAAAATCATCACTTTCATTTTGTCACTTCTCGGCTCAAACACCCTTAATGTTCACAATTTGTATGAGGTCAGTATACAAAGCCCCTCACGGTCCGGACCTAATCTAATTTTTTTTTTTTTTTTTAAACATTTCTTTTTTTTCTTTTTTTAAACATTTATTTATTTATTTATTTTTGGCTCTGTTGGGTCTTCCTTGCGGTGCGCGGGCTTCTCATTGTCGTGGCTTCTCTTGTTGCGGAGCACGGGCTCTAGGCGCGCAGGCTTCAGTAGTTGTGGCCCATGGGCTCAGTAGTTGTGGCTCACGGGCTCTAGAGCTCAGGCTCAGTAGTTGTGGCGCAGGGGCTTAGTTGCTCCATGGCATGTGGTTATCTTCCCGGGCCGGGGCTCGAACCCATGTCCCTTGCATTGGCAGGCGGATTCTTAACCACTGCGCCACCAGAGAAGACCAAATCTAATTTTCAACTTCATCTTTTCCCGAGGTAAATTCTGACATCCAGGTCATGCCAGCTTCCGATGAGACTGAATCCTGTTTTTTTAACTAGATAATACTAAGCTCCTGTGTCTGTCCCTTATACTTGAGAATACCCCCTCCTTCCCAACACAGTCCATGGCACAGAGCGCGGGCTCCCGGAAACAGACGTCGGTGGAAAACAATCTAAACAAAAGTTTCATCCACTGTTACAGACTAATTCCATTTAGGGGTTTCAGGAAAGAAAAGGATTAAGAAACTTGTCTGGAAGTCAGAGGTTGGGGGCGGACCATTTGTCTCTCGACCTCAGCTCGGGAGATAACCCCTAAAGCAAAAATGAGGTCTGTTAAATGGTGTTTCTGTGGCAGCAGGGTCTATGGAGCAGGCAGAAAACCCAGACGGGCAGCAGATTTCAAAAGGTGGGGAACGAACCCTGTGGCATGTCTCTCCCTTAACCCCTTTTCTCCTCTCGCGGAACCCCTGAACTTAAGAGCAGAACACGAGGCGAGCCAGGACCCCAGCTCCACTCCATGCCTCCCTCCAGCCACTGTCTCAACCAGCCGCGTCCCGGCTTCTAGCCTCACCGCGCCGCATTCCTACCTCCTCCACGTAAGCCGGCGGGTCCCGCTTGATCAGATTCTGTAACTGCGGCAGGTTGCTGGGCAGCTTGTTATTGTTTCTGTTAGACATGTTAGCTGCTGACTGGTTCCGCGACGAGCAGTTTTAAGAAAACCCACACCGCTGGCAATTGCCAATAGTTCCAGCTACGACCGGAAACAGCACGTGGGTAACTCGGCCGCCAGCGCCATCTTGGCTCTTAAAGCGAGCTTGACTACGGGAGCCTCAGAGTGTCAAAATTACTCTCACGGCCGAAATGCTCTATAGTGGTTTTTACGAGGTTTTTGCTTTTTTCCTCGATCAACCGCTGCTACTATCTCGCGTTCCTGAAATAATCTGAAATGCAAAGACTTTTTTCACACACCTTAGTTTATTTCACCATCCTGACACTCTTATGAAACAGACAGATGAGAATTAATATTTTTTTATAAAAAAACTCACAGCCTAAAGTTAGACCCTAAAAATATCCCTGGGGAGTTGATAGCACTATCCTATTTTGGAGAGGGGGAAAAAGGTCAATGAGGGGCGTAAATTAGTTTCCTTGTATATTTTAAATAGCTGTTCTTGTGTTGTTTTTAATTGTTTCAACCCAATGTAACCAAGGGAAAAGGGTGTGAACTGGATAAAATGTAGTCATGTTGGTTGTTTTAAAATGCAAATGAATTTGTATTTAAAAGCCAACTATTGTTATAACCTTTGTAAGTACTGTTCAGCCAGAGTTTTAAATTCAGATCCTGGTAATTTGAAGAGAATGCGTTTCCACAGTTTCATGGTGTGCAAAAATAAAAATGTGGAGAATGAATTAACGAAATAGAGTGTTGTTAATATAAAGAGACACTTGATCACTCACTCTGTTTCAAGCCCTTCACTTGTATTTAATCCTGAGAAGAGCCCTCTAAAATAGGTACTATAATTATCTGCACTTTGCAGGTTCAGACAAGTTGACTGCTTAAGTTCATAGCAGGTGAGAAGCTGGGATTTCAATCCAGGCAGTCTTGATTGTAAATAGATGAGAAAGAAAAATGTAGCCTAACAGTTGTCAGCTGGTAAGCTGGTCTGGCATCAGTAGATGAACTGTGGTATTCCCCTGCTTAACATGAGCAATTTCACACAACACCAACTTCAGTCCAGGTCATCTGTGGCCAGGTCGGAATGAGCCAAAAACAAAGCAACTCTGTAACCACATCTAGGCACAAGCAAATTCAAGCACACTGTGCAAACCACTATTAGTTTTTCAGCCACATTTGGAGAATGACTATTTTATTTATTAATCATTGAATCAGGTACTCGTGAAATTATTAAGAAGTAAATGTAAGCAATAAATCTTTTTTTTTTAAACCCTTTCACAGATTTAAATTAAAAACATTGTTTTTGGTTGGTTGGATTAGTAAGAAAAAAAGCATCCTCAAAACAAAACATACTGATATTATTTAATATAATTCCTGTCAAAATCGTAAGCTTATGTACTATGAATATTTAAGTCACTAAAATGTGACTTATGAGTAAAACACTCAGGCCATGTCACAAGCTTTTACAGTATTCACAATCTGTCAGGCACTAGGGTAAGTGTGTTTTTGTTTGCGTGTTTTTGGGGTTTTTTTGGCCATGCCACACGGCTTGCGGGATCTTAGTTCCCCGATGAAGGATCAAACCCAGCTGGCAGTGAAAGCGCAGAGTCCTAACCATTGGACAAACTAAGTGTTTTGAATACAAAAATAAATAAGGCATGGGCATTTGCCCTTAGGAAACTCACAGACTAATAAGAGAGAGAAATAGAAAATACTCTTTTTTTTTTAATAAATTTTTTTACTTACTTATTTTTGGCTGCATTGGGTCTTCGTTGCTGCGCGCGGGCTTTCTCTAGTTGTGGCGAGCGGGGCCTACTCTTCGTTGTGGTGCACGGGCTTCTCACTGCAGTGGCTTCTCTTGTTGCAGAACACAGGCTCTAGGTGCGTGGGCGTCAGTAGCTGTGGCTCGCGGGCTCTAGAGCGCAGGCTCAGTAATTGTGGCGCACGGGCTTAGTCGCCCCGCGGCATGTGGGATCTTCCCGGACCAGGGATTGAACTCGTGTGCCCTGCATTGGCAGGTGGATTCTTAACCACTGCGCCACCAGGGAAGCCCAGAAAATACTCTTAAAATGAATAAATGTGTTCTTACGATAGAGTGGAAGCAATAGGACAACATAGCCAGAGGAATCAGAATGTTTCACAGTTATGGTACCTTTTGATTGAAATTCTGGAAGATGAGGAGTTTTTTTGGAGAAGGGAAAGAAAGGCTTTCTACATAAAGAAAACAACCAGTGTAAAGGTGCAAAGGCTTGAAAAAGTCTGGTGGAATTAAAGGACGACCAGAAGTCTGGGTGTGACTAATGGTTGGGAGGGGTGTGTGCAACAAGGAAGGAGCTGAGGAAAATGAGTCGAGTGAGGTTATGCAGTCCTGATGATGAAAGGCTTTACATGCTAATCTAAGGAGGGCATATGGGTCTGCTCATTTTACCCTCCAAACACCCTGAAGCAGGATGTGTTTTTTTTTGATAGATGAGAAAACTAAGGCTGAGAGTGGCTAACTAAATATGTATTTTTTAAATGTTAAATAATGGCTATACTATATGCAATGCAATGTACATATGTTTAATGTATATTAGTCAGATCAACACCAAGAAAACTCCATATTCACTTCTGTATTTAGTCTTGAATTGGCAAAGGAACTTTCCATCTTTTTCTGATCCCCAAATGATTTTTAACCTAAAGTGAATTATGCTAGAAAAGAAAATATCCTTTATACCTTTGCAAAAGGGAACCTATTATTATAATTATAAAATGGATCATAATATCTGGATTCAAATGGCTTAAAATTTTCTTATTTGAAGGAGCCTAGACTAGAGGACTATTTTAAATTGTTTGCATAAGAAGCACACTCTTCTGACTTATTATCTCTACTTGGGGTGCCTTTTTGGTAAATAGTTCAGACAGCAGCTTGAGCACCAGTCTTGAGCCATTAAATCTTATTACAGGTACATTAGTAGGAAGGAGGAAGAGGGGGAAGGGCAAAATGGTACACCTCCCAGCTGAACTAGCCCTACAAAACTTCCAAACAATATAGTACTTCTTTTTTTTTTTGTGGCCGAGTCACTCACACACCTTGTAGGATCTCAGTTCCCCAACCAGGGACTGAACCCGGGCCACGGCAGTGAAAGACTGGAATCCTAACCACTAGGCCACCAGGGAACTCCCCCTAAACAATAATGTATAATACTTCTGCATCTGTCTCCTTGGTCAGAACTTAGTGAGATGGATAGTACTACAAGCAAGTCTTTGCTGGGTACAATGAAGCTCTGACTAAAGAAAGGAGAGGTCGTGTTTGTTTTGAGGAATAAGGAAAGGCTTTATGAGGATGGATGATGTATTTGAGATGTCTTGAAGGATGTGTACAGTTTTGATGAGAGGATACACAGGGAATAAATAAACAATAACTCAGTTGGGACAGGTAGTAATCGCCATAAGAGTTTATTAGTATCATTTATTTAAGAGAACTTGGTGGCATTCCTTAGGAAATCCTTCCTTCTTTATAAAATGAGAGTGTTGAACAAAGCCAATTCTCATGCCAACCTCATAACTTTATTATACTGCCATGTGGATGTATGATTCACATGATGATCAACTGCATCTTTCTTCAAATTCATGCTTAAGTATACGCTATTCATTTAACCTTATCCAAAGCAATAATATCTGGGAATGATGGGTTTGATGTGCTGGTTATGTGGGAGGGAGATGCAAGAGGGAAGAGATATGGGAACATATGTATATGTATAACTGATTCACTTTGTTGTAAAGCAGAAACTAACACACCATTGTAAAGCAATTATACTCCAATAAAGATGTTAAAATAAATAAATAAATACACATCAAAATATGATGGAAAATTCCTGAGCCTAGCTAAGACCAAGACCTCTGCTTCCACATGAGGTCCCACCCTTTATTTTTTATGCTAATGTATTTATTTATTTTATAGCTTTATTAAGATATTAATTTATAAGAAACTGGCCACAAAGTGTACAATTTGATGAGTTTTGATACATGTATGCACCCATGAAATCATCATCACAATCAGGGTAATGAATATATCCATTATCCCCAAGTTTCCTTGTGCTGCACCATCCCCAGACAAACACACATCTGCTTTCTGTCACCATAGATAAGTTTGCACTTGCAGAAATTTTATACAAATGGAATCATACAGTATCTATTCTTTTGTGTCAGACTTCTTTCACTTATAATTATTTAAAAATTCATCCATGTTGTGAGAATCAATAGTGTGCCCCTTTTATTTTTGAGTGGTATTCCATCATATGGATATATTGCAATTTGTTTATCTGTTTACCTGTTGTTGAATATTTGGGTTGTGTCCAGTTTGGGGCTATCAATATTCGTGTTCAAGTCTTTCTATGGATATATGTTTCCTTTTCTCTTGGTAAATGCCTAGGGGTGGAATGGCTGGATCATGATAGGTTTATATTTAACTTTTTAAGAAATGCCAGTTAGTCTTTTGCTTCCATCATCCCACTGAAACTGTTTTTATCAAGATCACCAATCACCTTGATGTTGCTAAGTCCAATGGTCAGTTTTCATTCTTTTTTTTTTTTTTTTAATTACTTTTGTGAGGGTGATAAATCTGGCTGAGAATTTAGGTATAGGATGAGACATTAAGCCAAGCTTCATTATTATTATTTTATTATTATTTATTTATTTTTATTTATTTATTTATTTATTTATTTAGGCTGTGTTGGGTCTTCGTTTCTGTGCGAGGGCTTTCTCTAGCTGCGGCGAGCAGGGGCCACTCTTCATTGCGGTGCGCGGACCTCTCACTGCCGTGGCCTCTCTTGTTGCGGAGCACAGGCTCCAGACGCGCAGGCTCAGTAGTTGTGGCTCACGGACCCAGTTGCTCCGTGGTATGTGGGATCTTCCCAGACCAGGGCTCGAACCCGTGTCCCCTGCATTGAGCAGGCAGATTCTCAACCACTGCGCCACCTGGGAAGCCCCCAGTTTTCATTCTTTAACTTACCTGCAGCATTGGATACAGTTGGTCTCTCCCTCCTTCTAGAAACATATTTGGTAATTGGCCTTTAAATGGTCTCTCTGCTCCTTCCCTTGCCCCTGTTGTGTATTTTCTTGTAGTGGTGGCCAGAGGGATCCTTAAATAGATCCAGTTATTCCTCCAGCTTCCCTTCTAGCTCAGATTTAAAGCTAAAGTCCTTCAGGAACACAGAAGACCATTTATAACCGGACCCCACGTTACCTCTCTGGGCTCCCCTCCCATTGCGCCCCCCTTTGTCTACTCTGCCCAGGAAAACGGCTTCTTAGCTTCCCTCAACATGTCAAGCCTCAGGGCCTTCACACTTTCTGTCTCCTCTGTCCTAAGCACCACACATCTTGCTCGCTCACTTTCCTGCTCTCTGCTCAAGTGACATCTTATTAGGGAGGCTTTGCCTGACCTCCCATCCTGCCTCCCACCCCACACTCCCTTCTCCTGCTTTATTTCTTCCATTACCCTTGTAAGCCTCTGGCATAATATGTATTCACTAGCTTAATTGTTTGTTGTCTGTCTTTCTGCAGTAGAATATGAATTTAATGTCCCTTTTTTCTTTTTAATTAATTAATTATTACACACACACACACACACACACACACACACACTGTATTTTATTTTTACAAGAGATAAATAAACTGACACCAAGCATTGTAAATGGATGACCACAACAAAAGCAACAATGATTGCAATTACCAAACACGAAACACACTCATACTATGTCATAATATTGACATTCAGTCCAGTAATCCTCCACCGTGACAGCTCCTTTACTTTGCAGTGAAAATTGATTTGTATATTCTTTGCCTCTGAGTCCTTGCGGGATTTTTTTTTTTTTATTCAAACAAAGTCACAAAAGTTATAATCATCCTCATCAGTTCACTCAGTCCCATGTAATTAATTTTTTTTTCAGCTTGATCTTTTGTTAGCACTTTTATGAGTTCATCAGTTTTTCATTAGAGTTCTGAAAATGCTTATTCATTCAGTTCAGCAGTATAGTCAGTTACCAGAAACCTGTACTTGTCAGAGTCTTTTCCATGAATTCCTTGAAGATGAAACCCTTTTATAGGAACATTTTTGCAAAAGCATCAGAGTACACCCAGAACTGTCTGTAAATGACAAAAGAATAAGTCCCTTTTCTTGTTCACTGCTCTATACTCAACACTTGGAGCAATGCATGGCACATAGTAGGTAATCAGTTAATATTTGTTGAAGGAATGGATAAACAATTTCTAGTCTTCCAATTCTTCAATTGTGTGATTTATTAAAGTAAGAACTTAAAATATCTTAGCTA
This sequence comes from Eschrichtius robustus, assembly GCF_028021215.1. NCBI lineage: Eukaryota > Metazoa > Chordata > Mammalia > Artiodactyla > Eschrichtiidae > Eschrichtius > Eschrichtius robustus. Next base: position 60,050,009 of record NC_090827.1, on the reverse strand, counting down.
TCCACAGACAAAATTTGTCTCAAAATCAGTGAGTGACTAACATGTGAATTCTAGTTATTGTCTCTCTCATTAGAAACCGATGATGGTGACTGTTGTTCAGAAAAGACAGGCATGTGTCTGTTCTTTTCTAATTAAAATGGTTTTTTCTAATTGTTAGATTAGCCACTGGAGGGAGCTCATGCTTTTCTTTTTAACAAGAAAATTATACCATTTGACAAAATGACTACATGCAAACTCAGCAGGAAACTGGTATTGGAAGAAATTTTAGTTTTCATATTTTCATGAGTTCTTTTACTTTTTTTTAATTGTTCTTTCTTTTCCCTCCTCTTTTTCCAGCTTTATTGTGAGTTTTATCCACAATTCCATCTATCCTTTCCTCCTTGGGGACAGTGAAGACTGTTGGGTCGGCCTTTGGACAATCTATCAACCCCAGATTCAGTAGGGACTAATTCCATCATCTTTCTTGGATTTTTTCTCTTAAACCACCGGAGCCAAGTTCTTAAAGTCAAAATGTTTCTCAAGAACCAGCTAATGGCTTTTATCTTCTATGTGGTTACACTTAAAACCTGAAAGCATGATTTCAGTTGGCTTTGAGCGAATGATTTTGTGAATAGAGAGGAGATAACCAGCTCCTTTGTAGGTAGACCACTGCACATTGTAGCACCATTTAATCTCATAATGGGTAACGGAAACAAAGACTTGTTTTTATCCTTTCGCCAGATTTCTTGGGTGTGCCAGCTGAACCTGATGCTGTTCACTGCCTTATTCTGTAAAAATCTACTATTACTGCTGGATTCATTTAGACTGTGTAAGACTATTAATGTGATTGACTTTGGGTGTTCCTGATTTTCACTGATTAGGAAATTTTCCCTCTTGCAGCCCCAAATCTCCTGATACCACTACATAATTTTTCTATTTCATGGGAAATAAGGTAGGCTGTGGATGGTATTTTTAAAGTTTTTAAGCAAGATATAAGATTTTGGGGTCCTTTTCCAGAAGATAAGTTACAATAAGGGGAGAGAACACGTAATGTGTGTAAATTCCCTGTTTCTTTCTTTGCTTATAAATCATGCTTGCTTGCTTTTTAAAAAATTTCTATAAATTTTTAGGAAGAAAGCTGTTCCTCTGTAACCCAAATGACATGAAAGTTGTGGAGGGATATCCTCGAGGATCTACAACCTCAAGGATCTTATTTATTTCAGGAAATAAATAAAAGTGGTAAGACCACCTCTGTCTCCTCCCCTGAAACGTTCTCCTGGTTATATCCTCAGAGACTCAGTTACAAAAGGAATAACATCCCCTCTTTTGGCTATCCCCAACCTGAGGGATCCACAGGGGTAACTGGACAATTGGAAAATCCCACCTGCAGGCAGAAAGATAGAGCAATGTGAGAACTACCTGGACATTACTTGGCATTGCTCTTGATAGGGAATAAAGAAAGAATGAAATCTTTTTGGAGTCTTCTAATTTCCATCTCATGTTATCAAAATAATCTAAGACTGGAAAAGTGGGCTTCTCACATTTTGGCAGTCCTAAACTAGTTCCCCATGGCAGTTTATCTTAAAATACAAATATATTTAAAGGAGTACAGGGAACATCATTGTAAAAGGTGGCCAAGTTAAGGTATCCAATTAGCAAAAACTGTGGTGTACTGTGCAGAAAGCTGAAAAGGGATAATGTTTGGGGAGCCCTTAGAGAAACCTTAGAGATCATAGTCTCTCATGCTTCAGTTTGCAGATGAAGAAAAGGCCATGAGACTTAAGGCTACACAGCCCATTGGAAACTCCCTGGCGGTCCAGTGGTTAGGACTCCCCGATCCCACTGCATGGGGCATGGGTTCGATCCCTGGTCGGGGAACTAAGATCCTGCATGCTACGAGGAGCTGCCAAAAAAAAGGAAAAAAAAAATTTTAAAAAGGCTACATGGCTCCTGAGTGGCAGGATCAGAAATATCTTCCAGTCTCTTGGTTTTGAGGCTCTTGGTTGTCCTTCTATCTGGAAGGTTTCTCCCAGTGTTAAAAGTCTGTGTTTGGGGTTATAGGAGATAATCATAAAGATAATAGCAGCTAATACTTATTGATTAAAATAAAAAGTATATTATATGTAACCTGTGTCATGTGGGCTCTCTGGGAAGCAGGCACTGAGACAGAATCAGATGTGCAAGAGGTTTATTGGTGGGACCCTTTATAAAAATAAAAGTGGGAGGAAGCAGAATTGGGCAGAGACTGCCTCAGACTTGGATACAGATCTGTCAAAGTTTTAGCCAATCCAGTGGGGAGCTCCTGATGAAAGACTGCCCATATGGGCGGAAATGACCAGGCCCTAGTATTTCTTCTACACTCAGTCATTGGCTGGAGGCTGCCCAGTAAGAGCGTGGTCTCAAAATCTGGGGTGAGTCCAAGGTGCTGCTGTTGGATGTGGTCAGCTAACCACCCTTATTGCAGCTGAACAGCAAGTTCTTTGTTGAACGGTGATCCAAGCGGCACACCTCCGTGGCTGCCACATAACCCAAGCAGCCCAAAGTTCTCTGTTTGTCTGGAGTTACCTTCAATATCCAAGTAAAGTGACTTAATTCCCCCAATTATGAGAAATCTAAAATCTCTCCCAATATTTTCAGAGTCCCAGCCAGGCTGGCATTTAAAACTGAATGTGTAAGGCAGGGAGGGATAAACTGGGAGATTGGGATTGACATGTACACACTACTATATATAAAATAGATAACCAATAAAAACCTGCTATATAGCACAGGGAACTCTACTCAATACTCTGTAATGGCCTATACAGCATGGGAAAAGAATCTTAAAAAAAAAAAAGAGTGGATATATGTGTGTATATATATATATAACTGATTCACTTTGCTGTACACCTGAAACTAACACAACATTATAAATCAACTCTACTCCAATAAAAGTTTTAAAAAACAAACTGTGTTACACAGCAGTGTTTTAAAGCTGGTCATCCCTTAGATGTTCATCTTTTCGGTTAATTCTAAATAGTTTTACCAAAACGGAATAGCAATTTTTGTCCCCACTAACAGTGCATGAGAGTTCCTGTTGCTGTGTACTGTCATAGACAAGCCATATTGTCCGTTTTATCAAATTTAGTAGCCATTTTGGTGGGTATGTAGTCATATATTGTTCCAACTTCCATTTTTATTTAATTAACTATAAATAAAGTAAGTATAGTAAGTAAATCAACTATACTCCAATATAAATTATTAAAAAAAAAAAAAAAGAAAAGAAAAGCAAGCAAGCAAGCAAGCTGGTCATCCCACCACAGGAAATTTCTCACTGGTCTTCTATACCTTTACTCCAGCCTGCTGTCATTTTTACAGTGGCATTTTACTCCCATCTCCTTCTTCTGCCTCTCTTTTTGCTGTTCCAGAATTCCCAACACCCTCCCTAGCTGCCAGAGGTAATTTCTATTCCCTTACTATTCAGGGAAATTTAGCTTGCATTTGCTTTAACTTCCATTCCATAAAAACCCCCAGCAAGTCTGGCCCTAATCAAAGTCTCCAAACAAGAGACATCTGCCTTGAGGTATGTTCTGCTGCTTTTAACATTGTAGAAGTGATTGCTGGCATTACTCTTTTTAAGTAACAACACTTTTTCCCTCTCTGTTAATAATTTACTTTGTCATTTCTCCTCTCACACTTATAGATTTTGATGTTAGTTCCTCCTTCTATTGGAAGTTCAGGTTGTCTACTCAGATGGTTAAGGAAAGCTGATGGTAGGTGGCTAGGCCCACTTGGTCCTACACTACACAGAATGCAGAGGCCAAGGCCTAATTCCATGAAGATAGAGGTACCAGCAACTTTTTTCTTTTTTTTAAGCAAAAAAATTCCTTATGAAAATAGTCAACTTGAAACAGTAAAGTGAAATGGTATATTTAAAGGATGAGATTTTAAAATTTGTATAGCAAACTTTTCTTTTTTTAATAAATTTATTTATTTATTTATTTATTTTTGGCTGTGTCGGGTCTTCATTGCTGCGCGCGGGCTTTCTCTAGTTGCAGCGAGCAGGGGCTACTCTTGATTGTGGTGCGCGGGCTTCTCTTGTTGCAGAGCGTGGGCTCTAGGTGCGCAGGCTGCAGTAGTTGTGGCACGTGGGCTCAGTAGTTGTGGCTCGTGGGCTCTAGAGCGAAGGCTCAGTAGTGGTGGCTCACGGGCTTAGTTGCTCCGTGGCATGTGGGATCTTCCCAGACCAGGGCTTGAACCCGTGTCCCCTGCATTGGCAGGAGGATTGTAAACCACTGTGCCACCAGGGAAGTCCATTGTATAGCAAACTTTCAAAGAAAGCAAATAGTTATGTATTATAGAACTTGACACCTTTCCCTGTAATCTTTTACCAATCTGCCCCAGTTCATACTCTCATTCACGGACTTAGGTTTGATTACTCATTTGTGATTTACTTACTTCCTTAAAATGTAGGATCAAAAACTCTCCTGGGAACTTTAAATTAACTTGCCTTAAAATGCCTCAGGTGACTGCCTAGAAGCTAATTAACTCCTTATATGTAAGAAAGGTTGCTTGTTTTCCCTTCTCACCTAATTTCATCCTCTCTATACCAGCCAAAAAACAGAGTGACCACATTCTAAAGCACCTATGATTGCAGTTTCTCTCTTTATCTTCCTTTCTAATAAGAAAGCAACTTTGCATCTTTGCATTGAGAAACCTCAAATAGCTTTCTCCTAATTAACTGACTGAGAGATCACTGGCATTTCAATTTAAACGTATAGCTTACAGATGTAATATTTTCACTGATTACCCATTGCTCTAATATATAAATTTTGTTCTGATACAAACTGCTTTCTGGTATAGCAAAATAATTTAAATTTTAAATCAGAGAACAATTCCTATGAGTTAAGGTCACTTTACAACAGGGCAGTCACAGGGAGAGGAATTCAGTGTGACTGGGAGCATTCTGGGATGGAAAAGCAAGACTTGAATCATGTATAGGTGGGAATCAGTTAGATGTGGGTGGGAGGTGAGTGGAGCAGGTGAATAAAAACGTGAGCAAAACTGAAGGCAGAAGTGAGCATGGTAAGTTTAGATGTCATGACAAGAGTAGTTCAGATTGATTTGGGAAAGACATGAAAGAAAATTTAGGGTAAAGCATATGTCAGTCAACTGAAAAATACATATTAAGTGCTTTCTAAGTGCCAGGCACTGCTCTAGACACTATAGATGCAGTGGTGAAGAGAATAAACTTTTCTGCAGTCAAGAAAATTATTGTTTGGGCTTCCCTGGTGGGGCAGTGGTTGAGAATCTGCCTGCCAATGCAGGGGACACGGGTTCGAGCCCTGGTCTGGGAAGTTCCCACCTGCCGCGGAGCAACTAAGCCCGTGAGCCACAACTGCTGAGCCTGCGCGTCTGGAGCCTGTGCTCCGCAACAAGAGAGGCCGCGATAGTGAGAGGCCCGCGCACCGCGATGAAGAGTGGCCCCCGCTTGCCACAACTAGAGAAAGCCCTCGCACAGAAACGAAGACCCAACACAGCCATAAATAAATAAATAAAACTTAAAAAAAAATAAAAGAAAATTATTGTTTGTGGTGGGGTGGGGGACAGGAAATAGCTATATAAATATTTTTAAAAGATAATTTCAGATTGTGATGAAGTTAGATTGATTTATCTGATAAAAGAAACAGACCATAGCTACCAGATTTTTAAAAATCGTGTGCCTTCTAGGTAAAATTGGAACAGGCATCCCCTGTATGGATGTTTTATTCTTTTGTTAGTTTGTTTGCATTATTATTATTACCTTCCACATGAATTTCTTAGTAGGAATCTTTTTCTTTTTTTTTTATTATTTATTTATTTATTTGGCTGCGTCAGGTCTTAGTTGCGGCATGCATGTGGGATCTAGTTCCCTGGCCAGGGATTGAACCCGGGCCCCCAGCATTGGGAGCATGGAGTCTTAACCACTGGACCACCAGGGAAGTCCCCTTAGGAATCTTTTAAAGCCACTTGCCCATTTTGTCAAGATTGGCTTAGTTAGCAGTCTGTCTTATTATCCTCATGATCCTGGTTCTAGTTTAGAGTTAGCCATAGAGGGCTGTGCCCACATAAGCGGCAACCCACTGTTGCAAAGTGCAGAAAGTGACTGAATGAGGGCGCGTGTCAATCCCTCCCAGGTAAGGAAGTCTCACTCTTTCCACAGGAAATCAGTATGTGACACAGGCTCACCTGACAAATGCATTGAGTGAAGCTGCCAGTATCAATTGCTGACTTCAGATTTACAGTAAATCTTCACTTCTTTCTTATTTTTCAGACAAAATATATTATACATACTCTAATTTTATCTACCCCATAGGGTATACACACCCCACTTTGGAAAGCACTACAACAGACGGGGTCTGGGGAGAGGATGGTTATTTCACTAAGGGTGATAAGGGAAGGAGACTGTGAAGTGACATTGAAGCTGAAATTCAAATGAAGAGGCAGGAACAGCTGTGCAAAGAAGAGTGCTTCGGGCACAGGTGTATCAGTTAGGGAAGCAGAGTCGCTCTGAATATTAAGGGATTAGAGGATTTACTATAGGAATCAGATGTTACACAGATGAGGGAGGATCTTGGGAAATGAAAGTCTGGGAGGATAGTCAAGGGACTGGAGAAAGATTCACCGACCAAACCTTCAGAAGCACTGGTACAGTTATACACATAAGAGTTTGTGAGAAAAATCCAAGGAGCTAAGACTGTCCAGCTGCCAAATTGGGACTGCTAGGGACCTATGGGAAGCTATTGCTTCTATGTAACTACTGCCTCTCTAGGTCCACTTCCAAGCATCTGGTGGAGGACCTGGGACCATTGTTGGTCACAAGGCCACCAGTCATGAAGACAAAGTGAACTGAGAGGAGAGCAAGTGCAAGCTGGGATCCACGGGATCCCCCGTGTCGGTCACTATATCTAATCAAGAGTAATGGCCACTCCTTCACTTCTGCCTTCCAAAATCTTACACACATACCTCTTTGGTTAACTCTAACCTAGAACCTCACAGGGAAGAGGATTCTGGGAAACAGAGCTCCCAGCTTAACCAAGTTGATATAGCGCAACCCAGCCTAGCAGGGAACAGCATATGCAGAGGCCCTGAGAAGGAAATGAACTCAGTGTACTTCAGAGTTAGAAAGAAGGTGAGGCTGAGGCTCAATAAGTGATGGGAAGAGTGAAGGGAGCATGGTCAGGGAAGCAGGCAGAGCCTGACTCGTGTAGGGCTTGGTAGGCCTTGGTATGTATGACTCAATCCTAAATTACAGGGTTTTAAGTAAGGTGGTAGTCTTCTGTGAATCATGCTTTGAAAGGATCATTCTGGCTGTCATGAATGGTAAGGAAGCAAGAGAAAAGTTGAGAAAAAGAAGCAGCAGAGAAAAGAGGAAGCTCTTGAGGTAGCCTAGGAAAGAGACAATGATGGCCTGGACTATGGGTATGAAAATATAGATACAGAGAACTGGTCCGGCAGGCTTTTGATCTCATTTCTCCAACCTATTTTTTCGGTCCTGGAAACATCTCTCTGTGTGTATGAGATGTGAAACACCCTCTGTTGCGAAGAAAGTGCAGCAGAGGTAAAGGGTCGGGGGAGGCTGGATCTGACCCTCAGGACTTGCTATGCACCAAGATCTATGCTGGGCCTGTTCCTCACAACAAATCCTGGAGGAGGACCTTGGTGTACAGGGAGGTTAAAAAGTGTGCTTGAACCAGGGTCACACAGCTAATAAGTGGTGGGATTGATCTTAACTCAGATATCTCAGAAGCCAGAATCTTAGCTATCTCCACAGCGTCCTGCTGTGTCTCAGGTCAAGGTCCTTGTGGGCTTTGTCATGTTCACCATCAGCAGCTGCTACCTGCCCAGATATCACATATATCTGGCCTCTCAAGTGTATCTCAAACGTACAAGGCTGGTAGTCTCTGTTCACTCCCAACCTTCTGAGAGACTCCATACTGCATAATACCTCCGGCCCAAGTTTTCTGGACTCTGGAATAACTTATCCTATGTTTGGGTCTCCATAACTACTTGAGGCTTTTATAACATTTAAACATATATAGTTTTAGGTTATGGAAAAGAGTCAGGACATTTTTGGTCTCCTGGGTATACTTCTTATTGGAATAGCATTGCCCTTGAGGATTAGGAAATAAATTGCATTCTGCATAAACTCTTGTAAGTCAATGTTGTTATAACGTATTGTCAAATTTTCCGCTGAAGTTTTTTTATGTCTCCAAAGAGCACTTTAAAGAGCTTCCATGTCTTTATCTCAATTACACTTTATTTGAGATGAAACTAAATGAATACGGACACATGAGAATTACTGTTACACATGCAGTAGTTGAGGTACATGTCTGAGACATTAAAAAATCAAGACTTGTTTTCTGATCAGTGGTGCATTTATTGGTAGCATTGTCTTTTAACAAAGAAAATATTTCAAAGTACAGGGTATATATGTCAATACTGCTTTGCACTTAATTATTTGCTTAGAGAGTATACATGTATATATAAGTGATGAATGATTAGCATGTATATATATGTCATAGCTACTTAGTCAAAACATGTGGTCTTTGGGTATCAGTTATACACTGTCCACTTTACCAGTGAGATGCAAGGTAACTGGGTCAGACTCTCAGACTATGAAACATTTAGATTTTTCAGGGAGAGTTACATGAAAGGAGCTAAAGAGTTTCATGACTAGTTAAGACGTTGTTTGGGATCACCACTGGGAAGCACTGAAAATCATCTGCAGTGTACGGAGTGACAAAAATTGGGAAAGTAGGCATAGATTTAAATTCTGGCCAAAGACATTCTCTCTTACACAGTTCTCAGAACCTCCCCTTTAAGAGGGTTTTCAAGCCCTGCAGAGGCTAACGGGGCACCAGCCATGCTTCCACTAACAGGATTTACTGCTCCCTCTAGCTCTTGGTAACTTAATACCCGCTTTCTTCATGAGAGCTGGTGTGGTAATCGATAACGACAATACTTTACAAGCTTTGAAACAAGTTAGACAATGAAATTCATATCTACCTAAAATGAGTTTTTGAAAGGATCTTGGTGGCTTTCTCATAAGATCATAGAAAAGTGAGGCTTGTCAGGAATGGTATTGAAGGAATTTTTGTATTGGGTGGGGAAAAGCTGGGCACTGGGTGATCTCTAAAGCCCCTTCCCATTGTAAGAGTCTATGATTCTAAGTATCCTGATGCTTAATGACAACAGTTTAGAATATGCATAAGTGATTTAAACATTTCCTTCTTATCTTTTGGAGAGGCCAAGGTACATCCTGTCAGAAGAAAACAAGGATGTTGCATCACCCCCAGTCCCCAAAGTGATAATGGCCTGAGGGTAATGAGTAGAAGATGTTACCAGGGGTTAGACTATATGGAGTAGCCAATAAATAGCCGGCTCCTGCTTTGAGGAGATGGTCTGGTTGCCCTCCTACCTGTAACAACTGCAATCAGAAACTATTTGAAACCTAGTTCCACAGTATATTAGGCACAGTGGCAGATTCGGGGGAATAAACTGTGTCCCCTGCCCTCAAGGAGCTGACAGTCTTGTTGGAGAGTTAAAATTAACAGACAAAAAATAATTAGAAAACAACTAAGTGCTCTCCTGTATGGTACTGAACACAGGTGAAATAGGAGTTTTAAAATAATCCAAGTATCCAGAAGATTTTATTTAAGAGGCAGGATTAAAATGAACTTCAAAGACCAAATCAAGTGAGGATGAGTGAAGAGAAGGAGGTATTTCTGTGGGGTGTTGGGGAAAGAGTGAGAAAGCAGTAGACGCAGGTGAGTGAGAGCGTGACCTGTGTAGCAGAGGGGGCAGGCACTGAATTGTGGTAGGACGGTGAGGAACTGGCTTGACTGAAGCAAAGGCAACAGTAAGGAATAAAGCGGTTACCCTGGGCGGGCAAGATGGAGTCACATGGCCTCAAAACCAGACAGAAGGTTCTGAAAGCCAAGTGCTAGTGTTCTCCAGTGGTGATCCCCAGAAACAACCAGCATGAATATCTCAGATGCATTGTATGAGAGGCCCACAGGCAGATTCAAATACAGATGCCGATGGCTATGGCAGCTTGGTGAGGTCCAGCTCGATTCCAAACTGCTCGGCTTACCAGCATGCTGCCAGGCTAGGGCCTGCTGATGTGTGCCTCAGGATATTCTCTGGAGTCCTGGGAAGCCTACAGCTGTTCTCCCAGGCAGCTGTTGTGTGTGGGATGTAGTTGTGAGGACATTTGTCCAGATGTGGGCGTTACTGATATTGTGGGCTTAAGCATGATGAAATTCAGTTGGTCGGAGGTGGAAGAACAAAGACAAACTCTAGCCTCTAACAATTCTTCACATTTGGATTTTAAAAGCAACTTTCTACCTTTAATTACAATGTCAAAATAATGCTTTAAATTTTCTAGTTCAAATCAACAAGCTTACGTATTAAGATGCCATCCCTTTCTGGAATTATTTCAGTATAGTTGAAAAGAACCTTTTTAACACAAAACATTTGTTGGTAAAATGGTAGCTCATGTAGTCTTCTTTTGAGGAGGATGTAGAGGTTTCTTAACTTTTGGGACTTTCTTGTTTTTTTTATATTTTTTCCCTTTCTTTTGCTTTTTCTTTTGGTTGACCTGTGAGGAGACAGAAAAAAAAAGGGGGAATGTTTCTCTAGCTTACCATTTTTCCTTCCTTATATTATATTTGGACTCTCCAGACTGTGGTCTTTCTTTATCCTCAGAACCAGTTTAAAGTTGCTTCAGTCTCAGAGGGGCTCTTTTTGTTTCTGTTTCACTCACTTTGATGAGGAGGCAGTAGCCTTCTGACTGCTTCTCTTTTGTCCATTTTCTGGGCTCATTACTACCCCCACTCCAATCTTGCTATGACCCACCTGTCCCAACTATAGTTTTCTGAGGTTGGTACTATTATCATCCAATGTTTACAGACGAGGAGACTGAGGCTCGGAGTGGGTGACTTGCCCAAAGTTGCACAGCTGGTATGTGGCAGAACTGCTAGTCTGTCAGAGTCCAGAACCAAGCGCCCAACTACATATTCTATGGCCCTCTTCTAACTTAACTCCTTAGCACACCATGCAGGATTCTTCCCCCTTTCCAGGTCTACTTTTCTATCTCAATCCCTTCACTCCCTCCACACAAACTCCAGCCACATTACCCGAGGTTCCCGGAGCACAGTGAGCTCTCTCGTGATTCTAGTCTTTTTTTTTTTCATGCTGTCCTTACCCTCCTGGTGAACTACTTATCCTTCAAGACCCAAACCAAATGTCACCTGATATAAAAAGTCTTCCTTAACCGTTTCTTCCTGTCTCCTCACCTCTGGCAAAGTTAATTACTCCTTCTTCTATTATCTTCAAGATTCTTGAACATACATTTATTTTATATTTTTCACATTGTACTATAATTAATTGTTAGCAAATTTGCTACAGCAGGAAGGGAATTTATCTTATTACCTTTTTTTTTTTTTTTTTTTTTTTGGTTGTGCCATGTGGTAGTTCTTCCTCACTGTCTACCATTCAATACACATTTATTGTGTTGGATAAGAAAGACAAGCTCCCTACCCTCATGGAACACACATTCTAGTGGGAGACATAGACAAGTGATACTGTAAGCAGGACTACAATTACACCTCAAGGTGATGACATCATTCTACGAAAAAAATAGGAGCACAATAACATGAATGAAGAATGTATCCTTAAAGGAACTACATAATTCTTTGTCTTCTAAAGTTAATTTCTAAAAGAAAGAAAATTTTGTTCCTTTTTTTCACTAACCTGTTTCTCCCACTCTTTAATCAATTCTATCACATCTGTTGAATCTGGGTTTAGACAGGTTTGATCCCCATTCTTCATTGTAGCTCTAGAAAAGAAATAGCAACAAGCAATTTATTATTTTTTTTACTTTTAATAATTTAAATGCTTCATCTTATCCACAGAATTCAATTCCCCAATTAAAAATGTATTTGTGTCATCACTATAAGCATCTGAGACTTCCAGTCTTTTTCCTGCCTTTTCATTTTTTAAGTGACTGAGGGGACTTAGATACATTTCTAGGATAGCACATAACTCTAAGTTAAAAAAATCCAACAGGTATATGCAATAGGAGAAACTTAAATCTAAAGATAATATTGGTTCTGTTATGCTGGAAGAAGCTATTTATGTTTAAGTGAAAATAGAAAATAGAAAAGTTGCCAATATATCTACTTTCTTTTCCCCCAAAACAATTAAAATGAGCATGAATTTTGCTAAATTTTCCAGTGAAACAACTTAAAACACAATTAAAATGTTTTCCTAAGACAAGATTAACAGACTGGTTGAATTTTTAAAATTACATCAGACTCTCCAGGAGCAATTTAAAGACTTTTTTCTTTAATTTCTGTCTAATCTAAGAATAAGAGTAGTCATTCTATACATCATCCTTGATTTAGGTTTCAAAAAACTTACAATAGGCATATCCTTTAATCTAGCAATTCTAATCTCTAGAAAGGTATTACTAATAGGAAAGAATTAAAGACACAATATTGCTACAATAGCAGTTTGTTTTCAATAGCAAAAAAATTGGAAATAACCTACATTTAGGCATGGGTCATATAGATTATGGTACGTCCACATGATAGAATAAAATTTGGCCATTAAAATTGACATTATTAGGAAAAAATGATGTTATTACAGAAGGTTTACTGACATGAGGAAATGTTCATTATATAGTGTTAATGTAAAAGCAGATTACAAAACAGTATGTAGTATATGATTTTATTTCTGTGTACATATATTGTGTGTGTGTGTATATATATATATATATATATATATATATATATATATATATATATGGTGTCTATATATGTACACACAAAGCCAATGAGGGAGATTTGGAAGACTATATGCAGACAGATTAACACTACCTATCTCTAAATGGTAGGATTATAGATGATTTTTAATTTCTTCTTTTGGGTCATTTACATTAAACATGTTCTACAATAAACATGTCATCTTTGGTTCCTAATCTCTACCAGAAATTGCTTGTTTTTTTAGAAGAAAAGGAAGAAGTAGACCGGATTTATGGAGGGGCAACTATCTGCATTTTAAGGGTCTGAATGGGCAAGTATTCTGAGGGTAATACTCACACTAAACTTATTGCTGGAGCATATGTGTTGGATGAGTTTTTTTACTTACATGATTTCAGTTTTCCCACAAGAAGGGCTTGGGGCAAATTGTTTAAGGTCCTTTAAGGATTTTGAAAGGATCGTCCCTTGGCTGGTGTTGATGCAGGAACAGCGTCCATTCCTCATTGTTGGAGTTCCTAAGGGAAAAAGAGAGGCAGAAAACATCGATTTAGAGCAATGTCTCAATTTAGGCGATCCACCCAAATGAGACATTTGACTTAGTCATGATTACTACTGTCATTTACTGAGTGTCTGTTAATCATTACCACGAGATTTTGAGTAGGTGTTATCTCCGTTTTATAGATAAAGCATCCAAGGTTCAGAGAAGTTAAGTAAAAAACAAAGCCTTTCAGCTTTTAGGGGACAAGTGCAGGGTCTCAGCTCAGGTTTCTTTGGGTCCAAAGGCATTACTCTTAACTACCATATTTTACAACCTTAGGAAAAGGGATTTTTATAATATTCAATAAATGTCTATCACAGGTCAGATACACAGATATCTAATTCATGTGTGCTCTGCAGACCATAGTATCTCAAGCAACTCCCAAAGCCATTTTTTTATCTGACCTTAGTGAAATAGAGTTGGTACTCGTTTCAACAAAAAGTTTCACTTACAATAACTAATTACCACCACCATCCTGATCTTTCCCACTGCCTTGGTTTTCAGTAGTGCTTTAAACTTTTGAAAATTCTTTAAAATACACTATCTTCATTCCTTAATTTTTTCATTTATTCAACATACATTTACTCAGTACTTCCTATATGCCATACATTGTGTAGTAGGTAGAAAAAGCATGAATATAAAATCTCCATTTTACAGCTGAGGAAACTGAAGTCTAGAAAAGTTCATTAATTTGCCTCAAATAAAGGTAGTTAGTAAACAGATTAGGGACAACCTCTCTGATTATTGGATACTTAATTGGTTAACCACAGACATACTTACCAAGAAACACTGTCAGGGTGACAAAAATAATTTAGGAGACAAAGTCTTCCATCTCATTATCACCCAGTTCAACAAACATTTATTGAACACTTACTCTGTGCCAGGAATTCACACACGTGGACTGAGAAGACTTGTATTTGACTTGGCAGGTTCAGGATATGAACTTTGGATAATTGACCACAACTGACTCACATCACTTTCTGATGCACACAAAGCAGTTACCTTTACTGGCAAATCAAGAGACTTTTATAGCAGTTCACATCTCTGACTTTACTAACCCAATATAACTCAGAATTCCTTACCTTGAACTCCAATCAGAGTCAGGAAGATGATACCCAAAAGGAGAGGAACACCACTTTTCCTCATAGTGGTAGAATGGAGTCGCTCCTGTATTTGTTCTACTGAGTCACTCCTGTATTAGATTTTAAGCCTGAGAAATTCTTTAGAGAACATGCTCTTGGAAATCATATATATTTAGGAAATCTGTTTCCCTCCTAAAATCTGATTGGCTGGTTGTCTTAGCTGATCCAGCTAATCTGACCACAAACTTAATTGTGCTGGGGGAATCCCTACTCTCTGATCCAAGGGAATTTCTGCATGCTTTATATCTTTCCATTTCACATAAATGGATAGTTTATCATAAGAGATGTGAAACCATCATCACTGGCAGCCTTTAGCACACTCACAGCTGCTCACCTGGATGAAGAATAAGTTATATAATGAATATAATAACATCATACAAGAAGGGCTGGAGATGTGGTTTCCAGATGGGAAATATTAAAGTCCAGATAAGTAAAACACTCTTCAAATTTTCTTACTATTTGTAGAATATCTTTATGTATAATATATGGCCACATTTATTTTTTCTTATACTGCTTACCCAACAATCTTAAACAATCAAAATACATTAAAAGGCATCTTAATTAATTCAGGGACTAGGTCATTTTCTACTGTGGTAGGCTCTTTTTGATTTTTATGTCATTGCTGCTACAGATTATTATTTTTTTAAATAGGTAGAATAATGGATCAGTTGAAAATAGACAATTGGTACTACATCAAACTTAAAAACTTCTGTGTATCAAAGAAAACCATCAACAGAGTGAAAAAGCAACCTATGGAATGGGAGCAAATAATTGCGAAACATATATCTGATAAGGAGTTAATATTATATGGAACTTCTACAACAATAAAATCCAAATAACCTGATTAAAAAATGGGCAGACTTGAATACACATTCCTCTAAAGAAGATATACAAATGGGCAATAAGCACATGAAAAAAGTTCAACATCATTAATTGTTATGGAAATGCAAATCAAAACCACAATGAGTTATCACCTCATACACACCAGGATTCCACTTTCAAAAAAACAGAAAATTACAAGTGTTGGCGAGGATGTGGAAAAGTTGGAATCCTTGTGTACTGTTGGTGGGAATGTAAAATGATGCAGCCATTATGGAAAACAATATAGAGGTTCCTTAAAAAATTAGAGGGTTCTCAAAAATTAAGAACAGAATTACCATATGATCCAACAATGCCACTTCTGGGAATATGTTCAAAAGAATTCAAAGGAGGATCTCAAAGAGATATTTGCACACCCATGTTCATCGCAGCATTATTCACAATAGCTAAGAAATGACGCAACCCAAATGTCCATTGACAGATGAATGGATAAAGAAAACGTCGTATGTACATGCAACGTAATATTATGCAGCCTTAAAAAAGAAGGAAATCTTGTCACATGCTGCAACATGGATGAACCTTGAGAATATTATGTTCAGCGAAATAAACCAGTCACAAAAGAACAAATAGTTATAGGAAGTATCTAAAGTCAAATCTTAGAAACAGAAAGTAGAAGGGCAGGTGTCAAGGGCTGGGGGAAAGGGTGAGATGAAATTAATCTTTAGTGGGCTTAGGGTTTCAGTGTTGCAAGATGAAAAAGTTCTAGAGATCTGTTGTACAACAATGTGAATATACTTAACACTACTGAACTGTATATTTAGAAACGGTTCAGATGGTAAATTTGATGCTACATGTTTTTTACCACAATAAAATAAAATAGGAGTAAGGGATCAGTTGCATGTAATGAAAATCCAAATTAATAGTGGCTAACTAGATGAAAGTGTGTTTCCCCGAACAGAGGCAGGTGGACTAGGGCTTGTACGGTGGTTCTGAGGTCTCCATGAGGTCTCCCGGGCTCCTTCTATCTTGTTGCTTTATCACCATCTCTACATTGCTGCCCTCATGCACGTGGCCAACGGGGGGCTTGCCACCATGTCCACTTTCAAAGTACAGGTTGGTGGGAAGGCAGAAAACGGCATGCCTCTCATTTCTTCACTTATCACTTGTCCATACCCTGGACAATAATTTATTCACATGGCCACAACTAGCTGCAGGGAAAGTTAGGAAGTGTGATCTTTATTCTGGTTGCTCCACTAAAATTTGAGGGTTCCATTACTGTAGAACAGTGTTTCTCAACCTGTTTTTTCATAATTGCTTCTCCTGAGATAAATTAGATCAAATTTAAATTAACATAAATCTAAATTTAATTTAATTTCTTCCTAAAGAGAAAAATTAAATATTAAGAAATAAAATTTTGTTGGGTTGGGTTGAACTTTGGTGGACCATAATATTTTAATATCTAAGATTGTAATATCTAAGATTTTTTAGCCCCCCAAGGAATCAATTTTCTGTCCCCTTGAGGGCAATCCTTCCTCCCCCGCATTGAGAGTGCACGCTGTAGAGTAGGAGGGGAAAAGATACTAGCATTTTCTCTTACACAATGCACATTTTTGGACTGGTTTCTAGATGGATTATTATGCTTAAATACAATATTAAGAATTCTTTTTGAAGAAAACTTGTGGTGATCTTTGACACAGCTTATTCATTTGGTTACGTTTAATTTTTGGTAATGACTGTGACCATGGGTAGGGTGGAGCTGGGTTCAGGTCCCAGCCTTGCTACTTAACATCTGTGTGCCAAATACTTAACTTCTATGAGCCTCAGTTCCGTCAGCTGAGAAAACTATTACTAACCTCACAGGTTGGTGAAATTAATGGTAACAAGGAATTTCAACTGCAAAACACCATAGAGCTGCTAGTGACCATTTTTTCTAGCAAAGAAAGTTAAATGGAACCTTCTTAGGATAAAGAACAAGGCCTAGAATGGTCTGCCCTTGCCCACCTTTCAAGCCTCTTCTTGCATAACTCTCTGCTCCATCAACTCTGCTTTTCCTCCTTCAGTTCCTCAGAGGGGCAATGCTCCCTTCCATCACACTCTTTTTGCTCATGCTGTTCCCTGCCTGGAATGCTGTGCCTAATCTGCCTCCCTATCCTACTGCTTAGTAATTTACCCACCTTAGATGTCCAGGTTAGCATTTCCCCTGGGGAGACTTCCCTGATCCCCAGACTTGGTCAGGTCCCCCACCATGTGATTTCACGGCACTACGCGCCTCTCCTCATTCAAAGGACACGCAAGGCGATGTTACGTTATCTGCTATCTTTTGGTGAACATCTCCTTCCACCACTAGGACAAGGAAGGCTTGTGAGGGTCCATGCCAGCACGCAGTGCCGAGCGCAGGGCCTGGCACTCAGTAGGCGCACTGTTAACACGTGCGCATCATTGAGGGAACCAGCGAGGGAACCGAGGCCCCTCCCCCGCTGGCTCCGCACTGCGCTTGCGAGGCGCTTCTGGGCTCAGCAGGTGTGACCACACGGCGCATGCCCAGCCAGTCAGCCTACAGAAGCTTCAGTGGGGAAGCTGCCATCGCTGCTGGAGCATCTTGCTCCGCTGGTGGCCCTGCTGGTGTTTCCGCTACCTGCGCTGCTCCCACCGTGAAGCACGTCGAGAAAGAAAGGTAGTGGCTGTGCGCCTCGGGATCTCTCCCCTCTGCCTCCTGCGTGTCCCCTCGACCCTCACCTCCCAACGCGAGGGGGTGGCGCTTCCCCGAAGGACGCCGGGAGCGGGGTCCGGTTTGCAGCTTCCACGCGGGGCTTGGGCTGAGGCCGGCGGGACTGTTGGCCTCGGAGGGGCCCGGTCATTGGGGCGGAGGCCGCCAGGCCAGGTCTAGGAGGGTCGTTCGGCCTTGGGTCGCGGTGACTGGGACAGAAGTCTACCGAACGAGAGGAGGAGGTGCCGGGGTCAGGTAGGGGTCACTCGAGGTCCAGTCTTATTTTTTTTTAGCTGGAGGTGGCGAACTTTCTCCGGTTACCAGCAGGACGGAGGCCCCGGCCGAGTGGTCGGGCTGCTGCTTCTCGTGCGGGGCGTGGAGCAGGTTTGGCCCTTGGGCCTGAAGGCTGAGGCCGCCGCCCTCAGATGAGGCGCGTTCCTCGCTTGTTTCCCAGGCCTCCTATTGGGAATTGTCCAGACAAGGCTGAGAGAAAACACGTTTACGACTGAAAACCCCACCGAAGGGGCGTTTATGACTAGATGGGGCATTTAGGGGAAACAGAAACCTGGGGAGAGGACACTGCGGGCAGTTCTCACAGCCCTGGGAAGGAAGCCAAGGATTAGAAGACCCGTCGAAACTAACAGATAATTGCCAGTTTCCCGTTGGCTGGAGTTTTAACCTCATTTGCCTCCTGTCCCCGAGGCACTAAATGCTGATGTCACCCTCCCAGGCAGAGCAGGGTTCTGTTTTCACATGCGCTCGCCCGCCTCCCTCTTCCTTCTGTTTGGTTATGGGGCCAGTGCTGTCTGTTTAATTACATACGCAGCGTGACCCTGCTGCGGTGAAAATCTGAGTCTTCCCTTTTACTTTGAAAGGGGAAGTAAGTTTCTCTCAGAGTGAAACCCCCAGGCCTGTTTGAATTTCTTGCCGTGTGGACTTCCCCCTCCTCTCAGCAGCTATTGCTAGTGTTAAAGGATGCTGACTTGAAAAGACTTTATTTCTTGAAAGCCTCGGAAGCCCCTACTTAGCATTCTGATTTTTCTTCTTTGCTCTTTTCTCCCCATGCGGGGAGTCATTCCTTCCTTCCAAAATATTACAGTACGGGAAGTTGCCTAGAAGCACATCATAGCTGGAGGGGGGTGAGGGGTGGAGTGGGGTTCATGTCCTGTCTGTGTCTCAGGTAACGAAGAGAAAGTAGCAAGTTCTTCCTTTACTGATCTTAATATCTGGCCTCCTGGTTTATAATTTTTTATCGAAAGTTTATGGAGTGGATTAAATATGTGAAGAAACTGTCCTGAGAAGGAATGTCAGTACATCATTTAAAGGACAGCTGCAGCTGAATGCTGGCAGTAACACATTTTTGCTCTCTGACTTTTGGCAAGTCAGCTTATAGTCTGATAAAATGTAACCATAGTTATTAAGGAGCTGCTGCCTAACTTGAAAAGAAGTTTTCCTGAAAAGGAAGAAAATATTTTTCTTTAACATATCCATATTAAAGCGATTTACGTTATTCAGATTGTTTATCTAAGTAACTTTACAAGAAAAAAAATCCATGTTCTTGAAACCCTCCGTTTACTGTTAATCATTATTTCATTCATCAAGCTTTTATTATCGTTCTAGGACACAAATATGAACAATAATCAGTCTCTGCCCTCAAAGAGCTCACAGTTGAGTGAAAGAGAGCAGCATGCAAATTAGCAATTACTGTAGAAGAAGTGGTATGATAAAGGATGGCACACAATGAGTGGAGGTGCAGGGAAGGTCACAACTTTGGCTCATGGCCTCAAACACAGTTGTTTGAATTAGGTCTGGAAGGAGATTTGGTTGGAATTAGTTACTAGGGGAAGGTGGGCGGCAGGGAAGCATTCTGAGCAGGAGGCATGAAAAAGTGTGCTAAGTTTTAGAAACTGCAAAAACTGCAAGAACTTTGATAAGGGCGAAGGGTAGAGTGATAATGGGGGAGTGGTGAGAAATGAGGCTAGAAACGTAGCAGGATCCAGAGGATGAAGGGCCTTGTAAATCCCTGTGTGGTGAGGAGACATTGAAGGATTTTTACCCAAGGGAGTGACATGAGAACATTCACAAACACATACACACGCATATACACCTATATCTAATCTGACTCTTGTCACTAAACAGTATCATTTAATTTATCTTATTTTACATAAACATTTCCTGGTATCTATGTAGTTTATACATTTTAAAAATGGTTCTTGGTATTTATAGTCAGTTTTTTCTCAGTGCTGGGAATTGTAGTTGTCCCCCTTGGTTCAGTAGTACAACAAGTACTCTTATTTTTTCAGAGATTTTACTTTCCTTCTTTGGAAGTTTAGAGACAGAGGTTAAAAACATTTTTATCTCTTTTGTAACATTTTAACAGTTCGCTTGTCAGAAAGATCGGACTAATTTTGTAATGCCTTCATCAGTATATAGATGTACCAGTTTCCCAGTTCTCTTGTCATTTGTATTTACTTTCGTTCATTTAATATGTGAAACTGGATGCCTGAGATCAGTGCTTATTTCAGTTTTTTAACTTATTGACATTTTAGTTTGTGTTGGCTTAATATCTCCATCTTCAACCTTTTCAGGATGACTTGTCAAGTGGAGTCAGGGTGTTGACTTTATAAATACATGTCATTTCTTTACAGATTTTGAATAGGAAGACTTAATCCATTTTCAGTTAAAATACCTGCCTTTTCTATTTTGTTGCCTTCATTTCTTGCATGTTTCTTACACAATTTTTTGAAGTATAACACGTTATATGGGCTGAATCGTGTCGCCCCGAATTCATATGTTGAAGTTCTAACTGCCAGTACCTCAGAATGTGACTTTACTTAGAGATAGGATTTTTAAAGAGGTAGTTAAGTTAAAATGAGGTCATTAGGATGGTCCCTAATCCATTGTGACTGGTGTCCTTATAAGAAGAGATTAGGACACAAAGATGTACAGAGAAGACCATGTGAAGACACACGGAGGAGATGGCCATCAGCAAGCAAAGGAGAGAGGTTTCAGAAGAAACCAACCCTGCTGACTCCTTGATCTTGGGCTTCCAGTCTCCAGAATTATGAGAAAGTAAATTTCTGTTGCTCGAGCCACTCAGTCTGTGGTATTTGGTACACAGCTCTAGCTAAATAATACAACCTATATACAGGGGGAAAAAATGTATGTGTATAGAAGAGTGCACCAGTATGGCTCAGTGAATTTTAACCAAGTGTCAGTGGCATGACAGTACCCTTCACTTCTTCCCCAAAGGTAACTCGTATCATAGGTGAGTTTTGTCATTTTGAACTATATAAATGGCATTATTTGCTATGTCCTATTTAGTGTCTCATTCCTTTCTCTAAATATTATATTTGTGGGATTCATCCATGTCATGTGTGCAGGAGTGGTTTGTTCAATTGCTCTTATAGTATTCTGTGTATGACTCACCGTAAGGTATATATCCAGTTGATGGACATTTTGATTGTATCACTAGGAGTAGAATTGCTGGTTCATAGAGTGTGTATGTATTCAGTTTAAGAAGTTGTACCATTTATCCTTCTACCAACAGTGAATGAGAGTTTTAATTTATTTTTATTTATTTATGGCTGTGTTGGGTCTTCGTTTCTGTGCGAGGGCTTTCTCCAGTTGTGGCAAGCGGGGGCCACTCTTCATCGCGGTGCGCGGGCCTCTCACCATCGCGGCCTCTCCTGTCGCGGAGCGCAGGCTCCAGACGGGCAGGCTCAGTAATTGTGGCTCACGGGCCCAGTTGCTCCGCAGCATGTGGGATCTTCCCACACCACGGCTCGAACCCGTGTCCCCTGCATTGGCAGGCAGATTCTCAACCACTGCGCCACCAGGGAAGCCCCTGAGAGTTTCATTGACCCTACATTCTCGCATATATTTCATATCAGGCTCATTGTTTTCTTTTTATCTTAGTTTTTTGCTTTTAATGGTTTAGAAGTTTTCCATTTTTATAAAATACTGACGTCTGTTTATTTCTATAAAATATAAATAGTCCATAGTTGATTGTTTCAAACTATGAATTATTGCCTGATATAAAGTGTGGACTTAAGTTACTTGATCTGCAAATTAATATCTAACTCTCCCACCGAAGTTTGTTAAATAGTGATTTTTCTCTGTTACAATCAGATAGTGACTGGGGCTAGAGTCATCTGAAGGCTTTACTGGACTGGATGCCCAAAATGGCATCACAAGCCTTCTCCACATAACCTCTTTCTTCAGCAGTATAGCCCAGGCTATTAAATGGCCCCTGAAGACTCCTCCATGTGGCTTGCCTCTCCAGCAATATAGCTTAGGTGGTGGCAGCTTCACCTCCTTCTCCCTCCATCCTTTCTTCCTCCTCTTTCTTCTTCACTATGTTGTTACCTTTACCAGTGTTCTCTATTTTTTCATACTGTTTCAATTTATTGTCTAGTGTCCTTTCATTTTAGTCTGAAGGACTCCCTTCAGCATTTCTTGTAGGTCAAGTCTAATGGTAATGAAATCCCTTAGCTTCTTTTATCTGGACATGTCTTTATTTCTCCTTCATTCCTTTTCTTTTTTAATTTTTAAAATTTATTTATTTTTGGCTGCATTGGGTCTTCGTTGCTGCATGCGGGCTTTCTCTAGTTGCAGCGAGAGGGGGCTATTCTTCATTTTGGTGCGCAGGCTTCTCATTGCAGTGGCTTCTCTTGTTGCGGAGCATGGGCTCTAGGCACGTGGGCTTCAGTAGCTGCGGCATGCGGGCTCAGTAGTTGCAGTGAGTGGGCTCAGTAGTTGTGGCGTGCAGGCTCTAGAGTGTAGGCTCAGTAGTTGTGGCGCACCGGCTTAGCTGCTCCGTGGCATGTGTGATCGTCCCAGACCAGGGATTGAACCCGTGTCCTCTGCATTGGCAGAAGGATTCTTAACCACTGCACCACCAGGGAAGTCCCTCTCCTTTATTCTTGATGGATAGTTTTGCCAGATGTAGAATTCTTGGTTGACAGAATGTTTTTTTTCTTTCAGCATTTAAAATATGTCGTCTCACTGCCTTCTGGTCTCTATGGTTTCTGAGGAGAAGTTGACTGTTATTCTTATTAAGAGCCTTTGTATATGACGAGTCACTTCTCTCTCAGTGCTTCCAAGGTTTTCTTTTTGTCTCTGAATCTTGACTATTTGATTATTATCTATCTCTTTGAGTTTATCCTGCTTGAAGTTCACCGACCTTCTTGGATATGTAGATCCATGTGTTCCATCAGATCTGGGAAGTTTTTGGTCATTATTTCTGTAAATATTCTTTCTATCCCTTTCTCTCTTTCTTTTCTCCTTCTGGGACTTGCATTATGAGCATATTACTTTATCTGATGGTATCCCATAGGTCCCTTAGGCTCTGTGCTTTTTTCTTAATTTTTTTTTTTTTCTGCTCCTCAGACTCCGTAATTTCAATTGCCCTATTTTCAGATTTGTTGATTCTTTCTTCTGCTGGCTCAAAACTGCGAATAAATCTCTCTAGTGAATTTTCCGTTTCCATTTTTTACTTTTCAGCTCCAGAATTTATATTTGTCTCCTTTTTGTGTTTCTGTCTCTTCATTGATAGTCTCATTTTCTTCACACATCATTTTTCCCAGTTTCCTTTTATTCTTTGTGCATGGTTTCCTTTAGCTCTTTGAGCATATTTGAGATGGTTGATTTAATATCTTTGTCTAGTAAGTCCAGTGAATATCTGGGTTTCCTCAGGAATGGTTTACTGTCAGTTTATTCTTTCTTTTTGAATGGCCTGTATTTTCCCATTTCTTTGTATGCTTTCTGATTTGCTTGTTGTTGAAAACTAGACATTCTGAATATTATAACATAGGGACTCCAGAAATCTAATTCTCCCACTCCTCAGGAATTGTTGATTTTGCTTGTTGATGGCTGGAACCATCCGTTTGTTACCTTCCGAATATTTTTGCAAAGTGGATATTCCTTGTTACGTGTGGTCACTGAAATTTCTTTCATTATCTCGTAGTCAGCCAGTGACCTGACATATCTCTATAAACATAGGTCAAGAGAAGTAGAATGACACACAAAGCCTGCTCATGCATGTTAAGGTAAATTTTATTCAAAGTAAGTTTCAAGAAGTTATCTTTGAGACCTGAATCAAAGTTGAATTCCAGATATTAATTTTGGATTTCTTTTCTCAAAATAAGGTTAGATTTCATTCTTTGCAATATATACTTAATTTATACTGGAAATAAGTAAATATTTGTTCATTTCTTTTACATGTCAGTGCCCACAGCCTAATAACTATCCCCTTCTGATCCCACCAGTTGTTGGTACCTGAAGTCAGAATCTAAATGGTGTAATTTTGAAAATGTTCTTGGTTTACACCTTGCAGAGTCAAGAGGATCTGCAAGTCTTGAAATAGAGGAAATAGCAGATGCAACAGAAGTTAGCTTTTGGGAACTAAGAGCCCCTTTTGTATTGTACTATAGTACCACAAAAATCAAACTTGATTTTAAAATAAAACATATATACTTCCCTTGAAACAAAAATTGCCTATTATGTTCATAGCAAGCAAATGTTAACATATAGCGTTTATACTAAGGCTTACTCTAAAAACTTTTTTATTCTATCTTCTGAGAATTCCTATCAGCTAAGAGGATTGTATAAAGTTTATTTTTTTTGTAGTTTTATTACAAAAATAATAATTGTTACTGTTTTGGTTTTCAAATTACAAAGTTGAGGGCTTCCCTGGTGGCACAGTGGTTAAGAATCCACCTGCCAATGCAGGCGACACGGGTTCAAGCCCTGGTCTGGGAAGATCTCACATGCCGTGAAGCAACTAAGCCTGTGCGCCACAACTACTGAGCCTGTGCTCTAGAGCCCACGAGCCACAACTACTGAAGCCTGCCCGCCTAGAGCCCATGCTCTGCAACAAGAGAAGCCACTGCTATGAGAAGCCCGCGCACCGCAATGAAGAGTAGCCGCTGCTCACCGCAACTAGAGAAAGCCTGTGCACGGCAACGAAGACCCAACGTAGCCAAAAATCAATAAATAAAATAAATGAATTTTAAAAAATTACAAAGTTGGATATTTCAAACTATATTTGCTGCTCACTCCAAGATTCAAATGTACTTCTCCTGGTAGGAATGATGGTAGTGCTCCCAGTTGAAAATTGTGCTCTAACATTTCAACTCATGTTATAGTGTCTGCCATTGTGAATATATTCTAGTGCTCCCAGTTGAAAATTGTGCTCTAACATTTCAACTCATGTTATAGTGTCTGCCATTGTGAATATATTCTATCTTACTTTTCTTCTTCGGTATTTGTGGTATTTGTTAGTTAGGCTTTGTGGTTACTCGTGTAATTTGTGAAAATTCATTTGTTACTTTATGAATTTTTATTTTGAGTGATTAGCTAGATGTATACATCATGTTATTACTCTTACTTCTGTTTCCCCCAAAATGTGTAATTCCAATTTAATTGGGTTTTGTTTTTATGTTCCAAAACACATATGAGATACTTCAGTATCTAATGATCTGTGACTTGGGATTTTAATGTTACTAGTATTTTCTATCTCAATCCATTCTTTCCCTCCAAGCTAAATAATTGTTTTACTTAGTCCCAGAGGTATGTTGAGCTATTTACAGAGGTCTTTGTGTGTATATGGATGGTGTCTTGTCTACAGTGCTAATTCTGTGATTTTTGCTTCCTGGCCAAGGTGAACTTCTACACGCTCCCCAATAACAATTTCACTTATAGTTCAGTTACTTTAGTAGACAACTACTTCAAAAATCTGTTTTCTTCGTCACATCTTCCCTGAACACACTACAGTCCTAGGTCATCTTGAGTAACTCTTACACTTATTTTAGATTTTATAATGTTGACTCTTTTATCCTACTTCTGTAAGTATTCCTTCTGAGTAATGATGAGCATCAATAAGGATGAGACAATGTGGATGCACATGCATTTCACTTATTTATACTGACTAGTCATCAGGAGATATAATGGCTCTGCAAGACCTAAATTCATTAGCATATATACTTAATAAAATTTCTTATAACTATAATCAAATTTTAAAAAATGAATTGTTAAGTAATTAAACAAGGAGGCCATTAGATTGAGATGGCTCTAATGCCTTGGTAGCCTACACAAGCAAACCAAAACCACAGTCAATGCACTTGAATCTGAGAAAATGAAACTTAAGGACAACTGATCACAATCAACCAACTAGGCTTTCCCAAGTAAGGCAACTGTTTAAGTTATAGCCAATCAAATAATTTCCTTGCTTTGTTTCTGCATCTTCTCTATAAAAACCTTTCCCCTAGCTCCTGTCAATGGAGTGTTTCTAACCACCTTTGGTTTGGCACTGTCTGATTTGAATTAATGTTTGCTCAAGTAAACTTTTGAAAAATATCAATGTGTGTGCCTCAGTTTACCTTTTAACAGGAGTATCCTTGTTCATTGTACAGAAGCTTCTCAAACGCCTCCCAAGTACCACTATTAAGGTGGAGCTAGCTAGACCATACATTGTTCTGCCTCTGCTTATGGTTGACTTCATTACTATGTGAGCTTTTCTTAATAAAACACCACTAATAAGACGAGAAGTCCTATTACCTACACAATTTAGAGTGGCACATTCATGATTTAGTCTTAAGTTTATCCCTATTCCATTTAGTCAAAATGTGACTTTGATCTCTGTTCATCTCACATGATTGCAAGAATATAAGCATTCTTTAATTTTATCTTAAAAAAAGTTAATTTTTATCTCTGTAGGGTTTTAGTGATATTTATATATTCCTTTGAATTTAATACATTGTGTTTCTACTAACTATATCTAAGATGTTTATCACTTCCAACATAACAGATTTCTTTATTGATCAGCATTACTTGAAATACCAGTTATCTAAATATTAGTGCTTCCTACCTTTGGTTGCTGGTGACATTTTCTTTATATATGTGCTTTGTTTCCACTAGATTATAATAATTTTAAGGTGAGGTACCATGTTGTCTTTGCTTGCCTCATTGGATCTTGAAGGTAGTAGGTGCACAGAAGTATTCACTAAGTTGAATTTGATTGAATTGAGAATACTCCAAGAATCTTTCCCTTTCATCTCATAAAATAATTTGAAGGAGGTCTTTAATTTCTTTTTTTAAATAATTTATTCCAGACTTAGTGAGATTCCTCTTTTTCTTTTTAGTAAATTTATTTTTATTTATTTATTTTTGGCTGCATTGGGTCTTTGTTGCTGCACACAGGCTTTCTCTAGTTGCAGTGAGTGGGGGTTACTCTTCGTTGTGGTGTGTGGGCTTCTCATTGTGGTGGCTTCTCCTGTTGCACAGCGTGGACTCTAGGCGCATGGGCTTCAGTAGTTGTGGCACGCGGGCTCAGTAGTTATGGCTCGTGGGCTCTAGAGCGCAGGCTCAGTAGCTGTGGCGCACAGGCTTAGTTGCTCCACGGCTGTGGGATCTTCCCAGACCAGGGCTCGAACCTGTGTCGCCTGCATTGGCAGGCGGATTCTTAACCACTGTGCCACCAGGGAAGTCCCAGGTCTTTAATTTCTAACAAAAGAGCAAGTTTGTGCCCTCAGTGGTTCTAGAAGTAAAAAAAAAGGGTGGTATCATGGTTAATAAAATAGTTCAGATAGTCTTGAAATTCTAGGAATACCTTGGAAATAATGACTATTAATATCTCCTTTAGGGCCCAGCTCTTGAAGTCAGCTCAGGTTTCTTAAATAAATCCCCAAGCTAGCCCAAGATTTCCAGTGTCATTTGCATGTAAGTTTACCCAGACATGACGTGCGTATATTGATGTCCCTACGGCCTGAAGTGAATGCTCTGCAAACTGATATGGTCTGTTCAAGGTCTGTGATGAATTAGGACAGACTCACAGTTTTTAGCCATTTGGAGGTTACAGAGTTCTATGAGAATCTGGTAAAGGCTACGGATATGTGCACATTTGTACAATTTGCTTATAATTTTAGGGAATTGTTGAGCCCTGAAAATCACACAGACCAAAGTAAAAGTGTTCTGTTCTGGGAATGATGGCATTGCAAAGACTCTTTAACTCTCCTTAAGGTCAGATTGATGTTAAACTTTTTTCAGTTTCTCCTTCTTTTTTTCTCCTCTTTTCCCATTCTAAAGTTAACTGAGGGAGTTTCTCTCTTGCATCTGAGCCTAGGAAATGAGATGGCCATGTTATTCCGGCTCCAATTAGATTTGAGTGTCCTGGGAAAATGTTGCATAATATGTAAACAACATGCTTGTCTGTATCACAAGGAAAATAAGACAAGTTATTTTTTATTTTGAAAGAAGTATCTCTCAGAGTGAAACCCTGAGGGGCTTGGATTTCCCCTCCTCTTAATAGCTATTGCTGCTATTAAAGCATTAGACTTAGTTTTAAAGCACTTTTATTTTTGAAAGTTATATAAACTCCTGCTTAAAACCTTAATTCCATTCCCAATAGGGACCTCTCATCATCTAGTAAACAGTTTACCAGTACACATATTGTATATTTTAATGGGAGAACGTCATCATTCCTTCTGTGCCTATCTGACGATTCAACAAAACTAGTAAGCTTCTTTTTATTTCCAAGTTTACTTTCTCCTAAGGTTTAACAACTGTCTGATGTCTTTGGAAGGTTGTCCTGTCCTTGGAAGGAACACTGATTTCCAAAGGATTCTAGCTATGACAAATGTCAGTAACTCATTTATTCATTTGGTCAACAAGTATTTATTGAGCATGACTGTGCGTCCAGTACTCTTGTAGATACCAAGGATACAGTGGTAAGTTAGACAGGTATAGTCCCTGCTCTTATACAACTTTGTGGGGATAGAGAATAAACAGATAATTAAATATATACAGTTGACCCTTGAACAACATAGGTTTGAACTGCATGAGCCCACTTACAAGCAGATTTTTTTTCAGTAAATACTACAGTACTACACTGATCCATGGTTGGTTGAAACCAGAGATGTGGAACTGCGGGTACAGAGGAACCTCGGAACTGGAGGGCCAACTAGAAAATTATACTTGGATTTTTGTCTGCCTGGGCGGAGGTCGGCATGCCTAACTCCTGCAATGTTCAAGGGTCAACTGTATTTACATGTAGAGATAAAGGCTATAAAGGAGGGTAACGAGATAGTGATAGAAATGGTGCTATTTTCAATAGATTGGTGAGGAAAGCCTCTGAGAAGGTGATATTTGAGCAGAGATAAGGAATAAAGAAACGAGATTTGGAAGTGATGGGAATATGTTTGCTGTACTTGAGAAGCAATAGGAGGCCAGTATGGAGGGAGTAGAAAGGCGGGGGTGGAGAGTGGTAGGAATGAGGTGGGAGATTTATGCAGAGCCTTACAGACTATGATGGATTTTGGATTTCATGTGAAGTGTGGTGGAATTCTATTGGAAGGATAAAACCAGGGGAGAAACATAATCTTATTTATGTTTTATAAATATTGCAATTACTGTTGTATAGTGAATAAACTGTAGCAGGCAAGAGGGTAAGCAGGGAGACTGACGACAAACACATTATTATCTGGTGACCTGAGATACATTCACTAATAGTTCAGTGATTTTTGACACAAGGCATTAAGTTTTAGCCTAGCATGGAGAAGTTCTAGTATCTATATGACTGTTTTCAGTTCAGATCTTTTTTCAGAGATGATTAGTTTTATGAAGGTCACTGAGAACATAAATCCTAGACCTTTAAGATTGACACTTAAAATTCAGTGTCTTTGAAAATTGCTTAAATTTTTTTCTTCTAATTAAAAACAGTAAAAGTATTCTGTATAGAAAACTTAGAAAATAGAATCAAAAATAAATAAAATCATATATAATCCTATCACATAGAAATAGTATTTAAATTAACTCTTGACAGTTATTTCTCTTAGCAACATTTCTGGAAGATTTCTATTTCTACTTCTCTTTTATTTGAGAAAACAGAGGCCCACACAAGCCTTAATGACTTATTAAGTATTGTATTCTTACTGCTCTATTGAGGTTCTCAGCCAGTCTCTGAATGGAGGAAGAACAGTGTTAGTCAGTTATCAACGTCTAGATATGGGACAGTGAATTAACTATGTATGTTCTGACAAAGAAAATTGAGAGATAAAATTACAATCATTTTTCTCTTTCCCATTTCCCCTTCTTTGTAAGAGGCCAATGTTCCTAAATCAGGTTGCAACATATTGATCACTGTGGGCCATTTATTTCCCCAGAAAAAGAGGTTCTCCCCCTGAGATTTACAACATGACCGTAATACAGTAGATATGTCCATTTGTTCACTGTTACATCCAATTTTATTTGTGTACATCAAACATAGCTTTTTGCTCAGAAAAGACATTCTTCTTCACCTCTTATCTAACTTCCTTAGGAATAGAGACTTATTTTTTAAAATATCTGCCTAGACTTCTCTTTCTGAACTAGATTTCTGCATGAGCCTTGTCTTCTGGCTTATATTATAATTTTTAAAAATCTCATTAAAATTTTTTTTCTATTTGTGGAAGAGACAAGTACACTTTCCCTTCCAAGTTTATATCCCTCGTGGCAATTAAGTAAGGCAATACCTTATTCTGGACAAGGCAGTGTAGACTATAGTATTTAAGAGCCAGTATGCCACTTCCGTCCTTCTCTTCCTGACATGGCAACCCTTGATTGAGATAGAGGGAGACTATATTCCTGAGTTAGCATAGAGGCCCTGCCAACCTGCATGGAACTTTGAGTGAGCAAGAAATAAACTTTCATTGTGTTAGGTCTTTAATATTTTGAGAACTTTGTTACTACAGCATAGTCTAGCAATATTGTACACTTTTGGGGGTATGTTTTATAATATGTGTATAGCTTATAAATAGTAATGATGGTGATGGCATACTAAGAATAGAAAGGCTTTCATGATCTAATTCCTGTCTGTCTCTCCAACGTCATTTCCCACAATATCCATACCTCTAACTTTAAGCTTACATTCCTCCAGATTGAATATGCTGTTTCACACCTGCGTCTTTGTACATGCTCTTTCCTCTACTAGAATTCACTTTTATCCTTCTACCTATCAGATATATATGTGTCTTTCAAATTCCAGATTGCCATCGCTTTCCCAGGAAAGGCTTCCCTGATTTTCTCTGCTTTCTTTGTACATTTGGAAGTTTTTCAGTCCATGGAGTTTTTTCAGTTCAAATTTATTTACCTTTGTCTTTGTCATTAATAGTAAATTATAAACTCACAGTGTAGTAATTTCTTTTAACCTGGTATATAATGGGGATAAAGAAGTGTATGTTAAATGAATGCCCTGCTTTTGAACAGACAGCAATATAAATCTCTATTCGTTAATGCCTCCTGAAAATTAGTTCACAGCCAGTTGAGAATAAGAGAGGTACCTTTTGTATAGATTCATGGGGTCAGGAAGAAAAAGAAAATGAGAGGGCAAGAAGGAGAAATTGTGCCACTTCAGTTTTGCTATGATCCAGTTAAGGTTTTCATAGTAATGGTCATATACTATATTCCTTTGTTATATGTTAGATTTTTATTTATTTATTTTTTCAGTTTCCTCTATTGAGGTATAATTGACATATAATATTAGCTTCAGATTTAGAACCTAATGATTCAGTATTTGTATATATTGTGAAATGATCACCACAGTAAGTCTAGTTAACATCTGTCACATAGTTACAGTTTTCTTCCTTGTGATGAGAACTTTTAAGATTTACTCTCTGAGCAACTTTCCAATGTGCAGTACAGCATTATTAACTATAGTCACCATGCTGCACATCACATCCCCAGTGATAGCTCTCTTATTCTTTCATTTTTGCTGGGTGAAGTTGTTTGACATACATGAAGACATCTCACAGTTGGTAACATTCTGGAGTTTTTTGTTTCTTTGCTAGTTTGTTTTACCTTTTTAATGTAAAATAGAGCATGTGTTTAAAAATTAAAAGTGTGTAGGTACAGATTAAAGAACAAATTCTTATGTACCCACTATCTAGGTAAAAAATAGAACTTTACCTTAGTCCAGAAGCCCCTTATGTGCTCTTCCCTGATTGCATTTCCTTCTCACCTCCTGAAATAATCACCATCCTGAACTTTATCATTTCTTTGTTTTTTGTTTTTATCAGATATGTCTCTACTGCTAAATAACATTTGACCCTTGAACAAAGTAGGGATTGGGGTACTGACCTCTCCCCCTAAGTCAAAAATCCATGTATAACTTTACAGTCAGCTCTCCATATCTGTGGTTCCACATCTGTGGATTCAGCCAACTGCAGATTGTGTCGTACTATAGTATGTATTGAAAAAAATCCCCATGTAAGTGGACCCACATAATTCAAACTTGTGTGTTCAAGGGTCTTTGTACAATGTTAACTTTGCCTATTTTAAAACTTTATAGTAAATGGAATC
Organism: Eschrichtius robustus; assembly: GCF_028021215.1. Classification (NCBI taxonomy): domain Eukaryota; kingdom Metazoa; phylum Chordata; class Mammalia; order Artiodactyla; family Eschrichtiidae; genus Eschrichtius; species Eschrichtius robustus. Next base: position 60,017,708 of record NC_090827.1, on the reverse strand, counting down.
ATGCTGCATGCACTTTTCTGTGACATGCTTCTTTTGTGCAAAATTATTTTTGAAATTCATCCATGTTGCTGTATATAGTTGTACTTCATTTATTTCCATGCTGTATAATATTCCATTGAATTAAAATACCCTAATTTACTTACCATTCTATTTATGAACATTTGGATTTATATCCACAGTTTTATTACTACAAACAATGTTGCTATAACATTCTCGCATATATATCCTATACAGGAATTTATCTGCGGTGTCTATATAGTAGTATAATTGCTAGGGCATAGAGTGTGCACATGTTAAATTGTATAAGATAATACCAGATGGGTTTTCAAGGTAGTTATAGCTATTTTCTCTTTCATCAGAAGTAGAGGTATCTCATTTTCTAGATACCTTCCTGACACTTGCTATTACCCAACTTAAAAAATTTTTCTAGTCTGGTGATATGAAATGGTATATCATAATGATTCCAAAGTACATGTTCTTCTGCGGGTGGTGGGGGGTAAGCTTTGGAGCCACAGAGGAGAGCACAGCAACAGGGGTGCGGAGGGCAAAGTGGAGAGATTCCCACACAGAGGATCGGTGCCGACCAGCACTCACCAGCCCGAGAGGCTTGTCTGCTCACCCGCAGGGGCGGGGGGCTGGGAGCTGAGGCTCAGGCTTCGGTCGGATCCCAGGGAGAGGACTGGGGTTGGCTGCGTGAACACAGCCTGAAGGGGGCTCGTGCCCCACGGCTAGCCGGGAGGGAGTCCGGGAAAAAGTCTGGAGCTGCCGAAGAGGCAAGAGACTTTTTCTTGCCTCTTTGTTTCCTGGTGCGAGAGGAGAGGGGATTAAGAGCGCTGCTTAAAGGAGCTCCAGAGATGGGCGGGAGCCGCGGCTATCAGCGTGGACCCCAGGGACAGGCATGAGACGCTACGGCTGCTGCAGCCACCAAGAAGCCTGTGTGCAAGCACAGGTCACTATCCACACCTCCCCTCCCGGGAGCCTGTGCAGCCCGCCACTGCCAGGGTCCCGTGATCCAGGGACAACTTCCCCGGGAGAACACACGGCACACCTCAGGCTGGTGCACCGTCATGCCGGCCTCTGCTGCTGCAGGCTCGCCCCGAACTCCATACCCCTCCCTCCCCCTGGCCTGAGTGACCCAGAGCCCCCAAATCAGCTGCTCCTTTAACCCTGTCCTGTCTGAGGGAAGAACAGATGCCCTCAGGCGACCTACACGCAGAGGCGGGTCCAAATCCAAAGCTGAACCCCAGGAGCTGTGCGAACAAAGAAGAGAAAGGGAAATTCCTCCCAGCAGCCTCAGGAGCAGCGGATTAAATCTCCACAGACAACTTGATGTACCCTGCATCTGCGGAATACCTGAAGAGACAACGGATCATCCCAAATTGAGGAGGTGGACTTTGGGAGCAACAATATATATATATATATATATATATTTTTCTCTTTTTCTCTTTTTATGAGTGTGTATGCGTATGCTTCTGTGTGTGATTTTGTCTGCATAGTTTTGCTTTTACCATTTGTCCCAGGGTTTTGTCTGTCCGTTTTTTGGTTTTGTTTTGTTTCTTTGTTTTAGTATAGTTTTCAGTGCTTGTTATCATTGGTGGATTTGTGTTTTGGTTTGGTTGTTCTCCTCTTTCTTTCTTTCTTTCTTTTTAATTACTTAAAATTCTTTTTTAATAATTATTTTTTGTTTTTTATTTTAATAACTTTTTAATTTTATATTATGTTTTTCTTTCTTTCTTTCTTTTTTTCCTTCCTTTTATTCTGCGCCATGTGGAGGACAGGCTCTTGTTGCTCCAGCCAGGTGTCAGTCCTGTGCCTCTGAGGTGGGAGACCCAAGTTCAGGGCATTGGTCCACCAGAGACTTCCCAGCTCCACGTAATATCAAACGGCGAAAATCTCCCAGAGATCTCCATCTCAAGGCCAAGACCCAGCTCCACTCAACGACCAGCAAGCTACAGTGCTGGACACCCTATGCCAAACAACTAGCAAGACAGGAACACAACCCCATCCATTAGTAGAGAGGCTGCCTAAAATCATAATAAGGCCACAGACACCCCAAAAACCACCACCAGACGTGGACCTGCCCACCAGAAAGACAAGATCCGGCCTCATCCAACAGAACACAGGCACTAGTCCCCTCCACCAGGAAGCCTACACAACCCACTGAACCAACCTTAGCCACTGGGGGCAGACACCAAAAACAATGGGAACTACGGACCTGCAGCCTGCGAAAAGGAGACCCAAACACAGTAAGTTAAGCAAAATGAGAAGACAAAGAAACAGCAGATGAAGGAGCAAGGTAAAAACCCACCAGACCTAACAAATGAAGAGGAAATAAGCAGTCTACCTGAAGAAGAATTCAGAATAATGATAGTAAAGATGATCCAAAATTGTGGAAATAGAATGGAGAAAATACAAGAAATGTTTAACAAGGACCTAGAAGAAATAAAGAGCAAACAAACAATGATGAACAACACAATAAATGAAATAAAAAATTCTCTAGAAGGGATCAATAGCAGAATAACTGAGGCAGAAGAACGGGTAAGTGACCTGGAAGATAAAATAGTGGAAATAACTACTGCAGAGCAGAATAAAGAAAAAACAATGAAGAGAATTGAGGACAGTCTCAGAGACCTCTGGGAAAACATTAAACGCACCAACATTCGAATTATAGGGGTCCCAGAAGAAGAAGAGGAAAAGAAAGGGACTGAGAAAATATTTGAAGAGATTATAGTTGAAAACCTCCCTAATATGGGAAAGGAAATAGTTAATCAAGTCCAGGAAGCACAGAGAGTCCCATACAGGATAAATCCAAGGAGAAACACGCCAAGACACATATTAATCAAACTATCAAAAATTACATACAAAGAAAAAATATTAAAAGCAGCAAGGGAAAAACGACAAATAACATACAAGGGAATCCCCATAAGGTTAACAGCTGATCTTTCAGCAGAAACTCTGCAAGCCAGAAGGAAGTGGCAGGACATATTTAAAGTGATGAAAGGGAAAAACTTACAACCAAGATTACTCTACCCAGCAAGGATCTCATTCAGATTTGCTGGAGAAATTAAAATCTTTCCAGACAAGCAAAAGCTAAGAGAATTCAGCACCACCAAACCCGCTTTACAGCAAATGCTAAAGGAACTTCTCTCGGCAGGAAACACAAGAGAAGGAAAAGACCTACAATAACAAACCCAAAACAATTAAGAAACTGGTAATAGGAACATACATATCAATAATTACCTTAAATGTAAATGGATTAAATGCTCCCACCAAAAGACATAGACTGGCTGAATGGATACAAAAACAAGACCCGTATATATGCTGTCTACAAGAGACCCACTTCAGACCTAGGGACACATACAGACTGAAAGTGAGGGGATGGAAAAAGATATTCCATGCCAATGGAAATCAAAAGAAAGCTGGAGTAGCAATTCTCATATCAGACAAAATAGACTTTAAAACAGACTATTACAAGAGACAAAGAAGGACACTACATAATGATCAAGGGATCAATCCAAGAAGAAGATATAACAATTGTAAATATTTATGCATCCAACATAGGAGCCCCTCAATACATAAGGCAAATACTAACAGCCATAAAAGGGGAAATCGACAGTAACACAATCATAGTAGGGGACTTTAACACCGCACTTTCACCAATGGACAGATCATTAAAAATGCAAATAAATAAGGAAACACAAGCTTTAAATGATACATTAAACAAGATGGACTTAATTGACATTTATAGGACATTCCATCCAAAAACAACAGAATACACTTTCTTCTCAAGTGCTCATGGAACATTCTCCAGAATAGATCATATCTTGTGTCACGAGTCAAGCCTTGGTAAATTTAAGAAAATTGAAATCATATCAAGTATCTTTTCTTTTTTTTTTTTTTTTTTAAACATCTTTATTGAAGTATAATTGCCTTACAATGGTGTGTTAGCTTCTGCTTTATAACAAACTGAATCAGTTATACATATACAATATGTTCCCATTTCTCTTCCCTCTTGCATCTCCCTCCCTCCCACCCTCCCCATCCCACCCCTCTAGGTGGTCACAAAGCACCGAGCTGATCTCCCTGTGCTATGCGGCTGCTTCCCACTGGTTATCTATTTTACATTTGGTAGTGTATATATGTCCATGACACTCTCTTACCCTGTCACATCTCACCCCACCCCCTCCCCATATCCTCAAGTCTATTCTCTAGTAGGTCTGTGTCTTTATTCCCGTCTTGCCACTAGGTTCTTCATGGCCTTTTTTTTTCCCTTAGATTCCGTATGTATGTGTTAGCATACTGTATTTGTTTTTCTCTTTCTGACTTACTTCACTCTGTATGACAGACTCTAACTCCATCCACCTCATTACAAATACCTCCATTTCATTTCTTTTTATGGCTGAGTAATATTCCATTGTATATATGTGCCACATCTTCTTTATCCATTCATCTGTCGATGGACATTTAGGTTGCTTCCATGTCCTGGCTATTGTAAATAGAGCTGCAATGAACATTTTGGTACATGACTCTTTTTGACCTATGGTTTTCTCAAGGTATATGCCCAGTAGTGGTATTGCTGGGTCGTATGGTAGTTCTATTTGTAGTTTTTTAAGGAACCTCCATACTGTTCTCCATAGTGGCTGTATCAATTTACATTCCCACCAACAGTGCAAGAGTGTTCCCTTTCCTCCACACCCTCTCCAGCATTTATTGTCAAGTATCTTTTCTGACCACAACGCTCTGAGACTAGATATCAATTGCAGGAAAAAATCTGTAAAAAATACATGGAGGCTAAACAATACACTACATAATAACCAAGAGATCACTGAAGAAATCAAAGAGGAAATCAAAAAATACCTAGAAACAAATGACAATGAAAACACGATGACCCAAAACCTATGGGATGCAGCAAAAGCAGTTCTAAGAGGGAAGTTTATAGCAATACAATCCTACCTTAAGAAACAAGAAACACTTTTTTGGCCAACGGCATCGTAGAAGAAGTTTTCCTGCTTTCCATTTGCTTTCATGAGGGCAGACAGCAGAAGCAAGAAGTACAATCCTGCAGCCTGTGGAACAAAAACCACACTCACAGAAAGATAGACAAGATGAAAAGGCAGAGGGCTATGTACCAGATGAATGAACAAGATAAAACCCCAGAAAAACAACTAAATGAAGTGGAGATAGGCAACCCTCAGAAAAAGAATTCAGAATAATGATAGTGAAGATGATCCAGGACCTCAGAAAGAGAATGGAGGCAAAGATCGAGAAGATGCAAGAAATGTTTAACAAAGACCTAGAAGAATTAAAGAACAAACAAACAGACATGAACAATACAATAACTGAAATGAAAACTACACTAGAAGGAATCAATAGCAGAATAACTGAGGCAGAAGAATGGATAAGTGACCTGAATGACAGAATGGTGGAATTCACTGTGGCGGGACAGAATAAAGAAACGAGAATGAAAAGAAATGAAGACAGCCTAAGAGACCTCTGGGACAACATTAAACCCAACAACATTCACATTATAGGGGTCCCAGAAGGGGAAGACAGAGAGAAAAGACCCAAGAAAATATTTGAAGAGATTATAGGTGAAAACTTCCCTAACATGGGAAAGGAAATAGCCACCCAAGTCCAGGAAGCGCAGAGAGTCCCATACAGGATAAACCCAAGGAGAAACACACCAAGACACATAGTAATCAAATTGGCAAAAATTAAAGACAAAGAAAAATTACTGAAAGCAGCAAGGGAAAAACGACAAATAACATACAAGGGAACTCCCATAAGGTTAACAGCTGATTTCTCAGCAGAAACTCTGCAAGCCAGAAGGGAGTGGCATGATATGCTTAAAGTGATGAAAAGGAAGAACCTACAACCAAGATTACTCTACCCAGCAAGGATCTCATTCAGATTCGATGGAGAAATCAAAATCTTTACAGACAAGCAAAAGCTAAGAGAATTCAGCACCACCAAACCAGCTGTACAACAAATGCTAAAGGAACTTCTCTAAGTGGGAAACACAAGAGAAGAAAAGGACCTACAAAAACAAACCCAAAACAATTAAGAAATAGGTAATGGGAACATACATATCGATAATTACCTTAAACGTGAATGGATTAAATGCTCCAACCAAAAGACACAGGCTTGCTGAATGGATACCAAAACAAGACCCATCTATATGCTGTCTACAAGAGACCCACTTCAGACCTAGGGACACATACAGACTGAAAGTGAGGGGATGGTAAAAGATATTCCATACAAATGGAAATCAAAAGGAAGCTGGAATAGCAATACTTGTGTCAGATAAAATAGACTTTAAAATGAAGAATGTTGCAAGAGACAAGGAAGGACACTACATAATGATCAAGGAATCAATCCAAGAAGAAGATATAACAATTATAAATATATATGCACCCAACATAGGGGCACCTCAATATATAAGGCAACTGCTAACAGCCATAAAAGAGGAAATTGACAGTAACACAATAATAGTGGGGGCCTTTAACACCTCACTTACACCAATGGACAGATCATCCAAAATGAAAATAAATAAGGAAACAGAAGCTTTAAATGACACAATAGATCAGGTAGATTTAATTGATATTTATAGGACATTCCATCCAAAAACAGCAGATTACACTTTCTTCTCAAGTGTGCACGGAACATTCTCCAGGATAGATCACATCTTGGGTCACAAATCAAGCCTCAGTAAATTTAAGAAAATTGAAATCATATCAAGCATCTTTTCTGACCACAACACTATGAGATTAGAAATGAATTACAGGGAAAAAAACGTAAAAAACACAAACACATGGAGGCTAAACAATACATTACTAAACAACCAAGAGATCACTGAAGAAATCAAAGAGGAAATCAAAAAATACCTAGAGACAAATGACAACGAAAACACGACGATCCAAAACCTATGGGATGCAGCAAAAGCAGTTCTAACAGGGAAGTTTATAGCTATACAAGCCTACCTCAAGAAACAAGGAAAATATCAAACAATCTAACCTTATACCTAAAGGAACTAGAGAAAGAAGAACAAACAAATCCCAGAGTTAGCAGAAGGAAAGAAATCATAAAGATCAGAGCAGAAATAAATGAAATAGAAACAAGAAAACAATAGCAAAGATCAATAAAATTAAAGCTGGTTGTTTGAGAAGATAAACAAAATTGATAAACCATTATCCAGACTCATTGAGAAAAAGAGAGAGAGGACTCAAATCCAGAAAATTAGAAATGAAAAAGGAGAAGTGACAACAGATACCGCTGAAATACAAAGCATCCTAAGAGACTACTACAAGCAACTCTATGCCAATAAAATGGAAAACCTGGAAGAAATGGACAAATTCTTAGAAAGGTATAACCTTCCAAGACTGAACCAGGAAGAAATAGAAAATATGAACAGACCAATCACAAGTAAGGAAATTGAAACTGTGATTAAAAATCTTCCAACAAACAAAAGCCCAGGACCAGATGGCTTCACAGGTGAATTCTATCAAACATTTAGAGAAGAGCTAACACCCATCCTTCTCAAACTCTTCCAAAAATTTGCGGAGGAAGGAACACTCCCAAACTCATTCTATGAGGCCACCATCACCCTGATACCAATACCAGACAAAGATACTACAAAAAAAGAAAATTACAGACCAATATCACTGATGAATACAGATGCAAAAATCCTCAACAAAATACTAGCAAACAGAATCCAACAACACATTAAAAGGATCATACACCATGATCAAGTGGGATTTATCCCAGGGATGCAAGGATTCTTCAATATACGCAAATCAATCAATGTGATACACCATATTAACAAATTGAAGAATAAAAACCATATGATCATCTCAATAGATGCAGAAAAAGCTTTTGACAAAATTCAACACCCATTTATGCTAAAAACTCTCCAGAAAGTGGGCATAGAGGGAACATACCTCAACATAATAAAAGCCATATATGACAAACCCACAGCAAACATCATTCTCAATGGTGAAAAACTGAAAGCAATTCTTCTAAGATCAGGAACAAGACAAGGATGTCCACTCTCACCACTGTTATTCAGCATAGTTTTGTTAGTCCTAGCCATGGCAATCAGAGAAGAAAAAGAAATAAAAGGAATACAAATTGGAAAAGAAGAAGCAAAGCTGTCACTGATGGCAGATGACATGATGCTATACATAGAGAATCCTAAAGATACCACCAGAAAACTACTAGAGCTAATCAATGAATTTGGTAAAGTTTCAGGATACAGAATTAATGCACATAAATCTCTTGCATTCCTATACACTAATGATGAAAAATCTGGAAGAGAAATTAAGGAAACACTCCCATTTACCATTGCCACAAAAAGAATAAAATACCTAGGAATAAACCTACCTAGGGAGACAAAAGACCTGTATACAGAAAACTCTAAGACCGTGATGAAAGAAATTAAAGATGATACCAACAGATGGCGAGATATACCATGTTCTTTTTTTTTTTTTTTTTTTTAATACCATGTTCTTGGTTGGAAGAATCAATATTGTGAAAATGAGTATACTACCCAAAGCAATCTACAGATTCAATGCAATCCCTATCAAACTACCAATGGCATTTTTTACGGAACTAGAACTAAAAATGTTAAAATTTGTATGGAGACACAAAAGACCCCGAATAGCCAGAGCAATCTTGAGGGGAAAAAACGGAGCTGGAGGAATCAGACTCCTTGACTTTAGACTATACTACAAAGTTACAGTAATCAAGACACTATGGTACTGGCACAAAAACAGAAATACAGATCAATGGAACAAGATAGAAAGCCCAGAGATAAACCCACGCACATACGGTCACCTTATCTTTGATAAAGGAGGCAAGGATATACAGTGGAGAAAAGACAGTCTCTTCAATAAATGGTGCTGGGAAAACTGGACAGCTACATGTAAAAGAATGAAATTAGAACACTCCCTAACACCATACACAAAAATAAACTCATAATGGAGTAGAGACCTAAATGTAAGACCGGATACTATAAAACTCTTAGAGGAAAACATAGGAAGAACACCCTTTGACATAAATCACAGCAAGATATTTTTTGATCCACCTCCTAGAGTAATGAAAATAAAAACAAAAACAAATGGGACCTAATGGAACTTCAAAGCTTTAGCACAGCAAAGGAAACCATAAACAAGACAAAAAGAGAACCCTCAGAATGGGAGAAAATATTTGCAAACGAATCAACGGACAAAGGATTAATCTCCAAAATATATAAACAGCTCATGCAGCTCAATATCAAAAAAACAAAGAACCCAATCCAAAAATGGGCAGAAGACCTAAATAGACATTTCTCCACAGAAGATATATAGATTGCCAACAAACACATGAAAAGATCGTCAACATGACCAATCATTAGAGAAATGCAAATCAAAACTACAATGAGGTGTCTCCTCACACCAGTTAGAATGGGCTTCATCAGAAAATCTACAAACAACAAATGCTGGAGAGGGTGTGGAGAAAAGGGAACCCTCTTGCAATGTTGGCGGGAATGTAAATTGATACAGCCACTATGGAGAACAGTATGGAGGTTCCTTAAAAAACTACAAATAGAACTACCATGTGATCCAGCAATCCCACTACTGGGCATATACCCAGAGAAAACCGTAAAGCAAAAAGACTCATGCACCCCAATGTTCACTGCAGCACTATTTACAATAGCCAGATCATGGAAGCAGCCTAAATGCCCATTGACAGACGAATGGATAAAGAAGAAGTGGTACATATATACAATGGAATATTACACAGCCATAAAAGGAAACGAAATTGGGTCATTTTTAGAGACTTGGATGCATCTAGAGACTGTCATCCAGAGTGAAGGAAGTCAGAAAGAGAAAAACAAATATCGTATATTAACGCATATATGTGGAACCTAGAAAAATGGTACAGATGAACCGGTTTGCAGGGCAGAAATTGAGACACAGATGTAGAGAACAAACGTAGGGACACCAAAGGGGGAAAGCAGCAGGGGGTTGGGTGTGGTGGTCAGATGAATTGGACGATTGGGATTGACATGTATGCACTGATGTGTATAAACTTGATGACTAATAAGGACCTGCTGTATAAAAAAAAATAAAATAAAATTGAAAAAAAAATTGGATAAAGTCAATTTCAAGATAAATTCAACACCTATGTTAAGTCCACAAAATCAAGAAGAGATTAAAAAAGAAATAACAAACAAAAAAACAAAATACTGAGTATAGTTCCCTGTGCTATACAGTAGGTCCTTGTTGGGTATCTATTTTATATATAGCATTGTTGAACTAGATAATGTGGTCTCTATTCTTAATGGAATATGTGAATTTACAACAAAAGTAACATTTAAATTAATGCAATTAAATCCACAACTTATGAGAAAAAAAATAAATGCATATTTCTGTGTCTGTTTTGTCATTTAGTTTATGTGTAGCTATTTTTAGGTTCTATCTATAAGTGATATCTTATGTTAAGTTTCTTTTTCTGTCTGACATATGTCACTTAGAATGATTGTACCTAAGTCCATCCGAGTTGCTGCAACTGGCCTTATTTCATTGATTTCATGGCTGACTAATATTCCATTGTACGTAAGTATCACATCTTCTTTATCCATGTTTTCCTTGCAAGGAAATTTCGGTTGTATCCGAGTCGAGGCTCTTGTAAACAGAGCAGCAGTAAACGTTGGGTTGCATGTGTCCTGTGGAGTTTTGGTTTTCTGAAGATACACGCCCATGAGTGGAAGTGCTGTATGCTCTGTAGCTTTGTTTCTTAGATATTTTTGGGAAACACAATACACTTCTCCAGAGTGCCATTCGCAATTTACCTTCCCACAATCAGCATAAAGGAGCTCCCTTTTCTCCACGCCCTATCCTGTATTTCTGGTTTTTACACTTTGTGAGGATAGCCCTTCAGACTGATGCGAGATGATACCTCTTTGTAGTGTTGATTTGCACTGTGCGCCGTTTTGGTTGGCCAAAAAGGGGGTATGTGTTTTTCCTGAATATATTCAGGAGGAACGCATACGCCCTTTTTGGCCAACGGCATCGTAGAGGAAGTTCTGCCGCTTTCCATGTGGTTTCATGGCGAGTCCAATCTACCTCTTGAAATCCCGTTCCTGCAATTCTGCCTTGCTTTCAAGTCGTTTTTCATGACTTACCTCAAGGCATTTTTCCATGTTAGGTATCTTTTACAATCCTGCAAGATTGTGAATTGCAGCGTCCCTGAGCTCCGCTTTTCAACTTGTTTTTTGGGAAATGGCCACAAAACAGCAGGATTTCTTCAAGCCCTATTCTGGTTCTGAGGGCAAGCTGAGCCTTTGGTCAATTCCTCTTCCTGATTGGAAATTAGAGTGGCATGTGCCTGTCCAACCACCTAGGCCTTGTCTCTCATTGTTCCCCCCGTTCCAGTTCAGCCACCGGACAAATTCCAAACTGTGCGAAACAGGGTGTTGAAGGTGCTGACTTCCCCAGATGGGGAGATTGTTAGGAAAGAGGCTGGAGGGGGGAACCCGAGCACCAGCAGATGAGGAGATGAGGTGCCTTTTCCAAACTCTTCCCGATCCGATGGTGTACCATTCTCTGAGTGTCCCATGCATGTTTTAGCTGTACGAAGGGTCGCTGGCATCTGGAGATTTGGGACCCATGGAATCAGGACCAGGCAGTATTACTCTAAAGGGGCTGCATTTGCTGACTCATCCTTACCAAGCCTCCTAGCCCCACGAGTGTCCAGCCTTAGGTCCCATCCAGCTGTGGGTCTAGATGTGGTATGCTAACACATATATATGGAATCTAAAAAAAAAAAAAAAGGTCATGAAGAACCTAGGGGCAAGATGGGAATAAAGACACAGACCTACTAGAGAAAGGAGTTGAGGACACGGGGAGGGGAAAGGGTAAGCTGGGACAAAGTGAGAGAGTGGTAGTGTATATATGGACATATATACACTACCAAATGTGAAATAGATAACTAGTGGGAAGCAGTCACATAGCACAGGGAGATCAGCTCCGTGCTTTGTGACCAGCTAGAAGGGTGGGATAGGGAGGGTGGGAGGGAGGGAGATGCAAGAGGGAAGAGATATGGGGATATATGTATATGTATAACTGATTCACTTTGTTATAAAGCAGAAACTAACACACCATTGTAAAGCAATTATACTCCAATAAAAACGTTAAAAAAAAAAAAAAAAGAGCAAGTACATGTCCCTGATTACTAATGAAATTGAGCATCTTTTCATATGTTAAGGGCTTGTGTTTTCTTCTTTTGTGAAATTCCTATTCATTTGTTTCCTGTTTTTCAGCTAGCTATCTTTTCCTTTTTTATTCATAGGAGTTCTCTATATGTTTTATTTTTTTTAAATATTTTATTTATTTATTTTGTCTGCACTGGGTATTAGTTGCCTCGTGCGGGATCTTTTAGTTGTGGCATGTGGGATCTACTTCCCTGACCAGGGATTGAACCTGGGCCCCCTGCATTGGAAGCATGGCGTCTTAACCGCTGGACCACCAGGGAAGTCCCCTCTGTATGTTTTAGATACTAATAATTTACCAACTAAATGCATTGCAAATACCTTCTTGTTGACAAATTGGATATGGGAGGCAAGGGAGAAGAAGGAGTGTAGAATTACTCCCAGAATTCTCGTTTGGGGAACTGAATGGATGATGGTGCTATTAAAGTAGGATATAGAATAGAGGAGGAGAAATAGATCTGGGGGAGAGAGGAATTAATTTAAGACATTTTGGAGTTTGATGTTTCCATGGGATGTTGAGTTGCAAATGTCTCGTAGAAAGTTGGCTCTAAGGATCTGAAGCTCAGGCCAAGCTCTGTTATGCCACATAAGTGCTGGAGGACTCCTGTATGACGGGCCTTCCAGGAGACTATAGTTGGAAGGAATATGGTAATTCTCAAACTCATTTGTCCTCTACCCATCCTTACTTCTTCTCTAGGCTATGGATTCTCCAATCTAAGCTTTTTATGAAATAAATGTCCCAAATGACCCACCAGACACTTCATCTTAGTTATAATTACTTTATTATGTTTTGGTCTCTAAACAGTTAAATAATCTTTCTTAATATTTCTAGGAGAGAACATTACTTTTATTTTGAAAAGCATTCAGCATATTTGTCTTACATAACATGTAGAACATGTATCTAAATTTTAAAATTTCTCCCATTGCAGTACTTAATTACACAAGTTATTATATAAACACTGAAAACAATATAAGAAACATATACATCTAAGAATTCTACTTTGTGTAGTCTTTGACTAAATAATACTATTTTCACATACATTTCCAGATATTTCTAGCTGCTTCTGTGTATTTGAAATTATGTATATAACACCCGGAAGAATATGGGCCCCTTGGAGGGATGGCAGTAGAAGTCCATGGAGTAAAGATCTTTCTTTAAAAGGCAGATTGTATTATTGCTTTGAATACCTTTTAGTTATTTGAGATTCTAAGATCCCTGATAAGCCCAGAGGGGGAAGACCCCTTCATAACCCCCTTTAGAAGACAGAAAAGGTGAGGAAGCTGTCAGTAGCAGGGCTAGGGCTTGGCACACTCATTAAGAATGTAGCGCCTCAGCGTAGCTTATAGTATAGTGCCAGGGCAGAGTTACTACCAAACAGCTCAGGACGATGAGCCATCCACCGCCCTACAGGAGCAGTAGCAGCTAATTTGGTGACTGTGGTTGGTCACCTTTTAGGAGAACTGCAATCCACGGACAATTAGGGCTTGACATATACTGTGTGTAGGGAAGTGACGGCAGAGGTAGCTTCTCTGTGGTCCATCCTTGTCGGTAGTGCAGTGATTATGCCTCTTTCTGTGTTTGAGATCTTCTGGACCTGTAAGAAGAGAAGGAGAGTGTAAATGACTCTGACTTCAGTCTGAATTCTGCTTGGAACATGCTGAATTCATAGATAATCCTAAGTCTTCAGGTGAAGTGTGTAGTGAGCTTTCCTGCTGCTACGCAATGATTGTGGGTTACACGGGATGCTTTTTTAAGGCCAGGAAAAGCTTGGGGGAAATTTGGCATCTTTGCTTGGATAGTTATAGCTCTGCTTTAAGGTTAAAGTGACCTATTGACACTTCTAGACAGTAATCAGGGTAACTGTTGATACCACACAAGATGACACCTCAGTATATAAATAGACGGAGGTAGTGGAAGCATGGTGGTAACACCGTTTTAAGCCAAGAATTCCACAGGAATGCCTTATGCAGATATTTCTAACTTCCCAAGATCGACATTTCTTAAAGAGCAGTCCTTCTGCAAGCAATAGCAAACCTACCTGTTCTTGCTAATTGCTTTCAGTAAATTCTTGATGGTCTTAGACTCTGGATTAAGACATCTTTTCTCCCCGTTCTTTTTCATTGTGGCACTATAGAAGTAAATAGGAGTGAAAATGTTTAAAACAATATTAGGCCAATAAAACAGATGGAATATACAGTTTTAAAGTCAGACATTTAGGTTTCACTTTAGATGTTTCCCTTTGCTGTACAGAAGTCTTAGAATCATCACAAACCCCTTACTGATTTTTGTAATCATCATCATGTATTTAATTGTATGATTACAACCAGGGAAGTAATCATTAGGTGGGATTTTACTCACATGATCTCAACATGTGGGCAAGATTGACTTGCAGGAATCACTTCAAGTTTTTCTAAGGACCTTGGATTAACAGGTCGATCACTGATCTTGATGCACGTACAGCGTGTAGTCCTAGAGAGAGGTATTTCTGCAGGAAAAGAGACAGGTACAGCAGACGACATTAGCTCAGTTTTCATTTTAGGCATTTAATGTGGATTGGGTAGTACTTAGCTGAACCTGTACCTCTGTGTAATCACATTGTCAATCTGTGATCATACAGCTCTGTATGATTAATTAGTTGATTCTCTGAAAGAATGGAATTGCAACTTGTTGATTGTAAGATCATACCCTTGAGCCCAGATCATACAGTTACTTAAGTTAACTAAGGAGATACCTGTCTCATCCTCTTTCTCCTCCTTCCCTCACATTTTCTCTGTCTGTCCCTCTTCCTCTTCCACTCCCACCTTCCTCCTTCTCTCTTTCTTTCATTCCACTTGCATTTCTGACTATAAACTCTGACCAGAAGGAATCTCTGCTCATTTACCCTTCATTTAAAAGGCAGGCTGTAAAACTTTTGCAAATACATTATTTCTGCACTTAAAGAGTTTATACCCAGTCCTATTTCTGATCTTACAAATTAAATATCCCTTGATGTTCCTCACCTTGAGTTCCTCTCAGAGTCAGAAGGATAAGGCAGAAAATAAGAACAGCACTTTGGTTCATGGTGCTGCAACTGAAGGTTCTTCTGTAGTAGGCTCAGACTGCCTGAACAGTTGAAGAGTGTCTCCGAAAATGTCGGGCTAGGTTGCAGTATTTATTTGCAAAGGCACTTTCCCTCTCTAACTCTGATTGGATAACATTACAGTTGACTTGGGAAAATCTGTGTCTGTTCCTTGGGGAAGTCCCGTGTTGCAGAATCAAAGATATTATTTGTATTTATTGTGGCTTCTGAGTTATGGAATTTCCCTCCACCTCCTTTGTTTCAATAAGAGTGAGCTAGGTTTCACTTTCTAAATCATGAACTATTTCTTGAAAAACATAACTTTACTGCAAATATAAATACTTTTTAAAAAAATGGAACTTGGATTCTCATCTCGCACCTCCTGAAAAATGCAAATGTCAACTTAAACTCAAGTTAAAGTCTTAAACACAGTTTTAAAACGAGTAAGCCTTAATATTTGTTTTGAATCCATTTAAATTTGCAGCAGTAAGGCATGAATAGGAATATCTTACATTTATTCACTTTTTATGGGTTTCAGAGATGTTGTATACTTTCTTGTTTTCTACAGCAATCCTGTAAGAAGGTAGGAAATTATTTTATATGTGGAAGAATAATCTTCAAGGTTAGATAACTGTGTTAGGTCATACAAAGGTTGCCATCCATTTATTCTAACTATGATGCTTTTCTTCCAACATTTATTTTAAATTTTGGTAATACTTTCAGAGGCTAGATAATTTTTTAAAATTCCACAGTAATAGCAATTTTTCAACCTTTGGAGGTAAATCTAATTTTTGGAAACAGTAATTTAGCCAAGCACTGCAGTGTTTGATCAGTATTACAGAGTAATAGGTTTGGTCTTCTTGGACAAGGTCAAAGATATAGAACTGGCAAGGTTCAAGGAATTCCAGAAGTGCTCTGATTATTCATAACATCATTAGAATAAGTGAATAACTTCCAACATAATTATTTCTAGGGAAAACACTACTCATTTGGATATCTGATTTCTGGTATGTTATTAAACAAGTTTCATGTATTATAGTCAGTCCCTGAATGAAAACATCGTAAGACAATATCCAGAATGGAGTAAGGAAAGGATTTGTAGCTATAGTAGGGTCATTGCAAAAAACAAAAGATGCTTTTTGAGGAAATAAACTTAAAAGAGGGGCATAAATAGAGACGGGAGAACAGAATGGAAATAGAGAGGTTGATTTAAGATGGGTACAGCTCTAAGAGAATGTCACATGCAAAGCAAAGGCAAAAAAGTGTTAGCCTTTGAGCTGGTAACATTGATAACTGAAATAAGCACAGTTTCAACTGGGCAAATAGGGCCAAATAGGGTCAAAACTTGGCCTCTTATCTTAGCATTCAGTATTACTTGGCTGACACCATCAGTAAGAAGTAGGTGATACTCATGTAGTATAACATGTGTTGGAATTTCACCAATATCCAAGGGTTATATAGTCTGGTTGTGTTCTTTGCGAGTGATTGGCAACAGGGGATACAAAATGAAATACTATTCTAAATGCAGGCATCAGATGCAGGTGATACTTGGAACCTAGGAAAGTATCTGGGAGGTCTTTTCATAGTCAGCTAGGCTGCAACAATGTAGGGATAGTCCAGGGAAAGGTAGGTCTGCCATCCTAGGGTTAGACTAGTGTACCTGGCAGATACTGGCCTACAGCTTGGCATAGAGGCCAAGATTAAAGCCCGTATCTGCAAACTGGACACACATAAGACTTGGAACTTCAGGTACAGGAGATCCGTCATCAGAGCAGTGAGGTGTTGCTTGGGGAGGCGGAAATTGCTGGATCCCAGGTTGGTCTGTTCCAGGGACTGGGTAGAGCTAAGCTTCCCAGTGGGTAAGTCAGTGAGTGGACTTAACTGTGGGGAAACTGGAAGCTCAGAAGGAGGGGAAGTGAGGCAGAGACTGATAGAGCCAAGAAGACAGACATTCACTCAGTAAAAAGGCCTTCTTCTAATGAGGGAAAGGTCTGTGCGAGACAGTGACATGGAGGGGCCCTCCCATGGCTGTTTGTGCAGAATAAAAATAGGACTGTGAGTAAAAATGCCAAACATTTTTTGGGGAAATGTCTGACATCATGGATGGAAGAGGCACTGAACAGTTCAACATTAAACAATAAAAAGATACATGGTGATAACTTTACTTTTGTTAGTATCTCAGTTCTCAGCTAAGATGCTGTCTATATAGCAAAGTAAAAGGAGAGTTGAGGTAGCTGCCTGCTAGTGGATTGTTGTTAATGAGAAAATATTTCTTATTTGTTTAATTGATTTTTAAAAGTATTACATAGCATTAACTGTATGCCAGGCGTTGTTTGAAGTGCTTTATGAATATTGACTTATTTAATCGTTAAATAGTGACTCATGTTACCCAGTAACTAGCTCTAGAGTCCATTTTCTCAACAACTTTGTTATGCTGCCTCTCAGAGAGAACATTGTTCTTGATTTGGATTTCTGATTTCCATTCTATCTTAATTGGCTGAAGCCATCTTTGATGTTATTTTGATGCCTCAGTAATTAAACACCTAGAAAAGGTTTAAGATGTATCTATCTTGCGCTGAATTCATACTGAAATGAAAAATGCTGTAGTATATATATGTTAAACACATATATACAGATATACACATATGTTAGTAAACAATCACATAGATACACATTTATTTACTTATAGTATTTTTAAAAGGTAGTTTTCTTGCCTAAAACAGTCCATGTTCAGTTGGATTCGTTTAATTAATTAATTAATTAATTATTTTAATTAATTAATTTCTGGCTGCATGGGTCTGCGTTTCTGCTTGCGGGCTTTCTCTAGTTGCGGCAAGCGGGGGCTACTCTTTGTTGTGATGCGCGGGCTTCTCATTGTGGTGGCTTCTCTTGTTGCGGAGCACGGGCTCTAGGCACGCAGCCTTCAGTAGTTGTGGCGCAGGGGCTTAGTTGCTCCATGGCATGTGGGATCTTCCCGGACCAGGGCTCAAACCCGTGTCCCATGCATTGGCAAGCAGATTCTTAACCACTGCACCACCAGGGAAGTCCCATTTTAGATTATATTGAACATTGTGATCCTGGGATTTTTGTGACTGGGGGAAAAAGACATTTATTTCTTCCTAGTTCTGATATTTGTATTCTAATTGTGTTAAAATATGTAAATTTTGTTTCTTTAAGAGTTGGGTTTTATTGCAATTTTTAAAACACTGCAAATAGATTTAATCATTCAGCACCTTGTTATTTCTGCAACTAGACAATTCCTCGGTTATATTCATCAGCGTACTCAACTTCTCTTTCATCAGAAATATAGATGTCTCCCCAATTTTTTTTATATTCTTATTTTTAACTGCTGTGACTTGCTGAATCATTATAAATTATCTTTCTTTGTCTCTACTAACAATTTTTTGTCTGGTCTATTAAATATAGCTAATTCAGCTCTCTTCTGGTTACCGTCAGCATGATATATCTTTTTCTGTTATTTAACTTTTAACCAGTTTATGTCAGTGAATATAAATTTTGCCTCTTGTAAAAACTGTACAGTTGGATCAAACTTCTTAAAAATCCATTTTCCGGAGAGTGACCAATATGGCAGAGTAGAAAGACCCTGAGCTCACCTCCTTTCATGAGCACACTAAAATCACAACTATCTGCAAAACAGCCATCGACGAAAAAGACTGGAACCTACCAGAAAAGATCTTATACAACAAGATATAAAGAAGGGACCACAGTGAGATGAGTAGGAGGGGCGGACTTACGATAAAATCAAATCCCATACCCCTTGGATTGCAACCCACAAACTGGAGAATAATTATATTGCAGAAGTTCTCCCATACAAGTGAGAGTTCTGAGCTCCACGTCAGGCTCCCCAGCCTGGGAGTCTTGCACCAGGAAGACGAACTGCTAGAGCATTTGGCATTGAAGGCCGGTGGGTCTTAATTTCAGGAGCCCCACAGGACTGGGGAGAATAGAGAGTTTACTCTTAAAGGGTGCACACAAAATCTCATGTGCACTGGGACCTAGGGAAAAAGCAGTAATTTGATAGGAGCCTGGGCCAGACCTACCCTCTGGTCTTGGAGAGTCCTAACCATCAGCAGACAGGCTGCCTAAGGACTTTCTAAGTCCACAGCCACCTTTAGACATGCCTCTAGACATGGCCCTGCCCACCAGAGGGCCAAGACCCAGCTTTACCCAGCAGTGGTCAGGCACTGGCCCTTCCCTCCAGTAAACCTGCACTAACCTCTAGACAAGGCTCACCAACCAAGGAACAGACACCAGGCACAAGAAAACTACAATCCCAAAGCCTATAGACCCAGCCTGTCCACAGCAGGCCAGATCCTACCCTGACAGCTGGGTCCTGGCTCTGTCCACTAGCAGGCCAACACAAGCTTCAGGATACCCTGGACCCCCAACTGTGTCAGAAACTGGGCCCCCAACCAATGATCTGAAACGAGCTCTGGGATCCCTGGGCCCTGCAGCCAGACTCCAGGAACCAGCTCTGCCTGTCACTAGTCTGGCACTAACCCCAGGACCTGGCTTCATCTGCCAGTGGGTGGGCAACAGTCAGTCTTTGGGTCTGACTCTGCCTACCAGTGACCCATTGCTAGAGCTGGGACAGGGTTCTGCAGTCAGCTGCCTTGTGACCAGGCCCTGCTAAACAGCAGCCAGCAGCTTCTACATATGACAGGGCCTGGCCAGTCAGACAAGAAAAAAAAAAAAGGAATCCAAATTGGAAAAGAAGTAAAACTGTCACTGTTTGCAGATGACATGATACTATACATAGACAATCCTAAGGATGCTACCAGAAAACTACTAGAGCTCAGCAATGAATTTAGTAAAGTTGCAGGATACAAAATTAATGCATAGAAATCTGCGGCATTTCTATACACTAACAAGGAAAGATCAGAAAGAGAAATTAAAGAAACAATCCCATTTACCATTGCAACAAAAAGAATAAAATACCTAGAAATAAACCTACCTAAGGAGATAAACGACCTATACTCTGAAAACTATAAAACACTGATGAAAGAAATTGAAGATGACACGAACAGATGGAAAGATATACCATGTTCTTGGATTGGAAAAACTAATATTGTCAAAATGACTGTACCACCCAAGGCAATCTACAGATTCAGTGCAATCCCTATCAAATTACCAATGGCATTTTTCACAGAACTAGAGCAAAAAAAATCTTAGAATTTGTATGGAGACACAAAAGATCCTGAATAGCCAAAGCAAACTTGAGAAAGAAAAATGGAGCTGGAGGAATCAGGCTTCCTGACTTCAGACTATACTACAAAGCTACAGTAATCAAGACAGTATGGTACTGGCACAAAAACAGACATATAGATCAATGGTATAGGATAGAAAGCACAGAGATAAACCCTTGCCCCTATGGTCATTTAGTCTATGACAAAGGGGGCAAGAATATACAATGGAGAAAAGACAGTCTCTTCAATAAGTGGTGCTGGGAAAACTGGACAGCTACATGTAAAAGAATGAAATTAGAACACTCCCTAACACCATACACAAAAATAAACTCAAAATGGGTTAAAGACCTGAATGTAAATCCAGACACTATAAAACTCTTAGAGGAAAACATAGGAAAAACACTCTTTGACATAAATTGCAGCAAGATCTTTTTTGACCCACCTCCTAGAGTAATGAAAATAAAAACAAAAATAAACAAATGGTACCAATTAAACTTAAAAGCTTTTGCACAGCAAAGGAAACCATAAACAAGACGAAAAGACAACCCTCAGAATGGGAGAAAATATTTGCAAACGAAGCAACTGACAAGGGATTAATCTCCAAAATGTGCAAACAGCTCACGCAGCTCAATATCTGAAAAACAAACAACCCAATCAGAAAAATGGGCAGAAGACCTAAACAGACATTTCTCCAAAGAAGACATACAGATGGCCAACAAACACATGAAAAGATGCTCAACATCACTAATTATTAGAGAAATGCAGATCAAAACAATAATGAGGTAATACTTCACACCAGTCAGAATGGCCATCATCAAAAAATCTGCAAACAGTAAACGCTGGAGAGGGTGTGGAGAAAGGGGAACCCTCTTGCACTGTTGGTGGGAATGTAAATTGATACAGCCACTGTGGAAAACAGTATGGAATTTCCTTAAAAAACTAAAAATAGAACTACCATGTGATCCAGCAATCCCACTCCTGGGCATATATCCTGAGAAAACCATAATTCAAAAAGATACATGCACCCCAGTGTTCACTGCAGCACTATTTACAATAGCCAGGACATGGAAGCAACCTAAATGCTCATCAACAGAGGAATGGATAAAGAAGATGTGGTGCATATATACAGTGGAATATTACTCAGCCATAAAAAGGAATGAAATTATGCCATCTGCAGAGATGTGGATGGACCTAGAGACTGCCATACAGAGTGAAGTAAGTCAGAAGGAGAAAAACAAATATCGTATATTAACGCATATATGTGGAATCTGGAAACATGGTATAGATGAACTTATTTGCAAAGCAGAGATAGAGACAAAAACAGAGAGAACAAACGTGTGGATAACAAGGGGCGGGAAGGGGGAGGTGGTATGGATTGGGAGATTGGGATTGACATATATACACTACTATGTATAAAATAGATAACTAATGAGAACTGATTGTATAGCACAGGGAACTCTACTCAGTGCTCTGTGGTGACGTAAAGGGGAAGGAAATCCAAAAAAGAGGGGATATATGTATACATAAAGCTGATTCACTTTGCTGTATAGCAGAAACTAACTGTGGTGACGTAAAGGGGAAGGAAATCCAAAAAAGAGGAGATATATGTATACGTAAAGCTGATTCACTTTGCTGTATAGCAGAAACTAACACAACATTGTAAAGCAACTATGCTCCAATAAAAAAAAAAAAAAGATGTGGTGCATATATACAATGGAATATTACTCAGCCATAGAAAAGAATGAAATAATGCTATTTGCAGCAATGTGGGTGGACCTGGAGATAATCATATTAAGTGATGTACATCAGACAGAGAAAGACAAATATATGCTATCGCTTATATGGGGAATCTAAAAAAAAAAAAGATATGCATGAATTTTTTTACCAAACGAAACAGACTCACAGACTTAGAGAACGAACTTATGGTTACCAGGGGGGAAGGGTTGTGGGGAAGGGATAGATTTGGAGTTCGGGATTGACATGTACACACTGCCATATATATATATATGTATGTGTATATATATATATATATATTTATATATATATACACATACATATATATATATATATGTATATATACACACACACACATTTAGTTATTTGTTTTTGGCCACACCCACGCGGCACCCAGAATCTTAGTTCCCTGACCAGGGATCAAACCTGTGTCCTCTGCAGTGGAAGTGTGGGAGTCTTAACCACTGGACTGCCAGGGACGTCTCCACACTGCAGTTTTTAAAATAGATAACCAACAAGGACCTACTGTATAGCACAGGGAACGGGGCTCAATGTTCTGTAATAATCTAAATGGGAAAAGAATTTGAAAAAGAGTAGATACATGTATATGTATAACTGAATCACTTTGCTGTACACCTGAAACTAACCAACATTGTTTGTTTTTTTTTAAAAATAGTTTTTAAAATTTATTTATTTATTTATGGCTGTGTTGGGTCTTCGTTTCTGTGCGAGGGCTTTCTCTAGTTGCAGCAAGTGGGGGCCACTCTTCATCGCGGTGTGTGGGCCTCTCACTATCGCGGTCTCTCGTTGCGGAGCACAGGCTCCAGATACGCAGGCTCAGTAGTTGTGGCTCACGGGCCTAATTGCTCCGTGGCATGTGGGATCTTCCCAGACCAGGGCTCGAACCCGTGTCCCCTGCATTGGCAGGCAGATTCTCAAACACTGCACCACCAGGGAAGCCCCATAAACTAACCAACATTGTTAATCAACTATGCTCCAATATAAAATTTAAAAACCCGTAAGTCATCATGTCACTCCTCTGCTTAAGACCCTCCAATAACTTACAGTTATATTTAGAATTAAATCCAATTTTGTATGCTGTTTTACTAAGTCCTCTATGATCTGGCTGCTACTGATTTCTCCAGCTTCATCTCACACTGTTCCCTCTCAACCACTATACTCCAGTCACAGAGGCCTTTATACTAGCAATTTTCTGTATCTGGAATGCTTTTCCCCCTGTTCTTTGTGTTGGTGGTTCCTTCTGGATGTTTGGATTTTAGCTAAATATTATAGTACTTTCTCTTGCCAAACAATCTAGAGCAGCCATGACCTTATTTTAGTTCTCTGGCATTTCTCACTCTCTGATATTTGCTTAGTTTACTCTTTATTTTTTTAATGTCTATTTCTTCATATTCAAGTATAAGCCCCCAAAGAGCAGGGACCTTGTCGGTCTTATTCAGAGCTTATCCCCAGGAACTAGAGCATCACCGGGCATATGGAAGGTATTCAGTAAATATTGGATGGATGGATAGATGTATAAATTTTTCCAGACTTTAAGCAACGGCACGGATAAGAGTTATACATCTTCGAAAAGAATTTCCATTGACTCATCACATTTTTACATTAGGACATGGGTATTACTGTTTCCTCTAGCTTTAGGAACCAAGTTTAACCTAAGAAAACTACAGTTTCTCTGGAAGTTAGCATAGATTCAGATAGGTAGAGTCAATATAGGTATTCTCAGCTAGCCATAGGTCAAAATCTTTATTCCTAGGACTATGGGGTAAATATATACAGGGTGGTACACCTAAAAACTTTAAAATTATTCATTGGAGGTTCTCTGCAATTATGCATTGAATGAGTGAAGGAATGCAAGTCTCTTCAGTGCATATTGCATATATATTTGTGGGTGGTTTTGGAAGCAGAAGAATGAGGAGGGTTGTACTTGTTCTCATTATTGTGTCTGTACTTTTTGTGTAGGGAACCAAGCTAATCTCAGGGGATACTGGGAGGGATAAGATCCATTGTCCTTGATGGGACTTGCATTCTAATTGGAAAGACCAACAAATATGAAACAATAAATATCAACAGAAGAAACTGTGTGATCAGTGACAAATGAGTGGTGTAGACAATAAATAATATGGCGGTTCATAGGAGATTATATTCATTAAGACCAGGAGTGCTCAGATGAACCTTAAAGTATGGATTGTACTTAAGACAAGTGGCCAGGAAGGGAAAGCGTATGCAATTAGAGACGTGTCACCAAAAATGGTATCCAGCAATGCCAGCCAACCAGTCAGGCAGATTGGCACAGTCTCATAGGGATGGTAATACCTTGTTAGGATTCTGTAGTATCTGGTCCTCAGTTTTACAGGTCCAGAAACTGCTGAAATGGAAAACCTGCAACCCAGGATACTCTACTGAGCAAGAGTACCATTTAGGATAGAAGGAGAAATAAAAAAACTTCTCAGACAAGCAGAAACTGAAAGAATTCATCAATACTAAACATACCCTACAAGAAATGTTGAAGGGTTTTCTCTAAATGGAAAAGAAGTAGAATCTAAGGGAAAGAGAGAATGCCAATAAGAAAGGCAAATATAGGGCATCCCTGGTAGCTCAGTGGTTAAGAATCCGCCTGCCAATGCAGGGGACATGGGTTCGAGCCCTGGCCCGGGAAGATCCCACATTCCACGGAGCAACTAAGCCCCTGCGCCACAACTACTGAGCCTGCGCTCTAGAGCCCGCGAGCCACAACTACTGAGCCCGTGTGCCTGGAGCTGGTGCTCCGCAGCAGGGGGGGCCACCGCAGTGAGAGGCCTGCGGGCCGCAATGGGGAGTGGCTTCTGCTCGCCGCAGCTGGAGAGGGCCTGTGCACAGCAGCGAAGATCCAGTGCAGCCAAAAATACATAAATAAAATAAATTTTAAAAAAATGTTTAAAAAAAAAAAAGAAAGGCAAATATATAGGAAGGATTTAAGATTACTTAAATAAGCCAGTATGTAGATGAAAAGACAAAAAAAATTGTAAAAGCAGCTATAACTACACTAAACAGTTAAGGGATAAGCATGAAGATGTAAAATATGACATTCTAATCACCCAGGGTAAACATGTTCTCAAAGAGTTAATTCTGCTAACCAAATCTACAAGAATCTAAGATGCAAATTAAAAAGACAGTTTATTCATTTTTTTTTAATGTGGACCATTTTAAAGTCTTTATTGAATTTGTTACAATATTGCTTCTGTTTTATGTTTTGGTTTTTTGGCCATGAGGCATGTGGCATCTTAGCTCCCCGACCAGGGGTTGAACCCGCACCCCCTGCATCAGAAGGCGAAGTCTTAACCACTGGACTGCCAGGGAAGTCCCAGTTTATTCATTTATAACGAGGACCTTCCAGTGACTGGAATGATTGGGTCTGATAACCAAGTCACACTTCTCCAGTAACAGAGTACCTGGGAAGTTGAATTAGTTATCAGATTGTTTTCTGGTGAAAACAGAATCAAAACAAAGGACCATTCTCCTCTTATTTTGAATAGGGATCCGCTCAGGAGAGAAACCTTATAAGTGTGATCAATGTGGAGAAGAATTCAGAAAAAAAATCAAACTTTAGAGACAATAGGAAGCCAACTATTACTTGTTATATCCACAGCCAACCTTACCTGAATAAAAATCTAAATTACAACTGTTTTAAAATTTATATTTTAATTTTTGCCAGGCTTTTGATATATTCACTTTTTAAAAAATAAATTTATTTATTTATTTATTTTTGGCTGTGTTGGGTCTTAGTTGCTGCGTGCGGGCTTTCTCTAGTTGCGGCGAGAGGGGGCTACTATTTGTTGCAGTGAACGGGCTTCTCATTGCTGTGGCTTCTCTTGTTGCGGAGCACGGGCTCTAGGCACGCAGGCTTCAGTAGTTGTGGCACGCAGGCTTCAGTAGTTGTGGCACACGGGCTTCAGTAGTTGTGGCTCATGGGCTCTAGAGTGCAGGCTCAGTAGTTGTGGCGTACGGGCTTAGTTGCTCTGCTGCATGTGGGATCTTCCAGGACCAGGGCTGGAACCCGTGTTCCCTGCATTGGCAGGTGGATTCTTAACCACTGCGCCACCAGGGAAGGCCATGTTCACTTTTTAGCGTTCACTGATCTGAGTCTAGTTTTGAAAGAAAACAAGAATTAAGGAAATGGTCCATCTTTAGTTTCAGTTCCATTTGCTGTTGGTTTAAGACTCTAACTATGGCATCAGGCCAAAAGAAACAGTCTGCCCTAACAGACTTGTTACAGACCCAGAAAAAAAAGCTTTTCCGAGAAACTAATGTGCTTAGAAGAAATTTCCTAAAAAGCGAGCAGGAGGAGTTCAGTGATTTCTGTATACTGGGAATCCCCTCAGCTGATTTACAGTACACCTTGGAAAGTCTGGGAGAGGAGGGCAAAGCTTTGCTTTTCATAGTTTTGACTGAGTTGCAAAAAGATTCTCTTAGCTAAGTGTCTGGTAATACTGGCTACATGCTCGTTAGTTACCGATGTGTCTCATAATTCACAACCAGGGCAGAGTTGGTGATGTATACTTAAAATCATCATGCTTGGGAAAGCCTGAGAATAGCTTCTGTTTGTATGCATATTCAGACCATGCAGCGTTTTGCTTTTCTCACACTTGATGGCATGATGAGATGGGCTGGGAATCTACAGATAACAGTATATAGTTTTGTGTCTCATTTGCTCTATGGTCTTGGACAAACTGTTAGGTCTATCTATGCTTCAGTTTTCTTATTTTCAAATATGCATTGTGGTATCTAACCTACATTAGATACTCTAATTCTAAAGTATGACAGAATTCTAAAGATGACAGATTATTAAAAAATAATTAATTATTATTAACAAGTCTAAATGAAGTTTTTTTTTTTTTATTAATTTTAGTTTTGGCTGTGTTGGGTCTTTATTTCTGTGCAAGGGCTTTCTCCAGTTGCGGCAAGCGGGGGCCACTCCACTCTTCATCGCGGTGCGCAGGCCTCTCACTATCGCGGCCTCTCTTGTTGCAGAGCACAGACTCCAGACGCGCAGGCTCAGTAATTGTGGCTCACGGGCCCAGTTGCTCCGCGGCACGTGGGATCTTCCCAGACCAGGGCTCGAACCCGTGTCCCCTGCATTGGCAGGCAGATTCTCAACCAATGCGCCACCAGGGAAGCCCTAAATGAAGTTTTCACTGGCCAACATTTCAAAAATATAGCCAGCTCTCTGGCCAAGTATCAGCTTATCTCCTAGGTGCAACAGATAGTATTTTCTCTCTGGATGATGTAGTTGTTCATGTGATCAGATATGTCTGTTAGTCTACAGCATTGACCAGCCATAGCATGCCTCTCCTGGTGGAGCTGAGGGCTGGAATCATGCAGCATTTCCCTCTTAGGAAAGGGCTTATTTAGGTAACCTGTTTTATCTTTGATGAATAAGAGTACGTGGTGAATTTACAAAACAAGACACAGATGCCCATTTTTCACTTCTCTTCTTTGTGCTATATAGGTCCTAGCCTGAAAGAAAAAAAAAAAAAAACAAAGAAAGAAAGAAAAAAAGAAGGAAAGAAATGCAAGCCATGAGAATTGGAAGGGAAGAAATAAAATTTTGCATAGGAGATTTTCTGCATAGAAACCCCCTCCACAATTTACTAAGTTTTAGAAATAATAGAATTTATCAAAGTGGATACCTAGAAGATCAATGTACTATGCTTTCTACATCAATAACAAAATAATTTTAATGTTATTTTATAAAAAATTTACAGAAACAACAGTAAGTACTTAAAAACATAAAATACTTAGGAAGGAATGAAACTAACAAAAGGCAAGCAAGACTTATTTGCAGAATATGCAGATGACTTTTTCTAAAAGAATGTCATGTAAAATAATGTTGAGATTCAATACAGAAAGATTACCCTTTTGATAAAGTTAAGCAAAACTAAAGTTAAATAATACTTTGTTGAGCTGTGTGTATATAAATAAAACTAATTTTAAAAAGCAAGGGAGTGATGGGTGCACAACAGTGTGAATGTACTTAATGCCACTGAACTGACACTTAAAAATGTTTAAGACAGGGACTTCCCTGGTGGCGCAGTGGTTAAGAATCTGCCTGCCAATGCAGGGGACACAGGTTCGATCCCTGGTCCGGGAAGATCCCACATGCCGCGGAGCAACTAAGCCCCTGAGCCACAACTACTGAGCCTGTGCTCTAGTGCCCATGAGGCGCAACTACTGAAGCCCACACGCCTAGAGCCTGTGCTCTGCAACAAGAGAAGCCACAGCAATGAGAAGCCCGTTCACTGCAACAAAGAGTAGTCCCTGCTCGCCACAACTAGAGAAAGCCCGCATGCAGCAACGAAGACCCAACGCAGCCAAAAGTGAAGGGAGGAAGGGAGGGAGGGAGGGAGGGAGGGAGGGAGGGAGGAAAAAATGTTTCAGATAGTAAAATGTTATGTGTGTTTTACCAAAATATTTTTTTAACATCTTTATTGGAGTATAATTGCTTTACAGTGTTGTGTTAGTTTCTGCTGTATAACAAAGTGAATCAGCTATATGCATACGTATATCCCCATATCCCCTCCCTCTTACGTCTCCCTCCCACCCTCCTTATCCCACCCCTCTAGGTGGTCGCAAAGTACCGAGCTGATCTCCCTGTGCCATGCAGCTGCTTCCCACTAGCTATTTTACATTTGGTAGTATATATATGTCAATGCTACTCTCTTACTTCGTCCCAGCTCACCCTTCCCCCTCCCTGTGTCCTCAAGTCCATTCTCTACATCTGTGTCTTTATTCCTGTCCTGCTCCTAGGTTCATCAGACCATTTTTTTTAAGATTCCATATATATGTGTTAGCATACGGTATTTGTTTTTCTCTTTCTGACTGACTTCACTCTGTATGACAGACTCTAGGTCCATCCGCCTCACTACAAATAACTCAGTTGCGTTTCTTTTTATGGCTGAGTAATATTCCATTGTATATATGTGCCACATCTTCTTTATCCATTCATGTGTCGATGGACACTTAGGTTGCCTCCATGTCCTGGCTATTGTAAATAGAGCTGCAAGGAACATTGTGGTACATGATGCTTTCTGAATTATGGTTTTCTCAGGGTATATGCCCAGTAGTGGGATTGCTGGGTCATATGGTGGTTCTATTTTTAGTCTTTTAAGGAACCTCCATACTGTTCTCTATAGTGGCTGTACCAATTTACATTCCCACCAACAGTGCAAGAGGGTTCCCTTTTCTTCACACCCTCTCCAGCATTTATTGTTTGTAGATTTTTTTGGTGATGGCCATTCTGACTGGTGTGAGGTGATACCTCATTGTAGTTTTGATTTGCATTTCTCTGATGATTGGTCATGTTGACCATCTTTTCATGTGTTTGTTGGCAATCTGTATATCTTCTTTGGAGAAATGTCTATTTAGGTTTCTGCCCGTTTTTGGATTGGGTTGTTGGTTTTTTTGATATTGAGCTGCATGAGCTGCTTGTAAATTTTGGAGATTAATCCTTTGTCAGTTGCTTCATTTGCAAATATTTTCTCCCATTCTGAGGGTTGTCTTTTCATCTTGTTTATGGTTTCCTTTGCTGTGCAAAAGCTTTGAAGTTTTATTAGGTCCCATTTGTTTATTTTTGTTTTTATTTCCATTTCTCTAGTAGGTGGGTCAAAAAGGATCTTGCTGTGATTTATGTCATAGAGTGTTCTGCCTATGTTTTCCTCTAAAGGTTTTATAGTGTCTGGCCTTACATTTAGGTCTTTAATCCATTTTGAGTTTATTTTTGTGTATGGTGTTAGGAAGTGTTCTAATTTCATTCTTTTACATGTAGCTGTCCAGTGTTCCCAGCACCACTTATTGAAGAGGCTGTCTTTTCTCCATTGTATACTCTTGCCTCCTTTATCAAAGATAAGGTGACCATATGTGCGTGGGGTTTATCTCTGGGCTTTCTATCCTGTTCCATTGATCTATATTTCTGTTTTTGTGCCGGTACCATACTGCCATGATTACTGTAGCTTTGTAGTATAGTCTGAAGTCTGGGCGCCTGATTCCTCCAGCTCTGTTTTTCTTTCTCAACGTTGTTTTGGATATTCGGGGTCTTTTGTGTTTCCATACAAATTGTGCACTTTTTTGTTCTAGTTCTGTGAAAAATGCCATTAGTAGTTTGATAGGGATTGCATTGAATCTGTAGATTGCTTTGGGTAGTATAGTCATTTTCACAATGTTGATTCTTCCAATCCAAGAACATGGTATATCTCTCCATTTGTTTGTATCATCTTTAATTTCTTTCATCAGTGTCCTATAGTTTTCTGCATACAGGTCTTTTGTCTCCTTAGGTAGGTTTATTCCTAGGTATTTTATTCTTTCTTCTGTAGTGGTAAATGGGAGTGTTTCCTTCATTTCTCTTTCAGATTTTTCATCATTAGTGTATAAGAATGCAAGAGATTTCTGTGCATTAATTTTGTATCCTGCTACTCTACCAAAATCATTGATTAGCTCTAGTAGTTTTCTGGTAGCATCTTTAGGATTCTCTATGGATAGTATCATGTCATCTGCAAACAGTGACAGTTTTCCTTCTTCTTTTCCAATTTGGATTCCTTTTTATTTCTTTTTCTTCTCTGATTGCCGTGGCTAAAACTTCCAAAGCTATGTTGAATAATAGTGGTGAGAGTGGGCAACCTTGCTTTGTTCCTGATCTTAGAGGAAATGGTTTCAGTTTTTCACCATTGAGAACGATGTTGGCTGTGGGTTTGTCATATATAGCCTTTATTATGTTGAGGTAGGGTTCCTCTATGCCTACTTTCTGGAGAGTTTTTATCATATATGGGTGTTGAATTTTGTTGAAAGCTTTTTCTGCATCTATTGAGATGATCATATGGTTTTTCTCCTTCAATTTGTTGATATGGTGTATCACATTGATTGATTTGCATATATTGAAGAATCCTTGCATTCCTGGGATAAACCCCACTTGATCATGGTGTATGATCCTTTTAATGTGCTGTTGGAGTCTGTTTGCTAGTATTTTGTTGAAGATTTTGGCATCTATGTTCATCAGTAATATTGGCCTGTAGTTTTCTTTTTTTGTGACATCTTTGTTTGGTTTTGGTATCAGGGTGATGGTGGCCTCGTAGAATGAGTTTGGGAGTGTTCCTCCCTCTGCTCTATTTTGGAAGAGTTTGAGCAGGATAGGTGTTAGCTCTTCTCTAAATGTTTGATAGAATTCGCCTGTGAAGCCATCTGGTCCTGGGCTTTTGTTTGTTGGAAGATTTTTAATCACACTTTCAATTTCAGCGCTTGTGATTGGTCTGTTCATATTTTCTATTTCTTCTTGGTTCAGTCTCGGAAGGTTGTTACCACAATTTTTAAAAAAGCAAAGGAAGAATAAACACAGAATTCAGGATAGTGATTGTCTTGGGGTTGGAAGAGGCAAGGGAATAGGATAGGGAAGGAGCACGTAGCTATATTTTAAGTTATTATTAATGTTCTAGTTCTTGATTTGGGTAGTGAGTTCATGGGTCTTCACTGTATTACAAACATACGGTATACGCATGCATGGATCAGAGATGACAATATATGAATCATCAACTAAAATGATTAATCCAAATCTGTACACCAAATCTGTGGTCCATTAAAAAAGTAATTGACCGTACACGTCTCATTTCGGCACAGGAGTGGGAGTAAGTTTTAGATTCCTGGTTCCTCCTTTGGAGAGAAGCAAAAGGAATGTGGCATAATTATGCCACTGCTTTTCTGAGTCATTTCTTATCTTAAAAATTGGGAAGTTTCCAAGACACTCTATTAAATTGTGGCAATATTTTGGCTTAACAGAGCGACTGATGAATTTACATCAGCGTGCTATTCAGAAAGGGACATTGAGTTGTATTAATCCAGAGATCAAAGAACTGGAGAGGGAGAAATGGCAAGATTATGGCTAGTGCATTAAATTGAATAGTTGAGATGGTAGGAGATAAAACCAGAGGATTGGCAGAGAAGAGAGGGAGGTGGGAATTGGTTTCCTTTCCTTTTCCTTTCTTCCTCCTGCCCCGCCTCTCCAGTATATATCTGTTTCCCCCTGTGTCTCTTTCTTTTTTTCACTTTCTTTCTTCAGCTCTCTTTTTTCCGTCTCTCTCTCTCTTTTTTTTCTCTTTCTCTCTGTCTCTGTCTCATTTTCTTTCTTCATGACCCAAGTATGGCAGGAAGACTCTGGATTAAAATGTAGTGACAAATCCCAGTACAGGGGACTCTCAAGTTATGCATGGTTCTTAAGACAAAGAGTCTGAAGGATGGCTGGTTTCCATATTAAATGTCTGCATAACCACATAGCACAGGGAGATCAGCTCAGAGCTTTGTGACCACCTAGAGGGGTGGGATAGGGAGGGTGGGAGGGAGATGCAAGAGGGAGGAGATATGGGAATATATGTATAAGTATAGCTGATTCACTTTGTTATAAAGCAGAAACTAACACATCATTGTAAAGCAATTACACTCCAATAAAGATATTTTTTAAAAAGTCTGCGTAAGCTGCTTAGCATTAGAATTTATTTTACAAAAATATATTAAAATTAATATTTACTATATGCTTTCTTTTTTGCTGTGTTGTTTTTTAAAATTTACCATATTTACTTTTTTTTTTTAAACATCTTTATTGAAGTATAATTGCCTTACAATGGTGTGTTAGCTTCTGCTTTATAACAAACTGAATCAGTTATACATATACAATATGTTCCCATTTCTCTTCCCTCTTGCATCTCCCTCCCTCCCACCCTCCCCATCCCACCCCTCTAGGTGGTCACAAAGCACCGAGCTGATCTCCCTGTGCTATGCGGCTGCTTCCCACTAGTTATCTATTTTACATTTGGTAGTGTATATATGTCCATGACACTCTCTTACCCTGTCACATCTCACCCCACCCCCTCCCCATATCCTCAAGTCCATTCTCTAGTAGGTCTGTGTGTCTTTATTCCCGTCTTGCCACTAGGTTCTTCATGGCCTTTTTTTTTTTTTTTTCCTTAGATTCCGTATATATGTGTTAGCATAACTGTATTTGTTTTTCTCTTTCTGACTTACTTCACTCTGTATGACAGACTCTAACTCCATCCACCTCATTACAAATACCTCCATTTCATTTCTTTTTATGGCTGCGTAATATTCCATTGTATATATGTGCCACATCTTCTTTATCCATTCATCTGTCGATGGACATTTAGGTTGCTTCCATGTCCTGGCTATTGTAAATAGAGCTGCAATGAACATTTTGGTACATGACTCTTTTTGACCTATGGTTTTCTCAGGGTATATGCCCAGTATTGGGATTGCTGGGTCGTATGGTAGTTCTATTTGTAGTTTTTTCAGGAACCTCCATACTGTTCTCCATAGTGGCTGTATCAATTTACATTCCCACCAACAGTGCAAGAGTGTTCCCTTTCCTCCACACCCTCTCCAGCATTTATTGTTTCTAGATTTTTTGATGATGGCCATTCTGACCGGTGTGAGATGATATCTCATTGTAGTTTTGATTTGCATTTCTCTAATGATTAATGATGTTGAGCATTCTTTCATGTGTCTGTAGGCCATCTGTATATCTTCTTTACCATATTTACTTTTAATGACCACTCTGTAAGGTGTACCGGTTTTATAGTAAGCTAAAATGGGGTTCCATAGCAAGAGCACACTCAGGCAGTCTAACTCCAGAGTCTAACCAGTGTACTATATTGCTTCTGTGAGTTGTTTTTGTCATCAGCCTCTGTTGACAAAATCTTTGACATCAATCAGCAGATCAGGGCAGCTGGTCATCTTAAATTAGTAGCATCAGTTGTCCCTCAGGAAGAAGCAGGGTCTGTTGCTGAATCTGCCTGAGGAGGATCAAGAGGAGTGTATATCAGATAGGAACCTGGGAGGAAATGGGGGTATACTCAGCTGGACTTCAGAAAAGAATTTAACGAAGGTGTGGGCAGGAGTAAAGGAACCAACAGGGGATATTGAGAGCATCCAGAAAGAAGCTGTTATCATCTGTCAGAAAGAGGCAAGGTAAGGAAAGGATGTTACCGGAACCTAGTGATAAACCCATTACATATTAACATAAAAACATATTTTATGAAAATAGCTATATTTTCCAAACAAAAATAATTTAGTGAAAAGAGTAACATTGTTTTACATTTCCAGAAATCTCTTTAATGTCTGGCTTAATAAAAGATAGCTAGATTCTCATATCTCCTTCTACATTTAATTTATTGCAATATTACATGCCATGTAGCCTCTGGGAAACTGGTGAGAGAATGAGAATAAAAAAGACAAATAAATTTTTTTTTTTTAAGAAACTGTCTTTTAAGTTTTTGATCCTCTTCAGCCTCTATTTGGATTTCTTTTTCTTTTTTTTACAATTTAATTTTTATTTTATACTGGAATATAGTTGAATTACATTGTTGTGTTAGTTTCAGGTGTACAGCAAAGTAATTCAGTTATACATATACATACATACATTCTTTTTCAGATTCTTTTCCCATATAGGTTATTACAGAATATTGAGTAGAGTTCCCTGTGCTATACAGTAGGTCCTTGTTGATTATCTGTTTTATATATGGTAGTGTGTATATGTTAATCCCAGCCTCCTAATTTATCCCTCCCCCCACCTTTCCCCTTGGGAAACCATAAGTCTGTTTCTGTTTTGTAAATAAGCTCGCTTGCATCATTTTTTTATATTCCACATATAAATGATATGACATGATATTTGAGAAAGACAAAATAACATCTTAATATTATTGTGAAAATAGTTTTGACTTTACAAATTTTCTGAAAGTGTCTCAAGGACTCTTTAGAAAGTAGGGAGTAGGGAGAGTGTCACACTTTGAGAACTGCTGTTTTATAATATAGTATATTATAGCATAGTATGATCTGTGCTCATTCAACCCTTTCATAGTTGTTACACAGTGAGCAATTAAGACTGTGACTATAAAGCACATGTATGATATTCAGTGATTATGTTTATTAGAACCTTTAATGCAAAATAAAAAAAAGAACAGTAATGATGAAAGAATTTAATGAAAAGATATAAATGATACATAAGTAGTGATATACACTATCACTACTATAAATTAGAAAATCACAAGTATTTGAAACACCTGTGAGTGTTCTAAGAGCATTGTTCGATACAACATATGCCATTTATACAGATGTGAGGATCACTTACTTTACAGCTTGGAGACCACTTATGCATAATTTGGTGAAAACCATTTGGTCTCTGGTGCTCTAGGCACCAAGAGTCCTATTTTACTAGCAAGTATTGAGCACCTGCCAAGGTACTGTACCATGGGTGCTTCAGGAGTACAAGTAACTATGACATGGTCTCAGTCCTGAAAAAGAAGTATTGTAAGATAACCATTGACTGACAACCAGCCATGGAAGCTCCGAGACTGTCAAAGAGATCCCATGATTGCTGAAAGGAGTCTTGGAATCTTCTAAGAGAGGAAGACCATTGTAAGCAGATGAGAGGAACGGTGTGTTATAGTGGAAGTAGTAAGATCCATTCTATAGTGTACATGTGTGGGATACCTCAGGAAGGATATGGCAGGTAACTCTTGAACAGAGTCTTGAAAGATGAGTAGGTATTCGACAAGTGGATAAAGGAGAAGGACATTTCAGATAGAAAATAGCATGGAAATGGCAAATAATTGAATATTACTGGCGTAGAAAGTTCAAGGAGGTAACAATTAGAAGCAGCATCAGAGAGATAGGCTAAGCAATGTGGACTTTATTCTGAAGGCAATGAGAAGGTATTGAAAGGTTTTTAAAGGAGAGTAATAT
Organism: Eschrichtius robustus; assembly: GCF_028021215.1. Taxonomy (NCBI): domain Eukaryota; kingdom Metazoa; phylum Chordata; class Mammalia; order Artiodactyla; family Eschrichtiidae; genus Eschrichtius; species Eschrichtius robustus. The sequence goes on along the minus strand of NC_090827.1, from coordinate 59,981,667 downwards.
CAGATTCACATTTTAGAAGATGTCAGAGAAAACCAGAGCTGAACAATAGTTAAAGCAGAAAAAACAGATTTTGTTCAGGAACTATTGTAATAGGGGGAAAAGAGACCTCAGTATAGAACTGAGTTCAATTCTGAGTACTGCATGGAATAGTAGGGATTTATAGCCAAGGAGTGAGACTGTGTGTGTGTGTGTGTGTGTGTGTGTGTGTGTGTGTGTGTGTGTGTGTGTGTGTGAAGGGGAGCTGGGGATTAGTGGATGGAAAATTATGAAGGGAATAGGGTAATTTTTGCTAAACTGACCTAATAGGATTCTGGCTGAAGGCAAGCCAGAGTGATCAGATGTCACTGGGGGATGGTGGGAGTTGAGGAGTTTGACCAGATATCAAGAGTGATTAGAAGGGGCTTCCCTGGTGGCGCAGTGGTTGAGAGTCCGCCTGCCAGTGCAAGGGACACGGGTTCAAGCCCTGGTCTGGGAAGATCCCACATGCCGCGGAGCAACTGGGCCCGTGAGCCACAATTACTGAGCCTGCGCGTCTGGAGCCTGTACTCCACAGCGAGAGGCCGCGATAGTGAAAGGCCCGCGCACCGTGATGAAGAGTGGCCCCCGCTCGCCGCAACTGGAGAAGGCCCTCGCACAGAAACGAGGACCCAACACAGACAAAAATAAATAAATAAATAAAATTTAAAAAAAAAAATTAAAAAAAAAAAAGAGTGATTAGATATCAAGGGTGGGGATTCTTGCTAAACTGACTTAGCAGGATTCTTGCTAAAACTCCATTCTCCAAAGACAAGGAAACCTACTTAAGAAGAGCGTTCAGAGGAACAAACTAAAAGTTGGTCAAGGAGAGAGTCTTTGTCAAAAGTTACTTTGGAGCACTGTTGGAAGACCGAGGCAGGTAGACGGAAGTTCTTACGGTAGTCTGGATAAGAGCTAACTGGGGACAACTAAGCTTTACTCATAGAGATAGGAGTGAAAGGGATGAATTAAATAAATTTAATGTGATATGGATTGTACATTCATGTAATGCTATTTGGACAGGCGCTGTATATAAATGACAAGAGATTCCTAAATCCTTGCTTTGCTTCCTATTATCTTTTTTAATGGGCTGAATGGAATATATGTGTGTGAATGTGTGTGTGTGTGTGTGTAGATATAGATGTATTTGTTGTTGGATTGACATACATATTAAAGGCAATTTTTTTTTGGCCACGCCGTGCAGCCTGTGGGATCTTAGTTCCCCAACCAGGGATGGAACCCGAGCCCCCTGCAGTGGAAGCGTGGAGTCCTAACCACTAGCCCACCAGGGAATTCCCCTAAAGGCAATTTAAATGATTTTAGTTTCAGAATCTTGTGACAACTTGGGGTGTGAAGAAACCAGGGCAGGAAAGCCATAGGCATATGGCTTTATTGAAGAGAGGCCCACAGTCATGGTAGAGGTAGAGGTATGGGCAGACCTGGTATTTTTTGGGGAACTGCCATAGATGACAGAGAATAATATACCTTGGAATAGAGTGCTATGTTCCTGAATACATGCATTTGGGAGGACTTTTACAAATGTGACAGACAATCATTTGGGGGAGGAGATAACTATAAAAGATATATATATATGATAACTGTAGTGAGAGCACTATAAAAGTAAAGGTGTTTTGAAAAGTATGGTACATTTTCCCCCTCCCATAAATCAGAGATTTAAATAACGTAAATAGGAATTTTATGAATATTTTGTTCCATTTTGAATTAGAAGCTTTAGAAAAGGTCTAGTTTTAATTTTGATTCATTGTTGTCTTTTTGGGGATGAGGAATCTTAAGTATATAGTTCAATATGATATAGTTCAATAGTACATGTTATTCCATATTTTAGATCATCATTTTTTTCCCCTGTTTCAAGAGGTAAATTTTACTCACACTGTTTAAAAAAAAAAAAGCATATATGAAGATACTCACCATTGCTTTGTGTTAGAAAAATGCAAATCAAACGTACAAAGAAGCATCACCTAGAACCACTCAGAATGGCCATCATCACAAAGTCTACAAACAAGAAATACTTGAGAGGGTGTGGAGAAAAGGAAAACCTATTACGCTATTGGTGGGAATGCCAACTGGTAACAGCCACCATGGAGCACAGAATGGAGGTTAGCAGGGGATGGGGGGGGAGGGATAAAATGGAAATTGGGATTGACATATACACACTACTGTATATAAAAGAGACAACAAATAAGGACCTACTGTATATAGCACAGGGAACTCTACTCAGTACTCTGTAATGACCTATATGGGAAAGGAATCTAAAAAGGAGTGGATATATGTACATGTATAACTGATTCACTTTGCTGTGCAGCAGAAAGCAACAAAACATTGTAAATCAACTATACTCCAAAAAAGTTGAAACTGAAGTGAAATGAAATGAAATAAAATAAAAATAAAATAGAGCTACCAGATGATCTAGCAAGTTCACTCCTGTGCGCATATCTGGAGAAAAGCATAAATTGAAAAGATGCATCTTCCCCAGTGTTCACTGCAGCACTATTTACAATAGCCAAGACATGGAAGCAACCAAAAGGTCCATTGACATATGAATGGGTAAAGAATATGTGGTACATATATACAATGGAATATGACTCAGCCATAACATAGAACAAAATAATGCCATTTGCAGTAACATGGATGGACCTGGAGATGATCACACCAAGTGAAGCAAGTCAGAGTAAGACAAATACCTTATGGTATCACTTATAGGTGGAATCCCAAAATTGATACAAATGAACTAACTTACAAAACAGAAACAGACTCACAGACTTAGAAAACAAAATTATGGTTACCAAAGGGGAAAGGTGGGGGGGGGTGGTAGGGATAACTCAGGAACTTAGGGTGAACATGAAAACACTACTATACATAAGATAGATAAGCAACAAGGACCTACTATATAGCACAGGGAACTCTACTCAATATTCTGGGAATACCTTTATCAGAAAATAATCTGAAAAAGAATGAATATATGCATATATGTAACTGAATCACTTGTGCACCTGAAACTAACACAACATTGTAAATCAATTATACTCCAATAAAATTTAAATTAAAAAATAAAATCACCTATACTTCAAAAGAAAAAAAAAGAATTCACATATATTTTTATGGCTTGACAGCTTACTTTTTTAGTACTCCATGTTATTCCATTCCCAGAATATATTAATACTATATTGTTTCATTCATCTGTTGGAGAACACCTTAGTTTCATTCACATTTTGGCAATATTGAATAAGGTGCTATAAATATCCATATGCAGGTGTTTGTCTGGACGTATGTTTTAAACTACTTTCAGTATATATCCATGAGAACACTTGCTGGTTTGTATGGTAAGAGAATGTTCAATATTATAGCAAGTGTCAATCAGACTACCAAAGTAACTGTATTATTTTTCATTTCCACCAATAACAAATGAGATTTCCTATTGTTCCACGTCCTTTACAGCATTTGTTCTTGTCATTGTTCACATTTTGGCCATTCTAAGTGTTACATAGTGGTATATAATTGTATTTTTAATTTGCTTTTTAGTGGCAGCATGTAGTCTGGATTATTCTTCCATATACTTATATGCAAGGTGTCTATTTTCTTTGGTGAGATGTCCATAAAGTATATTGGTCTACATTTTATTTAGGCTGCTTTTATTTTTTTCTACCCAATCTGTATTTATTTTATTTCTTTTCGTGCCTTATTGCATTAGTATGGACTTGGAGTAAAACACTGAAAAGGAGTGATGAAAGGGAACATCCTTGCTTTTTACCTGAACTTAGTGGAAAATCTTCACATTTTTTACTGTTAATCATGATGTAAGATAAAAGTTTTTTGTAGATTTTTTTGTTATCAACTTTAGAAAGCTTCAGTCTGTTTCTTTAACGAGAATTTTTATGAAGAATGGGTGTTGGATTTTTTCAGAGGTCTTCTGAAAATCTATTGATATGCTGATGATTGTCTTCTTTAGGGTGTTGATATGATGGATATAATTATTTGATTTTAGAATATTGAAGCAGACTTGCATACCTGGGATTAATCCCTCTCATTCATGATAAAAAATTCTCTCAAAATATTGTTGAATTTGATTTGTTAATATTTTGTTGAGGATTTTTGCATCGATGTTCCTGAGAGATATTGGTCAGTAGTTTTCTCTACTATTCATATTTTCCTCTGAGTTTGGATATTTTGGTTTTCATGTCAGACATTCATTTGGGGAAATTCTCAGTCTTTTTAAAAAATATTTTCTGTTCTTTATTATCTTTATTCCCCTCCTGCCATACCCATTATGTATATTTCTCACAGATATTTCTCCTCAGCCAGCTCTTTGACTGCTTTTTTTTTAGATTCCACATATAAGCAATATCATATGACATTGTCCCTCTGTGTCTGACTCGCTTCACTCAATATAACAATCTCTAGGTCCATCCATGTTGCTGCAAAACCCTTCATTGTTAAGGATAACTCTCAATTTTTTTCCAGTGCTGTCAGCAGTTCTTTCTGGCAGACATGTGATAACACTTTTTAAACAGGGGTATTGAGACCAAGGCTTCTGACCTCTGACATGTTGACCTCCAAATGGAAAAATCCTTTCTGTGTGTGAATAAAGATGGCCTTCGAGGTCCAGGTTTCAGGGAACTGGCCCGGGGTCCCAAGGATGGTAGCGGCTTCAGCCGGTGGGGTCCCTCCAGAGCTGGCAGCCTCAGTGAGGCCACCCTCCCATTGGGCTCCGGGGCAGCTCAGTGACAGCGGAGGGAAGAGACCCCGAGCCAGGAGTTCCAGCTCTGCAGAAACGCGGGCTCCATTCTGGGTGCTGGGGGTGGAGCTATATCACCATTTAGTTTTCTTCAAGCTCTTACTGACAATTTGTCTTTTCTTTGTGAACAATATACAGAAGAACGCTAAATCACGATCTATGGGAAATTACATGAAGCCTGTAATTTACCTCAGGGCATTTCCAATATACTAGTAGTTTATTGAGCAGCCAGCACCAAGCAACTATATCTGCATTTATGGTGCTAGGATTTCCAGCAAATGTAGTTGTCCTTCTTTGCTACTTAAGTGAAACTATAGTTGCAGTGTACGTAATGATCTCAGTCTCAAATAAAATTTGTAGACAAGGCAAGAAGAAGCAACTAACTTTGTTTTGCCACCCACCCTCAGAAAACCCCACAAAAAACCCAAACAGTTGTGTGTGTGAGAGTGTACTATTATACACCACAGAATGCATTGAATACATCATAAAGATTTATATTTGTTGGTTCTGGAAATCTTTAAGGAACATATACTAAAGAGGTATATTAATTCTGTATGGGTATATTAAATACCATACTCAGTAGCCAAAAGTAATTAAATATAATCTTTCTTTTTCTACCAGTATTATCCAAAACTGCTTCATCTGTTTCAAAGCTCCTCTTGGTTAATTAGAAGAAACAGTTCTGAACTTCTAAATCACTGTGGATATTTGACATCTCAGGTTTCATATATTTAAAACCCAACCTTCAGTTTTCTCTGCTAAACCACACCTTCCCCTGATCTACCTATTCCTGTTAGTGGCAGTACTTTTCTTCTAAACCTCAAAACCTCAGCTTCTTTTCTCGATTCCTTTCACTGCCTCTACTTCAAATTCAAATCCTTAGCATTTTCCTTGATTCCTTTCCTCAGCTTCAGCCTTCGCATACAATCTATCACTAAGTCTTATTGATTCTTTTTGCAGTGTAATCTCATTATATTTCCATTTTCACCGTTACCACCTTATTTTAGCCATTATTATTTTTGTGGTAAAATACACATAACATAAAAGCTACCATTTTAACCATATAAAATTATAAAATTCAGTGGCATTAAGTTCACAGTGTTGAACATTCACAGTGTTGTATGATCATCATTAGAATCTAGTTCCAGAACTTTTATCACCAACCCAAGCAGAAACTCTGGATCCATTAAGCAGTCTCTCCTCATTACCTCCTCCCCGTAGGCCCTGACAACTATTAATCTGCTTTCTGTTTCTATGGATTTGCCTATTCAGAGTATTTCATCTAAATGCAGTCATACAATATGTTGCCTTTTGCATCGGGCTTTTTTTTTTTTTTTTTTTTTTTTAACTGAGTATGTTTTCAGGGTTCATCCATGTTGTAGCGTGTATCAGTATTTCATTCATTTAAAATTTTTTAAAATTTTATATTGGAGTATAGTTGATTTAAAATGTTGAGTTAGTTTCAAGTGTACAGCAAAGTGATTCAGTTATACATATATCTATTCTTTTCCAGATTCTTTTCCCGTATAGGTTATTACAGAGTATTTATTTATTTATTTATATTTTATTGAAGTATAGTTGCTCTACAATGTTGTGTCAGTTTCTGCTGTACAGCGAAGTGAATCAGCCATATGTATACATATATCCCCATTTCTCCTCCCTCTTGGACCTCCCTCCCCCCACCCCCCCCACCATCCCACCCATCTAGTTCATCACAGAGCATGGAGCTGAGCTCCCTGTGCTATACAACAGGTTCCCACTAGCTATCAGTTTTACACATGGTAGTGTATCTATGTCAATCCCAGTCTCCCAATCCATCCCACCTCCCCCTCCCCCCCCCGTTATCCATACATTTGTTCTCCATGTTTTTGTCTCTATTTCTGCTTTGCAAATAAGTTCATCTATACTATTTTTCCAGATTCCACATATATGCATTAATATGCAATATTTGTTTTTCTCTTTCTGACTTACTTCACTCTGTATGGCAGTCTCTAGGTCCATCCACATCTCTGCAAATGGCACAATTTCATTCCTTTTTATGGCTGAGTAATATTCCATTGTATATATGTACTACATCTTCTTTATCCATTCCTCTTTTGATGGGCATTTAGGTTGCTTCCATGTCCTGGCTATTGTAAATAGTGCTGCAATGAACACTGGGGTGCGTGTATCTTTTTGAATTATGGTTTTCTCAGGGTATGTGCCCAGGAATGGGATTGCTGGATCACATGGTAGTTCTGTTTTTAGTTTTTTAAGGAACCTCCATACTGTTCTCCATAGTGGCTGTATCAATTTACATTCCCACCAACAGTGCAAGAGTGTTCCTTTTTCTCCCCAGCCTCTCCAGCATTTATTTTTTGTAGATTTTTTTGATGATGGCCATTCTGACTGGTGTGAGGTGATACCTCATTATAGTATTGATCTGCATTTCTCTAATAATTAGTGATGTTGAGCATCTTTTCATGTGTTTGTTGGCCATCTGTATGTCTTCTTTCAAGAAATGTTTGTGAAGTCTTCTGCCCATTTTTTTGATTGGGTTGTTTGGTTTTTTTGATATTGAGCCACATGAGCTGTTTGTATGTTTTGGAGATTAATCCCTTGTCAGTTGCTTTGTTTGCAAATATTTTCTCCCATTCTGAGGGTTGTCTTTTCGTCTTGTTTATGGTTTCCTTTGCTGTGCAAAAGCTTTTAAGTTTAATTGGTCCCATTTGTTTATTTTTGTTTTTATCTTCATTACTCTAGGAGGTGGGTCAAAAAAGATCTTGCTGCGATTTATGTCAAAGAGTGGTTTTCCTCTAAGAGTTTTATAGTGTCTGGATTTACATTCAGGTCTTTAATCCATTTTGAGTTTATTTTTGTGTATGTTGTTACAGAGTGTTCTAATTTCATTCTTTTACATGTAACTGTCCAGTTTTCCCAGCACCACTTACTGAAGAGACTGTCCTTTCTCCATTGTATACTCTTGCCTCCATTGTCGTAGATTAATTGACCATATGTGCATGGGTTTATCTCTAGGCTTTCTACCCTGTACCATTGATTTATATTTCTGTTTTAGTGCCAGTACCATACTATCTTGATTGCTGTAGCTCTGTAGTATAGTCTGAAGTCAGGGAGCCTGATTCCTCCAGCTCCATTTTTCTTTCTCAAGATTGCTTTGGCTATTCGGGGTCTTTTGTGTTTCCATACAAATTAAAAAATTTTTTGTTCCATTTCTGTGAAAAATGCCATTGGTATTTTGATAGGGATTGCATTGAGTCTGTAGATTACCTTGGGTAGTATAGTTGTTTTGATAATGTTGATTCTTACAGTCCAGAAACATGGTATATCTTACCATCTGTTTGTGTCATCTTTGATTTCTTTCATCAGTATCTTATAGTTTTCTGCATACAGGTCTTTTGCCTCCTTTGGTAGGTTTATTCCTAGTTATTTTATTCTTTTTGATGTGATGGTAAATGAGACTATTTCTTTAATTTCTCTTTGTGATTTTTTTGTTGTTAGTGTATAGAAATGCAACAGATTTCTCTGTATTAATTTTGTATCCTGCAACTTTACTGAATGCATTGATGAGCTCTAGTAGTTTTCTGGTAGCATCTTTAGGACTTTTTTATGTATAGTATCATGTCATCTGCAAACAGTGACAGTTTTATTTCTTCTTTTCCAATTTGTATTCCTTTTATTTCTTTTTCTTCTCTGATTGCCATGGCTAGGACTTCCAAAACTATGTTGAATAATAGTGGTGAGAGTGGACAACCTTGTCTTGTTCCTGATCTTAGAGGAAATTATTTCAGCTTTTCACTGTTGAGTGTGATGTTACCTGTGGATTTGTCATATATGGCCTTTATTATGTTGAGGTACGTTCCCTATGCCCCCACTTTCTGGAGAGTTTTTATCATAAATGGGTGTTGAATTTTGTCAAAAGCTTTTTCTGCATCTATTGAGATGATCATATGGTTTTTATTCTTCAGTTTGTTAATGTGGTGTATCACACTGATTTGTAGATATTGAAAAATCCTTGCATCCCTGGGATAAATTCCACTTGATTGTGGTGTATGATCCTTTTACTGTATTGTTGGGTTCAGTTTGCTAGTATGTTGTTGAGGATTTTTGCATCTATGTTCATCAGTGATACTGGCCTGTAATTTTCTTTTTCTTGTGGTATCTTTGTCTGGTTTTGGTATCAGGGTGATAGTGGCCTCATAGAATGAGTCTGGGAGTGTTCCTTTGCAAGTTTTTGGAATAGTTTCAGATGGATAGGTGTTAACTCTTCTCTAAATGTTTCATAAAATTCGCCTGTGAAGCCATCTGTCCTGGAGTTTTGTTTGTTGGGAGTTTTTAAAATCACAGTTTCAACTTTAGTACTTGTGATGGGCCTGTTCATATTTTCTATTTCTTCCTGGTTCAGTTTTGGGAGATTGTACCTTTCTGAGAATTTGTCTTATTTCCTTTTATTGTTACATTTTATTTCTATAGCAAGTGATGCTGATTTCACATGTACAGTAGTGAAAGTTTGCTTTTTATGCAAATGTAAGCAAAATAAAGGTGGTACACAGAAGTTGCTAAGGATAATGAAAATTGATCAGAAATGTGGTAAAAAAAAATTGTGATGATGGTATGAGAATGACTTGAATTTTGGTAAATACAGACCTGAGCTATGGCAACATATTCCCTTTCCCAAGCTTTTCTAGTTCCAGTCAACCTTCTATACCATTCCCAGAATAATTTAGAATAACTTGGAATAACTTGGATAAGGTCATTCTCTTATTCGTGAACATTTAATGAATCCCCATTTTATAGAAAGTAAAATTCAAGGTTGTTTAGCTAGACATTTGATGTCCTTCGTACTCACTTCAACCAAACTAATTTAATTATTATTTTCAAAGCTCACCTTATACTTTCCTACCATTGTGCATTCCTTCATGACATTCCTCTGCTGTAAGTTCCTTTCCCCTTAGTTTCTATTGCCATTCAGTCATTGTATTCTTAAATATTTGTCAAGGGGTCTCATATCTGCTAGGCACTGTACTGTGGGCTAGGACTACAGTAGCTTTCTTATTGAGCTTACACTTGTGGGAGAGGAGATATTAAGTACAGGAATACTTCTTTACTTGCAACAAATAGTGTCATGAAAAAGTAGAGTGTTCTGAAAACAAATAGGACACCTAATCTAGTTGAGATTGAAGGGGTTGTTTCAAGGATGACCACTTGGAGAAAATGTCACTTAAGCTGAGATCTTATTGATGAATAGGCATTAGCTTAATGAAGGAATGGGCTAAGGGAATAGTCTGTGCAAAGGTACTGAGGTGGGAAGGATCTTGGCTCAAGTATGTTAATTCATTCATATGTTTATTTTGCTGTGAAGAAATTTAAGTTTTATGTTGTTTCTCAATAATAATGTACTGGTCTATGCTACTTTACTTTAAAAAAATAAATATCTCAATCATATGTTTATTCTATGATATATAATATAGATATATAGTTTAAAAAATACCAAATTTATCATGTAGTTCTTACTCAGTGAATTTTTTTATTTTTAAAGAGACTCTTAAAAAAAATACTGTAAATAGTCAAATAATAGATCCAGGTTTTAAAACTATCCAGGGAATTCATCTAGAAGTCCCATTTCTATGTAGAAATTTATATAGATTTGTGATATAGACATATATAATATTTATACTACATGTCTATATTATATATCATAGAATAAACATATGATTGAGATATTTATTTATTTATATACAAATCCCCTAGATAACATTTTGGTTTCTCATTATTGCTTGTAGGCACCAGTCAAAAAGTTAGTCAGTAGGAGGGCCTGTTAGGTTCTAGGCAGCCTACTCTGCTATTTACTTTTCTGTCCATTCTCTGATCTGCTTTATGGTTGGCTCTTTGATATCGATGAGAAGGGTACACCAAAGATGCATTTAAATTGTTCTTTTGTTTTCAAATAAACAGAAATACCTGATTTTTGGTAATTCTATAAATATTTTCATTTTTCAAATGTATAGTTGTCTATATAAACAGTGTTGTAACAGCTAAGGTTTTTGGATACACGCAGAGAAACCAATTCTGGCTAGCTTCAGCAGGAAAGGAATTTAACTGGTAGTTGAAGAAGCCACAGGAAGACTGAAGAATCAAACTTGGAAAATATACAAAACCTAAGGGTGCTAGGTGGCAGGAAGGACTATAGCCAAAGTCATGCTACAGGAACGTGTTAGGAAGCCTGTACTATCAGACTTACACTGTTACTACTGCTACTTTAAATATTTCTTAGTGATAGCATCTTTGTGGTGCTAGCTGGAGTTCAAAGTCTAGGAACTTCTTCCTTTGGCTTCTGCCTTTTGGCTTCCCACCAAAGCTCACATAATAAGAAATTTGCCCTGAGTAAGAAGGGAGTTTGAGCCTAGGAAGACCCTTTAAAAAAAGGGATAGCTGTCCTTCACAACTACTCATTAAAATATATTTCAATACAATTCTGTGTGATGACAGGTAGCTGTATGCCTCTTGAAATACAAGGTAAAATTGTTCAAGGCATCTCACATTTCTTGAAAACATATAATTGTTTCTGTTTTAAGAAGGGTTGTGGTGGTTTATGAGAGAAAAATTATTTTCTTTTCAAAGTGAAACTATCATAGATATCTCTAAATTTTATAGTACAGGCATGACTAAAATAGATTAGATATGTTATTTTTCTAAGAAAAAGAATCACAGAAAGTAAAGGTGATTGCCAGATATGCACATATACTTATTTCAACATTTTTATTTGGTAGAGAAAAGCATTTCATATTTAAAATGTGTTCAAAATATTAGTATAATTTATAACAGTAGATAAAAACCAAAATTCACGGTAAACACATACATCCTAATTGCTTCAAAATATCTCAATTTAAAAAAAAAGTTGCTAAAAAAAATCAAGGGCTTCCCTGGTGGAGCAGTGGTTAAGGATCCGCCTGCCAATGCAGGGGACACGGGTTCGAGCCCTGGTGTGGGAAGATCCCACATGCCGCGGAGCAACTAAGCCCGTGCGCCACAACTACTGACCCTGCGCTCTAGAGCCCACGAGCCACGACTACTGAAGCCCTCGTGCCGCAACTACTGAAGCCCATGCGCCTAGAGCCCGTGCTCTGCAACAAGAGAAGCCACCACAATGAGAAGCCCGCGCACCGCAACGAAGAGTAGCCCCCGCTCACCGCAACTAGAGAAAGCCCGTGCGCAGCAATGAAGACCCAACGCAGCCAAAAATTAAAAAAAAAAAAAAAAAAAAAATCAAATCAAGACCAGAGCTACTAATTCTGTTATGAAATATTTGCACTCTTACCAGTTACCCTTAGCTTATAATTGTCTTCATAGTACATTTCATGAATTACAGCCTTTTTTATAAAACAAGATGGTGTTTAAGGACTTTTTCCAATTTTTAGGAAAAGGAATGTGGATTTGCATAAAAATATTTAGGGAATGTTCATGGATGCTTTTGACTTATGAGTCGTGGTCTTGATTTCAGTAATAATACATATTGTAATATAAAATATAGGTCAAATACAGACAGATAACTTTTAGAGACAGAAATGTTTTCATAGCCACAGCAGAATAGTTACAAGCATCAAATCTCCTAGAAAGTTTCCTAACCTAGAAGTGCATGAATGTTCATTACAACAGGCAGGAGAAAGTCAGTTTCCTATTGCAGAATTCTTATCATGTCTGTAGTCAGTTACACTTGTTCTAGGTTTTCAAATCCTCCTTTCCAGGACTTCATACTTTTTGATATTTTAAAAAATTCATTCTTTCAACTTTCTGTAATGAGAAGATGAGAGTTTTACAAACTTGGGCTGTTCTTGTTTCCCAGTGGTTTAGAAGTTGACATACAAAAACATACAGCAGGAAAGGGAAGCTAATTATAACCAGAGACCCCTTATCAAAACATTTACACAGGATCATAGCAGAACAATTCTGCAGTTGTCAATTTTATTTTTTCAAAAGATTTGTTTTGGATAAAACAGATTATAAAATGGAAGTAATCTAGTAACCTACCTTCATTATAACTTTTGCTTGCTTTGACTTGGTATTTAGGCATCTTTGTCCTCTATGTGTTTTCAGGGTGATACTGTTAAGGGAAGATCCAAAACAGTCTTAAATTTTGGATGGAAAAACATAAGAAAAACAAAGCAAAAAAGCCACCACCATTGTTATCTTCAGTGAGTCCATTACTTACATCACTTCTGTTTTGTCACAGTTATTACTTGGGTAAATTATGGAGACTTTCTCAATATCTGCCACTTTCACTGCTTTTACTCCAGGACCTGTGCAAAGACACCGTCCCGCTTTGAACATGGGGAAGCCTAGAACAGATCATAGCATCAGTTACTAATACATCTGATTGCAATCATATAGCTATGATTTATGTATAATCTTGATTGAAGAATGTGGGCCAGGTTTTCATTAAGGCTAAAGATAGTAATTTGTCAAATAGCACTCAACACTGCTGTTACTGGGAAAGGAGCTTAAGTAAGAAGTTGATGATCTTCTCTTTAAATTTGTAAGCAAACCATTAAAGAATAAGGGGAAGAATGAAAGACGTTTATTGGAGATCAAGCTTATTTGCCTCTTGCTTTTATGCTCAAGAATTTTTCCAGAAAGCTAATAACATTATCTCATATAAAATCTTCTTAGCAGACATTTAAAACTATTGCTAAAGGCTCTTACCAGATTTTGCAGCCAAATAAGAAATTCTATTAAATTTATCATCTCTAGTTTAAGTAATCATCTCTAGTGTTTTAAACATTTCCAATATTCTCTGCCAAACCTATAGTAACTTCTAATGTGTGAGGTTAAATAAAAATTTACTGTATCTTTTAGGATGAAAGTGGAAGAAAAGACATTTGAAGCATTAGAAAAGAAATTTATAGGTTGAGAAGTAAAAAGTACCATATACCTTGAACAATTGTAGCACAGAATATCACAGCCAGGACTGTAGCCATGCCCTTCATATTCATGTTTGTCTGTTGCTGCTGCTTTGGCTTTGATACTCTTCTTGGAGGGAGTAGAAATGCTGGTCATGGAAGAGAAGTCTTAATTGGCATATGTAAGGCATTTTATACACCAGCAGTCCTCTTACGGCAATAGGAATTTCCCTCTTTGAGTCATGTTCCTTTCTTCCAATAGTTTCTATTTTGTTCTCATCTAAATATTACTCTCCCTTTTGTTACAGGGTTGAAAGTAATACGAATGTGAAAGCTCTTTGTAGATAGTAAAGTGCTGTATAAATATAGAATAGAGTACACCCACATGGGAACCAGCCTTAAGGTAGCATTTCCTAGAAATGTATTTAATTATTGGACTATCCTGGGCAGTGAAATTCTGACTGCCATTCATTCTTCCATTCAGGAAGATTGTCTTCCTATATTCAGTCCTTTCACTCTCCATCCTTCACATAACTATATAAAAGAACATTCTTTTAAAAAATTATACTTTTTTGGACTTCCCTGGTGGCACAGTGGTTAAGAATCCGCCTGCCAATTCAGGGAACACGGGTTCGATCCCTGGTGCAGGAAGACCCCACATCGTGGAGCTACTAAGCCCGTGCTTGACAACTACTGAGTCTGTGCTCTAGAGCCCGCGAACCACAACTACTGAAGCCTGCATGCCCTAGAGCCCATGCTCCGCAACAAGAGAAGCCACGCAATGAGAAGCCCGTGCACCGCAACGAAGAGTAACCCCCGCTCACTGCAACTAGAGAAAACCTGCGTGCCGCAATGAAGACCCAGCACAGCCAAAAAAATGAATAAATAACTAAATAAAGTAAAAAAAAAAGTACACTTTTTCTTTTGCTTTTCAGTCCAAACTCTTACATGTAAGGCCTATTTTATTTGACATCAAACGACCTTTTATTTCACCTTATTTATATTTTGCTGACTATAATTGCATGTCTGAAGAAGTCTCCTAAACAGCTATACTTCTGAATTTATATCCATTTCTTTTTGCATGTTTAACAGTTTTTACATATATATATATATACGTCTCAAGCACTGTTATTTAGTACATAAAGTTGTATGAGTTGTGGATTTTTAAAAAATGATTTTCTTTTCTCATGTGATGTTTTTATTTCTTGGATTCTACTTCCATGTAACCCCTGTTTTCTTTTTCTTTTTACCTTTCCCTCTTAAGCTTTCTAAATCTGTTTATTTTAAATATGTCACTTGCAAACACTTAAAAAATCATATCAAAGGGAACTTCTAATAGGTGAATTTAATTATTTTCCATGTAATTGGTAATCTGTAAGCTTTTTAAAATGCTTCCTTTATGTATCTTTTCTGTCTTTGTTTTCTTTGATTTCTTTCTAACTTTAAATATATTTTCTTTAACATTTTCTTATGTGATTTGAACAAAATACATTGTTTTGTGTTTTGCTAGTAATCTTAGAAAAAGTCAGGTTAAAATTTTTCTTAATAATTTACATCAACCATAAATAGAATCTTCTGGTTCCTCCCTTTGTAAGATGAGAAGAATCACTGTAACTTTCTTTCAAACATTTCTTCCTATTTCCTAGTTTTGTTGGTATAATCTGGGGTTCGTAGCTAGTTTACTATATTCAGATGATTATTTCACATTACTCAACTTCTTTTTTGAGAATTATGATTACATTTTATTCTGAAATCATATATTTATTTAGACATATCCTACATTTAAATTATTTTTATCAAACACTACAAGTCTTTAAAACCTCTTAGTCTTTATTTTAATTAATCTCAAAGTAGCTGGATATTATTTCTCATTCATTCATTCATTTAACATATATGATTCAAGGCAAATTTTCTCACAGGAAAACTGGTAAAGTATCAATAAAAGGAATATGTTCTTGGATTTCATAAATCCTTATCCATTATTTTTTCTTCACTTCAAGTTCTCAGGTAATATGTAGGTCCAGAATTATGCAGAGTTGGGACAGGAGGTGGTTCTGTGCTTTAACCTTTTTACTTCTTTATTTGAAATATACAAAAAGTAAGCCTAATTAGGCTCTGGCAGGTGCTAATATGGATGCTCTCTCTTTCCTTAACACTCTCTCCCTTTTTACTGCCTTTTCCTCCCAGAGTCCCTGCCTTAAAGTTTACTGGAAAGCACCACCCCATTCTACAATAGTTCATTGCTCATTCATTCATAGAACAAATATTTATTTTAGGTGTCTGTTACATGCCTGGCACTCTTTTGAGATTTGAAAATAGAGCAGTGAAAAAATCAACCAAGTTCATTTTTGTGTCTTTCACGTTTTACAGTGTTCTATTGTAGAAGGCAGTCTGCCTAATTTCTACTGGTTCTGTAGATGTGTGTCTTTAAGACTATGACTTCTTCTGACCTAAATACTTTCTATTATCACATGAGGAGGATTAATTTCTATTCATATGTTATGGTTCCTTTAGCACTTTCCTCAGCTTTCCTGTATCCTTTCCTTCTTTTAAGTTTTGATATCTTCATAAAGTTTTCTTCAATACATAGTGATTTCTTCTCCTGGCTTTAGAGCACTTACTGTCTTGTCTAGCTTTATCCAGAAGAAATATAATGGCCACCTACTTAATTTTAAATATTCTAGTAGCCACATTTTTAAATGTTTTTTATTTTTATTTTTTTGGCCATGCTGCGCGGCTTGTGGGATCCTTGTTCTCCAACCAGGTATCAAACCCGTGCTCCCTGCAGTGGAAGTGCAGAGTCCTAACCACTGGACCGCCAGGGAATTATCTCTAGTAGCCACATTTAAAAAGTAAAAAGAAACAGGTAAAATTAATTTTAATAATATATTTTATGAAACATGAAAAAGTTATTTCAAAGTGTAATCATTATAAAAACATTAAGAGATTTTAATTTTTTTGGTACTACATCTTCAAATTAGACTAGCCACATTTCAGATGCTTAGTAGCCACGTGTGTTTAGAGATGACCATATTGGACAATACATGTCTAGTTATTCATTTAGCGTATTCTACTACCTTGATACTAAATTTTAAATAAAGATGGGTATGGAAAGAAGGAGAGATACTGTGCTTTTTTTTTTTTTGGTTTGTTTTAGAAACTTTTCTAAATCTTCCTAGTCCTTTTGTTCTTTCTCTCTTCACTAAGTCATTATATCTCATTGCTCTTTCTTTTTGTTTTATTTATTTATTTATTTATTTATTGGCTGCGTTGGGTCTTCGTTTCGTGCGAGGGCTTTCTCTAGTTGCGGCGAGCGGGGGCCACTCTTCATCGTGGTGTGGGAGCTACTCTTCATCGCCGTGCGCGGGCCTTTCACTATCGCGGCCCCTCCCATTGCGGGGCACGGGCTCCAGACGCACAGACTCAGCAGCTGTGGCTCACGGGCCCAGTTGCTCCACGGCATGTGGGATCTTCCCAGACCAGGGCTTGAATCCGTGTGCCCTGCATTGGCAGGCAGATTCTCAACCACTGCACCACCAGGGAAGCCCTGCTCTTTCTTTTTTTTTTTTTTTTTTTTCCCACACACACACACTGTATTTTATTTTTACAAGAGATAAATAGACTGACACCAAGCATTGTACATGGATGACCACAACAAAAGCAACAATGATTGCAATTACCAAACATGAAACACACTCATACTATGTCATAATATTGACATTCAGTCCAGTAATCCTCCACTGTAACAGCTCCTTTACTTTGCAGTGAAAATTGATTTGTATATTCTTTGCCTCTGAGTCCTTGTGGGATTTTTTTTTTTTAATTCAGACAGAAAGTCACAAAAATTATACTCATCCTCATCAGTTCACTCAGTCCCATGTAATTAATTTTTGTTTTTCATCTTGATCTTTTGTTAGCACTTTTATGAGTTCATCAGTTTTTCATTAGAGTTCTGAAAATGCTTATTCATTCAGTTCAGCAGTACAGTCAGTTACCAGAAACCTGTACTTGTCAGAGTCTTTTCCATGAATTTCTTGAAGATGAAAGCCTTTTATAGGAACATATTTGCAAAAGCATCAGAGTACACCCAGAACTGTCTGTAAATGACAAAAGACTTAAAAATGACCACTGTTAAAGATTTGATGAAAGTTCATAATAAGAACAAGAAAATGACACGGAAATTAGTTATTTCTGAGATATACATTTTAAAGTAATAACTAGGATTATTACTTATAACATTATACCAGAACATATAAGATTTTTAGAAATTTCATGTAATGTCTGAAACATTTATATTAACATATTTCCATACATATTTCCATACAAATACAAATATAAGATTTTAGAAATTTCATGTAATGTCTGAAACATTTATATTAACATATTTCCATACAAATAACCCAATGAAAGTTTAGTATTAGTTGTTTTGTTTGTTTGTTGTTTTATACTGCAGGTTCTTATTAGGCATCAATTTTATACACATCAGTGTATACATGTCAATCCCAATCGCCCAATTCAGCACACCACCATCCCCACCCCACCGCAGTTTTCCCCCCTTGGTGTCCATATGTCCATTCTCTACATCTGTGTCTCAAATTCTGCCCTGCAAAACGGCTCATCTGTACCATTTTTCTAGGTTCCACATACATGCATTAATATACGATATTTGTTTTTCTCTTTCTGACTTACTTCACTCTGTATGACAGTCTCTGGATCCATCCACTTCTCAACAAATGACTCAATTTCGTTCCTTTTTATGGCTGAGTAATATTCCATTGTATATATGTACCACTTCTTCTTTATCCATTCGTCTGTTGATGGGCATTTAGGTTGCTTCCATGACCTGGCTATTGTAAATAGTGCTGCAATGAACATTCGGGTGCATGTGTCTTTTTGAATTATGGTTTTCTCTGGGTATATGCCCAGTAGTGGGATTGCTGGGTCATATGGTAATTCTATTTTTAGTTTTTTAAGGAACCTCCATATTGTTCTCCATAGTGGCTGTATCAATTTACATTCCCACCAACAGTGCAAGAGGGTTCCCTTTTCTCCACACCCTCTCCAGCATTTGTTGTTTGTTGATTTTCTGATGATGCCCATTCTAACAGGAGTGAGGTGATACCTCATTGTAGTTTTGATTTGCAGTTCTCTAATAATTAGTGATGTTGAGCATCTTTTCATGTGTTTGTTGGCCATCTGTATGTCTTCTTTGGAGAAATGTCTATTTAGGTCTTCTGTCCATTTTTGGATTGGGGTGTTTGTTTCTTTAATATTGAGCTGAATGAGCTGTTTATATATTTTGGAGATTAATCCTTTGTCTGTTGATTCGTTTGCAAATATTTTCTCCCATTCTGAGGGTTGTCTTTTCGTCTTGTTTATGGATTCCTTTGCTGTGCAAAAGCTTTGAAGTTTCACTAGGTCCCATTTGTTTATTTTTGTTTTTATTTCCATTACTCTAGGAGGTGGATCAAAAAAGATCTTGCTGTGATTTATGTCAAAGAGTGTTCTTCCTATGTTTTCCTCTAAGAGTTTTATAGTGTCCAGTCTCACATTTAGGTCTCTAATCCATTTTGAGTTTATTTTTGTGTATGGTGTTAGGGAGTATTCTAATTTCATTCTTTTACATGTAGCTGTCCAGTTTTCCCAGCACCACTTATTGAAGAGGCTGTCTTTTCTCCATTGTATATCTTTGCCTCCTTTGTCATAGATTAGTTGACCATAGGTGCGTGGGTTAATCTCTGGGCTTTCTATCTTGTTCCATTGATCTATGTTTCTGTTTTTGTGCCAGTACCATATTGTCTTGATTACTGTAGCTTTGTAGTATAGTCTGAAGTCAGGGAGTCTGATTCCTCCAGCTCTGCTTTTTTCCCTCAAGACCGCTTTGGCTATTCGGGGTCTTTTGTGTCTCCATACAAATTTTAAGATGATTTGTTCTAGCTCTGTAAAAAATGCCATTGGTAATTTGATAGGGATTGCATTGAATCTGTAGATTGCTTTGGGTAGTATACTCATTTTCACAATGTTGATTCTTCCAATCCAAGAACATGGTATATCTCTCCATCTGTTGGTATCATCTTTAATTTCTTTCATCAGTGTCTTATAGTTTTCTGCATACAGGTCTTTTGTCTCCCTAGGTAGGTTTATTCCTAGGTATTTTATTCTTTTTGTTGCAATGGTAAATGGGAGTGTTTCCATAATTTCTCTTTCAGATTTTTCATCATTAGTGTATAGGAATGCAAGAGATTTCTGTGCCTTAATTTTGTATCCTGCAACTTTACCATATTCATTAATTAGCTCTAGCAGTTTTCTGGTGGCAGTTTTAGGATTCTCTATGTATAGTATCATGTCATCCGCAAACAGTGACAGTTTTACTTCTTCTTTTCCAATTTGTATTCCTTTTATTTCTTCTTCTTCTCTGATTGCCGTGGCTAGGACTTCCAGAACTATGTTGAATAATAGTGGTGAGAGTGGACATCCTTGTCTCGTTCCTGATCTTAGAGGAAATGCTTTCAGTTTTTCACCATTGAGAATGATGTTTGCTGTGGGTTTGTCATATATGGCCTTTATTATGTTGAGGTAGGTTCCCTCTATGCCCACTTTCTGGAGAGTTTTTATCAGAAATGGGTGTTGAATTTTGTCAAAAGCTTTTTCTGCATCTATTGAGATGATCATATGGTTTTTATTCTTCAATTTGTTAATATGGTGTATCACATTGATTGATTTGCATATACTGAAGAATCCTTGCATCCCTGGGATAAATCCCACTTGATCGTGGTGTATGATCCTTTTAATGTGTTGTTGGATTCTGTTTGCTAGTATTTTGTTGAGGATTTTTGCATCTATATTCATCAGTGATGTTGGTCTCTAATTTTCTTTTTTTGTAGCGTCTTTGTCTGGTTTTGGTATCAGGGTGATGGTGGCCTCATAGAATGAGTTTGGGAGTGTTCCTTCCTCTGCGATTTTTTGGAAGAGTTTGAGAAGGATAGGTTTTAGCTCTTCTCTAAATGTTTGATAGAATTCACCTGTGAAGCCATCTGGTCCTGGACTTTTGTTTGTTGGAAGATTTTTAATCACAGTTTCAATTTCATTACTTGTGATTGGTCTGTTCATATTTTCTGTTTCTTCCTGGTTCAGTCTTGGAAGGTTATACCTTTCTAAAAATTTGTCCATTTCTTCCAGGTTGTCCATTTTATTGGCATAAAGTTGCTTGTAGTAGTCTCTTAGGATGCTTTGTATTTCTGCAGTGTCTGTTGTAACTTCTCCTTTTTCATTTCTGATTTTATTGATTTGAGTCCTCTCCCTCTTTTTCTTGATGAGTCTGGCTAATGGCTTATCAATTTTGTTTATCTTCTCAAAGAACCAACTTTTAGTTTTATTGATCTTTGCTATTGTTTTCTTTGTTTCTATTTCATTTATTTCTGCTCTGATCTTTATGATTTCTTTCCTTCTGCTAACTTTGGGTTTTGTTTGTTCTTCTTTCTCTAGTTTCTTTAGGTGTAAGGTTAGATTGTTTACTTGAGATTTTTCTTGTTTCTTGAGGTAGGCTTGTATAGCTATAAACTTCCCTCTTAGAACTGCTTTCGCTGCATCCCATAGGTTTTGGGTCGTCGTGTTTTCATTGTCATTTGTCTCTAGGTATTTTTTTATTTCCTCTTTGATTTCTTCAGTGATCTCTTGGTTATTTAGTAACGTATTGTTTAGCCTCCATGTGTTTGTCTTTTTTACGTTTTTTCCCCTGTAATTCATTTCTAATCTCATAGCATTGTGGTCAGAAAAGATGCTTGATATGATTTCAATTTTCTTAAATTTACTGAGGCTTGATTTGTGACCCAAGATGTGATCTATCCTGGAGAATGTTCCGTGCGCACTTGAGAAGAACGTGTAATCTGCTGTTTTTGGATGGAATGTCCTATATATATCAATTAAATCTATCTGGTCTATTGTGTCATTTAAAGCTTCTGTTTCCTTATTTATTTTCATTTTGGATGATCTGTCCATTGGTGTAAGTGAGGTGTTAAAGTCCCCCACTATGATTGTGTTACTGTCGATTTCCTCTTTTATAGCTGTTAGCAGTTGCCTTATGTATTCAGGTGCTCCTATGTTGGGTGCATATATATTTATAATTGTTATATCTTCTTCTTGGATTGATTCCTTGATCATTATGTAGTGTCCTTCCTTGTCCCTTGTAACATTCTTTATTTTAAAGACTATTTTATCTGATATGAGTATAGCTACTCCAGCTTTCTTTTGATTTCCATTTGCATGGAATATCTTTTTCCATCCCCTCACTTTCAGTCTGTATGTGTCCCTAGGTCTAAAGTGGGTCTCTTGTAGACAGCATATATATGGGTCTTGTTTTTGTATCCATTCAGCCAGTCTATGTCTTTTGGTTGGGGCATTTAATCCATTCACGTTTAAGGTAATTATCGATATGTATGTTCCTATGACCATTTTCTTAATTGTTTTGGGTTTGTTTTTGTAGGTCCTTTTCTTCTCTTGTGTTTCCCACTTAGAGAAGTTCCTTTAGCATTTGTTGTAGAGCTGGTTTGGTGGTGCTGAATTCTCTTAGCTTTTGCTTGTCTGTAAAGCTTTTGATTTCTCCATCAAATCTAAATGAGATCCTTGCCAGGTAGAGTAATCTTGGTTGTAGGTTCTTCCCTTTCATCACTTTAAGTATATCATGCCACTCCCTTCTGGCTTGCAGAGTTTCTGCTGAGAAATCAGCTGTTAACCTTATGGGGGTTCCCTTGTATGTTATTTGTTGTTTTTCCCTTGCTGCTTTGAATAATTTTTCTTTGTCTTTAATTTTTGCCACTTTGATTACTATGTGTCTCGGCGTGTTTCTCCTTGGGTTTATCCTGTATGGGACTCTCTGCGCTTCCTGGACTTGGGTGGCTATTTCCTTTCCCATGTTAGGGAAGTTTTCGACTATAATCTCTTCAAATATTTTCTCTGGTCCTTTCTCTCTGTCTTCCCCTTCTGGGACCCCTATAATGCGAATGTTGTTGCGTTTAATGTTGTCCCAGAGGTCTCTTAAGCTGTCTTCATTTCTTTTCATTCTTTTTTCTTTAGTCTGTTCTGCAGCAGTGAATTCCACCATTCTGTCTTCCAGGTCACTTATCCGTTCTTCTGCCTCAGTTATTCTGCTATTGATTACTTCTAGTGTAGTTTTCATTTCAGTTATTGTATTGGTCATCTCTGTTTGTTTGTTCTTTAATTCTTCTAGGTCTTTGTTAATCATTTCTTGCATCTTCTCAATCTTTGCCTCCATTCTTATTCCGAGGTCCTGGATCATCTTCACTATCATTATTCTGAATTCTTTTTCTGGAAGGTTGCTTATCTCCACTTCATTTAGTTGTTTTTCTGGGGTTTTTTCTTGTTCCTTCATCTGGTACATAGCCCTCTGCCTTTTCATCTTGTCTATCTTTCTGTAACTGTGGTTTTTGGTCCACAGGCTGCAGGATTGTAGTTTTTCTTGCTTCTGCTGTCTGCCCTCTGGTGGTTGAGGCTATCTAAGAGCTGCTCTTTCTTTTTGATTAAGCAGGACAAAGATTAAACTGTATTCTCTCTCTTTTTAGTAGTGTTTGCCATTTTTTGGTTGGTTCTGGAACTGGACTATTCTAAGTTCATCCACTCAAACAAGTTTCCCCTTGAATTTAAAGGAGAATCCCAGGAAACGAATGTAGTTTTTATAATTAATCACCAAAAACCTTTCCAGCTTAACATTTCTATAATCTGTGATTCATATGAAGTTTTAGTTATGATCCCCAATTATGCAATTAATGTAGAATTTTAAAATGTTTTCAAGTGGGAAGTGATTAGTGCAAGGCATTTAAAGATAATTCCCGACCCACCATTCACTAAGTTTTTGAATAATATATGGCTTGCAGAGGAAAGTAATTGAGACTATTTTGCCAGTTAAATTAGTGAAAAATTGGTTAGGAATGGAACAGTTCCCATTTATTATAAATCAGTATAATGTAACAGAATCCTGTTGTTCTGAGCTTATCACTCCTAGGGAAGAGGTTGCCACACATGTGATAGGCACCTAAAATAATGAATAGATGGAACAGATTGACATAGAGTTCTTAACTCTTAAAAGTATAGTAGTACAAAACCTGAATTCTCTTTTATAAAGGAATTAAGGCATATAAGGAGCTGCCAGTGGATTTTTTCAGAAACCCTTAGTGGAATACTACTTCTGTGATTTTCTTATAACATTATTAAAATACTTTTCCCAGAAATCAGACAGATCCTACAGACTGTATTCAAGGCAGTTATTAGGCACTGGGCAAGGCTGTATTTTTTCCAAAAAATATTTTGGGAAAAAATTGTATAAACAATAAGAAAAATCATTAAGGCACTAAGGAATAGTGCATATTTTATTGCTGTTTGAAATCATTCCACAGAGACAGTGAATTTTGAATAAGGATGTTTCTGAGCCTATACTTAATCTCTTTGTTTGAGATTGACATAAGAAGACATTTTCAAAAGCTGTACCCTGATAATGTAATCTGGTATTTGAGAATGAGATGTACAGAAGCTCACATTTCATAAGGACGACTTCATCCGTGATATGTGCTACCCCAAACATTGCAGTCTCAAATGCACGCACAAAAGAAGAACCAATTTTCAGGGGCCTCCATCACCATACTGACCAACTGCTAGCCATCTACCTTTCCTCTCCTCTTCAGAATGACAGAAGGAATGGAATCAGAACCTGATACACCTTGCATCAAAGATTACTGAACTCTACCAAATTTCTAATGTTAAAGGAGAGACAGTTATCTGTACTCTGAAGGATGAACACAAAAAGAAAAATGACCTTTTAGCTTTCATTGATTGAAGATTTGAAAGTTACAGTTCAATTTACTTTGCTTTTTAACTATGCCTTTTCATGCTGGTCAGACACAGGCTATCTGTATCTTGTTCCTGGAGTTGGATGGCTTTCCATTATCTTAATTAAATTTATTGCAAAGGAGAGGGTTTCCTGGAACAGCTAAGTTACAGGTGATTTATTGAACTATAACTCTCTGATTTTCTGGGAAATAAGTTGATTACAATTTCAATCTACCATTCTTCTTCTGAAAAGAAAACTTAATGTTTTACTTTTTTGGAAGGAGAGTTATCAAATAATCATTATTTGCTTTTTTTTTAACATCGTTATTAGAGTATAATTGCTTTACAATGTTGTGTTAGTTTCTGCTGTATAACAAAGTGAATCAGCTATATGTATACATATATCCCCATATCCCCTCCCTCTTGCGTCTCCCTCCCACCCTCCCTATCCCACCCCTCTAGATGGTCAGAAAGCACCGAGCTGATCTCCCTGTGCAATGCAACTGCTTCCCACTAGCTATCTATTTTACATTTGGTAGTATATATACGGCAATGCTACTCTCTCACTTTGTCCCAGCTTACCCTTCCCCATCCCTGTGTCCTCAAGTTCATTCTCTTGTAGGTCTGCGTCTTTATTCCCGTCTTGCCCCTAGGTTCTTCATGACCTTTTTTTTTTTCTTAGATTCCATATATATGTGTTAGCATACGGTATTTGTTTTCCTCTTTCTGACTTACCTCACTCTGTATGACAGACTCTAGGTCCATCCACCTCACTACAAACAACTCAATTTTGTTTCTTCTTATGGCTGAGTAATATTCCATTGTATATATGTGCCACACCTTTTTTTTTTTAACATCTTTATTGGGGTATGATTGCTTTATAATGTTGTGTTAGTTTCTGCTGTATAACAAAGTGAATCAGCTATACATATACATATATCCCCATATCCCCTCCCTCTTGCGTCTCCCTCCCACTTTCCCTATCCCACCCCTCTCGGTGGTCACACAGCACCAAGCTGATCTCCCATGTGCCACACCTTCTTTATCCATTCATCTGTTGATGGACACTTAGGTTGCTTCCATGTCCCAGCTATTGTATATTTGCTTTTTTTTTTTAATTTGCTTTTTTTAACCTGTTTGTTTTATGTAGAACCAAACTTACTTGCCTTGGAATATTACTTTTTGCCAAGTTGATCTTATTAGAGTATAATTAACAAGTGTCAAAGAGAAGCTACTTGATTTGTTTTCACAGTAATTCAGAAGGAAAAAAAAACACATGGGTTTGAAAATGAATTACTTTCCTCTAGAATTTTGGGTAAAACTTTAAGACCTCATGTGTTAAAATTTAGAAGACAGAAGAAGAAACAGTCAAGTTCTGTTATCTCACTGAATAGATTAACCCTCTTTTCCATGTCCTCTATACTCCTCACAGAATGTTTGCTGCTATTTGCGTGTATTTGAGCCAGTAGCAGTGGGTTGTATAAAGCAGCTTCAACATCACCATAAACTTCAGAGTAATCATTTTTCTCACAGCAAAGGCAGCTCTGTGCATGGCCTTAAATTGCCTGCCTGTAAAATGACTGCAGTCTACAACTGCCAGGTCCATGTAGATGTTCATGTTAATTTTCCAAGTTGGGAAACAACATGCTTATTGTTAGGTGATAGAAACATGTGAGAATTTAGCAATGAACAGCTTTACAAACAACTAACTGAAAGAAGCTTGATTCAATAAGCGGAAGGAAAATTTTGCCGTAGCCTCCCGTATCATTACTCTATTTTTTCTGCTACTCAGAGAAGCTGAAGGAGAGGGAAAAATAGATCTGGAAGGTATTATTTCAGGGCTAGTTGAAAAGAGGGTAGTACACAAAAGGATCTTGCCTGGAGAGATGAGTCCTGCATGTGAACGTTAGAGGCACTATGTATGTAAGGTATGAAGTTGCATTGGATTTATTTGTATTTTTAAAAAATAGAATAAATGGTTATTTATAACGAGCATTTCAGTACACATCGTTTGACAATATGAACTTTAACTAAATGTAATGTTTTAAATAGGAGATACAGTCAGGAATGTGAAAAAAAGAACTGGAAGGACTTTTTTTTGTTGCAAAATTTTATTTCTTGTATTATCTTGATACTTAGAATAAGTGAATGTCTTTTGGATTCAAAACAAGAACAACTCTTTAAAATATTTAGATAGGCTGTGTATTATTTTTATTTTATAGATTATGCTAAACGCTATTTCCCTTTTTAATAAAAAGCCAATAAAACGTTCTTGTCTTTTTCCTGTTTCTAAGACTTTCCTGGTTATTGGTTTCACCTTAGAAGCATACATAATCTAGCTTACTTTCCATGTTTCTTGCTTCTCTAGTCTTTAACTTAATTTACTTATTTTTTAATATCTTTATTGGAGTATAATTGCTTTACAATGTTGTGTTAGTTTCTGCTGTATAACAAAGTGAGTCAGCTATATATATACATATATCCCCATATCCCCTCCCTCTTGGCACCTCCCTCCCACTCTCCCTATCCCACCCCTCTAGGTGGTCACGAAGCACGGAGCTAATCTCCCTGTGCTATGCAGCTGCTTCCCACTGGATATCTATTTTACATTTGGTAGTGTATACATGCCAGTGCTACTCTCTCACTTTGTCACAGCTTACCTTTCCCCCTCCCCGTGTCCTCAAGTCCATTCTCTACATGTGCATCTTTATTCCTGTCCTGCCCCTAGGTTCATCAGAACCATTTTTTTTTTTAGATTCCATATATATGTGTTAGCATACGGTATTTGTTTTTCTCTTTCTGACTGACTTCACTCTGTACGACAGACTCTAGGTCCATCCACCTCACTACCAATAACTCAATTGCATTTCTTTTTTATGGCTGAGTAATATTCCATTGTATATATGTGCCACATCTTTTTATCCATTCATCTGTTGATGGACACTTAGGTTGCTTCCATGACCTGGGTATTGTAAATAGTGCTGCAATGAACATTATGGTAAATGTCTCTTTTTGAATTATGGTTTTCTCAGGGTATAAGCCCAGTAGTGGGATTGCTAGGTCATATGGTAGTTCTATTTTTAGTTTTTTAAGGAACCTCCATACTGTTTTCCATAGTGGCTGTATCAATTTACATTCCCACCAACAGTGCAAGAGGGTTCTCTTTTCTCTAGCCCCTCTCCAGCGTTTATTGTTTGTAGATTTTTTGATGATGGCCATTCTGACCGTTGTGAGGTGACACCTCACTGTAGTTTTAATTTGCATTTCTCTAATGATTAGTGATGTTGAGAATCCTTTCATGTGTTTGTTGGCCATCTGTATACCTTCTTTGGAGAAATGCCTATTTAGGTCTTCTGCCCATTTTTGGATTGGGTCGTTTGTTTTTTTGATATTGAGCTGCATGAGCTGCTTGTATATTTTGGAGATTAATCCTTTGTCAGTTGCTTCATTTGCAAATATTTTCTCCCATTCTGAGGGGGGTCTTTTTGTCTTGTTTATGGTCTCCTTTGCTGTGCAAGAGCTTTTAAGTTTCATTAGGTCCCATTTGTTTATTTATGTTTTTATTTCCATTTCTCTAGGACGTGGGTCAAAAAGGATCTTGCTGTGATTTATGTCATACAGTGTTCTGCCTATGTTTTCCTCTAAAGGTTTTATAGTGTCTGGCCTTACATTTAGGTCTTCAATCCATTTTGAGTTTATTTTTGTATATGGTGTTAGGAAGCGCTCTAATTTCATTCTTTTACAGGTAACTGTCCAGTTTTCCCAGCACCACTTATTGAAGAGGCTGTCTTTTCTCCATTGTATATTCTTGCCTCCTTTATCAAGGATAAGGTGACCATATGTGCATGGGTTTATCTCTGTGCTTTCTATCCTGTTCCACTGATCTATATTTCTGTTTTTGTGTCAGTACCATACTGTCTTAATTACTGTAGCTTTGTAATATAGTCTGAAGTCCAGGAACCTGATTCCTCCAGCTCTGTTTTACTTTCTCAAGATTGCTTTGGCTATTCAGGGTCTTTTGTGTTTCCATACAAATTGTGAACTTTTTGTTCTACATCTTTGAAGAATGCCATTGGTATTTTGATAGGGATTGCATTGAATCTGTAGATTGCTTTGGGTACTTTAGTCATTTTCACAATATTGATTCTTCCAATCCAAGAACATGGTATATCTCTCCATCTGTTTGTATCGTCTTTAATTTCTTTCATCAGTGTCTTATAGTTTTCTGCATACAGGTCTTTTGTCTCCTTAGGTAGGTTTATTTCTAGGTATTTTATTCCTTTTGTTGCAGTGGTAAGTGGGAGTGTTTCCTTAATTTCTCTTTCAGATTTTTCATCATTAGTGTACAGGAATGCAAGAGGTTTCTGTGCATTAATTTACTTTACCATATTCATTGATTAGCTCTAGTAGTTTTCTGGTAGCATCTTTAGGATTCTCTATGTATAGCATCATGTCATCTGCAAACAGTGACAGTTTTCCTTCTCTTTTCCAATTTGGATTCCTTTTATTTCTTTTTCTTCTCTAATCGCCGTGGCTAAAGCTTCCAAAACTATGTTGAATACTAGTGGTGAGAGTGGGCAACCTTGCCTTGTTCCTGATCTTAGAGGAAACGGTTTCAGTTTTTCACCATTGAGAACGATGTTGACTGTGGGTTTGTCATATATGGCCTTTATTATGTTGAGGTAGGTTCCCTCTATGCCTACTTTCTGCAGAGTTTTTATCATAAATGGGTGTTGAATTTTGTTGAAAGTTTTTTCTGCATCTATTGAGATGATCAAATGGTTTTTCTCCTTCAATTTGGTGATATGATGTATCACATTGATTGATTTGCATATATTGAAGAATCCTTGCATTCCTGGGATAAACCCCACTTGATCATGGTGTATGATCCTCTAATGTGCTGTTGGATTCTGTTTGCTAGTATTTTGTTGAGGATTTTTGCATCTATGTTCATCAGTGATATTGGCCTGTAGTTTTCTTTTTTTGTGACATCTTTGTCTGGTTTTGGTATCAGGGTGATGGTGGCCTTGTAGAATGAGTTTGGGAGTGTTCCTCCCTCTGCTCTATTTTGGAAGAGTTTGAGAAGGATAGGTGTTAGCTCTTCTCTAAATGTTTGTTGGAATTTGCCTGTGAAGCCATCTGGTCCTGGGCTTTTGTTTGTTGGAAGATTTTTAATCACAGTTTCAATATCAGTGCTTGTGATTGGTCTGTTCATATTTTCTTTTTCTTCTTGGTTCAGTCTTGGAATGTTGTGCTTTTCTAAGAATTCATCCATTTCTTCCAGGTTGTCCATTTTATTGGCATAGAGTTGCTTATAGTAATCTCTCATGATCCTGTGTATTTCTGCAGTGTCAGTTGTCTCCTTTTTCATTTCTAATTCTGTTGATTTGAGTTTTCTCCCTTTTTTTCTTGATGAGACTGGCTAATGGATTATCAATTTTGTTTATCATCTCAAAGAACCAGCTTTTAGTTTTATTGGTCTTTGCTATTGTTTTCTTCATTTTTTTTTTCATTTATTTCTGATCTGATCTTTATGATTTCTTTCCTTCTGTTAACTTGGGGGTTTTTTGTTCTTCTTTCTCTATTTCCTTTAAGTGTAAGGTTAGGTTGTTTATTTGAGATTTTTCTTGTTTCTTGAGGTAGAATTGTATTGCTATAAACTTCCCTCTTAGAACTGCTTTTGTTGCATCCCATAGGTTTTGGGTTGTCGTGTTTTCATTGTCATTTGTTTCTAGGTATTTTTTGATTTCCTCAGTAACCTCTTGGTTATTTAGTAGTGTACTGTTTAGCCACCATGTGTTTGTATTTTTTACACTTTTTTTCCTGGAATTGATATCTAGTCTCAAAGCATTGTGGTCGGAAAAAATTCTTGATATGATTTCAATTTTCTTAAATTTACCAAGGCTTGATTTATGACCCAAGATATGATCTATCCTGGAGAATGTTCCATGAGCACTTGAGAAGAAAGTGTATCCTGTTGTTTTTGGATGGAATGTCCTATAAATATCAATTAAGTGCATTTTGTCTAATGTGTCATTTAAAGCTGTGTTTCCTTACTTATTTTCATTTTGGATGATCTGTCCATTGGTGAAAGTGGGGTGTTAAAGTCCCCTACTATGATTGTATTACTGTCAGTTTCCCCTTTTATGGCCGTTATTATATGCCTTATGTATTGAGGGGCTCTTATGTTGGGTGCACAAATATTTACAATTGTTATATTTTCTTCTTGGATTGATCCCTTGATCCTTATGTAGTGTCCTTCTTTGTCTCTTGTAATAGTCTGTTTTAAAGTCTATTTTGTCTGATATGAGAATGGCTACTCCAGCTTTCTTTTGATTTCCATTGGCATGGAATATCTATTTCCATCCCCTCACTTTCAGTCTGTATGTGTCCCTAGGTCTAAAGTGGGTCTCTTGTAGACAGCATATATATGGGTCTTGTTTTTGTATCCATTCAGCCAGTCTATGTCTTTTGGTTGGAGTATTTAATCCATTTACATTTAAGGTAATTATCGTTATGTATGTTCCTATTTCCATTTTCTTAATTGTTTTTGGTTTAGTTTTGTAAGTCTTTTCCTTCTCTTGTGTTTCCTGCCTAGAGAAGTTCCTTTAGCATTTGTTGTAAAGCTGGTTTGGTGGTGCTGAATTCTCTTAACTTTTGCTTGTCTGTAAAGGTTTTAATTTCTCTGTCAAATCTGAATGAGATCCTTGCTGGGTAGAGTAATCTTGGTTGTAAGTTTTTCCCTTTCATCACTTTAAATATGTCCTGCCACTCCCTTCTGGCTTGCAGAGTTTCTGCTGAAAGATCAGCTGTTAACCTTATGGGGATTCCCTTGTGTGTTATTTGTTGCTTTTCCCTTGCTGCTTTTAATATTTTTCTTTGTATTTAATTCTTGATAGTTTGAGTAATATGTGTCTTGGCATGTTTCTCCTTGAATTTATCCTTTATGGGATTCTCTGTGCCTCCTGGACTTGATTGACTATTTCCTTTCCCATGTTAGGGAAGTTTTCAACTATAATCTCTTCAAATATTTTCTCAGACCCTTACTTTCCTCTTCTTCTTCTGGGACCCGTATAATTCGAATGTTGGTGTGTTTAATGTTGTCCCAGAGGTCTCTGAGACTGTCCTCAATTCTTTTTATTCTGCTCTGCAGCAGTTAATTCCACTATTGTGTCTTCCAGGTCACTTATCCTTTCTTCTGCCTCAGTTATTCTGCTATTACTTCCTTCTAGAGAACTTTTAATTTCATTTATTGTGTTGTTCATCATTGTTTGCTTTCTCTTTAGTTCTTCTAAGTCCTTGTTAAATGTTTCTTATATTTTCTCCATTCTATTTCCAAGATTTTGGATCATCTTTACTATCATTATTCTTAATTCTTATTCAGGTTGACTGCCTATTTCCTCTTCATCTGTTTGGTCTGGTGGATTTTTACCTTGTTCCTTCATCTGCTGCATATTTCTCTGTCTTCTCATTTTGTTTAACTTACTGTGTTTGGGGTCTCCTTTTCACAGACTACAGGTTTGTAGTTCCCGTTGTTTTTGGTGTCTGCCCCCATTGGTGAGTTTGGTTCAGTGGCTTGTGTAGGCTTCCTGGTGGAGGGGACTGGTGCCTGTGTTCTGGTGGGTGGGACTGGATCTTGTCTTTCTTGTGGGCAGGGCCGTGTCCGTTTGGGGTGTCTGTGAACTTAGTACGATTTTAGGTAGACTATCTGATAATGGGTGGGGTTGTGTCCCTGTCTTGCCAGTTGTTTTGCATGGGGCATCCAGCACTGGAGCTTGCTGGCCGTTGGGTGGAGCTGAGTCTTAGTGTTGAGACGGAGATCTCTGGGAGAACCGTTGCCAATTGATATTATGTGGAGCTGGGAGGTCTCTGGTAGTCCAGTGTCCTGGACTTGGCTCTCCTACCTCGGAGGCTCAGGCCTAACACCCGGCCGGAACACCAAGACCCTGTCAGCCACATGGTCAGAAGAAAAGGGAGAAAAAAAAGAAAGCAAATAAAACAAAGTAAAAGAATTAAAAAATGATAAAACAAAAAATAATAAAAATAAATAAATAAAAGAGAGCAACCAAACCAATAAACAAATCCACCAATGATCACAAGCACTAAAAACTGAGATAAACATAAAAATCAGAAACAAATCAATTGCAAACATCAAACCCCAAGTCTACAGTTGCTCCCAAAGTCCACCACCTCAATTTTGAGAACATTTGTTGTCTGTTCAGGTATTCCACAGATGCAGGGTTCATCAAGTTGATTGTGGGGATTTAATCCGCTGCTCCTGAGGCTGCTGGGAGAAACTTCCCTTTCTCTTCTTTGTTCGCACAGCTCCTGGGGTTCAGCTTTTGTTTTGGCCCCACCTCTGCGTGTAGGTCACTCTCAGGCATCTGTTCCCCGCCCAGACAGGAGGGGGTTAAAGCAGAGGCTGATCAAGGCTCTCTTGCTCTCTCAGGCTGGGGAGAGGGAGGGGTACGGTAGTCATAACTGGAATGTGGGGCGAGCCTGTGGTGGCAGATGCTGGCGTGACGTTGCAACAGCCTGAGGCATGCTGTGTGTTCTCCCAGGGAAGTTGTCCCTGGATCTCGGGACCCTGGCAGTGGCGTGCTGCACAGGCTTCCGGGGTGGGGTGTGGGTAGTGACCTGTGCTCGCACACAGGATTCTTGGTGGCAGCAGCAGCAACGTTAGCGTTTCATGTCTGTCTCTGGGGTCTGAGTTGATAGCTGTGGCTTGTACCCGTCTCTGGAGCTGGCTTAGGTGGTGCTCTGCCTTCTATGGGCACACTGGGAAGGAATCCCCTCACCTCATGCACCCCGACACAGTGGTCTCTTGCCTCTTCAGCAGTTCCAGACTTTTTCCCAGACTCCCTCCCGGCTAGCTGTGGTGCACTAGCCCCCTTCAGGCTGTCTTCATGCAGCCAACCCCAGTCCTCTCCCTGGGGTCTGACCTCCGAAGCCTGAGCCTCAGCTCTCAGCCCCCACCTGCCCCAGCGGGTGAGCAGACAAGCCTCTCAGGCTGGTGAGTGCTGGTCAGCACCGATCCTCTGTGCTGGAATCTCTCTGCTTTTCCCTCTGCACCCCTATTGCTGTGCTCTCCTCCGTGGCTCCAAAGCTTCCCACCCCCACCCCCCATCTCCACCAGTGAAGGGGCTTCCTAGTGTGTGGAAACTTTTCCTGCTTCACAGCTCCCTCCCAGAGGTGCGGGTCCCGTCCCTATTCTTTTGTCTCTGTTTTTTCTTTTTTCTTTTGCCCTACCCAGGTACGTGGGGAGTTTCTTGCCTTTTGGGAGGTCTGAGGTCTTCTGCCAGCGTTCAGTAGGTGTTCTGTAAGAGTTGTTCCACACGTAGATGTACTTTTGATGTATTTGTGGGGAGGAAGGTGATCTCCACATCTTACTCCTCCGCCATCTTGAAGGCCCCCCTTAGTCTTTTAACTTTAATGTGTGGGAAGCTGAGCAGTAAGAGGTGTGGTCAGGGAAACATGGCTTACTCCTCAGCTCTGGTCTCCTACTTCACACCTTGCATCTGTGCCAGTTGGTGGTAGCAGGATGGGTGATGGAGACCATAATATTTGCGATCATTTGTTGGATGCCTGCTATGTGCCAGGTACTGTACATAGTGTCTCACTAGTCTTTACAATAATTCTGTAGGAAAGAGCACTGGTATTCTCTTTTTAAAGAAGAAGAAAATGAGGCTTCACAAGATTGTGTAACTCTTCCCCAAGTCATTTAACACATTTAATAAGTACTAGAGTCAGAGGACAAGAGCAATGAAAAAGCCTACCTGAGTTCCCTTCTTCTGTGATGAAACAGGGGAGTGAAAGGGAACCTCAGGGGTTTGTATAATTCCAGACCCAAACCTCCCCGGCAAATAGAAAGCTCAGAATATTGAAGTAGAGGACCAAGTACGGAACAATTTGGGATAAATAGAATCTGAGGTTTTTGGTGAGAGAGATCAATCAGAAAAGCTTGAGAAAGTGTAGAGCCCCATTTAATTTATATTTCATTGAATACCAGGAGAATGGTTATTGTGACTTAAAACTTGCCCTGTGTTAGTCATGTTTATACTCTATTTCCCCGTCATGACTAGTAGTCATAACCATTAGAAAACTTTGCTTATTCCAGGGAGAGAGAGAAAGTGAAGAAGACTGTATTCTTTTCTACAATTAGCTGAGATGGACAGAAAGTCTGGTCAGAGGCAGTAGTTGATTTCAGTGCACTAGGCAGCCAGCAGTCCGTGTTCCTGGGAATTTACACCAGATGAAGGCCTTAGATTCTTCCAGGGAAAACAGGGAGGGATAGAGTAGGAGGCAAGGAAACTACTTTAGGACGTTAGCGCTAATTATTGCCGTGCTGCTCCCTTATTCTCATTCCTCCATTCCACTAACATTTTTTCTCTAGCCTATATTCTAAATCCTTTCTAGAGTACTAGTTGCTACCTCTCCTCATCCCAGGTCCCTTCTGGACCCCTCTAAGTTTGAATTTACATATTTGGAAGGATGCCAAGGATCAGCCCAGCTAGTAGATGGAGTTCTGTAAGAGTTAAACTAGTGGAGGGAGACTTTTACTTATACCTGTGGAGTCTTCTCAAAATCTGAAGAATGTGCAGAGTCCAGAGCTGAGTCTGGAAAGCCTCAGAAAAGAGGCATATGAACATATTGCCAAAACTGAGGGCTCCAGAAATAGGTCTCAAATTGCCAGGAATCCAAGAGTTTGGGAAGGGGAAAAGAGAAGTAGTTCTAGAGTAAAAGGGGAGCCGTCCTGGGAATTACCAAGAACCAGCATTATTGTTTAACAGCAGCAGAGTAATGGGGTGTTGCATGTGTTTAGATAGACCAGGAAAGAGGCAGAGTTCCTGTTGCTCAGCAGGTTGGGGACAGAGCAAATAAGAGAAAGAGGTGTATTCCTGACATCTCTAGTTGAGACCCATAATACCTTTCTCTCTAGAAAAATAATATATATTAGGTTAGTTAGATTTCTAGGCTAGCCTGCTAAAATAGAGTTACCGCATAATGAACTTGAAATATAGGCTTTGTCATGAAAAAAATCATCTTGGTGGAAAATAACGGGTCTTCAAATGAACTTTTGAATTAGGTTCCATTGATAAGTGGGGAACTACCTGTAAATTAGAATTAAAGTTAGCCAAATTTTGAGATGTTATCATGGCTTACAGATATTCATTAAAAATATAATTTACTCTTAATTTTTGAAAAGTTAAAAAATGATAGTGATACTTTTGAAGAGTACTGATCAGTTATTTTGTAGAATGCGCCTCAATTTTGGCTTAACTTATGTTTTCTCATAATTGGAATGAGGTTATGCATTTTTGGCAAGAAAACAACCAAATGCTGTTATGTCCTTTTTAGTATATCATATCAAGGAACTTATATTGTGTTTTTTTAAATTAATTAATTAATTAATTTATTTATTTATGGCTGCGTTGGGTCTTTGTTGCTGCGCGCAGGCTTTTCTCTGGTTGTGGAGAGCGGGGGCTACACTTCGTTGCGGTGCACGGGCTTCTCATTTCTGTGGCTTCTCTTGTTGCGGAGCATGGGCTCTAGGCACGAGGGCTTCAGTAGTTGTGGCACACGGGCTTAGTTGCTCCGAGGCATGTGGGATCTTCCCGGACCAGGGCTTGAACCTGTGTTCCTTGCATTGGCAGGCGGATTCTTAACCACTGCGCCACCAGGGAAGTCCCGGAACGTACATTGTTGATATGTCTTATGACTAGTGATATTTACTTTGATCATTTGGTTAAGTTTGTGTCTGCAAGGAAAAACTATCACATTTGGAAACTAAGTAGGAATACAATATGGGTCCTGGATAGGATCTTAGAAAAAAAATGTTAGTGGAAAAAATTGGTGAAATATAAATAAAGTCTGTCATTTAGTTAACAATATTGTACCAAAGTTCATTTCCTGTTCTTGATAATTGTGCTATGGTAATATAAGATGTTAACATTAGGGGAAGGGAAGTGATGGAGATAAGGATACCTGTACTATTTTTGCAACTTTCTATAAGTCTAAAATTAACTCAAAAAGTTAAAAATTAACATAATGATATCTAATATTTACATAGTGCCTACTGTGCGCCACACTCTATATCTATTAACTCTTTGATTCTTCTCAACCCAGTGAGGGGAACTATTATTATCACCATTGACAGATGAGGAAACTGGATACAGAGAAGTAAGAAACACGTCCATTGTCACATAGTTATTAAGTGATCACTTAGCTAGAAAGTGGCTGAGTTGGGTTTTGAACTGAGGCATTCTGGATCCAGAAATCCATTATGTTATACTGGCTTTCATTGTGATATGTGTGTATGTGTGTATGCACACACACACACACAGTTTAAAAATAATTCAGACATACAAAAAACAGGTCTACCTTTCCCTGAGGCAATCTCTGTTACTAGGGTTTTCGTTGTTGTTTGTTTGTTTGTTTTAAACCTTCAGAGAAGAATTTACTCTTGAACATTGATAGCAGCCCATTTTGGTTTTTATCCATAATATTCAGAGTTGCGCTGTCGCAGTGTTTTGTTCTCTCTTCAGAAGCTTCTCATGGTATGCTGACTATTAGAGATAGCAGCTGTATTGGAAACTTAGGGAATCCCTTCTGAGATGGTTGGACAGGAAACCTTTATGAATAAGGTGCTAATTACTCATAACTACAAGGTGCATTCTGTATGATAAGATTAAGTAGAACCAAGCTTAGTTCAGAATTTAGCCAAGAAGTTCTGCTGTCGCTCTCATGAATGCTTTAATTAGTATAAATGTCTTTTTTATCTTAGTATTGAGATTATTTATTTATATTTAAAAAACCCCAACTTGGTAGCCATTGTAACAACAGCTTTGTTTGTATTCTTTGAAAATAAAGAAAGATCATTATATATGGAACACTGTAGATAGGCCCTTTGGGAGTCTGCATGAATTACTTGAGTCTGGTTACCAGATAAGGTAGAGACTGAACCTGAGCTTCCTGTAATGGCTAGAGGTACAGGCTTCCACAAAGAACATATTACTCTGAAGAAAGATTTTATCTTTGAGTGAAATAGAAAGTTGATAAAATACATATATTAACAGTTACTGACTCACTGAACTTCATAATTCTAGGAATTAATCATTGCTGATGCATATGTTTAAAGAAATTCGTTTCTATCTTTCATCTTGGCCAAAAAGAAAAGAAACTAGTTATTTAAAAGGTGATAAAAAGAGTAGGAATTTCCTGCCTATTTATGTACATATAGTCTTTGCTGCAGAAGCAACTAGTGTTTGTCTTTCTTTCTATGGTTAGGGCATTTTTTCCTATGTTTTGAACTAAATTTGTAAACAGCAGCAATAGTGACTTCTTTCCTGTTAGCTTTGTATTCATGGTGCAGGGGAAGAATCTCATAGCAGATATTTGCTTTGGAAAGTCCAAAGGTCAAAGTTCCTTTAATTTTCTTACTGTCTTTCCTACCCTTTCTTTTGCTTTTATTTCAAAATTTATTCATATCTCTATCTTTTTTCATCCTTACTTTTTTTAAACACTTTTTTTAAAAAAATTTATTTATTTATTTTTGGCTGTGTTGGGTCTTCATTTCTGTGCGAGGGCGTTCTCCAGTTGCGGCAAGCGGGGACCACTCTTCATCGCGGTGCGCGGGCCTCTCACTATCGCGGCCTCTCTTGTTGCGGAGCACAGGCTCCAGACGCGCAGGCCCAGTAGTTGTGGCTCACGGGCTTAGTCGCTTTGTGGCATGTGGGATCTTCCCAGACCAGGGCTCGAACCCGTGTCCCCTGCATTGGCAGGCAGACTCTCAACCACTGCGCCACCAGGGAAGCCCCATCCTTACTTTTTAATTGATTGTAATATGGAATTAAATTTTTTAAAATGTCTGTAAAATTTATTTTTAAAAAGTTATATCTTGAAAAAAAGTTATTTCTGTGTTTTAAATTTAAAAGATTGTGAGTTGAACCATTCTTATTTCTCTAAAAACTTGAATTAAGTGGATTTTTACTTATATTCTCAATTGTTTTCAATTGATTTTTCCCCTTTTAGGGAAAAAGAAATGTCTTTTACTTGCTGCTCAGTACTCTCATTACATATTCAGGCCATTCCAAATTGTGTGAATAGCTAAATTAAACTACTAAGTGACTTTGACAATTTAGAGAAATGAATAAGTTTGAAGTGCAGTAGCATTAAGGGCAAGGGAATTAAGAGAATAGACTATAGACATATGAGCTGGAAAACTACGATGTTTGTGCATGTATGACAAAGAGAGATGAAGGACACCATTCATCTCTCACCAAAATAAACCATTAGCTAAATATGAGTTACTAACATTTATAAAATTAGGAAAAGGTTGTTGATGGGGTGATATTCAAGATATCTGTGAGATATTAGTTAGGAAATCAGAGGCTACTTTCCTATAGATGTTAAAATGATGGTGGTGATTGTTAAACTTGAGAGGTCCTTGCAGGGCAGGAACCTTGTCTGATTTATTTTTCATCTCCAATTTATTTGCCTTGCATAAAGTAAAGTGTGTGTGTGTGTGTGTGTGTGTGTGTGTATAAATAATTGAGATTTCAGGTGTAAAACATAATGATTTGATGTTTGTATATACTGCAAAATGATCACCACAATAAGTCAAGTGAACATCTGTCACCATACATAGTTACAGAATTTTTTTCTTGTGATGAAAAATTTTAAGATCTACTCTCTCAGGAACTTTCAAATATGCCATACAGTATTATTATTAACTATAATCACCATGCTGTGAATTAGATCCCTGGGACTTATTTATTTTATAACTGGAAGTTTGTATATTTTGACTCTCTTCACCCATTTTGCCCATTCCTCCCCCCCCACCCCCACCCCGGCAGCCAGTCTGTTCTCTGTATCTATGAGCTTGGTTTTTTTAGATTCCACATATAATTGAGATCAAGTAAAGTCTTAATAAATGTATTTATGTAATCCTTGGCCTCCAAAATCTAGTTAACTTCTAAAGTACTTTTAAATTCAAGTGCAAAAGTACTATAGAACTTAGCCATTATATAATAATAATGTCTTTGAAAGTTGTTGTAAGGTGTTGCCACAACTTCCGTCTCTCCTTACTTACTTTTTCTGGCCACTAGCCACTGCACACCTGTACCTGCACCTAGCCTAGGGCAAGAAAGAGTAAATTGGGACAGCTTTGATCTCAGGAAAACCTATTATTTGCAATGGATAGAGAAGGGGAGGTGTGAAGAAGTGGGAAACCTCAGAATCCTGTGCTGTGTTTCTGGGTTGGAAAACAGAACCTTTCCGGTTTGTGAACCAGTCTACTGATGCTGAGGTGGTATGTAAAGGATGTACCATAATAATGAGTTACGCTAATTAGGTGCATTAGGATTAACCCACGTGGGAATCCTGCATTACAGAATCAAATATCTATTTCCAAAACTTATTAGCATTGTCATATATTCTAAGGCTTTCATGGATACACAAAAGGTCTTCATTCATTCTAATCCTATATAAGTTTAGGAGGGAAGCCTCTTAAATAAAAAAAATTGATTAACCATCTACTTCAGAGACCGGTATTGACAGTGTGAAACAACTAGGGCGTCTGTAAATGTAAACAGAAACAAAAAAAAACCCAGCAGCTGCATTGAAACAATGCATCAGTTTAAAAGGTGATGCTATTCTTTAATAGCATGGAGTGAGGAGCAGGGTTTGGGACATACACTACAACAATCTTTCCAGCCTATCTTGAGATATGTTTTCACAGGATTGTTCTTTATTTTAAAGTATTATGGGTTCCTGGTTATCAGTCATAAACCAAATTCAGATGTTAAGATATTTTGAAAGTGAAATATATTCCAAAAACAAATGAGTTTTGAATTATCCACTGTCGGATTGATTGTCTATGGAATATGTTTCCCTTCATTCAAAAGATAATTTAGAATTGGCTATATGGTACTCATAATAATTGCCTCAATTGTCTCTGTCATGTAAAATCACTGAATAAAAGGGGAGGAAAGAGACTGTGTCCCATCTTCCTGCGTTCCTTCCACCTCTCCTTCCTTTATTTCTCCCTCCCTTTATCTCTGTGGGGCTGAACTTTTAATTTTACCTGGGCAAGAGAGGATGACTGAGTATGCCAACTTGACAAAGAGTTAGGCTTCAGGTCTTTCTTCCAATTGTTTCCCAGTTAAGCAGTCTTTCCTTTGAATACAAAGTGTAGGATGCTGTGCTGAGATACTGATGCCTAACAGCTTTAGTAGGGGTTGGGGGGGGCGGGGGGGGAGTGGCTGGTGGTGGTAAAGGAGTGGGTGGCAACTTATTTTCTGGCTGCAGAGCCAGATCAATCAACAAGCTAATTTAGGGTTTAGTGCAGGCTTCTCTTAGAATGGATTATGATTTAAAGGACTTGGAGAAGCTTCAGAAGTATGGCATTAAAATAGCCAGAGGTTTGGTGAAAGACTAAAGTAGTAGAGGTGATTTAATTAAAAAGGAAAAGCTGGGTCAAGTAATCGTCATCAGGCAAATGAGTGTATGAAAAGAGTATTGGCCTATGTATTGGGAATTATGGGTTTAATCTAGATTCGACTAGTTAACTAGTGTATTACCTGAATCCTAATTCCATAATTTGGGAAATAATGGGGCAATGGATGATGTCTCAGTTCCCTTTAAACTCCGATAGTCTGTGAATTGGTGTCTATCAGCAGCATTTTATGCTTTTGAACCCCTCCTCCTTGCAATTCTCTTCCTTTGGTGTCTGTGATACGGAACTCATGGTTTTCCTTCTGCTTCTCTTGCTGTTCCCTCTTTGCAATCTCATCTTCCTCTCCTTGATAATTAAATGTTGTGTATATCTTCAAGATTTAGGCCTAGGCAGTCTTTTATCACTTTCTATCCTATATCTTCCATCCTATAACCCTAGCTATATCTTAGGCAGCATAGTCAATGATCATACTTCAGTAATTATGTATGTATGTCAATGGTTCCCAAATTATATTTCCAATCTAGACCTCTTCTCTGAGTTCTAGACCTGTGCATAAACTGCTTACTCAGCATCCCTATTTGAGTAGTTAAGAGACACCTCAAACTCAACATATCCAAAACCAAACTCATAAAAGCTTTCCCTCTACAATGTACCTAATCTGAGTGTATGGCACCATCACCCATCAGTTACAACCAGTTGTGCAAGCCAGAAACATGGGAGTCTGCAGTAGTTTCTTAATAGATCAACCCACATCCGTTCTGTTTTCCCCCTAATCTAGTCTCTACAGTGGAGCCAGAGGGACTTTTTTAAAGGCAGATCTAATCTTGTGTCTCTGTGATACTCTTAAAATATTCCAACAGCCTTTAAGATTAAGACCAAATTCATTATCATGGCCCTGCCTGCCTCCTCAGCTTCATCTTCCACCATTCTGCGCTTTGTTATTTCAACACTAACCACAGTAACCTTCTTTCATTTCTTCAAGTATGCTATAGCCCTCCCACACATCCCACAGGGTATTTGCCTTGCTCTTCCTTGTGCCCAGAATATTACCCATCCCCTTCGCCATTGCACATATTACTCGTTCTTCTGTTTTGAGCTCAGTAGTAACTTTCTTTTAGAGTAGTCTTCCCTGACCCCCTCCAATCTAGATCAGGTTCCTTTATTAAATGTTCTCTTAGAAGTATGTTCTTTTCTTTCATAGCACTTATCTCAGTTTATTATTATATAATCCTTTCTGATTATTTAATTAGTCCTGCCTCCCCCACTAGACCGTTAAGTACTATAAGGGCAAGGACAGTTTCTGGTTTTTGCTCACTATTATAAGATTCTTGTATAGTGCCTGTCACATGATAAGTAGTTAAGAATTATTTGTAGAGGGAATGACTTAAATAGCTGTGCGTTGTAACTTTTATTTTTCAGTTTTCATCAAGATCAGGGCAGAAGCTAAAAGTGGAACAGTAGAATCAATCTTCAACCTCTCCCTTTCTCTGAGCTTTTTCCTATTTAGTGTATTATCTTGTTCAAGCCATCCTTAGCTTTGGACTAGTAAAAACAAGACAAAAGCAAAGGAAAGAACAAAAAACCTTCCTCATCTTCATATTCTCACCGGGCTGCTGTCTTATTTGTTTCCGTTCCATTACAGCTATTTAAAAAGTAGAGATAGCATTGTGTTTGTAAACATGGGCTTAAGCTAAAAGACCAGGATTCAAGTTTCAGCTCTGCCACCTGTAGATGTATGATTTTGCTTCAGCTTTTCAAATGATAAAATGAGAGAAATAATGGTTCTTTATAGGTTTGCTTTGAGGATCAAATGACAATACATGTGAAATGTTTAGCACTATGCCTGGCATACAGTAAGCACTCCATAAATGTTAGCAGCGATCATTATTATCATCATCGTCATCATCGTAGTTATAAGCTGAGTTGCGTCCTCTCATAGTTTATAGCTTGAAGCCCTAAAACCCATTGTGACTATATTTGGAGATCGGGCCTTTAAGGAGATAATTGGGGTTAAATGAGGTTATAAGACTGGAGGCCCTAATCCAATAGGAACAGTGTCCTTGCAAGAAAAGGAAGAGGCACCAGGGGCATGTGCACAAAGAAAAAGGCCCTGTGAGGACATAGAGAAAAGGTGGCCATCTGCAAACCAAGGAGAGAGGCCTCAGGAGAAACAAAACCTGTTGGCACCTTGATCTTGGACTTCCAGCCTCCAGGACTGGGAGAAAACAAATTTCTGTTGTTTAGGCCACCCAGTGTGTACTATTTGTTATGGCAGCACGAGTGGACGAACACCACCACCACCACTACCACCATCATCATCATCCTATTGTTTCAGTAAGGATCCCATCCTTTCTCCCGTTTTCTCCTTAATCTACTGATGTCAGAATTTCTTCTGTTGTGGAACTGTCATAAGTTACTGGTTATTCTTATATAACCAAGTTCAAAAGACTCTTTTTGTGTCTTATATAGCTTGACTTTGTGGTCCTTGAAAGTCAACTTTTCCTCCCTCATAAAATCTCTCTTCTTTTTTTATTGAAGTATAGTTGTTTTACA
The DNA here is from genome assembly GCF_028021215.1 of Eschrichtius robustus. Taxonomy (NCBI): domain Eukaryota; kingdom Metazoa; phylum Chordata; class Mammalia; order Artiodactyla; family Eschrichtiidae; genus Eschrichtius; species Eschrichtius robustus. Next base: position 59,938,157 of record NC_090827.1, on the reverse strand, counting down.
ATATTTTGTTAGTTTCAGGTGTACAGCAAAGTGATTCAGTTATGTATATATATTTTCAGATTATTTTCCATTATAGCTTGTTATAAGATATTGAATATTGTTCCCTGTGTTACATAGTAAATCTTTATTGCCTATGTATTTTATATATAGTAGTGTGTATCTGTTAATCCCATGTTCCTAATTTGTCCCTCCCCCTCCTACCTTTTCCCTTTGGTAACCATAAGTTTGTTTTCTCTGTCTGTGAGTCTGTTTCTATTTTGTAAATAGATTCATTTGTATTATTTTGTACTTTTTAATTTTTATTTTATTTTATTTTATTTTTTTGGCCATGCAGCATGCAGGATCTTAGTTCCCTGACTAGGGATCGAACCCGTGCCCCTCTCAGTGGAAGCTTAGAGTCTCAACCACTGGACGGGAATTCCCTGTATTATTTTTTAGATTCCACATGTAAGTGATATCATATAATATTTGTCTTTGTCTGACTGACTTCACTTAGTATGATATTCTCTACGTCATCCAGGTTGCTGCAAATGGCAATATTTCATTCTTTTTTATGGCAATATTTCATTCTTTTTTATAGCAATATTTCATTCTTTTTATGCACATCTTCTTTATCCATTCATCTGTTGATGGACACTTATGTTCCTTCCATGTCTTGGCTATTGTAAATAGTGCTGCTGTGAACATTGGGGTGCACGTATCTTTTTGAATTAGAGTTTTCATCTTTTCTGGTATGTGCCCAGGAGTGGGATTGCTGGATCATATGGTAGCTCTAAAAAATCTCTCTTCTTGAAACTTCTGCTTAGTCTCCTTCTTAATTTCCATCTTGAACTTTGTCTCCAGCTGCACCTAAATACCAGTGTTTTCCAGGGCATTATCCCCTGCATTCAAGTCTACCACACCATTTGGCTAATATGATAGGCAGAATAATGCCCGCCCCCTGGATGTCCATGCTCTAATCTTTTGAAGCTGTGAATATGGCAAAAGGAACCTTGCAATTGGAGTTAAGGTTATGGACCTTAAAATATATACATACATATATTAAGTGGAACCAGTGTAATCACATGGGTGCTTAAGAGTGAAAGAGGAAAACAGAACAGTTAGAGATACAACAAAAGAAGAGGAAGGGGGGACTCAAGTGTGAGAGGGACTCCACGTGCTGTTGTTGGCTTTGAAGAGGGAGGAAAGGGGCCAGAAACCAAGGAATGTGGTGTCCTCTAGAAACTGGGAATAGCTCTCAGCCGACAGCCAGCAAGGAAATAGGGATTTCAGTCCTGCATCTATCTACAAGGAACAGAAATCTGCCAACAACCTGAATGAGAAAAGAAATGGATTCTCCCCTAGAGCCTCTAGAAAGAATGTCGAGTCACATATAAGAAAGCTACCAGACCTGTTCATGTAATCATTAACTTCTCTCATCTCCTTAAGGGACCACCCCTTTCAGTTTTGCTTCCCTTTTTTTAAAAGCTAAGATTTTCTGTTCCAGAAGAGAGTAAGCTTAAATTGAAAAGCATTAGGTTATCTTCAGTTTTCTTTTAAGTTTGAATGATGTTCCGACAGTAGTTGCTTCATGGGGGTTTCCAGCTTTGACAAAAAAGTTAATAACTAAACTCTTGACTACAACATTAGCCATGCCTAGGGACAGAATTTTTCTCTATTCTTCATGTTATATAAAATGCTCACCTTTTTTTTTTTTAAATTAATTAATTAATTTATTTTTGGCTGTGTTGGGTCTTCGTTTCTGTGCGAGGGCTTTCTCCAGTTGCGGCGAGCGGGGACCACTCTTCATCGCGGTGCGCGGGCCTCTCACTATCGCGGCCTCTCTCGTTGCGGAGCACAGGCTCCAGACGCGCAGGCTCAGTAATTGTGGCTCACGGGCTTAGTCGCTTCGTGGCATGTGGGATCTTCCCAGACCAGGGCTCGAACCCGTGTGCCCTGCATTAGCAGGCAGATTCTCAACCACTGCGCCACCAGGGAAGCCCCTCACCTTTTTAATAATGTTCTTATGCATTTTAAAAAAATGTACAGGCTTGAAAGTAAACATTATTCTTCCTTTTTTCCCCTTCTTATTTAGGAATGTGTAACTTCCACAGGATTTTCCAATCAGTAAATCAGATCCTGTTTACCCTTATTTTGTGTGCTCAGCCCACAAGATCCCACGCAATTTTGGACGTCTTATAGCTGATAAGTGAATGAAAATAGCTTATTTTCTGTCTGATTTAAAAGCTTTTTTTCTTTCTAAATCTATGTTAATTAATCGATTTTGTATTGTATGGAGAAAAAAGGCAGATGAAGATATGGCTATTGCTTCAGCTGCTCTTGAAATGTTTTTAATAAAAAAAGTCTTAATAAGCACCCCCCCCCCAAGTCTCCCACCCTGAGGAGAAGGACTGAACAAAATGGGAGGTTCCCATTTCTTCAGGGAGAGAGAGGGTGAGTGCTGCCGTGGATCAGGGATCCTTTCCCTAGGTTTAAAAGGTATATGAGCACCTACATGACATGGACCCTTTACCTCTCTGACCTCATCATCTGCTATACTTTTCACTCACTCTCCATCAGCCAGCCACAATTACCTTTCCTCAGACATAGGAGGAAGGCTCCCTGTTCTAGCGCAGTGTTGTCCAAAAGAAATACAAAGCAAACCACATGTGCAATTTAACGTTTTCTAGCAGCAAGGAGGACTTCCCTGGCGATCCAGTGATTAAGACTCCGCGCTTCCAGTGCAAGGGGCATGGGTTCACTCCCTAGTTGGGGAACTAAGATCCCACATGCCGCACAGTGTGGCCAAAAAAAAAAAAAAAAGTAAGTAAATAAATAGATAAATAAATAAAAATTTCTAGCAGCACCATTAAAAAAGATTAAAAGAAGCAAGTGAAATTAATTTTATTAATGAATTATTTAACCCAATATATCTAAATAAGAAGTTTTACTATTTTTTCTCCTACTTTGTGTTTGAAATCTGTGTTTTACACTGACAGCACATTTCACTTGGGCACTGAATTTTCATCAGAGATACTTGATCTGTATTTAGATTTTATAAAGTTTACAGTTGAAGCATAGAATCACATATCCTAGTTATTCTAAACATAACTTAAATTTTTTCAAATAAATCCAGTATCAGCTTTTAAGTTTAAATTAAATAAGTTGAAACACAGTAAAAACAATTCAGTTCCTTAGCCACCAAGTCACATTTCAAGTGTTCAGTAGCCATAGTTGTTACTGGACAGTGCAGTTCTAACTATTCTCTCTCTGTAAAGAGTGCTTTCCTACAGATAACGGCTTGGTTAACTCCCTTACCTCCTTAAATTTTTTTCTCAAATCTCACCTTCTCAGTGAGGCCTGCCAACCATTCTACTTAATACTACAATCTGCCCATAACTCACCATACTCCATACTTCTAATCTGCCATACTCCACCCTACTTCATCTCTCTTCACTGTATAATTGCTAATTTATTATTTTCATTGTCAGTTGCTTCCCTCCCTTTCTTCTGCTACTTGCCAGATGGAAGCTTCCTGAAGGCAGAGATCTTTGTTTGTTCACTGATATATCCCAACACCTAGAATAGTGCTTGGCCTATAACAGGTACTCAATAAACATTTAGATCAAATTTATTAAATGAATGAATCATTATAAAAACTTGTTGAAATTATTAATAAATACATATTAGGTTCTAGATATAATTCAGACAGAGTTAAAAAGCATTATTGACCAAATTCTGCTTAAATATATCTTGAATGCATTCTTTGTACCTTATATTGTTTTAATCTGGAAGTCGTGGGAAGAGAAATGAGGAGTACAAAAGAAGTTTATAATCTAGTTAGGAAAGTTGATTCACAAAAAAGAGAAAATATGAAAAATGGTGCATTCTGCTGCAAACATTAGAGAATTGACCTAAAATATGGTGCCTCTAGTCGTGCTGCATATATTCCTTTGAGAATTTCTCAATATATGTTTGAGTATTTATGTGTTTATCATTTGACAAGACTTGAACACGACAAATAGAAAAACTAAAAGTATTATAAAACCTACACTTGAAAACTAGATAGAACAATGACAAAGAGAGAATAATTTCAGTTCTAAAAATTGAATTTAGCAAAAATAATCTTTTAAAGAAATGTTGCTGGAACAACTAGACATAGACATGCAAAAGAATGAATCTAGTCTCAGACCTTATACCCTTCACAAAAATTAACTCAAAATATATCACAGACCTAAACATGAAATGCAGAACTATAAAACTAGAAGATAACATAAGGAAAAACCTAGATAGCCTTGGGTATGGTGATGATTTTTTGGCTATAACACTAAAAGGCACAATCCATGAAAGAAATAATTGTTAAGTTGGACTTAGTTAAAATTAAAGCGTTCTGCTCTGTGAAGGATAATGTTAAGAGACTAAGAAGAGAAGCCACAGACTGGGAGAAAACATTTGCAAAGACACATCTGATAAAGGACCGTTATCCAAAATATACCAAGAAATCTTAAAACTCAACAATAGGAAAACAAAAAACCTGATTAAAAATGGGCCAAAGACCTTAATAGACATCTCACCAAAGAAGATATACAAACGGCAAATAAAACGCATGAAAAGATGCTCCACATCATCTGTCATCAGATGCAAATTAACACAACTATGAATATCGTTAGACACCTATTAGAACGGCCAAATCCAGAACACTGATGACAACAAATGCTGGTGCAAAAATGTGGAGCAACAGAAACTCTCATTAATTGCTGATGGAAATGCAAAATTATGCAACCACTTTGGAAGACAGTTTGGGGGGTTCTTACAAAACTAAATATACAACATGGTCCGTCAGTCACACTCCTTGGTATTTACCCAAATGAATTGAAAACTCAGGTCCACAAGAAACCTGCACATGGATATTTATAGCAGCTTTAACCATAACTGCCAGAACTGGGAAGCAACCAAGATGTCCTTCAGTAGGTGAATGGATAAATAAACTGGGGTACATCCAGACAATGGAATATTCCTCCCTAAAAAGAAATGAGTTATCATGCTTTGAAAAGACATGGGGGAAGACTAAAATTAGACTTCAAGAACAAGCACAGAATAGATTTCAATCAATAAAATTGGAAACAGAAATACATTAGAGATATGATGGAGGCATTATTTCGCCTAAGAGCAACATCAGAGTCACTGGGAAACTCAAGGAAAAATAAAAAAATTGTAATGATCCAAATATGAAACAGACCAAAATGGGGCATGATTTCAAGTGATTAGTGGAGTATATTCCACTAGAAAGGATTTTTCATTTGATCTTAACACTAAAATGCTTTACTTTGTGTGTGATAGTGATCTTGACATTGGAACAGAACAGCAGAGATGGAAGTACAATCCTAGGTGTTTCTTGGCTTTATCCTAAAGAATGTTTATTCTTTAGGTGGTTGCAATGTTATAAACAATATTTTTGGGTTTTGTTGTTTTTATTGAAGTATAGTTGATTTACAGTATTAGTTTCAGGTGTATGACATAGTGGTTCAATATTTTTATAGATTATACTCCATTTAAAGTTACTAGAAAATAATGGCTTACTTCCACTGTGCTATACAATATACCCTTGTTGCTTATCTATTTTATACATAGTAGTTTGTATCTCTTAATCTCATACCCCTATCATGCCTCTACCCCCTTCTCTCTCCCCCTGGTAACCACTAGTTTGTCCTCTATGTCTGTGAATCTGTTTCTGTTTCTGTTATATACATTTGTTTATTTTTTAGATTCCACATATAAGTGATAACATAGAGTATTTGTCTTTATCTGGCTTATTTCACTAAGGATAATAATCTGTGGGTCCATCCACATTGTTGCAAATGGCAGAATTTCATTCTTTTTTATGACTGAGTAATATTCCATTGTGTATGTATACCATATCTTCTTTACCCATTCATCTGTTCATGGACACTTAGGATTGCTTTCATATCTTGGCTGTTGTAAATAATGCTGCTCTGAACATTGGGGTGCATTTATCTTTTTTTAAAAAATTTATTTATATATTTATTTATGGCTGTGTTGGGTCTTCGTTTCTGTGCGAGGGCTTTCTCTAGTTGTGGCAAGCGGGGGCCACTCTTCATCGTGGTGCGCGGGCCTCTCACTGTCGCGGCCTCTCTTGTTGCGGATCACAGGCTCCAGACGCGCAGGCTCAGTAATTGTGGCTCACGGGCCCAGTTGCTCCGCAGCATGTGGGATCCTCCCAGACCAGGGCTCGAACCCGTGTCCCCTGCATTGGCAGGCAGATTCTCAACCACTGCACCACCAGGGAAGCCCGCATTTATCTTTTCAAATTAGTGTTTTTGTTTTCTTTGGATATAGACCCAGGAATGGAATTGCTGAATCATATAGTAGTTCTATTTTTAGTGATTTGAAGACCTGCTATACTTTTTTCCACAGCGGCCGCACCAACTTACATTCCCATCAACAGTTACAGGGATTCTTTTTTATGTACATCCTCATCCACATTTGTTATTTGTAGACTTCTTTTTTTTTTTTTTTTTTTTTTTTGGACAAATGCAATTTTTTTTTTTTTTTTCCTCAGAGGGATCCTTTATTTCATTCACTTTCTCCTTATAAGGTGGAAGTTCAACCTGTAAAAGTTATTTCTTCCAGTTCAGCCAGTGGCTTGGAACACTGCTTTGTCAATTACATGGTGTAAGTGGTCCCGGGGCAGGTCCGAGGGTTGTGGATTCACCGGGACTGGATGAGATGGGTTCCAGAGCTCCACTAAGCAGGCTTTCCTAGGACCCTACTCCCTATTCCTATCAGAGATCAGCAAGGAAATGGATTGGATTTCTATTCACTTTTTTTTTTTTCACACACACACACTGTATTTTATTTTTACAAGAGATAAATAGACTGACACCAAGCATTGTACATGGATGACCACAACAAAAGCAACAATGATTGCAATTACCAAACATGAAACACACTCATACTATGTCATAATATTGACATTCAGTCCAGTAATCCTCCACTGTAACAGCTCCTTTACTTTGCAGTGAAAATTGATTTGTATATTCTTTGCCTCTGAGTCCTTGTTGGATTTTTTTTTTTTTAATTCAGACAGAAAGTCACAAAAATTAAGTCACACACACAAAAAATAGACTTCTTGATGTAGCCATTCTGACAGGTGTGAGGAGATATCTCATCATGGTTTTGATTTGCATTTCTCTGATGATTAGTTATGTGGAGCATCTTTTCATGTGCCTCTTGGCCATCTGTATGTCTTCTTTGGAGAAATGGCTATTCAGGCCTTCTGCCCATTTGTTAATTGGGTTGTTTGGGTTTCTTTTGATATTGAGTTGTATGAGCTCTTTATATATTTTTGGATATCAACCCCTTATTGGTGATATCATTTGCAAATATTTTCTCCCATTTGGTAGGATGTTTTTTCTTTTGTTGATGATTTTCTTTGCTGTGCAAAAGTTTTATGTTTAATTAGGTCCTGTTTGTTTACTTTTGCTTTTATTTCTTTTGCCTTAGGAGACAGATCCAAAAAAATATTGCTACAATTTATGTCAGAGACTGTTCTGCCTATGTTTTCTTCCTAGCTTTATGGTTTCCAGTCTTACATTGATACCTTTAATCCATTTTGAGTTTGGTTTTGTGTATGGTGTGAGGAAATGTTCTAATCTCACTCTTTTACATGTATCTGCCAGTTTTCCCAGCACCACTTATTGACAAGTCTTTTCTCCATTGTATATTCTTGACTCCTTTGTTGTAGATTAATTGACTATAAGTGCATGGGTTTATTTCTGGGCTCTCTATTCTGTTCCATTGATCTATGTGTCTGTTTTTTTGCCAGTACCATGCTGTTTTTATTACTGTAGTTTTGTAGTGTAGTCCGAAGTCAGGGAGGGTGATACCACCAGCTTTGTTCTTTTTTCTCAAGATTGCTTTGGCAATTAGGGGTCTTTTGGGGTTCCATATAAATTTTAGGATTATTTGTTGTAGTTCTATGAAAAATGCCATGGGTATTTTGATGAGGATTGTGTTAAATCTGTAGATTGCCTTGGTTAATATGGACATTTTAGTAATATTAATCCTTCCAATCCAAGAACATAGAATATCTTTCTATTTCTTTGTATCATTTTCACATTCCTTCATCAGTGTTTTATAGTTTTCAGAGTATAGGTCTTTCACTTCTTTGTTTAAATTTATTCCTAGGTATTTTATTCTCTTTGATGCAATTGTAAATGGGATTGTTTTCTTGAATTCTCTTTCTGTTGATTCATTGTTAGTGTATAGAAAAGCAACAGATTTCTGTGCATTAATCTTATATCCTGCAACTTACTGAATTCATTTATTCTAATAGTTTTTTCTATATGTAGTATCATGTCATCTGCAGATCTGAAGATTACTTCTTCCCTTCCAGTTTGGATGCCTTTTATTTATTTTTTCGTTTTTTTTTTTTACTGTGGCTAAGACTTCCAATACTGTGTTAAGTAGAAGTGGCAAGAGTGGGTACCTTGTCTTGTTCCTGATTTTAGAGGAAAGGTTTTCAGCTTTTCATCATTGAGTATGATGTTAGCTGTTAGTTTGTCATAAATGGTGCTTATTATGTTGACACATGTTCCCTCTATACCGATTTTGTTGAGAGTTTTTATCATAAATTGGTGTTGAATTTTGTCAAATGCTTTTTTCTGTGTCTCTTGAGATGATCATGTGATTTTTATCCTCCTTTGGTTAATGTGGTGTATCACATCGATTGATTTGCAAATATTGAACTACCTTTGCATCCCTGAAATAAATCGCTCTTGAGAATGGTGTATGTTCCTTTTTATATACTGTTGAATTTCATTTGCTAATATTTTGTTGAGGAGTTTTGCATCTACATTCATCAGAGATATTGGCCTGTAATTTTCTTTTTTTGTAGTGTCTTTGTCTACTTTTGGCATCAGGGTAATGGTAGCTTCATAGAATGAATTTGGGAGTATTCCTTTCTCTTTAATTTTTTGGAATAAGTTTGAGAAGGATAGGTATTAGCTTTTCTTTATATGTTCAGTGGAATTCCCCAGTGAAGTCATCCAGTCCTGGATTTTCGTTTGCTGGGAATTTTTAAATTATAAATTCAGTTTCACGACTAGTGAATAGTCTGTTCAGCTTGTCTATTTCTTTTTATTCAGTCTTGGCAGATTGTATGTTTCTAGGAATTTGTCAGTTTTTTCTAGGTTGTCATTTTGTTGGCATATAACTGTTTGTAGTGTTCTCTATGAGTTTTTTGTATCTCTGTGGTGTTAGGTGTGATTTCTCTTCTTTCATTTCTTACTTCATTTATTTGGGTCTGCTCTCTTTTTTTCTTAATGAGTGAGGCTAAAGCTTTATCAGTTTTGTTTATCTTTTCCAAAAACCAGCTCTTGGTTTCATTGATCTTTTCTTTCTTTCTTTTTTTTGTCTCTATTTTATTTATTTCCTCTTTGATCATTATTATTTCTTTCCTTCTGCTGATTTGGATTTCAGTTTTTTTCAAATTTCTTTAGATGGTAGGTTAGGTTTTTATTTGAGATTTTTCTTGTTTTTTGAGGTAAACCTGTATTGCTGTAAACTTCCCTCTTAGAACTGCTTTTGCTGCATCCCATAGATTTTGCAAGTTGTGTTTTCATTTTCATTTGTCTCAAGGTATTTTCTGGTTTCCTCTTTGATTTCTTTATTGACACATTGGTTTTTTAGTAGAATGTTATTTAGTCTCCATGTGTTTGTGCTTTTGTCTCCATGTGTTTGTGCTTTTCCATTTTTCTTCCTGTAACTGATTTCTAATTATACTGTTGTTGTCAGAGGAAATGCTTGATACAATTTCTATCCTCTTAAATTTGTTGAGACTTATTTTGCGGCCTAGCATGAGATCTATCCTGGAGAATGTTCCATGTGCACTTGAAAAGAATATGTATTCTGCTGTTTTTGGATAGAATATCCTGTAGATATCTATTAAATCCAACTGCTCTATTGTGTCATTTAAGAATACTGTTGCCTTATTGATTTTCTGTCTGAATGATCTGTCCATTGATATAAGTGGGCTGTTAAAGTCCCCTACTGTTATTATATTATTGTCAGTTTCTCCATTTACGTCTGTTAATGTTTGCTTTATATATTTAGCTGTTCCTGTATTGGGTTAATAATATATTGGGCTGGCCAAAAAGTGCCTTCAGTTTTTAAGTAAAAATAAAAGACACATTTTTCATTTTCACCAAGAACTTTATCGAACAACGTATTCACCCTTTTGTTCCACTACCTTCTGCCATTTTTCAGGCAACTTCATAATTCCACCTTCCCAAAACTTTTTATCTTTTTGAGCAAAGAACTGTTCTGGGTGCCTTTTACAGTCTTCCAGGGGATTGAAATTTTTTCCACTAAGAGAATTTTGTAAAGACCATAATAAATGGAAATCTGAAAGTGCAATGTCTGGTGAATACAGTGGTTGAATCAGAACTTCCCAGCCAAGCTGTAACAGTTTTTGTCTGGTCATCAAAGAAACATGCTGCCTTGTGTCATTCTGATGGAAGATTATTCGTTCTCTGTTGACTAATTCTGGACACTTTTCATCGAGTGCTGCTTTCAGTTGGTCTAACTGGGAGCAGTGCTTGTTGGAATTAATCATTTGGTTTTCCAGAAGGAGATCATAATAGAGGACTCCCTTCCAATCCCACCATATACATAACATCACCTTCTTTGGATGAAGACTGGCCTTTGGTGTGGTTGGTTTTGGTTCATTTCACTTGCCCAACGATCTCTTCCGTTCCACATTATTGTACAGTATCCACTTTTCATCACCCGTCACAATTTGTTTAAAAACAGAACGTTTTCATTACATTTAAGTAGAGAATCACATGCGGAAATACGGTCAAGAGGTTTTTTTCACTTGTGTGGAACCCAAACGTCAAAGCGAGTCACATAACCAAGCTGGTGCAAATGATTTTCAGCGCTTGATTTGGATATCTTGAGTATGTCGGCTATCTCCTGCCTGGTATAACGTTGACTGTTCTCAGTTAATGTCTTGATTTGATCGCTATCAACTTCAACTGGTCTACCCAACTGTGGAGCGTCATCCAGCGAGAAAACTCCAGCACAAAACTTCGCAAACCGCTTTTGACATGTTCCATCAGTCACAGCACTTTCTCCATACACTACACGAATCTTTTTTTGTGTTTCAGTTGCATTTTTATCTTCCTTGAAATAATAAGCATAATATGCTGCAAATGTTGCTTTTTTTCTTCCATCTTCCATATTAAAATGGATACACAAACATTAACCAATTTTGATGTCTTTTTTTAAATGCATGCTGATATGACAGTTGTCACATACAATCTAACAATATTGTTTCAAATGAAGTTAAAGACAACTAAGTGCTACTAGAGCCATCTTACAGAAAAAACTGAATGAACCTTTTGGCCAACCCAATATAATGAGTGTAATATCCTCTTCTTGTATTGACCCCTTTGTCGTTATGTAATCCTTCCTTTGTCTTTTGTGATAGAGTTAGTTTAGAGTCTATTTTGTCTGATCTGAGTATTGCTACCCCACTTTCTTGTCATTTCCATTTGAAAGAAATATCTTTTCCCATCCCCTCATTTCAGTCTCTGTGTCTTTAGCTCTGAAGTGAGTCTCTTGCAAGCACATAGATGGATTTTTTTTTTTAATTTTAGAATAGACCTATAATCAAAATATGGAAGATTTTATTATGGCTGTAGAATAGAAAGCAAATGTTATTAAATTTTAACAATGTAAAGATAAAAGAATTACTGACAGGAATTGGAAGGTAGAAGGCAGTAAAGAGATGAAGGGAAGGATAAGAGTGCTAATGTCCTCCTATTATAAAATGAGTTCCAGAAAGAGAATGTTGAAAGCTGATTCTTTTAAATATACTAAAACTACTTTTAAAATTATCAGTATTGGGAGGAAGAAGGGAGTTGGAATAGTGTAAAATCTTTGTCTATAATAGTAAGAAGTCAGTAGATTTATTTTCAAGTTGATATACTAGTAGCACAGAAGTGGTATAAGCAAATGCTAGTAGTATAAACAGAAGAACTTGAAATAGAAGTGATTATTTCTGGGAACAAATGGAGCACTGGCTATTGTTTATCATTTATACACCCTCTGAAATATTTGATGTTTAAGCTATATGTATTACTTGTATAAAATTTAACTTAAAAAGTTAACTTTATGAGGCCTTGGATAATAGACACTTTGAAATTGATGTATTCAGAAGAAAGGATCATTATAAGGCAATATCCTTTGGAGGAAAACCAAATTATATATCTGTAAGAAAGAGAAATTCTTCTTATCAAGACTTCTCTGTTCCTTCCTAGTGATATTATGATCCTAAACTTCTTCATCTTAAATCTGTTACCATCACCAGATGGTATCTTGAGGCCAAGGACTCTCTTAAAATTTTTAGTATCCTTCACCTGACTTAACACATAGTACTCAATAAATATTTGAGTTGCTTGTTTGTGTAAACCTTGTATGCACTTAAGGTTCAGATTACCCTATTCAGAGGCAGAGTGAGGTATAGAGGTGTCACATCCATTTGGCCTTAGTTTCCATCCAGCACCTAGGAGAATACTCAACAGATAACTCAGTGCTTCCCATTGACAAGTGTTTCTATCACAGTGGTGAAGAAAATTAAGTTAATTTACAAATATTAGAACATTGACATTGAATGCTATAGTCTAGCACATAGTAGACACCTCAAGTGGTTTTTTTTTTTTTGAGTAAGTATTTGAGTGAATGAACAAATGAATAAATGAACGACTACCTTTGCTGAATCATATGGATACAGAGAATCCCACAAAAATATAATCTCTGGAGTTACCTGTGTAATCAGTCAGTCACTCAGGAATGGGCCCTTGCCTGGAGAAGAATTCTGATTTAGTTGACTCCTGTGTACTGTGTTCTTGCATCTCCCTTTTCTAGAGAGTGTCTTTTAAGTGTCATCATCTAGATTATTGATACCTTTTCTCATTCTTTTAAAGTACTTCATGAGCTCAAAGGAATCTCTAATTTTACTAATGTCATATTTCATTTTTTGCTTTTCTACTTTAGTATCAATATTGTTCTTAGTCAGAAGTTCCATTTACAGTCCATTGTCCCAGAATCTTGGTTTGCAAGTTTTAGAAGTCTTCTGAAAGGATGGAATGCAAGGGGGAATTGTCGTACGCCCTTATTTCTTTTCCTTGGAGGTGCTTTACTATCCAAATCAGTGATTAGTATATGAGAAACCAAATCCTCAGCAGTTACCATGGGTTCATTCATACTTGGTTGAGTGATGTCTGCCTACGACATTTTGGGTGCTCAGTAAAACAATTCTCTAAATAGTTTTTTTTTAAAATTACGCCACAGTAGTCTCAGTTACTCTTTTTCCATGGTGATTGTTTGTGGGTTGGACTCTGGAGTTTTACTCTGCAAAAAAGACAATTGCTAATAACTTCATGATCTTGGTCTAGATTTCTTGACAACCAGCCAAATTATCTGATTTAAATAATAAAATAAAGGCTGCCTGTAGATTTCAGTGTACTAAAAAAAATTCCTGGGGTGATTCCTAGTACTGCAAAAGAGATTTGTAAGACCATAACAGGTTAGCTAAGAACACTCACTGTTCACTTGGCTTTAGCCTCCTTCCAGCATGTAGGAAAATACTCACCAGATAGCTTAGTGCTTCCCACTTGCAAGTGCTCCTATCACAGTGGTGAAGAAAATAAAGTTAATTTGCAAATATTAGAGCATTGACATTGAACTCTATGGCCTGGAACATAGTGTTATATGTGAACTTGCAACTGAGTGTGTCTGTGTGTGCAATAGGTATAAATAAATTGTACAAGACTGCTGAAGCATATGGTTTCACGTCATAGTTCATCTAAGTGTTCATTGAAGCCTAAATTGTAAGTCCAGGTAACCAAAACCAGAACAAATTAATACTTTTACTGGAAAGTTCCTATGAGTAAAGCTTCTTCCCCGAGGAAGTGGGCACATTAGATCTAGTTACAAAAACTAAATTGTTTCCCTTAGTGTCTAAAGATGTTGATACTGTTACTGCTAATGTTCATCCTGGAAATCTCATGAAGCTTAGTAAGCCTACTGACTTTCTTTCCTCTCTCTCTCCTTCCCTCTCTCTCCTTGTAAACATATTTGAAGCTCTCATAGTGTAAAAGACATATACTAAGGAGCATTCTAGGAGATTCGAAGATAAGTTAACATATGTCATGAAGGACGTGTAAAAAATATCTGAAGGCATTTAAAAAAAAATACTGTGTCTCTCGCACTGTAATATAACCCACTCCACTCATACACATAAACAGTTTTAAATCATTGCCATAGAGATCCATTGTTGAGAATTAAAGCCTAGAGGCTTAAAATTTACCAACAGAAACAAATATAATAATATATTTTAATCATTGTATATTGAATGTTATAGGGGTAATATTCTGGATTATTTTGAAAATACTAAGTAAATATGCTTTCATTCCCTCTGTAGATTCTGTTCTGTCTGTTCTCCAAACACCTTTAAGATTAAGTCATTAGTAGTCCAAGGGAAGGAAAAGGTAGAAAATGTAGAACCAGGAGGTTCATAGGCTAGAGGAGGAGGAAATAGCATGTAGGAAGTACCCTACAGGAACAGGAACTGGGAGTAGAAGAGTAAAACAGAAAGAAAAGGAAAAGGGGAAGATTAGACTCCTGTGTCCTGGCTCCTCTGACTGAAACTCTGGAAAGGGCTGGTGTAGGAGTTTAGAAACAACCTGTTTCAGGGACTCCTGGCACAGTAGTGATTGTTTTCTTTTGCCTCTCCTTGGGCAAACTGGGCCACTTTCAAGGTCTCTTAGAAAACCATCCTGTATAACATGAGACCACCCAAGCAATAAGTTGGAAATAGCAAGGTAACAGAATGAGTTGGGAGCAGACAAAGGTTCCTTCTCCCCAGTTTTCTACAAAATCAAGGTTGTTATGGTGGGAGTCCTAGGTTTCCCTTTGGGCCTATGAAGGTAACTGGGGCACAAACCCGCTATAATCTTCTGTAAGAAGATGCCCAGCAGGGCCAAGGAAGCTCATCTAGAGTTTGTGGGAGGACCACCCAGTACAGGTGAGAGGACATAGAAATTGTTCTTTAGAATCCCCAGTGCCAGGAGGCTGTAATGGGGGGATTTACTGGTGGGGGGATTGACCAACAGGGCACCCAACAATCTGTAGAAAATACTAAGTCATTAAACCAGCAATTAAATGTCACCATTGCTGGAGACCATACCAACAGCTAGAGCCAGCAGAGAACAGAGTACAGTTTTCCCCAATAGCAGAGTGCCACAATGTAGATGGGGAACCATGTGCAGAAAGGAAACCATATTTGTCTATATTGGAAATAAACATAATTCACAAACTCTCATGTCCACTAATGGTAGAACATTAATCTTGCCAATTAAAATTTAGCTACTTCTGAGTTGAAGCAGTCTTCTTTAGGTAAAAATTTAGTTAAATTCGGAATTATTTTCTCCCCTTCTCCTCTTTGTCCTTCCCAAGAGCAGGCTAAGTCCTGCGATTGTGGTGAGAGGTAACTTGTTCTGGTGCTGACCTCTAGTGGTCTCTGGCCTTCCCTGAAGTGTCTGATCCTGCTGGTCTTTGGATGATGGTAATTTGTAATTTACTTTCTCTGCTTAATATCCTGCCTTGGGCTCCAGTCTCTAAGATAACATGTCCTTTGCATTATCTGATCACAACCCTGAGCTCCTTTGGATTTCCTAGCTCTCTTTCAAGCCTCTTCCTTTGGCCATTGCAACATTACAGATGCTTTCCAATAGTAGTCTTCAAACTGGGATACATATAAGTCTGGAGGTCATGAAAACATTCCAGGGAGTATGTGGGCAAGGTTGTTGCTTTTATTGTTATTTTAAAAAATTAACTGTATTTATGTATGATTTATATAAATAAAATTCATCAATTTTAAGTGTACAATTCTATGACCCTTAGCAAATGTGTATCATCATGTAACTGCCAATACAATCATAATATAAATCATTTTGTCACCCCAAAAGGTCTGTAGTCAGTCTCCTCCCTCCATCCAAGGCCCTGGCAGTCACTGATCTGCTTTCTGTCACTACATTTTTGTCTTCTCTAGAATAACAAAGTTCTAGAATGACAAAGTTTCTGTATGGTGTTATGGAAAAAGCCAAACGAACTTTTTGGCCAACCCAATATTATCATACTTAGTGTAATGCTTTTCAGATTCATCCATGTTATTTGTATCAGCAGTTCATTCCTCTTTTAAAAAACAGCTTTACTGAGATTTAATTCAGATACCATGTAATTCACATATTTAAAGTATATGATTCAGGGAATTCGCTGGCGGTCCAGTGGTTAGGGCTCTGCCCTCTCACTGCCGAGGGCCCGGGTTCAATCCCTGGTCGGGGAACTAACATCCTGCAAACTGTGCAGCGCAGCCAAAAAAATAAATAGATAAGATAAATAAAGTATACAATTCATTGGTCTTTGGTACATTCACAGAATTGTGAAACCATCACTGTAGTTAGTTTTAGAACTATTGATGTGTGCAACAACATGGGTGGATTTCAAAGCGTTATGCTAAGAACTCAGTCACAACCTCACCGCCTTTATTGCTGCCATCTTGGTTCAAGCCACCATAATCTCTGCTTGCATTATCGTAATAACCTGTAAATTGGTTGACTTTCACCCTATAGACTACTCTCAGCATAACAGCCAGGGTCATCATCTTAAAAAATAAGTCAAATCTTTTCATAATTCCATTCAAACCTTGTGATTTGCTCCCTTTCTCTTAGAGTAAAATCCAAGATTCTTAAAATAGCCTACAAAGACTTATCTTCCCACTACCACCCTTACCTTGCTGACCTTATCTCCTACAACTCTTCCCTTACTTATGACTCTTCTGTTCCAGCCATATCAGCCTCTTCTATTCCTTCTGCCTGACCACTCTCCCACCACATGGCTGATCTCCCTCATCTCCTTCAAGTCTTTGCTTATAGACCACGTTTTCGGGGATTCCCCCAACCATCCAATTTAAATGACAAACTCTCCATGCACTCGCAGTCTCTCTTGTATTACTTTTTATTTTTTTTTTTTATTTTTGGCTGTGTTGGGTCTTCGTTTCTGTGCGAGGGCTTTCTCTAGTTGTGGTGAGCGGGGGCCACTCTTCATCGCGGTGCACAGGCCTCTCACTGTCGTGGCCTCTCTTGTTGCAGAGCACAGGCTCCAGACACGCAGGCTCAGTAGTTGTGGCTCACGGGCCCAGTTGCTCTGTGGCATGTGGGATCTTCCCAGACCAGGGCTCGAACCCGCGTCCCCTGCATCGGCAGGCAGATTCTCAACCACTGCGCCACCAGGGAAGCCCTGTATTACTTTTTAAAAAATGTAACCCTACTATATTCTAACATACTTATATAATTTACTTATTTATTTTAGTTGTGATTTGACTGCCCCCCTCCCACAAAATGCATTTGACAAGGGCAAGATGTTTATCTATTTTGTTGACTGATATACCTCCAGTACCTAAAACAGTTCCTGGAACATTGTGAGGACTCAAATATTTGTTGAATGAATGGATGGATGAATGAAATCAAGGGTTAAAAACTGGAGGTTCCAGTTCAAGATAGCGACATAAGAAGATCCTGAACTCACCTCCTCCCATGGGCATACCAAATCTACAGCCATATATGGAACAGTTTCCTCTGGGAAAAAGCTAAAAACAGGTGGAGCAATCTTTCACATTAGACAAATGAGAAGGAAACCACATTTAGGCGGGTAGGAAAGGCTGAGGCACAATCTTGCCATAAATTCCGCCTCTGATGCTGTGACCCACAATTGGAAGGTAGCTCCGAACTTGGAGCTTTGCTTTGAGGAGTAAAGGGTTCTTACTGCACGCTGGGCACCCCAACTTTAAAGACAGTCACCTGAGAGACAAGCCCTCAAAACACCTGGGTCTAAAGACCAGCAGGGCTCACATACACGAGACCTGTGGGGCTGAGGCAAACCGAGGTACAGTTCTTAAAGGGACCGTGTGCAGACTCACCTGCTCTAGGGTGCAGCGCAGAAGCAGCCCTTGAAAATCGCCCAGACTTATATGTAGAAGACTCATTTGCTAATTTTAAAGCAATTGGTCTGAGGAGCAGGGGTCTGCTGGAATATTCTCCTGGGACGGAGGCTAGTGGGCGCCGTCATCATGCCCTCCCTCTCCTTTGCTAAAGCCCACGGGCGCCATCTTTTCTTCTTCTTTCTTTTTTCCCCCTTCCGATGGGTGTCATCTTTATGCTCCAGTCGGTGGGCGCCACTTTTCACAATTTCTTTCGGTCTTGCTGAAACCAGCGGGTGCCATCTCCCCCGACTTTTAAAAAATTTGTTTCTTTATTTTTCCTTTTTTTGGCAGGTGCCATTTTGGCACACCCTCCCCCTACCCACCTCCCATCTAGCCAGTGGGTGCCGTTTTGTGTTCTCCCTCTGCTGCACTCCAGAGCACCCGTATTTCTCAGAGAGGAGCTTCTGTATACATCTGGTGCCCTGGTTTTCATATTTGGTGACCCAGTTTTTGCAGCTACCACCTGGGGGATCACCTGGCTTTGGAGGCCAAGAGGACTTGTGCCCCTGGGTTTCATAGGACTGTAACAATAGGAGATTCAGTTCTTGGCAGACTACCACTCCTAGGGCACTGCACGGAGAGCAGACTGAAACACACTTCTAGTCTTTCTGAGGAAGAGACCTATTTGCTTGTCCAGGAGCTTTGGCCTGAGGGACAGACTTCTGGTTTGGCATACTTATAGGGGCTTATAGAGCTGCTCTCAGGGAATGGAGGCAGGTAGACTCCGTCTTTGCGCTCTCCCTCTGCTTTATTCCAGCTCGCTGATATCTTCCAGAAAGGAGCTTATACCCTTCTCTGGTGCCCTGATTTTTGCAGATGCTACCAGGGGACACCTCTACATCACTTGGCTCTGGTGGCCAGACAGGCTTAGCTCGTGGGCCCCACGAGACTATAACCAATGAGAAAGAGTTCTTAAACAGCAACGACTCCCAGGGCACAGCAGGAGGTAACAGACTCAGGAGCTCAATGTTTTTGTGAAAAAGGCCTATTAGCTTATCATTATTGCTGCAACATGAGGGGCAGGCTTCTAATTAAACACACAGCTAAGGGCTGACTGTAAACCTTTCCTGAGAACGCGGAGGGCAGGCATTATCTTCCCCGTCTCCTGCTGTACCCCAGAGTGTCAGCATCTCTCGAAAGGGAGCTCTTATAAGTGTCTGGGGTCCCAGTTTTTGCATCTGGTGCCCTGGTTTTTGCAGCTGCTGCCCAGGGAATATCCCTTGATTGCCTGACTCTGGTGGTTAGGAGGGATGACGTTCCTAGGTCCCACAGGATTGTAACAATTAGAGAGAGAGTTCTTGGAAGGCTACCATCCCCAGGGCACTGCACAGACAGTGGACTAAAACACTCCCCTAGTCTTTCTGTGAAAGAAGCCTACTTGCTAGTCCTGGTACTTTGGCCACAGGGACAGGCCTCAGGTATGAAACATGTTCAGAGGCTACAGAGGTGCTCTCAGGGAATGTAGGCTGGGGAATACCATCTTTTTGCCCTCCCTCTGCCTTGTGACAGCTTACTGGTATCTCCCAGAAAGGAGCTTACACACTCATCTGGAGCCCTGATTTTTATGATTGCTGCCCAGGGGATACCTCCAGATCACTTGGCTCTGGGGACCAGCAGGGCTTGCACTTGTGGTCTGACAAAACTGTTTATTTTGTATTTTTAAAAGCTGCTGGGGACTTCCCTGGTGGCACAGTGGCTAAGAATCCGCCTGCCAGTGCAGGGGACGCGGGTTTGAGCCCTGCTCCGGGAAGATCCCACATGCCCCGGAGCAGCTAAGCCGGTGCGCCACGACTACTGAGCCTGTGCTCTAGAG
Source organism: Eschrichtius robustus (assembly GCF_028021215.1). Lineage (NCBI taxonomy): Eukaryota > Metazoa > Chordata > Mammalia > Artiodactyla > Eschrichtiidae > Eschrichtius > Eschrichtius robustus. The sequence goes on along the minus strand of NC_090827.1, from coordinate 59,918,238 downwards.
CCCGCGAGCCACAACTACTAAGCCCACACACCACAACTACTGAAGCCCACCGCCTAGAGCCCGTGCTCTGCAACAAGAGAAGCCACCGCAACAAGAAGCCCACGCACCACAACAAAGACCCAATGCAGCCAAAAATAAATAAATAAATTAAAAAAAAAAAAAAGCTGCTGCCTGAGGGTCTGGCTTGTAACAGCCTGAACTAGATGCTGAGTGAGAGCCTTCCCTTTGGGACACTAACTAGTCTTGGCGCACCCTCAGCTACTGGGAGCTATTAAATATAAAATTGGCTGCTTGGATAATCACAAACATGTTGAGAAACAACCAAGAGTGCTAGGGCCGGGTTGAATGGTAAGGTTTGTGTCCTACACAGGGCCAACCCTTCCGAACTGGGAGAAGCAGCTCTTTCATCTAATGCATAGAAACCAACATAGAGAGTCAAGCAAAGTGAAGAAACAGAAGAGTGTGTTCCAAATGGAAGAACAAGATAAAACCTCAGGAAAAAATCTTAATAAAATAGAGATAAGTAATTAACCCGATAAAGGGTTCAAAGGTAGTGGTCATAAAAATGCTCACTGTGCAAGAGGGAGGAGATATGGGGATATATGTATATGTATAGCTGATTCACTTTGTTATAAAGCAGAAACTAACACACCATTGTAAAGAAATTACACTTCAATAAAGATGCTAAAAACATAAAAACAAAAAAATTTGAAAAAAAAAAATGCTCACTGAACTCAGAAGAGGAATGGACGAACACAGTGAGAACTTCAGCAAAGACATAGAAAATATTTAAAAGTTGCGAACAGAAGTCACAGAACAAAGAATATGGTAACTGAACTGAAAAATACACTAGTGGGATTCAACAGCAGACGAGATGAAACAGAAGAAAGGGTCAGTGAACTCAAAGACAGGGTAGAAGAACTCACCAAATCAGAGTAGCAAAAAAAGAAAAAAGAATGCAAAAAAGTGAAGATAGCATAAGGAACTTACGGGGCAACATCAAATGGACTAACATTTGTATTATAGGAGTCCCAGAAGGACAGGAGAGAGAGAAAGGGGAGAAAATTTATTTGAATAAATGATGGTTGAAACTTCCCTAACCTGGGGAAGGAAACAGACATCCAGATCCAGGAAACCCAGAGAGTTCCAAATAAGATGAACCTAAAGAGACCCACAATAAAACTCATTATAATTAAAACGTCAAAAGTTAAAGACAAGGAGGGAATCTTAAAACAGAAAGAGAAAAACAACTTGTTATGTATGGGGGAACCCCCATAAGACCAGCAGCAGACTTTTCAGCAGAAACTTTGCAGACCAGAAGGGAGTGGCAAGGAAAGGAAAAAAACCTACCACCAAGAATACTCTACCTGCAAAGTTATCATTCAGAACTGAAGGAGAGATAAGAGTTTCCAGACAAGCAAAAGCTAAAGGAGTGCATCACCACTAAACTGTCATTACAAGAAATGTTAAAGGGACATATTTAAGCTGAAAAGAAAGGACACTAATTAGTAACGACAAAACATATGAAAGTATAAAACTCACTGCTAAAGATAAATATATGAGCATACCTCAGAGATACAGTGGCTTGGTTCCAGACCACCACAATAAAGTGAATATCACAATAAAGCAAGTCACATGAATTTTTTGGTTTCCCAATGCATATAAAAGTTATGTTTATTCTGTACTATAGACTATTAAGTATGCAATAGCATATGCCTAAAAAACCAGTATGTATACCTTAATTTAAAAATACTTTATTGCTAAAAAATGCTAACCATTATCTGAGCCTTCAGCAAGCTGTATAGTAGTACCATCAAAGATCACAGATCACCATGACATAATAATTTAAAAGTTTGAAATTTTTCAAGAAATACCAAAATATGACACAGAGACATGAAGTGAGCAAATGCTGTTGGAAAAATAGCACCTACAGAATTGGTCAGGGCAAGGTTGCCACAAACCTTTGATTTGTAAAAAAAAAAAAAAAAAAAAAAATGTAATATCTATGAAGCACAATAAAGTGCAGTAAAATAAGGTATTCCTGTATGGTGAAGGTAGTAGATTAGTCACTTTTAAAGCTAGTATGAAGGTTAAAAGACAAAGTAGTAAAAGTAACCATAACTACAATAATTAGTTAAGGAATACACACTATTAAAAGATGTAAAATGTGACATCAAAAACATAAAATGTGGGGGATGGGAGAATAAAAATGTAGAACTTTAGAATACATTCAAAGTTAAGTTGTTATCGACTTAAAATAGACTGTTACAAGCTGTTATATGTAAGCTTCACGATAACCACAAAGTAAAAACCTATATTAGATACACAAAAGGAAATGAGAAAGGAATATGAGATAGCACTAAAGAAAATCATCAGCCACAAAGGAAGAGACCAAGAGAAGAAGAAAGGAGCAGAGGAACTACAAAGCAGCCAGAAAACAATTAACAAAATGGCAATTAGAACATACCTTTCAATAATCACTTTAAACGTAAAATGAACTAAATTTTCCAATCAAAAGATATAGAATGATTGAGTGACAAAAACAAGACCCATCTATATGCTGCCTACAGAAGACTCACTTCAGACTTAAGGACACACACAGATTGAAAGTGAAGAGATGGGGACTTCCCTGGCAGTCCAGTGGTTAAGACTCTGCCTTCCAGTGCAGGGGGTGCGGGTTCCATTCCTGGTTGGGGAGCTAAGATCCCACATGCCTCGTGGCCAAAAACCAAAACATAAAACAGAAGAAATATTGTAACAAATCAATAAAGACTTTAAAAATGGTCCACATCAAAAAAAAAAAATCTTTAAAAGAAAAAAAGAAAGTGAAGGAATGGAAAAAGGTATTCCACGCAAATAGAAACCAAAAGAAAGCTGGGGTAGCTATACTTATGTTACGAACGCAAGTCCATGTGGCTGATGCACAGTGAGGCCAAACAACACCAAAACGTCAGAGTTTGGTTTATTGCAGGGCCCTGCAAGGAGATGGGTGGCTCATGCCTTAAAAAAACCCAAACTCCCCCAAAACTTTCAGCAAAGCCCTTTTATAGGAAAGGTGAGGGAGGGGCACGGTTAGTTGTTGCAGACTTCTTGGTGTCAGATCCTTTGTTCTTGAGGTCAGGTCATGGTCAGGTCACAATGTTCCTATAAACCTCCACCAAAACAAATGTTATTCTCTGTTCTAACAAGAAAGGGCAAGGTGTCAAGTCTCAACTCTCATCCACCAAGTTCCAGGTCCTGGCTAAGAGAAGGGGATCCCTACACGGGTGGGTTACCCTGCCTGGGAGCATTCATCCAGCACCCAGCCTGGGTCCTCCCACCAGTGCCCAGGCCCAGCTGAAGAGGCAGATCTCAGCTGGCGGCACCCTCAGGGCCGGGTTCCCAAACGCTGCCCAGCCATCATCACTAAGGGAGCAAGGCACCCAGGATCCAGCCAGCTCTCAGCCTTTTCATTTAAACTGGAGAGGCTCTGAGGCCTCCATGGCCTGCAATCCATGGAGACTGCTGTTACCTTAATGGCAGTGTCCATACACTCCAGTTGCTGAGGGCTCCCTGAACTGCAACCCATGGAGACTGCTGCCACCATTAGGTTGCAGAGGTGGGGATGGGGGAGAGGTTCACTGCTGCTGCAAGGCCTGGGGCCGGCCAGTGGGCAGCTGTAGCAAGGGCTCTGGAGCTCTGTAGGACACAGCCCTCAGCCTGAGGCCAGCAGACCTGGAGGGCCTGGAGGAGGCTGCGATCTGCCTCTCACCACACTCTCTGCCCCAGGACCACTCCTTGGCTGACTGTTGGTGGAGCAGGGCCTCTAACTGCCATGTGCTAATGGTCACGAGCTAACGGCTGTGAGCCTGCCCTGCCCCTGTTACAGTGGCAGGTATATCTGCAGGTCAGGCTCTCATGGCCAAGTGGGCACAGGCGTGTGCCACCTCCTTGCCTTCTTCCTGGCTGCCTGCTTCACCTTCCTGTCATAGTCGTCCCAGCAGGGAGTCCAGCAGGAGTCAGGGACTGCTGGGCCAGGCCAGGCTGGGGGCAGTGGCAGTGGCATGAGGCGGGGCAGCACTGGGCAAGCTGGCTCCGTTGGATGTGGTGCGTGAAGCCACGGCTCATATCCAGCCCCCTGCCAGGCTTGCAGCAGAGCCCTGGCCTGGGACCTGGCACCACTTCCATCTGGAGACCCCAGGTATCTGACGTTCTGGTATTGTTTGGCCTCACTGTGCGTCAAGCATACAGAGTTGCGTTTGGTAACACTTATATCAGACAAAATATACTTTAAAACAAAGACTGTGATAAGGGACAAAGAAGGGGATTATATAGTGATAAAGGGGTCAGTCCAACAAGAGGATGTAACATTTGTAAATGTTTATGCACCCAATATAGGAGCACCTAAATATATAAAGCAAATATTAACAGACCTAAAGGGAGAAACAGACAACAGTACGACAATAGTAGGGGACTTTAATACCCCACTTACATCAGTGGATAGATCATCCAGATAATAAATAAGGAAACATTGGCCTTAAATGACACATTAGACCAGATGGACTTAACAGAAATATACAGGACATTCCATCCAAAAGCAATAGAATACACGTTCTTCTCAAGTACACATGGAACATTCTCTAGGATAGATCATACGTTAGGCCACAAAACAGGTCTTAACAAATTTAATAAAATTGAAATCATCTCAAGCACCTTTTCCAATCACAGTAGCATAAAACTAGAAATAAATTATAAGAAGAAAACTGGAAAATTCATAAATATGTGAAGATTAAATAGCATGCTCCTGTACAGCCAATAGGTCAAAGAAAAAATTGAAGGCAAAATCAAAAAATACCTTGAGACAAACAAAAATGGAAATATAACATACCAAAATTCATGGGCTGCAGTAAAAGCAGTTCTAAGAGGAAATTTCATAGTGATAAATGCCTACTGCAAGAAACAAGAAAAATCTCAAATAAAAAACCTAACTTTATACCTCAAAGAACTAGAAAGAGAAGAATAAATAAAGCCTGAAGTTAGTAGAAAGAAAGAAATAACCAAGATCATAGTAGAAATAAATGGAAAGAAACAAAGACAATAGAGAAGATCAATGAAACCAAGAGGTGTTATTTTTAAATAAACAAAATCAACAAACCTTTAACTAGACTCACTAAGAAAAGAAGAGAGGACTCAAATAAATAAAATCAGAAATGAAGGAGAAGACATTACAGATGATACCACAGAAATATAAAGGATCATAAGAGACTACTACAAATAAAGTATATGCCAACAAATTGGGCAACCTAGAAGAAATGGATAAATTCCTAGAAACAAACAACCTTCCAGGAGTGAATCAGGAAGAAACAGAAAATCTGAACAGACTGTTTATTAGTAAGCAGATTGAATCAGTAATTAAAAACTTCCCCCAAATAAAAGTCCAGATGGCGTCACTGGCAAATTCTACTAAACATTTGAAAAGAATTAACACCAGTCCTTCTCAAACTCTTCCAAGAAATAGAAGAGGAGGGAACACTTCCAAGCTCACAACTCAGTTTATGGCCAGCATTATCCTGATACCAAAACCAGACAAAGACACTACAAAAAATGAGAATTACAGGCCAGTATCCCTGAGGAACATAGATGCAAAAATCCTTAAAATATTAGCAAACTGAATTCAACAATACATTGAAAGGATTATACACCATGATCAATTGGGATTTATTCCAGGGATGCAAAGATGGTTTGATATTCACAAATCAGTCAGTGAGATACTCCAGATTAACGAAATGAAGGATAAAAATCATGTGATCATCACAAAAGATGCAGAAAAAGCGCTTGACAAAATTTAACAGACATTTCTGATAAAAAATTCTCAACAAAGTCAGTATAGAGGGAATGTGCTTTGACATAGTAAAGGCTGTCTATGAGAGCCCACAGCTAATATGCTCAGTGGTGAAAAGCTGAAAGCTTTTCCTCTAAAATCATGTTCAAACAAGGATGGCTACTCTTATCACTTCTGTTCAACATAGTATTAGAAGTCCTAGCCAGAGCAATCAAGCAAGGAAAAGAAATTAAGGCATCTGAATTGGAAAGAAAGAGGTAAAACTGTCATTATTTGCAGATGACATGATATTATATACAGAAGACCCTGAAGACTCCTCCCAAAACCAGAACTAATAAATTCAGTGAAGTTTCAGGATGCGAAATCAATACACAGAAATCTGTTGTGTTTCTATACACCAATAATGAATGATCAGAAAGAGAAATAAAGAAAATCACCCCATTTATAATTGCACCAAAAATAATAAAATACCTGTGAATAAATTTAACCAAGGAGGTGAAAAACCTGTATGCTGAAAACTGTAGACATTGATGAAAAAAGGTGAAGAAAACTCAGAAGAGTAGAAGGATAGTCCATGCTCATGGACTGGAAGAATCCATATTGTTAAAATGTCCATACTACCCGAAGCAATCTACATAGTCAGTGCAATCCATTTCAAAATTCCAATGGCATTTTTCACAGAAATAGGACCAAAAAAATCCTAAAACTTGTATGGAACCACAAAAACCCCCAAGCAATCTTGAGAAAGAAGAACAAAGCTGAAGGCATTGTGCTCCACGATTTCAAACTATATTATAAAGCTATAGTAATCAAAACAGTATGGTATTGGCATAAAAACAGACACATAGATCAGTGAAATAGAATGGCAAGCCCAGAAATAAACTCATGTATATATGATCAATTAACTTACGACAAAGGAGCCAATATACAGTGGGGAAAAGACAGTCTCTGTAGTAAATGGTGTTTGGAAAACTGAACAGCCACAGGCAAAAGAATGAAACTGGACCACTATCTTACATCATACCTAAGAATTAACTCAAAATGTATTAAAGACTTGAATGTATCGGGTTGGCCCAAAAGTTTGTTTGGGTTTTTCCATAACATCTTATGGGAAAACCTGAGCAAACTTTTTGGCCAACCCAATAAGACCTGAACCATAAAACTCCTAGAGGAAACATAAGTGGTAAGCTCCTTGACATTGGTCTTGGCAGTGATTTTTTGGATATGACACCAAAAGCAAAAGCAACAAAAGCAAAAATCAACAAGTGGGACTATACCAAACTAAGAGGTTTCTGCACAGCAAAGGGAACCATCTAAAAATGAAAATACAGGGGACTTTCCTGGTGGCACAGTGGTTAGGAGTCCGCCTACCAATGGACTCATGCCCTGGTCCAGGAAGATCCCACATGCCATGGAGCAACTAAGCCCGTGCGCCACAGCTACTGAGCCTGCGCTCTAGAGCCCGCGAGCCACAACTACTGAAGCCCCCATGCCTAGAGCCCCTGCTCTGCAACAGGAGAAGCCACTGCAATGAGAAGCCCACACACCACAACAAAGAGTAGCCCCTGCTCGCCGCAACTAGAGAAAAGCCCGCACGCAGCAATGAAGACCCACTGCAGCCAAAAATAAATAATATAAATTAATTAATTAATTTTAAAAAAAGGCCCCCAGGGACTTACCTGGTTAAAAGAAAAAAAAATGAAAATACAGCCTGATTGGGAGATAATATGCAAATCATACATATGACAAAGGGTTAATATCCAAAATATATAAAGAACTCATACAACTCAATAGGAAAAAAACAATCTATATAAAAAATGGGCAAAGACCTGAACAGATATTTTTTCAAATAAGATATACAGATGGCCAGCAGACACATGGAAAGATCAACATCACTAATTATCTAGGAAATGCAAATCAAAACCACAATGAGAAGGACTTCCCTGGCCGTCCAGTGGTTAGGACTCTGCGCTTCCACTGCAGGGGGCGTGGGTTCAATCCCTGGTCAGGGAACTGAGATCCCACATGCTGTGCAGTGCGGCCAAGAAAAAAAAAAATTTTAAAAACCACAATGAGATATCACCTCACACCTGTTAGAATGGCTATTATCAAAAAGACAAGAAATAACAAATGTTAGGATATGAAGAAGGAAACCTTTGTGCACTACTGGTAAGAATGTAAATTGGTGCAGTCACTATGAAAAACAGTATGAGGGTTCCTCAAAAAATTAAAAATAGAACTTCTGTATGATCCAACAATTTCACTTCCGGGTATTTACCCAAAGAAAATGAAAACAGTTGGAAAGATTTCTGCACCTCCGTGTTCTTTGTGGCATTATTTACAGTAGCCAAGGTATGGAAGCCACCTAAGTGTCCATCGACAGATGAATGGATAAAGAAAATGTGTCACCTATATACAATGGAATATTACTCAGCCATAAAAAGAATGAAATAATGCCGTTTGCAACAACATGGATGGATCTTGAGGGCATTTTGCCAAGTGAAATAAGTCAGATGGAGAAAAACAAATAACGTATGATCTCGCTTATACGTGGAATCTAAAAACAAAAGCAACCACCAAGCTCATAGATACAGAGAACAGATTGGTGGCTGCCAGAGATGGGGGTGGGAGTTGAGCAGAACAGGTGAAGAGAGTCAAAATGCACAAACTTCCAGTTACAAAGTAAGTCAGTCATGGGGATCTAACTGGCAACTAGAGTTCATAATACTATATTGCACATTTGCAAGTTGCCAAGAGACTAAATCCTAAAAGTTCTCATCACACAAAAAAATATTTTGTAACTGTGTATGGTGATGGATGTTAATTAGACTTAATTGTGGTGATCATGTCACAGTATATACAAATATCAAGTCACTATGTTTTCTTGAAAGAAAACAAGAATGGAGCAAAAGCATACTGGGAATAAATAAGGTCAAACTTGCCTTGAACTTCATGCAGTGTTTGTTATGTTCTTTTTGGTAGACTCAGTCTTCTGTATGATTTATTGATGAATCTGATAGGCTTTAGGGGGCCAAATACAGGAAAATCCCACTACTTCATTCCCTGTAGGCCCACATGCCTGGGCCTAAAATGCCGGTCATTGTGAGCCTAAGGACTGAAAACATGTGCAAACTTTTTCCTTTCTAACTAAACTCTATTTTTTTAAATGATACAATTACTGAGAGCCTATTCAGTGTATTTGATCTTAAATTGCTTAGCCAGTGAGGTGGGTAGAGGCTAGACGTCTGGAAGAGTCTGAGGAGGAGAGATGGGTTTTGTAAAAGTAGGTTCACTTCATGACAGTTTAAAATGTTTCATTGAGTAAATAGGTATGTACACACACAGAGAGAAAAATACATTTAAGTATATAATAGCTTGGTGAACTTTCATAAACAATATATCAGTGTAATTGAGACCCAGAACCAAAAACAGAACCTAACTAGCATCCCAGATGCTCCCCGTGTGCCTCTTCCAGTTACTACCTCCCACTCAGGGTGCTGTTCTGACATCTGATGCCGTAGAAGTGTTTTGCCTGATTTTGTACTCAATACTAATTAAATCATTCAGTGTGTAGATGTTTGTATCTGTTCATAGGTTTAAAATTTGTGGTATTTATGCACATACATGTAGTTAAGAGTTTATTAATTTTCAATACTATACAAAATTCCATGGTATAAATACACCACAATTTATCTATTCTGCTATTTATAGGCATTTGGATGGTTTGCAGTTTGGGGCTTTTATGAATAGCGCTACTTTCTAAATATTAATTAATTTTGATACACATATGCGTGAATTTCCTAGGATATTTCACGGTTTTTTATCCATAGTCAGTGAATTCTTAAGTATTCTTCAGCACTGCAGTCAATATATTTACTAGGTGTACTTTACTCAAATGAGAGCTATAGTTGTAGATATTACCAAATCCTTCCCTTCTTAGTGTTCTCACTGGGCTTTGCCTGTACCTAAGATTTTTAACATGTATTCTGGCTAAGTATGCATATTCATGTCTTTTGTTAGTTTGAGTGCTTTTCAGCTTTATTTTACTTACTTGTGTGTCCCAGCACCTGGCACAGTACCTAAAATACACTAAGCCAGTTGAGTGAATGGTGATAGCCATCACCATTGCCAGTGATTAACACAGCAAGTCCCCTGAGTTATGTGAACCATTTAGCTAGGGTAAAATCCTCGCTTTAGTCTGACATCTCAGAGTCGAAGGGTCAAAGGGTCAAAGGGTTAGGAATGGGAAGTGATCACTCTCTGAGAAGCCCAGAACTGAGGGCTCAGAACTGAACATGCTGTGTGGTTAGAGGGAATTTCTGTGGCTTTACAAGCCTCTTGGAGATTTCATGTGTTAACAGTAATGATTCCAAGGGATAGTCTGGGGGGCAGATATAAATAGCAGAACACAAACGAGGTAATGTGCCACTGCCAAGCTATTGCTGGGGATGTTTATAAAAAGAAAAGCATTCCCTTCTCAGCTCTCAGTGTCAGCAGCCTCCTATCCTGAAGACACGCTCACCGCCACTGAGAGAGTGGGGAAACAGTTTGAGACCTAGCATCATTTAAACCTCCACAGGCAGAAAAGCCAGGTAAACATTTTGACTTATTTACACTCAGACTATGGAAGTGAAGAATTTTCAAGAAAGTCCTGATTCAGAGCTTGCTTGGTACATACTGCCTTGTGACAGTTCTCTGTCAAGTATTATTTTCCAAATCTTTTTTTAAAGGGAAGCTTCACACAAAAGCGGCATGTTTGTACTATCTTTTGATATCTTTAAATAAAGATATGCCTCCTGAATAAAGATGGGGATCTGGGGCCAAAGGGAAGACTATCTTCTTTCCCCTGTGCTGTTCTTCCCCATTTTCAGATGCCATAATATGGTGATTGGTAGGATTAAAAAAAAGAGATTTCAGTTCAGTTCCAGCCATGTCAGCTTTGTTGTAGGTATGTGGAAGGAACTATAAACCAGTCTTTAATTGAATCAGTTAATGGCTCTGGGACAGCTTCAGCCCTTGACGGCCTCTTTCCCGCCTGTTTACCTGTTCCTGTCTCATGAACTTTGGGATGAATATTGGGCATTCAGCCAATAGAATTATATAATCTTACTAGAATTGCTTCCTACCCAGTTCCTTCTTATTCTCATTCCTGCCTTCAGAAAGTTATGCAAGACGCTTGTTTTATCCTTGGCTTCTCTTAAATGTGAATATTTGGGAGAAGCAGACTGCCTCGGATAACCTTCTGGTTTTTACCACTACTGGCCTCCATCCTAGCCAAATGGGCATGACTTGGTTTGCAAAGAGGATCAAAGAATGGATGATATGCGTGGATACTAACTCCTGGAGAATTCTTGGAGACTGGGAGCTAGGGGACCAATTTGAAATGGTTGTTTTTTAGTTTGTGATTTCCTACGTATGCTGAGGGGAGATTTAGAGATAGGAAGAAAAAATGACTACCAGTGACTATGGTGGGAGAGACAACATGTCTAAAAGAGAATGGAAATGGACAGATTTAACCTTGAGCAAATTGCTGAAGTTCTCCGAGCTTTGGTTTCTTCATCTGTAGAATGAGGGTGTTAGACCACCAGACAAAGTGTAATGACCCTTCCAGCCATCGGAAATTTATTAATAATCACTTCCTAACCATCATGATACCCACTCTTACCCAGAATGAAAAAATATATATAGTGTGTCATCCTGTTCTACTTCCCTAAACCTTTTTTTTTAAGTCTACTAAATTGGAATTTTTTCTTTTTAATTTAGAAGAGAAAAATGAAGGCAGGACATTTTGAAATGGTCACCATGCTGCTGGCACCTATGATTCTAATGGACATCTTCCAGGTAATGTTAGGAATGGGAAGCATGTGGTCACTGGAATGGGAACTCTTGATATGAGGTTGCCTGAGGCATTTGTGTGGGTTGATGATAGAAATGAGAACAGAGAGAGTAGGTAAGTTAGTTTTTTACAAGTAGATCTTATCTTTTACACACTGATACGTGTTAACTGTAGAAAATTGAAAAATTAAAATTAAGCAAAAAGAGGAAAGTAAAAATCATCCACAGTCTTCCGCCCAGAGGGAAAGACTCAATCTGTTGGTGTGTATTCTTCTCAGCTTTCTTCTGTGTGTTTATGTTTGTAATTTACAAAAATGGATTCACACTATACATAGTATTTTTTTACCTTTTTAAGTTAATATTGTGCTACAGATGTCTGTCCATGGCATCAGATATTCTAAAAATATGTATTTTTCTTTAGATAAGATGACACTGCAATGTTTATCTACGTTTTCCATTAAACTATATAGTGACTATTTTCCCACATTCAGTATTCTTTTTTTTTCTGATAGTTTATGATTTTATTTTTTACAATTGAATCTTTAAACATTCTGTATCATACTTTTATGTAAAATATGAGCCAGGTATCTCACTTGATATTTCTCGCCACATTGTTAACTCTCACATCACTACTGAATGAGTATTTGTCCACTGATTTGAAGTATGTTCTTTAAAATGTGTTAAATTCTTAAAATTTTATCCATTTTTAAATTTAATATTCTGATATATTGTTTATAGAATCACTGTATATTCTGTTACCTGGTCTGCAGTGTGACTTTTTAAAAATTGGAATATAATTCACATATAAAAATACACCATTTTACTTTAAAAAAAATTTTTTTTTAATTTATTTATTTTGGCTGTGTTGGGTCCTCGTTGCTGCGCCCAGGCTTTCTCTAGTTGTGGCGAGCGGGGGCTACTCTTTGTTGTGGTGCACGGGCTTCTCATTGCAGTGGCTTCTCTTGTTGCAGAGCACGGGCTCTAGGCGCACGGGCTTCAGTAGTTGCAGCACACAGGCTCAGTAGTTGTGGCTTGTGGGCTCTAGAGTGCAGTCTCAGTAGTTGTGGCACATGGGCTTAGTTGCTTTGCGGCATGTGGGATCTTCCCGGACCAGGGATCGAATCTGTGCCCCCTGCATTGGCAGGCGGATTCTTAACCGCTGCTCCACCAGGGAAGTCCCCAAAATATACCATTTTAAAGTGTACAGTTCAGTGATTTTCATATATTCACTATGTTGTGCGACCATCACCACTATCTCATTATAGGACATTCCCATCATGACAAAAAAGAAATCCTGTAGCTATTAGCAGTCAATCCCAATTCCCTCTTCCCTGCATCCCCTGGGATGCGCTTTGTCTCTATGGATTTGCATATTCTGGACATTTTATCTGGCCTTTTGTGCAGCTTCTTTTACTTAGCATAACATTTTCAAGGTTCATCCATGTTGCAGTGTATATTAGTACATCCTTCTTTTTTATAGTTTAATAATATTCCATTGCATGGCTATGCCACATTTTTTTTATCCATTCATTAATTGATGGACATTTGGGTTGGCCCCACTTTTTTGTTCTTATGAATGAATAGTCCTGCCACAAATTTTCATGCAAAGGTTTTTGTTTGTGGGAACATATATTTTCAGTTCCCTTGGGTATATACCCAGGAGTAGAATTGCTGGGTCATATGGTGACTCTATGTTTAATATTTTGAGGAAGTGCCCCAAACTGTTTTCCACAGTGGCTGCACCATTTTAATTACTTATACAGCAGGGTATGAGGGTTCTATTTCTCTACATCCTTGCTGACACTTGCTATTTTCCTTTTTTTTTGGCTGTATTGGGTCTTTGTTGCTGCGCGCAGGCCTTCTCTAGTTGCAGCAAGCGGGGACTACTCTTTGTTGCGGTGCGCAGGCTTCTCATTGCAGTGGCTTCCCTTGTTGTGGAGCACAGGCTCTAGGCACGTGAGCTTCGGTAGTTGTGGCATGCAAGCTCAGTAGTTGTGACGCACGGGCTTAGTTGTTCCGAGGTATGTGGGATCTTCCCAGACCAGAGGTTGAACCTGTGTCTCGTGTCTCCTGCCCTGGCAGGCGGATACTTAACCACTGCGCCACCAGGGAAGTCCCTATTTTCCTTTTTTTTCCTTATCTTTATAGCCATCCTAATGGGTGTGAGGTGGTATCTCACTGTGGTTTTGATTTGCCTTTTAATATTCTTCTGCAACATAAATTTGATGTGTTTGTTTTATGAATGTTTCATAATTTGTTTAACCAATTTCTTTTCTTTAACCATTTAGGTCATTTTTACATTTTTGTAACAAACTTTTAGTAATTGAATTTCATCCATATAGGCTTTTGTTTCAATGGATAACTCAGAGGAAGAAAATACAATCAGTGTGTTCACCCAGCCTTTGTACCTGTTCCTTGTCCATTCAGTTTCCCCTGAATTGTGGTGGCATTTGTGGGCTTTTTCAGTGCTCAAGGTACTCACTATACAGAACACACAATCAACGGTGGCCTTTGGCCAGAAAGACTTGATGTCTAAAATTAGACATGCAGAGACTGGTTAGAGGCACAGGGGCAAAGACAGGATCATATTGGATCAACCCTTGATATGATGTGAGGAATATGTGGGGGGGGGGCTGGTTTCAGGGTATGATGTCTTATAAGATGTTGAAGTCTTGAAGATAAATTAGGCATTGGTGCCCAAGATGCATTCTGATACATTCTGTGCTGTGGAGCAAAGTGCATTTCTTGGCTAGGAGATGGCAATGATTTCATCTCATGAAGCTCAAATTCCCACTTCAAGAAAGTGACCTACAGACCCAGGAGTTCAGGAGTCTCAGTGACTTCCCCAGCAGAATATTCTGTGGCTGGTAATCAAGACCGTTTCTGATGCCAGCACAATTCCTACATTCGTAACACGGTGTTGTGAATTGTCTGCCCAACCTTTCATAAGGGTTGTTATGAGGACAAAATTAAACTCTTTTTTTTAAAAAGTGCTACATAAATGTCAGTGGTCTTCATCATCAGAAACACAACATTTTGGTTAAGAGAACGGACTCTGGAGCCAGATTGCCTGGGTTCAAATATCAATTCCAAACAAGTTAATCTCTCTGTGCCTTAGTTTCCTCATCCTTAAAAAAAGGAACTAATAATAGTACCTACCTACCTCACAGGGTTACCATAAAGATTAAATGAATTAATATATATGAACACTTAGTGCTTCACATACAGAAAGCACTCTGGAGAAGTTTGTTAGGCCTTAATGATGAAGTGGCCACAGGGGGTGACTGAGAACGAGAAATCTAAGAAAATTTCACAAATGAATAAGTTGATGGTAGTTGTAGGCAGTAAGATTATAAGTTTGGTCTTGGTCTTAGATTGTTTTGTTTGAAGGGTCTTTGAGCAATTCAAGTGGAGTTATTAAGTAGGCAGTTGCTCTACAGATCTTGCACTTACAGGACAGATCAGAGGTATTTAGATGATAACTGAAACTATGGGTCTTATATAATTGCCTAAGGGTAGAATTGAGAGTTGGAAAATAAGTAGCCTTGAGAAACTCCAGCATTTAATGGCCAACTAGAATATGCTAGATCTGCAAAGGAGTCTAAGAAGAAATGTTTCCTTAGTGAGAGCTGTTTGGATGGAGGAATGGGGGTCGGAAACCGGATTGAAGAGGGCTGGGATATGAGTGGAAATGAAACGGAGATGGCAAAGATAGATGTCTTTTTGAAGAAGTTTGACTATGAGGGGAGAAGAGAGATAGTGAGAAGGAGATAGTGTGGGATGTGGAATCAAGTTATATTTTGCTCTCTTAAGTTGGTTCTCTGCACCGCCTCTTCCTTTCCACACACACACTCACACACTTTAAGAATCATTCACATGGAGCCTGCAACTTTAACAGATCCTGGCTAAGTGCTTCTATAAAGTCTCCAACTGAGGTTGCAACTTATGCAGTCAGTGTACCATACAAGTATAGAGTAGTGGAAAGAGACAATGATATGGAGGGCATTATCCTTTTGCTTGCAGAAACCCTTAGATGGTGTCTCTGGGCAGATGTGCTCATCCTGTGTTTTGATCCATAGGCCTGAGCACAGGGTTCTTACTTAGTTCACTTGAACTAAGTGTTTTGCCAGTTGCTATGCTAGATGCTTGGAATTCAGAAGATAAATAAGATACATATCGTGCCCTTGAGGAACTTACAGTATAATACAGTCTGCCCTCCATATCCATACATGCACGACCCCGCAGATAGAGAGGGCCCACTGTATTCATTGTACTGTGCCTTTTTTTTTTGGCTGCACCACGTGGCATGCGGGATCTTAGTTCCCCGACCAGGGTTCAAACCAGCACCCCTGGTTTGTGCAAGCGTGGAGCCTTAACCACTGGACCGCCGGGGAAGGCTGTACTATGCCAGTTTTATAAGGAACTTGAGCATTTGTGGATTTTGGTATTTGCGGGGGCTCCTGGAACCAATCCCCCATGGATACTGAGGGAAGACTGTACATATATTCCTATTACGAAATGATAAAAATAACCACAGCTTGTTGAAGGCTTGATACGTGCCAGGCATGGGGCTAAGGACTTTGCATATATTCATTATATCATGTAATCCTCACAACAATCCTGCAATTAAGATATTATTTCCTCACGTTATCCCCATTTTTTAGATGAAAAAAATTGAAGCTCAGAAATGTCAAGTAACTTTCCCATAAGTAATTAGTACCTAGTTAGTAACAGAAATGGAATTTGAATCCAGATCTATCTGATTCAAAGCTAGTAGTGTTCGTTACACTACACTGCCCTGCTTCTTATGTTATGTGTGTCATATAAAGATGCTTAGTCCTTTTCCAGTTACTTGTAACGGAAAGACAATTCAAACTAGCTCAGATAAATAGGGAATTTACTGATTCTTATGACTGAAGTAAAATACAGTTTTCAGGTAAAGCTAGACTCAGGCCTTAAGTAATGTTATCAGGGCCTCATCTCTCTCTTCACCTCTCAGCTCTGCAAACCTTCCTTTGTTGGCTTTATTTGTAGACAGGATTCTCCATGGGACTAAATGGATGACTATTGGCTGCCGCAAGCCAATATTATCCTTAGAGCTTATGGTTATAGGGAAAGAAAGCCTTTTGTTTTTCTGGGAGTGCTCTGGTTTTTAAGCCTGCATCGTTGCTTATCATAGGGGCTGAAGATGCAGAATCAGTCCTAGCTGAACCACACAGACCAGGGGGAGGGGGCAGGCTCAGAGCAAAAAGGGTAATATTTGCCTTTATATATTTATCCTTCATGTAAAGTGTTTCACACAAGATATTTCAAATTCACTCAACAGTCTTGAGTGGTTGAGGAAATCTAGCTAAGAATATTGTTCAAAGCCAGGACTGCCACCCATTTTCTTCAGTTTCACCCTCATTGTTCTTTCCTCCGTACCACAGGGTTCAAACGAATGAGTTGTAGGCATGGTCATTTACTCTTTCGTATAAATATGTGAGAAAAGTTATCATTAGCAGTGGAAGATACTTCCTATGTAAAAACATATCCAAAGTTCATTGTAAGCAAGGGAGAGGGTCTTGGCATGAGGGGCTGGATGCGATAAATTGAGAGAAATGATGTACACCAGATGTCTTTATTTCAAGAGTATTAATGTCCTTTTCCTTTGAAGGTACAAGCTGAACTGATAGATATGGCAGATAATGCATTTGATGACGAATACCTGAAATGCACTGACAGGATGGAAATCAAATATGTCCCCCAATTGCTCAAGGAGGAAAAAGCAAGCCTCCAACTCTTGGAAGACGTGTGGGAAAATGCAGAAGCCAAGTGGGAAGCTCGGAAGACTCAGCTCTTTCTCCCTGTGGGTTTTAAGGATAACCATGGAATAGCCCTGATGGCATATATTTCTGAAGCTCAAGAGCAAACTTCCTTTTACCGTCTGTTCAGTGAAGCTGGGAAAATGGCTGGCCAGTCTCGAAAAGATTATGTCTATGGCTTCCAGTTCAAAGCTTTTCATTTTTACCTGACAAAAGCTCTGCAGTTGCTGAGAAGATCTTGTGAGAACAGTTACAAAAATGTGGTGTATAGCGTAAGGCAGACTACTTTATTTACATTTGGAGGACTAAACCAAGTCCGACTTGGCCATTTCACCTTGGCATATTCAACCAAACCTCAAGTTGCTAATGACCAAGATGTTCTGTTAATCATCAACACATGCTTTGGAATTGCCGTTGAAAAATTTTTTGATAAAGAAAGTGAAAGAATTATTTTAATACCTCTGAATGAGGTTTTTCATGTGTCACAGGGTGGGGCTGGCAATAACCTTATCCTTCAAAGCACAAACAAGACCTGCAGCCGTTATGAGTGTGCATTTCTAGGTGGTAAGTGTCTCTGTTCTGTCTGTGCTTGTCTGGGAAAGAAGGAGTGGCACTCTTAGGCCCAGGGAGAGGTCCGGAAGAAAATTGGGAGGTTTTAAAAGGAGACAAAACATTGGTGGTCTCTCATCTAGCTCTTTTCATACTGTTTCTTTTTTCATAATTTAATTGTATCAAAATAATACATTTACGGTATTATTGAAAGTTAAAAAAACAAAATACTAATATAAGGTAATGGTTCTCAACTAGCAGTTTTGCCCACTAGGGTCAGTTGACCGTAGCTGGAAACATTTTTAATTGTCACAACTATCTTTAGTTGCTGCTAGCATCTAGTGAGTATAGGCCAAGGAACAAAACCTGCCTCGCGGCTCTCATTTAACTGGAAGTCTAGAGGTGGGCTGTCCAGAGTCGGTACAGGGGCTCAACTACATCATGAGAAACTCAGACTCTCTGTCGTCCACCAATTTTAGCATGTTGGTTTGTTGATTCATGTTTTCAGTGTGACTGTTGGCAGCTGTAGGCATCAGTCCATGTTCAAGACAAAAAGAAAGGATAGGAGGATGGCAGCCAAATCTGCCTGTTTAATCAGGAGAGTAAAGAAATTCTGAGTAGACTTCTGATTGCATATCATTGACCGGAACAGCTACTTGATCATCTGTAACTACAAGAAAATCTTGAAAAGAGAATAATTAACTTTTTCAGACTCTGTCGTGTAGGGAGGCAGGGGAGAAGGGAATTAGAAGAATCTGATCACCACCACCCTCCTCAACATTTGTGCATTTCCCCTTCCCATTCTCCCAGTGTAGTAAAGACTGGTACTGTTTTGTTTTTAAGTACTACTTTTACCTCAGAGTTATTAGTTGTATGATTTTCTGTTTCCTTAGCTTTTTATATCCCATCAATAATTCACCCCCTGCATCCTTAGAGATGTAAATCTCCTCTTAATACGTTTAGGTGTATCAGATACTCTCTTTTTTTTTTTTTTTTTTCTGGATATATTCCTGGATTCCATCATCTTGCTTTATGAAAATATCCTGAAATCTCTCCTCACTACTATTCTGAGACTTTCTTTTGCTTCTACCCTATGAGGAATCCTCTATATCTTGGATTTCCTTCTCTTTCTTGAATTACTCCTTAGTTTGGAGGGGGTAGGGATTCTTCAGAAGTTTTCTGAGAAAAGAGATATTGAGACAAATTTTCTAAGACTTTGTATACCTGAAAAATCTATCTTTGAGACCTTGAATAATAGTTTGTAGATTTGTATTTTTGTCTTGGAAATTATTTTCCTTGGAATTTTGGAGATGTTCCTTCATTGTCTTTTAGTTTCTGATGCTGCTGTTAAAAAGTGTGAAACCATTCTAGTTACTAAAACTTTGAATGAGACTTGTTTTTCCCTCTGGGAGGTTTTAGGATATTTTCTTTATCGCCAGCGTTCTGAAATTTTATGGTATTGTGCTTTGGGGTAACCCTTTCTCCTTCCTCTTATGAAAATGGCCTCTTGTTGATCTTCTTCTAGCACTATTTCTCTGTAATCTACTAAAGGTGGAATGACAACTGTATAACCATGCAGCGCTGCCTAATGGTAAACATAACCGTTGATCGTTACAGTGCCTCTGAGCTGGGAGGTTGTGAATGAAGTATAAATACCTGGAGGGAAGCCATAGCTTTGGGCATTCTTGAATGTGGTGTGACATACTGAGGTATTCTTCTTGCTGAGTCCTGGAGTATACTCATGGCGTGACTGATATAAGACATGTTGTCTTCTATGTGTGGCATGAGGCTACTAAGCTAGGATAGTTCCTGCACCCACCTGTGTAACCTTGTTTTCTTGTATTTGAGATGTCATTCTGGGGACTGAAGGACAGCCCTGGACTGCTGTGAGGACTTGCATTGAAGGTGTATCTCTCATGCTACCCTTTAATAGGTATGCTGTATTCCCTGCCTTGCATTCTTCTGCAAAACTGAGTAAACTGGTGAGGGGATGCCTTTTGGAGTCTTATGAGTATGATTGTCTAGCTGAACCCAAAACCATAGCTGCTGGTCAAGCAAAGCGAGTATTGAAGTAGGGCCTTGGAAGTGGGATAGACTTTTAGACCTTGACTCAAATGTGCCAGCGCATTATGAGATAAAAAAGAACAGGTAGAGAAGTGCTGATGAGACATTATACCTGTGAGATGGAGTGGGGAGGGGAGCTGGTCCACTTTTGATTTAATGGCAGAAGCTATGTGGCCACTGAGATCCCTGGGGCACAAAATTTAAGGATGTCTTCATGCTTAGGGTCGTATACTTGCACAACCTGCACCTGCATGATCCTAAGAGCGAGTGCCTCCTTAAATTTTGCACTCTAAACACCTCATTTGCCTCACCTTAGTCCTGGCCCTGAGTTGGAAGTTAGACCAACTGTTCTCCTTGAGGGGGCAGACGAAGACTGAAGTGAGCAAATCTATGTTGAGAGGAAAAGTGCCCATTTCCCTCACCCAACCATACATTGGACCTGACCAAAAATGAAGCCGGCTGGAGCCAGCTCATACCAGCTCACAGGAGCTGACTGTGGGCATATATCTCTTGGCAATTCCTCATACATCACGATGGCTTGAAATTGGCCATGGATGAGAGTTATACCATGGACATCAGCAAAGACTACAAATCAGAACCCCCATTCTCCACCCGAGAACCTGTTCAATTTTACCAGCACATTATAGCCAGAAACCCAGTTGCAGCTGGGCTGACAAAATGATACCACTTTTGGTGCTTCTAATGCACTCAGCCAGATGCTATTTGTGGAGGCATTGGTTCTGCAGAAACCCTGGCTACGGTAGCTGCAGTAGGCCAGATCAATCACTCGTATCTGGTTGATGAACAGAGGTGGGCAGTGGAGCCCACAGAGTTCATGTTTGTGAGTAGCATTACGATAAACAAAAGGGGCAGAGCCGCTGGGTTGATTCAGAATGAGCCAAGTCTCAGACCTACATGGGGAAGTCTGTTATGAGCCCAGTGTGAGGAAAGGGGAGGAGAGTGGGCAAACTTCTGCGGGCCTGCCCAGAAAGTCAGGCCGAGGCTACGCAGCAGGTTAATGTTCAAACCAGCCACAAGGGAAAACCTCTGTGGAGGCTCACCTGTACTATTTGTTTGGAGAGCTCTGGCAAAGTCAGGCCACTGCACTTGATTGTGTTGCTTTACCTCTAACCTGGAGTCTGACCAATGTCCTCTGCTGCCATCTGGAGATAACTAATGGGAACTCAGGATCAAAAACACCCTGAAGTGATCATTAAAGCTAGGCTGTTTGAAACACTATGAAGGATAATAACCAGGGGTTTTAAAAGCTCAAGCCAGGAGGATATAATCAGAACCTTGTTCCATTGTGACTGAATATACCTCTGGATGTAAAAAGGCAGCATTTATGAAAGTGATTAAAAAATTATACTGTGCTAAATTTAGTGTGCTAACACAGTCCTGTGCTGTTACTTTAAACCTGCTTGTGATTTTCAAGATAAAAATGTATGTGGGCCTTACAAAAACTAGTTAGCCAAAGAAAATAGTTCAGTTGGTTAGGAAGTGGAGAGGATAATTCCTGGTGGTCAAAGATACTCGTATTAATCCAAGATAATGGGAGTGAGTAAATGGTAACAAAACCCTTGATCCGTCCTTATGGGAAAATTACCACAGGTTAACCTTCTTTTATACTGTTTTTCTAGAAAACTTGATAAAAGTAGAATGTCAGCTGTGTAATCAGGCTACATTCCTCATCGTTTAAAATGACCCCATCTGAAAACTGCACTTGGATTGGGAGGACTATAGATGAATTATAAATACCTGGTAGGAAGCCATAGCTTTGAGATTTCATGCCCCTTACAGTGTAGATATAATATGATTCATTGGAAGAAAACTTATAAGCAGAGAAATAGTAGATATACCTCGTCCCCTGAACTCTCATTATTTTACTGAACAGGCTGGTCATAGATCATCTGGTATTTTGGACAGTATTTCCATAGAGAGGGACCAGACTGTATATATGTAAATATATTTTACACATTAATAGAGTCATGGGGGCGGGGAATATCAGTGTTCCCTGACTGCAAAAGTCATCTTGTTAGAAAGGAAGAGCCCCTGAACTCCAGTGGCTGGTGTTAGTCTATCTTGTTGAGCTTACTCAGACCTGCTGAGCCAACTCTCTGCTAAGCCATCAAAAGGGGGAAAGAAGATGAACCTACAGAGCTATCCAGATTTATTTTTTATAAATCCACCCCTAGCACTTGAGGGCTCATCAAATATAAGTACCTTCATTGGTTCTGATGGACACTCTTTTAGCCTTCCCTGGGAGTAGCGAAGTTTCTGTGTTGTTGTCTGGGATTGGGGATTCAACAAGATTCCGTATAGATAAACCAGATAGGAAGTGACATATCACATATCCATCACCTCGAGAAATTCACATTATGAATCAATGCCTAGAACATTTGGAAGGCTATTCAGACTGTTTATTCCATATTTATAGGAAAAGGGAGAACTCTTCATTACCAACCCCCTCCAGAATTTCACCCACCAGACTTGTTCATGCTGATTGTATCAGACAAGGTTTCCAACCAGAGAAACAGAATCAGTTGTAAGGAATTGGCTTACATGATTGTATGGGCTAGCAAGACAAGTCTGAAATCCATAGGTCAGGCTGTCAGGAAGGGCAGGCTGGAACTCTTGGGTGTGAGCTGAAGCTGTGTCCACAGGCAGAATTTCTTCTTTTGGGAAGCCTAAGCGCTTAAGGCCTTTCTACTCATTGTATCAGGCCCACCAGATTATCTTGGATAATCTCCCTTATATAAAGGTAACTGATTATAGATTTTAATCCCATCTACAAAATACCTTCAAGGCAACAACTTAGATTAATGTGTGATTGAATAACTAGGGACTGTATCCTAGACAAGTTGATACATAAAACTGACCCTCACACCTGTATTAGTTATCCATCACTGCATAACAAATTACTCCAAAATTTAGTGGCTAAAAACAACATTTATTGTCTCATAGTTGCTGTGTCAGGAATCTGGGTTCAGTGTAGCTGGGTCTTTTGACTCGGGATCTCTCACAAGGCTGCAGTCATCATAATACTTGACTGGGGAAGATGTACTTCCCAGCTCACTCACATGGTTGATGGCAGGATTCAGTTCCTCGTGGGTTGTTGACTAAGGCCTTAGTTCCTCATGAGCTGTTGGCTGGAGGCCTCCCTTGTTCCTAACTATATAGGCCTCTCCATAGACTGTCTCACAGCATGGCAGCTGTCTTTTCAGGTGTGAAGTCTTACAGGTAAGGCCCCCATTGAGCCAATAGTTTGGATAAAGTAGTAGGTGAGGCTTTGTACTGTCTAATGCAGAGGTTCTCAGACTTTCTTGGTTCATGGTGTCCTTAGTGTTGTCATAATTTTTTTCAGAGTGTCCCTAGGCTAAAATAAATGCCTAAAAATTCCATTTATTAAGTAAACTCAAACAACTCAATAAGTATTTATGCCCTAATATCTTAGTAGCTGTTTTTTAAGAAGTAATATATATAAAAAGTTTTAAGAACTATTATTTCATTTTTAACCACAGTGACTTGCTAATGGGATGTACATGCCTATTGGACACTGACTGCACAGCTTCTCAAACCTTGGTATCAGATTAGATACCACCTTATTTCCTGATCCACATTGATTTTTCACATATATTTGCTTTTTATCACAACACTTGCTAAAAACCCAGCTTTGCAAATATGTGATGTTATTGAATAGAATGTAACATAACTTTGAAACTGTGTTCTATCTAAAGCTAGTAGTTCATGCAGTGTCTGAAAGATATCAAGTTGGGCTGTGTTTGTCTTGAAATTTTAAAATATCCCTTGGTACCCCTGTGAATTTGCTAGAGTGTGCAGGGACACCTCTACCACTGTTTGGAAACTGCAGGTCTAATGGATGGGCAGCCATTTATTTGCGGAAGTGGCTAAGGCTTTAGGAGCCAGGTTTGGCCCTTAATTGGAGGTAAAATTTCCATGTGACAATGGAACTTTTGGGAGTTTGTCCTACTTCATGGGAATTTAGTTCAAAGAGAACCCATTGCACAATAAGATATTAGGTTGGAGAATCATGACTTTTCTTTTAGTGAGACAGTCTGTCTCATTAGGCCCAGTAACAGGCTAGCAGTAGCAGGGCCTACAAAGGGAGGAGTCCTTGTGTCCAAAAGTGCAGTGGCCAACAAATACTGCTGTAGTCTTGTTGCCAGAAATTCCAATCAGCTATGAGTTTGGTCACAGACATCTGTAATTTCTTGAGATCTGAAGGAGATAGGAACTCCTGGGAGGGCTTTATTTACTGTTGTCTGAACTGCTTCCAAGGCTTCTTACTGTAGAGCTCCCTGCTAAAATAACAACTTACAAGGTTTTCCAGTGTGGCTGGTAGGAATAGTCACTACTCTTCATCCTTTGAGTTCTTTCCCTGGCCTTGGGTAGTTTCCTTAGACAAGTATAAACTGATCAGTACTTTGCTGAGTACTGGAAACCCTTTGAAGATCTCTGGGGTTCTCTGTGCGGCTCCTTTCTCTTTAGTACTCTGTAAAAACCAAACTATCCTGGTATTTTTCGTTTTGGAAAAAGCTTAAACTGGTTAATAGTTATAATACCATGTGAGTTTTCTGTTTATTCTTGAGTTATTTTTGATAAGTTACATTTGTCTAGGAATTGTCCATTTGTCTTATATTTCTAATTTATTGGCATAAAGCTAGTCACAGTAATCTCATGTCTTTTTACATCTGCTGAATCCGTGGTTATATTCCCTTTTTCAATCCCTATATATATTTGTGTCTTCTCCCGTTTATTTCTGGATCAATCTCTTACCCATTTTTAACCCTCCTACTCTTTTTTTATTGAAGTATAGTTGATTTACAATATTGTGTTAGGTTCAGGTGTACAGCAAAGTGATTCAGTTATATATATATATATTTTTTCAGATTATTTTCCAATATAGGTTATACAGGACATTCTGAATATAGTTCCTCATGTTATACAGTAAATCCTTATTGCTTATCTATTTTATATATAGTAGTTTGTATCTGTTAATCGCATATTCCTAATTTATCCCTACCCCCTCCTCCCTTTCCCCTTTGGTAACCATAAGTTTGTTTTCTGTGTCTGTGAATCTGTTTGTTTTGTATATAGATTCATTTGTATTATTTTTTAGTTTCTACATATAAGAGATATTATATAATATTTGTATTTCTCTGTTTGACTTACTTCACTTAGTATGATGTTCTCTAGGTCCATCCATGTTGCTGCAAGTGACAATATTTCATTCTTTTTTATGGCTGAGTAATATTCCATTGTGTTTATACATATACATACACAATGGAATATTATATATATAATATAATACATATATGTGGTATATAGAGATATATACCACATCTTCTTAAGCCAGTCATCTATTGATGGGCACTTAGGTTGTTTCCACGTCTTGGCTATTCTAAGTAGTGCTGCTGTGAACATTGAGGTGCATGTATCTTTTTTTTTTTCTTTAATTAATTAATTAATTAATTTATTTATTTTTGGCTGTGTTGGGTCTTCGTTTCTGTACGAGGGCTTTCTCTAGTTGCGGCGAGTGGGGGCCACTCTTCATCGTGGTGCGCGGGCCTCTCACTGTCGTGGCCTCTCTTGTTGCGGAGCACAGGCTCCAGATGCACAGGCTCAGTAGTTGTGGCTCACGGGCCCAGTTGCTCCACGGCATGTGGGATCTTCCCAGACCAGGGCTCGAACCCATGTCCCCTGCATTGACAGGCGGATTCTCAACCACTGCGCCACCAGGGAAGCCCGCATGTATCTTTTTGAATTAGGGTTTTCATCTTTTCTGGATATATGCTCAGGAGTGGGATTGCTGGATCATATGGTAGCTCTATTTTTTAGTTTCTTAAGGAACCTCCATACCATTTTCCATAGTGGCTGCACCAATTTACATTCCCACCAACAGTGTAGGAGGGTTTCCTTTTCTCTACACTCTCTCCAGCATTTATTGTTTGCAGACTTTTTGATGATAGACATTCTGATAGGTGTGAGGTGATACCTCACTGTAGTTTTGATTTACTTGTCTCTAATAATTATGATGTTGAGTATCTTTTCATGTGCCTGTTGGCCATCTGTATGTCTTCTTTGGAAAAATATCTATTCAAGTTTTCTTTCTATTTTTTGTTTGGATTGTTTGGTTTTTTGCTGTTGAGTTGTATGAGCTGTTTGTACATTTTGGATATTAACTCCTGTCAGTTGCATTCCATAGGTTGTCTTTTTTTGTTGTTGATTGTTTGCTGTGCAAAAGCTTTTATGTTTGTTTAGGTCCCATTTGCTTAGTTTTGCTTTAATTTTTTCTTTTTTTTTGCCTTGGTAGACTGATCTAAGAAAATACTGCTACAATTTATGTCAGAGAATGTTTTGCCTGTGTTCTCTTCTAGGAATTTTATGGAATTATGTCTTATATTTAGGTCTTTAAACCATTTGAGTTTATTTTTGTATATGCTATGGGAGAGTGTTCTAATTTCACTGATTTTTATGTAGCTGTCCAGCTTTCCCAACACCACTTGTTGAAGAGACTGTCTTTTCTCCATTGTATGTTCTTGCCTCCTTTGTTGTAGATTAATTGACTATAGGTGTGTTGGTTTATTTCTGGACGCTCTGTTCTGTTCCATTGATCTATTTGTTTTTGTGCCAATGCCACACTATTTTGATTACTGTAGCTTTGTAGTATTGTCTGAAGTCTTGGGAGGGTTATGCCTCCAGCTTTGTTCTTTTTCCTCAGGATTGCTTTGGCAATTCTGGGTCTTCCATGGTTCCATATACATTTTAGGATTATTAGTTCTAGTATTGTGAAAATGGAATGGATATTTTGATAGGGATTACATTAAATCTGTAGATTGCTTCAGGTAGTATGGTCATTTTAATAATATTAATTTTTCTAATCCAAGAGCATGGGATACCTTTCCATTTCTTTGAATCATCTTCAGTCTCTTTATCAGTGTTTTATAGTTTTCAACATATAGGTCTTTCACCTCCTTGCTTAAAAGTTTTTTTCCTAGTTTTTTTTTTTTTTTTTTTTTGACATGATTTTAAACGGGATTTTTTTTTTTAACTTTCTGATATTTCATTGTTAGTGTAAAGAAATACAACAGATTTCTGTATATCAATATTACATCCTGCTGCCTTGCTGAGTTCATTTATTAGTTCTAATAGTTTTTGTGTGGTATCTTTAGGGTTCTCTATATAGAGTATCATGTCATCTGCAAATAGTGATAGTTTTACCTCTTCCCTTCAAATTTGGATACCTTTTGTTTTTCTTGTCTGATTGCTGTGCTAGGATTTCTAATACTGTGTTAAATAGAAGTGGTGAGAGTGGGCATCCTTGTCTTATTCCTGAATTTAGCAGGAAGGCTTTTAGCTTTGAGTATGATGTTGGCTGTGGGTTTGTTGTAAATGGCTTTTATTGTGTTGAGTTATGTTCCCTCTGTACCCACTTTGGTGAGAGTTTTTATCTTGAATGGATGTTGAATTTTATCAGTTGCTTTTTCTGCATCTATTGAGATGGTCATGTGGTTTTGTCTTTTCTTTTGTTGATGTGGTGTATCACATTGATTGATTTACTTATTTGAACCATCCTTGTGACCCTGGAATGAATCCAACTTAAACATTCTGCATGACCCTTTTTAGGTATTGTTAGATTAGGTTTGCTAATATTTTGTTGAGGATTTTTGATCTATACTCATCAAAGATATTGGCCTGTAATTTTCATTTTTTGTAGTGTTTTTGTCTGGTTTTGGTATCAGGGTGATGGTGGCTTCATAAGAATTTGGGAGTGTTCCCTCCTCTTCAGTCTCTTGGAATAGTTTGAGAAGGATAGGTATAAGTTCTTCTTTATATGTTTGGTAGAATTCCCCAGTGAAGCCGTCCATTCCTAGACTTTTGTTTGCAGGGAATTTTTAAATTACGGATTGGTTTGTTCAAATTATCTGTTTCTTTTTGACTCAATTTTGGCAGGCTATATGTTTCTAGAAACTTGTCCATTTCTTCTAGGTTGTCCAATTTGTTGGCATATAACTGTTCATAGTATTCTCTTATGATTTTTTGTATTTCTGCACTATTGGTTGTTATTTCTCCTCTTTCATTTCTTTTGTTTATTTGGGTCCTCTTTCTTTTCTTCTTGGTGAGCCTGGCTAGAGGTTTGTTGATTTTGTTTATCTTTTAAAAAAACCAGCTCTTGGTTTTATTGATCTTTTCTATTGTTTTTTATCTCTATTTTTATTTAGTTCCTCTCCGATCTTTATTATTTCCTTCCTTCTGCTGACTTTGGGTTTTGTTTGGTCTTTTTCTAATTCTTTTAGGTGACAGTTTGTTTATTTGAGACTTGTTTCTTAAGGAAGGCCTGTATTGCTATGACCTTCTCTTTTAGAACTGCTTTTGCTATATCCCATAGATTTTGTAAGGCTGTATTTTCATTGTCATTTGTTTCAAGGTGTTCTCTGATTTCCTCTTTGAGTTCATTGTCAACTCATTGTTTTTTTTAGTAGCATGTTGTTTAGTCTCCATGTGATCGGTTTCTACCTTTTTTTTCTTTTTGTGGTTGATTTCTAGTTTCATACTGTGGTGGTGAGAAAAGATGCTTGAAATAATTTCTATCCTCTTAAAATTGTTGAGGCTTGTTTTGTGTCCTAGTATGTGGTCTAGTCTAGAGAATGGTCCATGCACCCTTGAGAAGAATGTGTATTCTGGTTTTTTTGGATGTAATGTCCTGTAGATATCAATTAAATCCAACTGGTCTATTGTGTCATTTAGAATCTTTGTTGCCTTATTGATTTCATCTGGAATATCTGTCTATTGATGTCAGTAGAGTGTTAAAGTCTCTTACTATTACTGTATTCCTGTCAGTTTCTCCTTCTATGTCTGTTCGTATTTGTTTTATATATCTAGGTGCTTCTATACTGGGTGAATATGTTAATGAGTGTAATATCCTCTTCTTGTATTGATCCCTTTATCATTATATAGTGTCCTTCTTTGTTTTTCCTTATGGACTTTGTTTTAGTCTGTATTGTCTGATATGGATATTGCTAACCCCGCTTTTTTGTTGTTTTCATTTGCATGAAATACCTTTTTCCATCCCCTCACTTTCATCTGTGTATGTCTTTTGCCCTAAAGTGAGTCTCTTGTAAGCAGCATATTGTAGGTTCTTTTTTTTTTTTTTTTAAATCTGCCATTCTGTGTCTTTTGATTGGAGCATTTAGTCCATTGACATTTAAAGTAATTATTGACAAGTATATATTTATTGCCATTTTAAACCTTCTTTTCCAGGTGATTTTGTAGTTCTTCCTTGTTCATGTCTTCTTATTTTTGGTTTTCTTTTTGTGGTTTGATGGTTTTCTTTTGTATTATGCTTGAATTGCTTCCTTTTTGTTTTTGGTGAATCTATCGTATGTTTTGACTTGTGGTTACCCTTGTTTTCAAGTATGTTAACCCATAACTATATCTACTTGCTTTAGACTGGTAGGCATATAAGTTCAAACACATTCTAAGAGATGTACAATTTTAATCCCCTCCCCCATATTTCATGATTTTGATGTCCTGTTTTACATCTTAATGTTTATGTTTTTGCTGTTAATTGTAGTTATAATCACTTTTACAAAAATTTTCTGGTTGTTTTTTAATCTATGTACTGGCTTATTTAAGTGGTCTTCAATCCTTTTATACACTTGCCATTCCTATTGTGATTTTCCCTTTCCTATAGATTCTTGATTCTTCTCTATTTAGAGAAGACCTTTCAATATTTCTTTTAGGTTAGGTTTAGTATTGCTGTATTCTTTTAGTTTTTGCTTGTCTGAGACATCCTTTATCTCTTCTTCTAGCCTAAAGGATAGTCTTGCTGGGTAGAGTATCCTAGGTTGCAGATTTTCCCCTTTCATGCCTTTGTTTGACTGTTTCTGCAGAGAAATTAGCTGAGAGCTTTATGGGGGTTCCTTTGTAACTGACTCTTTGTTTCTCTTTTGCTGCCTTTAGATTCCTCTCTTTATCTTGAACTTTTTCCATTTTAATTATAATATGTCTTGGTGTTGGTCTGTTTAGGTTCATCTTATTTGGGACCCTCTGTGCTTCCTGTACCTAGATATCTGTTTCCTTCTTTAGGTTTGGGAAGGTTTCAGCCATAATTTCTTCAAATACATTTTTTTTTTTTTTTTTGCCTTGCCATGCAGCTTGTGGGACCTTAAGGTTGGCACGTTTTATATCATCCCATAGACCTCGTATATTGCTTTCTTTTTTTTTTTTTCATTTGTCTTTCTGTCTTTTGTTCTGATTGGGTGATTTCCATTATTCTATATTCCAGATCACTTATTCGTTCTTCTACATTATTTAGCCTGCTATTCATTGCTTCTAGATTGGATTTTATCTTGGTAATTGAGTTGTTTTTGATTGGCTCGTCTTTATAGTTTCTAGTTCCTCATTACAGTGATTCTGCATTTCTATCAATAATCGTTCTTAATTCCTTTAGCCTCTTTATTACCTCCTTTTTGAACTCAGGGTCAAGTAGAGTGGAGAGGTCTATTTCATTGTTTGTTCTTTCAGAGGATTTCTCTTTTTTTTTAATTTATTAAAAAAAATTTTTTTATAACTTTAAAAAATTTGTTTATTATATTTATTTATTTTTGGCTGCATTGGGTCTTCATTGCTGCATGCAGGCTTTCTCTAGTTGCAGTGAGCGGGGCCTACTCTTCGTTGCAGTGTGCAGGCTTCTCATTGTGGTGGCTTCTCTTGTTGCTGAGCATGGGCTCTAGGTGCATGGGCTTCAGTAGTTGTGGTGCACTGGCTCAGTAATTGCAGTTCGTGGGCTCTAGAGTGCAGGCTCAGTAGTTGTGGCGCATGGACTTAGTTGCTCCGCCGCATGTGGGATCTTCCTGGACCAGGGCTCGAACCTGTGTCCCCTGCGTTGGCAGGCAGATTCTTAACCACTGCGCAACCAGGGAAGCCCCTCTCTTGTTCTTTTAACTGGGAGCAGTTCCTGTGCTTTTTAAATTTTACTTAAATTTATGTCTCTATAAATTTAGGAGAAACAGTTATCTACTGTGGTCTTGAAGGGCTGGTTTTTATGTGGGAGCATTCCTGAGTAGACTGTATGAGTCCAATAATTTTGGTGCAAGGGCTGCTTTTGGTATGGATGCTAGCCACATCTTTCCTCAGAGCGTTATCCCCTTGATAGGGCATGTGATTGGTGTTGTGGTGACCAGAGCCTGCACTGGATTTGGGTGGGGCCTCCTCTTTGCTCCATGGCTGTCACAGCCCTGTAGGGGGTTGGGATCTGCTCCCCACTAGAAGCCCTGAGTGTTGGTTTGATAAGGCTCCATTGCCCTTAAGTGTGTGCTCTGTCCCAAAGGAGGTGAGCACTAAATCAAGTGAGGCCCATATGGTCACAGTGAAACTGTCCACTGCCCACTTAGGCACCCATGGTTCTGCCCAGAGCAGTCCAAGGTCCCATCCCTTTTTTTTTTTTTTTTTTTTATAAATTTATTTTATTTTTACTTTTGGCTGTGTTGGATCTTCGTTGCGGTGCGCGGGCTTCCCACTGCAGTGGCTTCTCTTATTGCGGAGCATGGCGTGTGGACTTCAGTAGTTGTGGCGCATGGGCTTAGCCGCTCCGCGGCATGTGGGATCTGCCCGGGCCAGGGCTCGAACCTGTGTCCCCTGCGTTGGCAGGCGGATTCTTAACCACTGCGCCACCAGGGAAGCCCCCATCCCTTTTTTGCCTAGTGCTAGGCTGGTGCTGGGGGCTGAGGTGTTGTGACTGCAGGAATCGAGGTGATTGTGTTCCCACCTGGGACTGGGGCTGCCTCTATGGTAGGGCTCTCCCAGGACCTGTCTGCCCCAAATCCGGCTCCAAGCTGCTGTGTGAGGTGGGCAGAACTGGAGCCCTTCTGCTGGGAAAGGAACATCTGAGTACTCCTCACGTGTGATTCTCTGATGCTGCTTGTCACCTACTGTGCACACCAACAGAGTCCACTGCTGGAGCCAAGCCCTGCCATGCACGCTGACAATGAGCTCTGGTTTGGCCCAGACTACACCCCAGGCCCTTCAGGCTGTTTCTGCACAGCTAGACAGAGTCCTTTCCCAGGGTCCGTCTCCCTGAGTTTCAGTGCCTAGCCACTGCACATACTAGCAGCCCCACCCGGCAGGCCTTTCAGGCTGGGAAGTGCAGCAACATGGAAGCCGTCAACACCAGTCTCTCTCCACTCTGATTGCTAGCAAGCCATAGTAAAGGGTTAGGTTAACTGTTGAGGAGGACATTTAGTATATGAAGAGAGAATTAGTTAAACAGACAGATAAATTTTCTCCTAATTTTTTCAGACTAATCATATAATCATAAAGTGTTAGCTTCATGGGGCAGAGTCAAGATGGCAGTGTGGGAAGATACCGAGTTAGGGCTCCCCACAACTAGGGCGCCTGCTGGCTGCTGATGGGGGACACTGACGGCCAAGGAGATGGGAGGAGCCCCCAAGCGAACTGGTAGGACATGGGGGGACTGAGCGGGGGAGGAGAAGTGGAGGCCAGATTGGCGCCCCTGAGGCCAGGGAGATCAGGAGAGGCAGGTGGAGGGGCCCTCCAGGAGGATTGGGAGAGGAGCAGAGGGCAATTGCCCGCCCACTCGGGCCTGGGGACCCTGCTGAGCTCCCAGGCCGGTCCCCTGCCCTCCAAGGCCCCCCCCCAACCCTGGCCGCATTGGTCCTGGGGGCATAGGAAGGAGGCAGGGGAGATCAGGAGAGGCAGGTGGGAGGGGCCCTTCAGGACCAGAGGAACGGGAGAGGAGAGGAAGGCGTTTGTTCCTCTTACTCGGGCCCAGGAAGCCTGCTGGGCTCCCAGGTGAGGTCCCCCACCCTCTGAGACCAGGGGTGGGGGGCATGCCTGGGCCCCTTCTGTTCCGTTGAGCCTAAGCCCCACCTCCTACAGCCCCCAGGGCCTTTTCCAGCCCTGTGGGTCCTGAGCACTGGCCCCGCCCAATGCCCAAACCTTGCCCTTGCTTAGGCCCCGCCCTCCAGAGCCAAGGCATTTTCCCCCCTTTTTTTTTTCTTTTTTCTTCTTTTCCCTCCTCCCCTCTTTTACTGTTGTGGTACTGTTGTACCTTCTGGTTGTTGTTTCATCTATATTTTTATTTTTATATTCTTTTTAACATATCTGTTAGTTTCCTAGTCTAATTTTATTTTTTACTTTGCTATTGTTCTCTTTTTTTTTTTTTTGCCACCCCACGTGGCTTGCGGGATCTTGGTTCACGAGCCGGGGGTTGGGCGACAGCTCCTGCGGTGGGAGCTCTGAGTCCTAACCACTGGACTAACAGAGAACCTCAGACACCTCAGAGAATATTCATTGGAGTGAGGTCTTACGGAGGTCCTCATCTCAGCACCAAGACCCATCTCTACGCAACAGCCTACAAAATCCAGTGTTGGAAGCCTCAGGCCATACAACCAGTAAGACAGGAACACAATCCCACTCATTAAAAAAAAAAAAAAAAAAAGAGATGGCAAAAAAAAGTCACAGATGAAGGAGCAAGGTAAAAACCTACAAGACCAAATAAATGATGAGGAAATAGGCAATCTACCTGAAAAAGAATTCAGAGTAATGATAGTAAAGATGATCCAGAATCTCAGAAATAGAATGGAGGCACGGATTGAGAAAATACAAGAAATGTTTAACAAAGATCTAGAAGAACTAAAGAACAAACAAACAGAGATGAACAACACAGTAACTGAAATGAAAAATACACTAGAAGGAATCAATAACAGAATAACTGAGGCAGAAGAATGAATAAGTGAGCTGGAAGACAAAATGGTGGAAATAACTGCCAAAGAGCAGAATAAAGAAAAAAGAATGAAAAGAATTGAAGACAATCTCAGAGACTTCTGGGATAACACTAAACACACCAACATTCGAATTATAGAGGTCCCAGAAGAAGAAGAGAAAAAGAAAGGGTCTGAGAAAATATTTGAAGAGATTATAGTGGAAAACTTCCCTAACATGGGAAAAGAAATAGTCATCCAAGTCCAGGAAGCACAGAGAGTCCCATACAGGATGAACCCTAGGAGAAGCACACCAAGACACATATTAATCAAACTAGCAAAAGTTAAATTCAAAGAAAAAATATTAAAGGCAGCAAGGGAAAAACAAAAAGTAACATACAAAGGAATCCCCATAAGGTTATCAGCTGATTTCTCAGCAGAAACTCTACAGGCCAGAGGGAGTGGCAGGATATACTTAAAGTGATGAGAGAGAAAAACCTACAACCAAGATTACTCTACCCAGCAAGGATCTCATTCAGATTCGAAGGAGAAATCAAAAGCTTCTCAAACAAGCAAAAGCTAAGAGAATTCAGCACCACCAAAGAAACTTCTCTAGGCAGGAAACACAAGAGAAGAAAAAGACCCACATAACCAAACCCAGAACAATTAAGAAAATGGTAATAGGAACATACATATTGATAATAACCTTGAATGTAAATGGATTAAATGCCCCAACCAAAACACATAGACTGGCTGAATGGATACAAAAACAAGACCCATATATATGCTGTTAGCAAGAGACCCACTTCAGACCTAGGGACACATAGAGGCTGAAAGTGATGGGATGGGAAAAGATATTCCATCCAAATGGAAATCAAAAGAAAGCTGGAGTAGCAGTACTTGTATCAGATAAAATAGACTTTAAAATAAAGACTGTTACAAGAGATAAGGAGGGGCACTACATAACAATCAAAGGATCAATCCAAAAAAAAAAAAAAAAGGATCAATCCAAGAAGAAGATATAACAATTGTAAATGTTTAGTCACCCAACATAGGAGCACCTCAATACATGAGGCAAATGCTAACAACCATGAAAGGAGAAATCAACAGTAACACAATAATAGTAGGGGATTTTAACATGCTACTTACACCAATGGACAGATCATCCAAACAGAAAATAAATAAGGAAACACAAGCTTTAAATGACACAATAGACCAGATAGATTTAATTGATATCTATAGAATGTTCCAGCCGAAAGTGGCAGAATACACTTTCTTCTCAAATGCTCACAGAACATTCTCCAGGATAGATCACATCTTGGATCACAAATCAAGCCTCCGTAAATTTAAGAAAATTGAAATTGTATCAAGCATCTTTTCTGACCACAACGCTATGAGATTGGAAATCAATTACAGGAAAAAAACTGTAAAAAACACAAATACATGGAGGCTAAACAACCAAGAGATCAGTGAAGAAGTCAAAGAAGAAATAAAAAAATACATAGAATCAAATGACAACAAAAATACAATGACCCAAAACCTATGGGACTCAGCAAAAGCAGTTCTAAGAAGGAAGTTTATAGCAATTCAGTCTCACCTCAAGAAACAAGAAAAATCTCAAATAAACAATCTAACCCTACACGTAAAACATCTAGAGAAAGAAGAACAAAGAAAACCCAAAGTCAGTAGAAGGAAAGAAATCATAAAGATCAGAGCAGAAATAAATGAAATAGAAATGAAGAAAACAATAGCAAAGATCAATAAAACTAAAATCTAAAATCTTTGAGAAGATAAACAAAATTGATAAACCCTTAGCCAGCCTCATCAAGAAAGAGAGAGGATGCAAATCAATAAAATTAGAAATGAAAAAGGAGAAATCACAACTGACACTGCAGAAATACAAAGGATTATGAGACTACTACAAACAACTATATGCCAATAAAATGGACAGCCACGAAGAAATGGACAAATTCTTGGAAAGATACAATTTTCCAAGACTGAACCAGGAAGAATTAGAAAATATAAACTGACCAATCACAAGTAATGAAATTGAAACGGTAATTAAAACTCTTCCAACAAACAAAAGTCCAGGACCAGATGGCTTCACAGGTGAATTCTATCAAACATTTAGAGAAGAGCTAACACCCATCCTTCTCAAACTCTTCCAAAAAATTGCAGAGGGAGAAGCACTCCCAAATTCATTCTGCGAAGTCACCATCACCCTGATACCAAAACCAGAAAAAGATATCACAAAAAAAGAAAATTATAGACCAATATCACTGATGAACATAGATGCAAAAATCCTGAGCAAAATACTAGCAAACAGAATCCAACAACATATTAAAAGGATCATACACCACGATCAAGTGGGATTTATCCCAGGGATGCAAGGATTCTTCAATATACGCAAATAAATCAATGTGATACACCACCTTAACAAATTAAGGAATAAAAACCATATGATCATCTCAATAGATGCAGAAAATGCTTTTGACAACATTCAACACCCATTTATGATAAAAAACTCTCCAGAAAATGAGCATAGAGGGAACCTACCTCAACATAAAAAAGACCATATATGACAAATCCACAGCAAGCATCATACTCAATGGTGAAAAACTGAAAGCATTTTCACTAAGATCAGGAACAAGACAAGGACGTCCACTCTCGCCACTCTTATTCAACATAGTTTTGCAAGTCCTAGCCACGGCAGTCAGAGAAGAAAAGGAAGTAAAAGAATACAAATTGGAAAAGAAGTAGTAAACTGTCACTGCGGATGACATGATACTATACATAGAAAATCCTAAAGATGCCACCAGAAAACTACTAGAAAACGGTATGGAGGTTCCTTAAAAAACTAAAAATAGAACTACCATATGACCCAGCAATCCCACTACTGGGCATATACCCTGAGAAAACCATAATTCAAAAAGACATGTACCACAATGTTCATTGCAGCACTATTTACAATAGCCAGGGCATGGAACCAACCAAAATGTCCATCGACAGATGAATGGATAAAGAAGATGTGGCACATATATACAATGGAATGTTACTCAGTCATAAAAAGGAACGAAATTGAGTTATTTGTAGTGAGATGGATGGACCTAGAGTCTGTCATACAGAGTGAAGTAAGTCAGAAAGAGAAAAACAAATATCGTATGCTAACACATATGTATGGAATCCAAAAAAAAATTGGTACTGGTGAACCTAGTTGCAGGGCAGGAATAAAGATGTAGACATAGAGAATGGACTTGAGGACACGGGGTGAGAGGGGGAAGCCGGGGTGAAGTGAGAGTACCATCGACATATATACACTACTGAATGTAAAATAGATAGCTAGTGGGAAGCAGCAGCATAGCATAGGGAGATCAGCTCGGTGCTCTGTGATGACCTAGA
Source organism: Eschrichtius robustus (assembly GCF_028021215.1). Taxonomy (NCBI): domain Eukaryota; kingdom Metazoa; phylum Chordata; class Mammalia; order Artiodactyla; family Eschrichtiidae; genus Eschrichtius; species Eschrichtius robustus. The sequence continues at coordinate 59,881,021 of NC_090827.1, read as the reverse complement.
GGGGTGGGATAGGGAGGATGGGAGGGAGGTTCAAGAGGGAGGGGATATGGGGATATGTGTATAGATATAGCTTATTCACTTCGTTATACAGCAGAAACTAACACAGTATTGTGAAGCAATTATACTTCAATAAAGATCTATTAAAAAGAAATACATAAATAAATAGTTAGCTTTGGATGGGACTCTGGTGGTCATTTGAAGCAATCTCCCAATAAAAGATACACATAAGGGAACTGAATTCCAGAAAAGTTAGATGTTTTATCTAGAGCTGCTGCTCTTTGGTGACTGTACTATGAATACAAAAATGTAATTTGCTTCCCACTAAATTATGAGTCTGATAGACTAGGAGCTGACAGATTAGAGTACCAGTAGGCACAGACCAATTTGAAATCTTTACTAAGGTAGATTGTGTCTAACTAATAAACTTTATCTTTATGTTTCAGGACTAAAAACTGCAAATTGTGTTGAGAACATGGGTAAGATATGCTCTAGAGTATTATCTCTGTAATGGGAATTTTATCAGTGTTATTTCTCACAGGAATAGGTCAGAGCCACCCCACTGTACTGTCATACTGTCAGCCATTGTCTTCTCAAGGCTGAGTTGTGCTACTGCTACTACCTTTTCAGGGGGAGGGTACAGGAGCCCATCCTAAGCCTATCCCAGCCTTGCCCGTGGCTGTTCTCTCAAGCATTGCATTTGCCTTGGGCATGCAGGGACCATGCCACTCTGACCCTAGCCTATCATTACAGGATTTTGACTCCTGAATACCCCTGCATGACTCCTATGCACAGAGTTAGACTTGTATTCCTTTGTTTTGACATCTTGGGAAGTAATATTTGGGAGACTGATGAAGGATTCCTTCATCAGGGGAAAGACTTGGGGGACAGAACGGTAATGTGGTCTGTTTCCTCTTCCTCAGGGAAAAATAGAATATAACAAAAATAGGCTGTCTTAGAGGACCATGGAAAAGATTTGGGAAGGTAAACAGGAATTCTAAGAGTATTCAGGAACAACATTATCAAATTAGGCTCAACCGATCTGAACCAAAGTTGACAGGAAATGCCTTGGACTGATGCATGCTTTGGGTGCATCCTTTTGAAGATTTATTCAAATAGTTTGAAAATAAGGGTCCATTTCTAGCTGTCTTCCTGGCTAGTTTTTCTTTGAATTCTTCTTAAAGTAATTAAAATGAATCTATATCCATTTATTTTTGAGACTGAAATTTTATATTTCTCATATTGCCATATTTTGCATGTATCTTGACTGAACCTGACATTCACATCTAAGTATAGTACTATGTAATGAAAACATGTTTGTATTTCAGAATATTTTCAACCCTTCCATGTCTACAACTCTGGTAAGTATGCTCTGTTTTTAAAAATAATGGATGTTTATTAGCTACACGGATGTTTAATAGCTCTTTCCTGTTCAGCAAATTCAATTCTTAGCTGAAGAAAAAGAGTACTTTGCACATATGAAGGAGTAACCTGGCAGATATGAGGCGGAAAAAAAGAATCCATTCTGGGGAAATTTACCTCCTTGCAAATGAGAGAGTTGGCTCTCTGGAGATCTGATCAATATGGAAACATTCTGCGGAATAAGGCTGGGCAGACCTGAAGAGCTAGGCACTCTGGACAGGTCTGAGGCCTCTTATGTATAGCTCTGTTTTCAGTCATTGAGATTAGCCTGTGTGACACCAAACATCCAGATGAAAGTAGAAAAAGTTAGTCATTTGCCTTTTTCAAGTAAGGTGATGTTTGGTGTCATTTGACTAAAACATCTGGGTGATTAGATGCTTTCCCCAGCCCCTACGTTTCCACTTATGGTGATGTGGCCCAAATCACTTCTTTGCATTTAAGTTCCTTGTTATGTATTTGGCCCATGTAGCTACAATAAGTTTTTCTTTTTTGAAGAGAGAAAAGTATCTGGCCTTTCCTTAAGTATGCAGTTTACCTGACGTTTGGAAGATATTTCCTGTCCTTGTGTGAAGCATTTCATGCTTAGTAGCACTTCTTATTGGCAGGGCAGCCACAAGTTTTACTGGTCACTTCACAGGGACTTCAGCTAACTCTTCAAGACAGACATTTTTCTAGCTTGTGGAGATCGCTAGGAGACTTACTGTATATAACAGTTTCTCTTAGTAGGAGGGTCCAGGGGAATGTTCCAGCCCAATTAGCCAAGGTGCATTTAGACTGTGGGCGACACTTAAATTTAGTAGCATTAGTTTACTGGATATTATCAAGTGGATCTTTATGGCCATAATTACCTGAAAATAGTTCTGCTCTAACTGTGGTAACTCCCAATTACTTTGTTCTATCATTAAAACTGGTAAGTTTCTTTTTGTAACTTAAGTGAGAAAAACCAGAAACTTGAAGACCCTGGTAAGACATTTTTTATAAACTCTAGGGACTTACATTTGTAAGACAGCTTCCTTAGGGGTGGGAGCAGGTGGGCATGGCATGGTAAGGAAAAGTGGGAAGAAGGCAGAACCCACATTAGCTTACTACTTTGGTATATAAGAGACGCTCCTGAGTTCCAGATATCCTTCTTTATAAGGACGACACAGCAGCTCTGTCTGTCTCCTATCTAACAATCCATAGGTCATCCCAGCGGAGCAGTTAGAGACATGACATAAGAAACTAGTTCTAGAGAACTTACTATTTTCTGCTTTAGGCTAGCTGTTACATGGATAGAGGAAGGTGTGACTAATTATTCCACAAACTCTGTAACATAGGGTGTTCATCAGGAGCATAAAAAATGGCATTTTTTCCTAAATTAAAATGATCTTATATATGTATGCATATTTCTGTTTCTAGCAATCTGAGTAACAAGTGCTATTAGCTATATCCATTTGATTATTTAGTATATTCCAAAGTATGACTCACTCCCAATTTTTTTTGTCTTTCTTAAAAATGATATTCTTCAAGGGTGCTGGGACAGAAACACTCTCATAAATTACTGGTGAGATTATAAGTTGGAACTTTTCTGGAGGACAATTTCAATAGTATGTATCACTAGCCTTAAAAATGTCCATACCTTTTAACCTAGCTATAACACTTTTAGATATTTGTCCTAAGGAAATAAACATAAAAATTTGTGTACAAAATATGTACAGAAATGCTTATGCAGTGTTATGGTAGCCAAAATTTATAAATAACCTTAGTATCCAACAGTTGGGTATTGTTAAATAAGTTATATCCATATAATGAAACACTAACCAATTTAAACACCATGTTTTTGAAAAATATCTAAAGATATGAGAAAGTACTTATAATACAGTGACAATAAAAATAGGATAAAAACAAACTCTACTCAATACTCCGTAATGGCCTATATGGGAAAAAAATCTAAAAAAGAGTGGGTATATGTATATATATAATAGATTTACTTTGCTGCACACCTGAAACTAACACATTGTAAATCAACTATACTCCAATAAAAATTTTTTAAAAGATAGGATAAAAACAGCATATGGAGTATAATATCAAATTTATTTTAAGATGTCAAAAGGTACAAACTTCCAGTTTTAAGATAAATAAGTACAGGGGATGTAAGGTACAACATGACTATAGTTAACAGCTGTATGGTATATTTGAAAGCTGTTAAGAGAATAGATCCTAAGAGCTCATCACAAGGAAAAAAAAAACAGTTTTTCATTTTTTTTTTTTGGTATCTGTATGAGATGCAATAAACTTATTGTGGTAATCCTGTCACAATATATGTAACTCAAGTCATTATGCTGTATACCATAAACTTATACAGTGTTTTATGTCAATTATATCTCAATAAAACTGAGAAAAGTAGTAAAAAATGTGTATGAGCATGTACATATATATATATATATAGCAAAGAGACAGGAAATATACCAAAATATTAAGACTGAATAGCTCTGATATCTGGGATTATGAGTAATTTTTAATAATTTCCTATATTTTTCCAAAGTATCTGTAATTATATTACTTATATAATCAAGAAGTTTCATTTTTAAAAATAAATCATGACAAATGTAGGTCAGAGTCTAAAAAAAAATCAACAAGAGATATTTTGCTTAATCTAGGAGAGTGCCTGGGTCACTGGCCATAGTTCTCACAGTAAGTCAGGCACCAGTGGGTTAAATCTCTTTCCCTTTTACCCAAAACTCTAAAAGCTTTGAGAGTGGGTCATCTCTCAAAGCTTTTAGAGTTTTCTACCGTAAATAGCTATGTAAATATAAGGTTAAATTTTCAAGCTTACTGCGTTTATCACTAAACATTTCCTATTCTCATCTTCAGGAATGGAAAGCCAGGAGTCCACAATCTTACCTGGTAAGTGATATTTTACTTACTCTCAGAGACTAGCTACAAGGTTAGAAGGAGGCATGAGGACTCCTAGAACTAAGGACATTACTGGACATGGAGAGTCTGAGGAATAAGTTAAGTCAAAACAGAGGGACTCTAGTTATTGAGAGCTTATTATGTTCCATGCAGTAATGTCCTAAGCAGTTTTATAATGTATCACCTTTAATCACCACTTACTACAAACCTACAAGGTATTTCTTTTGAGTAAATAAGGAAATGAAGGTCAGAGGGATTAAGCCTGCCCAGTCATAGAGCTAGTAACTATAATGACAATAGAGCTAAACCAAACAGAGTCTTGGACCCAGTACTATTTCATTTAAAAACCGATGTACTAGGACTGACTGCCTTATGAAGATAAGGTTGGCCAGATAATGAAGTTCTTGAAGTCCACCATAAGGAGTTTGGGCTTTGTCCAGTTAGAGAATGAACAGCAATTGAAAGGTGTTTTTGTTGTAACTGTTTTCTTTTTCCTTTTTCGGTGGGGGGTTGAAGATGGGGGAGGTATAGACCAAAGGGAGCATTAACATTGCAAGATAGTCGATTAACACTAACCAATATTCATTTCTGTCTTCAGGTATGAAGAGCCAAGAAGCCACCCAAATACCTGGTAAGACAGCTTTATTTACTTTCTTGGCCAAAGTATGAGAAGAGAAGGATCCCCCCGTGTATTAAAGAGAATATGAAGAGTCATGAGATTATTATTCATTAATATTTCCCTTACAGCTGCCTGTCAGTCATTCTACAAAGATTTAGCTGGGGAAGAGAGTAGAAAAGTACCTTTCCTCCCTAGTGTTCAAGCCTTCCTGGAGCAGGAAAGTTAGCTCTGCTGGGGGCATGGCTGAAGGCAAGGCTGCTGGGACCTGGATGCATGCAGCCCAGCCTTAGATTCTATAGCTAAAGGTACTCAATAGAAACTTCAACTTCATGCAAAAGCTAACTGCTAGCTTTGGCTAATAACATCTCAGCATCTAGGATCTCCAGGTAACTAAGCATAGTACTCTCCTGGCATAGAGGCAGCCTTAATGAGGCACCATGGCAGAAGTCTCCTCTGAATTTGGCATGGATTTGCACAGTGAGGGTTCATGTAGCCAGAACTTTCAAGTAAAAAGCCAGAAACTACAGTGCCGTGGGACCTTTGGTGCTTGTATCTCGTGAGTTCATGAAACAAGAAGGAGTTTGGAAAGTGTACTCACAGGAACAAACTGCAAGTCACTGAAAATTTCTTTCTCATTTAGGAATGAAAACTCCAGAACCTTTTTCACTACCTGGTAAGCGATGTTAGGCATGCTGGAGAGGAAGCTGCCAATCTGGGGAGTATAGATATAATTGTCACCATTAGATACGCAAGGAAGGCTAAGTACTTTGCACAGCAAGATCACGTGAGTGAGTGAAGGACCCAGGTCTCTTACCTTATGGCCAAGCACCTGTTTCTTAAAACTTGTGGTTCCTCTAGTGTTTTTCCAGTATATTTATCATGACACATTTAACCTACCTTCAAGATATAACCATGAAAGCAGGTATTTAAAAAGTATGAGGCTGTTGCTGAGGGCGGGGCCTTGAGTTTCTGTGGCCAGAGAAACTGAACAGTGTGACTCCTGTCAAGTCAAAAGGGCCTCAGAACTCACGCTTACAGGGGAGGAAAAAAATGAAAAGGCCCTCAAACTTAATTTTTTTCCTGAGACAAGGAGAAGTTAAAAAAAAAAAAGTGGACATTGTCTAATATTTTACCAGAGAGCTATGGACAGTAATAACACTTCTCTAGGCCTCAGAATTGTCATCTTTCAAAGGGGGCTAACACATGTCATGTTACCTTGCAGGGATATCTGTAAGGACTATAAAAACACAAAATCTCAGGGTGCAAACCCCTATCTGATGGTTCAGTCCTGCTTCCGAGTTCATGTAGTGTTTTGGAAATAATTTGTGTTAGGTTTTGTTATTATGGAATGATCATCTGTTAAGGAAATTAGATTGTTGGCATCTGCGAAATGACATCCATCCACACAGTACTGAGCTTTGCCTCGCATTGCTGCCTTTGGATATTGTGTGCTGTGTACAGAAACAGCCATTCCCAGTTCATGATCTAAAGCACTGACAGACCCAGAGAGAGAGGTTCCGGCAATACTTTTATATTCACCCAGATTTGAACTGTTGGACTTATTTGGCCGTGACTTTGAAGTGAACCTCTAATGAGGCTGATGACACACTTTGTGTGTCTACATCTCTTCAGCTTGCTGGAGCTGAGTTTGCACAGTACTCTCGCTGGCACCTTACTAGGCGCCCCGGTTGCCTGAAAGGCAGCTGCGGAGCAGCATGTGGAGGATGGACACGGTCTGTGTGGACAGACAGACCCAGCTTCATGAAGTCTCTCCTCTGCCATTTTCCTCCGGCTAACTTTGTGTAGAGGTAACTTTATTTCACTTTTCTGCACCTCTGCTCCCACATCTGTAAAATGAAGAAAATTTCTGTCTTGCAAGACTGATTAAAATCCTAATGAGATAAAAGTACTGGCAAAATGAATGGTGCCTTAAAATAGTAGTAAATGGTAGACGCCTTTATTATTATCTGAAAATCTTTTTTTCATTTAGGAATAAAAATGTTACAACCGGGTGAAAAACCTGGTAATAAATTCTTTACTGGGGGTGGGGCACCATGGGGTTCTGAGTCCTTTACCATAATCGTTCAGTTAGCTCCATCTTAAGGGGGATGGGGAGGGGACACTTGAGCTGTACAGCTTCTGACACCCCAGGCTGCAAGTCAGAGGGGGAAATGTTGAGAACTCCTTTCAGTGTGTGCAGCAGACTGCTATTATGGCTGCCCGGGTCAGGCAGAGAAAAAGGCAGTTGACGTGAAACTGGGACAGTTGGCTTCCCGCTGCGCCTGTCTATTCCGGAATGGGACAGGAGGCTTCCCAGGGTGCGCAGGCTGCCGTGAGAGAATCTGTAGTCACAGGAATAGCATCATCAAAGAGGTGTGTGTGAGACCCGTACAGTGTGGGACCATCCATTCTGCGCTCCTTAACTACACTCTCCATGTCCTCCAACAAATAGGCCACTCAGTTTTGCTGGGACTGTTTTGTATCGTGCCCTCTCCTAGAAAGCTGTGTGTACTGCAGGCTTTTTAAAAAGTGGTGTCAAAACATTTACACAGGATCTCATAGAATCCAATAAAAGAAATATTGTTATCACCGTTTCAGAGATGGAAACATGGAATATAGGAAGTTAAGGGACCTGTCAAAGGCTAGAATGAGACAGTCAAGACCCAAACTTTTCAAGTTTTATTCATTTTCTGTCACATGACACTTGTCTTCCAGCTAGATGTAGTTCTAGAAAATACTCCTCTAACCTGGGATCCTAGAACTGGCATTTGGCTTCACAGCTGTCAGAATATGGCAATATTGTAATATTTCAAGGTTAACACACTTGGAGTTAGAATAGCATAGTAAGTAAGAGCAGAGGGTTTGAAAGCAGGCATTGCTACCACTGATTACCTCTGTGATTTTATGCAAGTTTTGGGGAACCTCTGTATAATATGGGTAACTCTACTACCTACTAGGAGTGTAACAAGTAAAGGTAATAATGTACATAAAGCATTTGGTCAATGCGTGACACACAGTAAGCATTCAATAAATGATTAGTGTTATGGTTGTGCTTGGGAATCTGAGTTCAATATGTAGAAAAAAGACTTTTCTGTAAACAAAGTTTAACCTTTCTTTTAATGGAAACACACACATGGTAAAAAATTTCAAAGCATGCAAATGTGTAAACACTGAACCCTTCCCCCAGTCCCACCTATACCTCTAAAAGTAGTGCCCTGCCCCTCAGTCCCACACGCAGAGATAACCAAGTTTGCTTAATCATTTAATCAGATTTTTCTCTTTGGGATAAATCTGTGTACAATGCAGTCAACTCAAAATCTGTTTATATTTTAAAGACAAAAGTCAAGATATCGACAGTCCTAGTAAGAAATATCTCATTTCCTTAGTTGATAAATATCTGTTTCTGCAATATAGAAAAACTGAGAAATTTATTTTCTCTTAATAAACGGAACAAAATCTCGAGTTTAAAGCATCATAACAGAATATAATGTCATATCCAAATGCTTGTATGTGCAAATGGGGGGGGGGTCAACTTGATTTTGCTTCTTAAGCACTCATTTTCAACTGTGTATATAGACTGTACTTTTTCGAGCAATGGTTCTCAACCCTGCAACCCAATTCTCTCTTTTTAGAACAAATATTTTATAAAGGTATCCTGAAATAAGATTCATAAATAAGTCCCACTTGCACCATAAAAAAATCAATATAATGTCCTAACTATATAACAAAATTATATACATTTCAATATGTAAATGCCTAGAAGACGTCATGAAGTAGTCAGATTGTATTTACTTACACAGAGAAATCTGGATTTAAGAGAGGACTGGAAGCTATTCTATGCAAATATAAGAAAATGAAAGTGAAGAAATACCATGGGCACTAGAAGCCAATATTTATTAAAACTATCCAAAACTATTTTGCTTATATGTAAAACTTAGGTTCTGGGTTTGAGCATTATAAATAGGTTTTTAACATATATATATGTCTAGCAGTGCATTTGAAATTTATGTGCAAGTGGGTCGATTTTTCCTTGTGCAAGACTGTCGAGAGCACTGCAGGATACTAGCCCTCTACTTCCACCCCAGTGCTGTGACAATCAAAAATATACCCTGACAAATTTCCGAACTGCCTTAGGGGGCAATACAGCCCCCTTGAGAACCACTGCTCTCTAGTAACAGACTAATGCATGAGTGCATCTGCTTGTCCATTTCCCCCACCTGTATACATATAACTGCACGTTTATAATTATAGCAAGTAAATTTATGAGTTGAAGGTTTTTATAACATTTACTAGCTATTTCTTTTGGTTTCACTTATGTGAGTGGTGATCCCATTTGGATATTTCCAATCAGTCTTCCCTTGTACAGTCTAAACCAAAACACAGCCAGAAGTCAGATATCTGAGTTAAGGGCAGTGTGAAACAGACCATCCTGAGATGGCTGGACTCCACTGTCCCTCTCTCCACTAGTTCAGGTGAAAGGGAAGCAGTTTTCTCCAGAGCAGTGTTTTATGTATAGAGGGAAAAAAATTTTTTTTATCAGCTTGCAGGGCTGTTTAAAAAATGCAATTTTTTTTTACACTGTAACATATTTTACACTGTAAAATATTACACTGTATATTGGTAGAATATGCATATGAAATATACTATCTCGAAATAGAAAAGACACAGAATTAAACTTTATCTTGCATATACAGAAAACGAAAATTTTAAATTGCCAAGAAATTCTAGAGAACTTGAACAAAAAATTACCTTGTCTACAAAGATAATAAAAAGCCTGTGAAATCCTAGATAAAACCTAGATCAGCACACCCTGATGATATATATGAAAATATAGCCCCATATCTGTAATGAACTATATCTAAAGTTGTCCTGGTTAGAATTACTTCATGTAAGTTTCTAACTCAACCTGAATGTTCACATATTCAGGATATACGGTGTAGGTGGATGAAACTTGATACTAAAAATAACATATGTCAATGACTATGTGTTCTCATTAACAGCTCCAGCTCCAGCTCCAGCTCCAGTTCCAGGTCCCAAAACCCATACCTCTGCATCTTCTGGCAAAATGCTCCTTCCACCGTTTGGGACGTTCATCATCTTAATCAGTGTTTCTGCTATAAATCTCTGTCGCTCTGTAGTCTGATACATTCTTTTTAATTTTTTTTTTTGGGGGGGGGGCGTGCTGATTTATTTATTTATTAGACTCGAGTGCTTTAGTACAGAACGGTACAGAGATGTTTGTGCTTCAGTACTTTCAAACACTGAGATTCTGATAATTTCAAGGTAAGCAAGTTTCAAGACAGACTAGCTTTTTGATACATTCTTTATGACTTGAAATATGCTACAGGCATCCCACAGAAATCATCAAAAGGAATGATGTATTTTTCACTTGTTGGCCAAAGTCATTTGATAAAATGAGAATTACATATTAATATAATTAGCAAATTCAGGTAGCTGACCCAGATGTCATAGAATTCATTTTTCACTTATTTCTATATTAATCTTACGATTGCAAAAAACTGTACACTTTTGATTTAATTCAATAAAAGACTAAAATTATTAGCTATAATTTCAGTAGAATTGCTAGATATTAAAATGTCAGTAATGCTAGTGGTTAACATGAATTTAATTCCTAGTTAGAATTTAAAGGTGTTCTACTTATCTTTAAAGGATCAAACTTTGACTTCAAATAGTGTATTCTTTCAATCTCTTCATTTTCCTTCTATATATGAACACCTTATATTTTTATAACCACAACAGTTTACCAAGTATTATTTCACATACGTAGTCCCTAACTTGAACCTCATGTTAACCCAGGAAGGCAGACAGTACTGAATGAATATGTGGGCTCAATAAGCAAGGGAAATGAGTACAGTACAGTAGTCTTTTCCCCCAGGTATTGTGCTGGTTGAATAGTAATTGATTTAGGCATGGGCTTTGGTAACTGGCACTTGTTTACACTGCCAGTGTTTCAAAAAAGGACTTAAGGCCCCTTTCAGAGATTCAGAAAAACTACATGAAATCTAAACTAGGTGTTTGTTAGGGGTTCAGTGTGCTTTAATTCTACCATTTACCTCTCTTCATGTTCAGAATTTTGAGTGGACTTACTTACCACAAGAACCATTAGCCAGTTCACAGAACGTCTATAAATTGTGCTGGAGAACACAACTTAGTCCAGAGGCCAAAGTTGGTCTTTTCTTCTCATTTCCTCCCAAATCTAGAACTTGGTTATCAGTTGCTTGGAACACAGCTCAGGTACAGACCAAGTCCAGTTATCTAACCAGCTACATGAACAAGGACCACAGGCCTTGCCTTAAACGTGTAGTCACCAGCAGGATCAAAACTTGGGAGGCTAACTGGGCCTGTCTTTAAAAGGCAGACCCCCGAGCCCTATCTAGGGCTTGTGAAATTAGAAACCTAACAATATGAGAGGACGAGAAATGACAGGCTAGAGAAGTAAGCATGGTATGTATGATTAGCCATCTGTCCAACAGAGAATGTGGCTCAATGAGTAACAACAGTTCTCATCTATTAGATCACCAGCTCTTCCTACAGTAAGAGGGTGTGCACAGGGCGAATGTGCTCTTCCACATTTGGCTACATGGATGAGAAAGATGAGCGGTGTTATAAGAAACAAACAGCCCCGTGAGCCTTGTTTGTGTCTCCTACACAACCGTTAGCTAGCTGGTCTGCATCGTGACAGATTCCTTCAGTGGGCTCTCAGAGCGAGGCCTCTGGATAATACCGTGCACCACACTCCTCGCCATCCTCATAATACACACGGTGGCACGGTTCATCGGGCTGTTTCTTTTAACACCTCTCATCATAAGACAAAGCATTACGCAGAAATGCAGAGTTAAAGCATTCCAAGAGGGGCCAACATGATGCAGCCCAGGTGTGCAGTTTGTAGTCAGAAAAATTGTTTAAAATTATCTAGTTGTTAAAGAAAGAATCACTATTGCACATTATCAATCATGTCTAATTCAGATTTTCCGGTGTTTTCAGGTACTAATGATGTATTAGAGAATTCTTTATCCCGGATGATACAGGAAGTAATTTTTATTTGCTGTACCCTAGTCAAAATATATCAGGATTGATATACTTTCCTTAGGAGGGTAAAGTCAGACTTAAGTCCAGGTTAAAACTGAAATTCTTGAGCTGTGATTATGATTTAATATTTGTGTGGACATGAATGGTCATTCTCCCGGAGCCAAATAAACAAAGCACCAGACCGAATTATATAAAAAGTAATTATAATCAAGAATTTATTTATAACTTTTCATCTTTTTTAGAAATAAAGAGGTTTAAAAAAAAGTTGTAAAAATGATAAAATGTAATTTTGTTATATCCTAATTGCTTAGGTGTGTTCTGTAAATTCCAAATAAGTAAAATAATATAAAAATATATTTTCAAATCTTTATAGAATGAAAAGAAAACCACATTAATCATTAAATACTCTTGGATTTTCTTTACTCCTCCCACAGATGAATTCACAAATATAAAAACTGACATACATTTACATTCTGAAGTACAAATCTCCAACAGCCAAGTAATTATACAGTTTGTTATGTGCAAAGTAGACATTTCCTATTTATTTACTTGCTATGGAGAGCAGAATACAGGCTCAATGGAGAATAATCATTAAACACTGATTATTTTTAAGAAGAGTGCTGTTGTAAAAATATACAATAGGAAATATTTTTGGTAATTATGTACTTCTTTTTTAAAGTAATTACAGCTTTTAGATGTAAATCTTTCAAAGGCTATCATCTCTGAAGAGCAGTGAAGTGACAGTTATTTCAGATTTGATGAACAATAATTTGTCAGGAACCTTCTCAAAAACCAAGTCAGGAGAGAGGATTGTTTTCTTTCTTTTCCCCTCCACGTGGTCAGTTCCATTCTTAAGGAAGGCCTGATATAACAAGAAAATGTATTTCACAAACCTTTAACACAAGTTTGTGAACCGTCAACTGAAGACACCACCTCTGATGTGGATGGTTTCATTCAATCCATGTTCTACCAACTTGATATCTTCTAAGTCATCTTTTATGATGCTAATCAAGTGGCTAAGGCCTTCCTGTTGTTGTTTCAAATGCTAGAAGGAATTTAAAAAATATCAATGTATTTATTAAACTGCACGCTACTCACAGGAAAAAGGCTATTTTTCACTATTTTACCAGCAACACAGCACTTAGTGGCTGCTCTCATTATCTGCATATTTAAACATTTGTACTATATCTTTTGCTAACACTTCTAAATACGGTAAAATACTACTGTAAAAAGCAATAAAATCAAATATACAATGAACAATATCTGTAACAGAAATTTTACAAAAGGTGCAGAGTTTTAAAGGTTCCTTTTATCAACCTTTGATAAAAAACAAAGGTATATTAAAACAATGCAAGAAGGTACTCAAATATAGATGACTAGCAAAATAATCATTCTGAAAACTGAGGATTTCCATGTTTTAAAGTACAAAGTATAAACTGATGATAATGGTGATAACTACAATTGCTAGCATTTTAAAGAGTCCTTCCCAGATGTTAAGGCAACTTGAAGAGTTTCATGGGTATTAACTCATTTAAAATCCCTTTGAGCACACACTTTGGGGGTACCATTATTACCTCTTCTCTACAGATAAAGAAACTGAGATACAGGTGATGAGCCATGATGCTTCAATTCCAAAACAAAATACTGCTTTTCATCGTTTTAGGTAGGTGTTTATATTATTCCCAATTTTACTGCATACATAAACTCTTTTATATAGTTCTTTATTCTAACATGCTGGAATCTTTCTCAGTTAATTTTATTGTAAATATGAATATCATCAAGTGTATGTATGCTTTTCGAGAACCCAGGAGCCAAACTAGTTTTTAGTTGCATATAACGGCAATATCCATTCTAAAGCACATAATAAAATCAGATTTGCTGATGACATTTATAACTACCTAACATCCTCAGGTCACACCAACCTGCCACGCCAATTAATCCTACCTCATATGTTCCACAAAGTTTACCATCTTAATATATTTTTTTAGACACAGTTAATGGTTGGATAACTTTTATTAAACCAATCTATATTTATACTAATGAAACGAAGCTAGAGCAGTACGTCCCAACTTCTTCCTTGAAAATGAGCCTTAGACAAGTGGTTGGAGGTTTTGGCTACCCCAGTCTACACCCAGGTCCCCTGAGGGCTGACAGGATCAGTAACTCTACATATTTATAATTGATGTGTGGCATCATATGAGTTGGGAATATGTGACATAGAGCAGTTACTTCTGAAACTTTAACTGTGCATACAAATCACTCTGTGATCTTGAAAAATGCAGCTTCAGGAGGTCTGGCGTACGGCCTGAGCGTCTGCATTTCTAACGACCCCCCCAGGTGCTGCTGCCGCCCACACACAGCAGCAGGGTCTAGGGCACTTCGGTTGTCTGTATTACCCCTGAATTCATCGATTTGGGGGACAGGGGAAGAGAACGATAACCTTTTTTTTGGTGGGAAAATATACATAACATGTCCATTTTAACCATTTTATGTCCAGTCCAGTAGCACTGAGTAAATCATGTTGTGCAACAATCACTACCATCTATCTGTAGAACTTTTTCATCTTCTCAAACTGAAATTCTGTACCCATTAAACACTAGCTCCCCATTCGCCTTCCCCTCAGCCCCTGGCAACTACCATTCTATGGTAGTCTCTATGAATTGGCCTACTCTAGGTACCCCCTATAAGTGGAATCATACAACTTTTGTCCTTTTACACTGGCTTATTTCACATAATGTAGTGTGTGCATGTGAGAATTTCCTTCCTTTTTAAGGCTAATATTCCATTGTATATATACCATATTTTGTTTATTCATCCATCTATGGACACTTGGATTGCTTCCACTTTGGCTACTGTGAATAACGCTTCTATGAACCTGGCTATACAAATAATCTGTTCGAGTCCCTACTTTCAGTTCTTTTAAGTATGCACCCAGAAGCAGAATTGCTGGACTATATTGTAATTCTATGTTTAATATTTTGAGGAACCATTTTTCACAGTGGCTGCATGCACCATTTTTACACTGCCGCTAGCTATGCACAAGGATTCCATTTTCTTCACATCCTCTAAACCCTTGTTATTTTGTTTTGTTTTTGTTTTTGTTTTTTTTTTTTGGATAATAGCCATCCTAATGGATGTGAAGTGGTGAATTCACCTTTTTAAAAGGTGACTCTAGTGCAACACTTACCTGCTTGATTTCTCGTAACAGATCTGCATCTATGTAATATCTTTCTTCAGATTTGACTGCTCCAAAATGATTCTGCATCCTGATTTGGGACATCAGTTCATTCAGTCGGCCCTAAAAATAATACAGAGTTGAGGGACTTCCCTGGTGTCATGGTGGATAGGACTCGGCACTCCCAATGCAGGGGGCCTGGGTTTGATCCCTGGTCAGGGAACTAGATCCCACATGCATGCCACAACTAAGAGTTTGCGTGCCACAACTAAGGAGCCCGCCTGCCACAACTAAGGAGCCAGCAAGCCGCAACTAAGGAGCCCGCCTGCCACAACTAAGACCCGGCACAACCAAATAAAGAAATAAATAAATAAATAAAAATACTGAGTTGCATTACAACTGCTCACAACAGCAACCATTTCTAAAAGAGAATGTTTTATTTTAAAAGGATAGGTGCTACTCTAATTAAAGGTGTCAATTCTCCCTCTGTACATTATTTGAAACACTAATACAAGGCCAAAACATCATGATTAAGAGTCTACTTTAGAAAGGAAGTTTTGATTAAAGAGAACAAATACTTAATAAAAAACAAGTATACAAAATTCCTCTTTTTGAAGACCAAGTAACATTTCTCTGCAGATCCACCTGAAACAAATTCTAGTTTTATGGTCTTATAAGTGCTTACCTTAAACTGAGTAGGGGCATTTAGTTCACACTGAATTGTATCTAGCTGAACTCGCAACTGCTCTTCATCAGCCTGGATGGCATACCCACTCTTCCTCTGAATTTCCTGTTTGATTAGGACCTATACAAAGAAAACCCACCAATAACGATAGAATCATCTCTTTTCAGTTATGCAAGTAATTTTATTACACATCAACTGTTGAAAGAAATTAGCTGAATACACTAACAATAGTTAGAATCATTAACAGTTCAAGATTTGAATTGTGTTTGCCCATTTTTATTAGGCAAGTTACATTAATTTGTTACTTTTAATGACTACATAATTTTCATGCATTATTAATCAATAAACTCAAGTATTCTTATGTTGAGGGGCATATATTTTATTTCTAGTTTTGACACTATGAACAATGCTGTAATAAACATTTTTGTATATGTATCTTTATTTACTGGTATAGACCCCCAGGAATGAGATTGCTGGGTTTAGAAGTGTGTGTGTTCAGTCTTTAGAAGCTGCTAGATTGCTTTCCCAAAGATCCTCCTGATGAGTGTTAAAGAGATCACACAAATTTTTTAAAAAACCTGCATTCCCTTGAATGTGTTTGTTTTTTTTGGCCGCGCCACTTGGCCTGTGGGATCGGCTAGCAGGATCTTAGTTCCCTGACCAGGGATCAAACCTGGGGCCCCTGCAGTGGAAGCGCAGAGTCATAATCACTGGACCACCAGGGAATTCCCCCTTTGAATGTTAAAGGACCGTCTTTTAACGGTTAAGAACTACTTTGCATCTGTTCTTCTGTGAACTGCCTTTACACATTCTTTGCCCGTATTTCACTTGGGGTTTTTTAGGTCAAATTATAGGATCTCTGTATAATACAAACACTACAACTGAAATCAGTGCTGTTTGCAAATTCAAATTTTTCTTTTTCTGAAATCACTTGACTATTGACAAATGGCTTCTGTTACCTTTTACTATACAAAGTTTTCTAATTCTTACATCGTCAATTTTGTTTTACAGTTTCTGGCTTTCTAGCTAAAAGTCTCTCCAGTCCCTAGGCTGTACATGCAGCCTCATTAATTTCTTAGAGTTAAGTCTTTAATACATCTTATTTTTGTATATGGTGTGATACAGTGGTCTAATTTTATTTTCCAGATGGATAGCCAATTACTCTAGCATTACTTATTAAATAAACCTACGGAATTGAAATACCACCTTTGTCATATTAAGATACATGTGCATCTATTTCTGGATTGTCCATTCTTTTCTATGGATCTTTATATCCAATCCTACACCAATCCCATATTGATTTGATTACAAGAGCTTTAAATAGGTTCTAAAATTTGATAAGGCAAGTCCCCTTCACTATCTTTTTTGTTCCCCCCAGAAGCTATTCTCAAAACAGTTATCTTTATTTATGAACTGAAAGATTTTAATCAATTTTTTTTAAAGTTGTAATTCATTTTAAAATTTTATAAAGTAGGTATTGTCTTCTCATCTAAGAATATGGTTTATCTGTCTATTTGTGAAAACCTTAATTCAGATTGTATATTTTCCTCAAATTTATTCCTAAGTATTTTACAGTTTTTTCATAATAGTGAATGAAATATTTTCCTATTTCCATTAATAGTATAAAGAAACACTGATTTTTGTACATTTACCTCACATTGAGCCATCTTGCCACATTAATTCTATAGTTTATTTCCTTGGGTCTTCTAGATGTACGATCATGTCATCAGCAAAAAGAGATGATTTCTTTTCAGTGTTTATACTAGTTAACTGCCGTGCTCATTACATTTATGAAAACGTGTATATTTTCCATGTGTTGCTATGATAAATTATGTTGATAGATATCCTGTTATAAAACCAACCCTCCATTCCTGAAATAAACCTTACTCAAAGTATATTCCTTTAGAATTTGATAAATAGCTGGATTCTCTTTACTTATATTTCATTTAGAATTTCTGTACTTGTTTTCTTTGGTCAGATTTATTGAGGTATAATCCACATACAACAAAATTGACCCTTTTTAGGTGGACAGTTCTATGTATTTGGACAAACACAAGTTACCATCACCACAGTCAAGATACAGAACATTTCCATCACCCCAAAAAGTTCCCTCCTGCCTCCTGGAGTCTCCTCTCCCTTACCTCCTGCTCCTAGCAACTACTGATCTATTACCCACCTCTAGTTGTACTTTTGCATGAATCATATAAATGGAATCATACCATATGTAGCCTTTCAGTCTGGCTTCTTTTGCTTAGCATAATTTGCATCTCTACTAGAATGATCTGTTTATAAATTTTTGTTTTGGGGTACTAAAAACAGAGATGTAAAATGCTGCCACTGCTCTGAGAAACAATTTGGTAGTTCTTCAAAAAGTTGAACATGAGTTACCACATAACCAAGCAATTTCCATCCTAGGTTTATGTATCCAAGAGAAACAAGAGCATACATCCACACAAACACTTGTACACAAGCGTTAATAGCAACATTATTATTCATACTAGCCAAAACGTGGAAACAACCAAAATGTTTATCAATTGATGAATAAATTAAAATGTTGTATAGTCATACAATGAAATATTATTCATCAATAAAAAGGAATGAAGTGCTGTTACATGCTACAACATAAATGAACCTTGAAAATATTATGCTATGTGAAAGAAAGCCAGTCAAAAAATACCACATACCATATGATTTCATTTATATGAAGTGTCCAAAAGAGGCAAATCCATACAAACAGAAAGTGGTTGCCTAGGGCTGGGGGGGTTTGGGATGAAATGGGGAGTTGCTGCTAATGGGTATGGAGTTTGTTTTTAGAGTGATGAAAATGTTCTAAAACTGACTGTGATGATGGTTTTACAAAACGGTGCATATACTAAAAATCATTGAATTACATTAAATAGGTGAATTGTATGGTATGTGAATTATATCTCAATGAAACTGTGTAAAAAAATCTATATTTTTCATTCTGTCTGAAATAAAGTAACTTTGGAATTAGCTCTTTAATGGTTAGACAAAATTCAGCAATGAAACTATCTGACCTTGGTGCTTCTTCCATGGTTGATCTTTAATAACTTTCCCAATTGCTTCTATGGTATTTGTCTATTTAAGATTTTTCTCTGTAGATCAATTTTGCTAGAAAATCATGTTTTCTCTAACTTCTCAGTTTACTGCTGTGAATTCCATTGCAGTATTTTCTTATTCTCTTGTGTATATCTGTGGTAATGCCTCCTTTCTCACTTCTAATTTTTCTTTACCTTCTTCAGGCTCATGAGATGAGTCTTTTTTTCCTTCTTCAGACTCATGTTTCGCCATTTTAATGGTCTTTTTTTTTCCCCTTAAATTATTTATTTATTTATTTATTTATTTGGCTGCACCGGGTCTTAGTTGCAGCGTGCAGAATCTTTTAGTTGCAGCATGTGGGATCTTTTAGTTGCAGCGTGCAGGATCTTTAGTTGCAGCATGCGAACCCGTAGCTGCAGCATATGGGATATAGTTCCCTGACCAGGGATCAAACCCAGGCCCCCTGCATTGGGAGCGTGGAAGTCTTAGCCACTGGGCCACCAGGGAAGTCCCTTAATGGTCTTTTCAAAGAAACAGCTTTTCCATTTAATCTTTCTATTATGATTAATTTTTTTTGTTTTACTTATTTCACTTTTATTTCTCTCTTATTGGTTTCTGTTGGCTTATTGATAGTATTTTTCTAACTTAAGATCAGTACTAAGTTCTTTACTTTTTGCATTTGTACTTTTAAAAAATGAAGATTTTTTTAAGGTTATAAGTTGTCCTCTGAGTACAGCTTTTGCTGTATCCCACTGATTCTGCTATATAATGTTCGTTTTCATGATAATTTCAACTTTTGTTGCTATTCATTCTTTTACTTCCTCTTGTTAATTTGCAAGTTCTGTTGTTGTTTTTCATTCATTAACAGTTACACTCCCTTTTCTAGCACTCAACATCAAAACTGTATTTTTCTACTATTTTTATGAAAACCAGATATTAATGATCTGATGCATACTTTTCTTGTACCAAGATGATTTTTTTTTTTCACTGCTTTCCCCCCACCCTCTCAATAAAATGCTAATTTTAAGATATTTTCACGTTCTTCACCCAGTCCTGTAAGATCTCTCCTCCAACTTCCAGGTTTTAATGAGAAAGTTTGGTACTTTCAGTTTCAGACTATTACTGTTATTTCCTTTTAGTCTGTTTTTTTCTATTGCAAAAATCCATATTTAGCATTTCCATCATGTATACAGTCTTATAAATGTTGGAAAAAAGTCCAAATTACTACCTGTAAGGTTCTATGGGAAAGGTCCATGAGTTTCCTCTTGTATTGTGCAATTTTGGCCATAGTTGTAGTTTGATTCTTCTGTAATTCACCAATATCTTCAGATATGATCTGTTTTTTTAAAAAAAAATTTTTTTTAAGGTAAATCAAATATAGGTATCACAACTATTTATCAGGGTTACCTATATGCAAAAAATGAACCTAAGAGTCATCTTTCAAAATATAAACTCTTTCCCTTTAAATCTCCTTTTATATTTCTTCCCCTTTTGTACATCTAAAAATTAAAAAGTACCATTCAAAAATTTCTTTAGAGCTCCAGAAAGTTCAGTGACGAGGCAAAGTGTATAGAAAAATAATATACTTCAGAAATAATTAAGGAACTTGAAGTAATACTGTAGAACAGAGCCAACAACCAGGCCATTAATAGAAAAAGCTAAGATCTATAAAGTGACATGCAAGAGGGGCCTAAAATATAGTATATAGTCGAATATCAACTGTAACAGAATATTATGGAGGGATATGCTCACAGTGGAGGGGAAAAGGATGGATATTAATTACACAACTGAAGACATTTTTATGTCTCTGGATCTTTGATTTGCTCTTTCCCTAGCCTGAAATCTTACTGTTCCACCTTATGAAAGTCTTAACCTTAAAAGAGTGAGTTAAAATCCTATTTTATTATAGCTTCCCAATCAAAATTAACCCCATTATTGTTCCTATCATAATTAATCATTCTCTGACACTAGCTTATATTGAGATGTTATAAGTAAGAGGGTAAGAAGATTGTACAAGATGTATTTTAGCATGTCTACCTACACATGCCACCTTTTAAGGAAACTTTCCAATGCCAGGCCATGTTGAAGGGACAAAATTAGGTGACCATATTTTATATTATGTAACCCAGGCACCCTCCCCATCTCAGTTTTGAAAAGTTGGCAGGGCTTCTAGACAACGAGAGTAATTATTCTTCTATACCAGCAATATTAAGAAAAATAGAAATTGTTACCACTACCAGTATTTACTGACAAACACTAAAACATTCTAGGAATTAACCACGAAAAAATGCCTATGATTTTTAAAGAGGTTATTTTAAAACTGTTACAAAGGACACAAGACACCTCAATAAGTAAAGAAACAACATGTTCATGATGGAATAATTTAATATTACTAAGATTCAATTATCTACAAATTATACATTTAATGCAATTCCAACTAAAATTCTAGCATTTTGACAAACTCATTCTAAAACTGTTATAGAAGAATGAAGATCCATAAAGAACTTAAAAATGTGAAAAGAACGAAGATTGGAGATTCACTCTACCACATATATTTAAGATATACTACAAAGCCGTAAGAGTAAAAAAATGTGAAACTGATTTAAGAACAGACTACATCACATATATATGGGAACTTGGTTTGATAAATGCTTTGATAAATCATTGAGGAAAATAGTTTTTTTGTGAATGACACTGGAAAAATTGACCCACTATTTAGAGAAAGTTGGGTTCATATCACTTAGTACATATAAAGTGAACTCCATGAAGACAGACGACTCAAATGTGAAAGGTTAAAGTATAAAATAATAGAAAAAAAATATATATAAGAGACTCTAAGACCTTGGGTGACGAATGATTTCTTAAGCAAATTCCCGAAAAAGAAAACACAAGGCCAAAAAAAACCAATGGATATCATTACATTAAAATTAAGGTTTTCATAAACAACAAGATCCTACTTTATAGCACAGGGAACTATATTCAATATCCTGTGATACACCATAATGGAAAAGAATATGAAAAACAATGTATATATATATATATGTAAAACTGAATCACTTTGCTGTATAGTAGAAATTAACACAGCATTGTAAATCAACAACAACAAAATAAAGGTTTGCTGTTCAACTATGGACACTAAAGACAGAGTTAGCAGAGAGATGAGAAAAGTAGGAGATATTTAAAATGTTATAAACAGACTAGGGGTTAAAATCTATAATAAATGATGAACTCCTGAAATTCAAAAAGAAAAGATATGACGCCCAATAGAAAAACTGGACAAGATAGACTAGGTACATGCCATTCTCTCTCTCCTGTTGAAGACAGCTGTAAAATGAACAGAATGCATGGGCAACTACCTGAGGACTGAAAAAATGAAAAGTGGCAGGAGGAAGAAGACATGAATTTGAAGTACCACTGAACTAGTGGTGAGTTTACCATTATTTTCCTCTCTGGCAGCCCCCCAGGTTTGGTTTCAACACAGCGCAAAACCTGGAAGTTTTGGGCTGTGTTGAAACCCAGCTCTAGCTCTAGTGCAAGGAAATACATTGTGGTATCTAGAAAAGAGTTTCTCAGTTTTAACACTATTAATTTGGGCCAGATAATTCTTTGTTGCAGTGCTACTGCTCTGTACACTGTAGGATACTTATCAGAATCCTGGCTTCTACCCACTAGATGCCTGTAGCATCCCCCCAACCCCCCAGTTGTAACAACCAAAGAAGTCTCCAGATACTGCCAAATGTGCACTGGGGGACAAAATCACCACCACCACAACCCCCAATGAGAACTACTGCCCTCGAGCAACCACTAAAAAAACTGATAGTTGAAATGACAATAAATTAAAAACAGAATACTAAAAAATGTCCAAATAACCCAGAAGAATGCAAAAAAGAGGAAAGAGAGGAAGGAAAAACAGAGCGAACAAATAACAATAAGACTGTAGGCCTAAATCTAAATTTTATGCTGTCTACAGAAAATGTACTTCAAATATGATAAACGTAGGTTAAAAGTAAAAGGATGGAGAAAGACATACCATTCAAACACTAATCAAAAGCTAGAGTGGCTTTATGTTAATATCAGAGAAAGCAGACTTCCGAGCAAAGAGGATTCCCAGCGATAAAGAGGAACATTATGGAATAATAAAAAGTATATATGCCAAAAAAATGTAACAATCCTAGATACTTAGGTACTTAACAGCAAACCTTCAAAATACATGAAAGGAGAAAAAGACAAATCCACAATTGTAACCGGAGACTTCAACTCTCCTCTTACAATAGAACTAGTAGACAGAAAAATCAGTAAGAATATAGAAAAACTGAACAATCTATCAAATGGATCTCACTGACATTAACAGAAAACTCCAAGAATAGCAGAATCCACATTCTTTTCATAGGCATGTGGGTTAAAAACCTTTACAAAGTTAAGGACTTCCCTGGTGGCGCAGTGGTTAAGAATCTGCCTGCCAATGCAGGGGACATGGGTTCAAGCCCTGGTCCTGGAAGATTCCACATGCCACGGAGCAACTAAGCCCATGCACCACAACTACTGAGCCTGTGCTCTAAAGCCTGTGAGCCACAACTACTGAGCCCATGTGCCACAACTACTGAAGCCTGCGCACCTAGAGCCCATGCTCCACAACAAGAGAAGCCACCGCAATGAGAAGCCCACGCACCGCAATGAAGAGTAGCTCCTGCTCGCCACAACTAGAGAAAGCCTGCGTGCAGCAACGAAGACCCAATGCAGCCAAAATAAATTAATTAATTTATTTATTTATTAAAAAAAAACAAACCTTTATAAAGTTAAAAGAATTGAAATCATACAAAGTTCTCTGACCATAACAGAATTAGACTAGATAACAATAGAGTAACAGAAAAATCTCCAGACACTTGAATATGAAACAAGTCTAAATAATCCGTTAGTCAAAAAAATCCAATAGTCAAATAGAATCCTCAAGGGAAATTAGAAAATATTTTCAATGAATCAAAGATGACAAATAGAACATTATCAAAACTTGGGGGATTCAGGTAAAGCAGCGCTTAGAAGGCAATAGCATCAAATGCCTTTATTAGAAGTCTCAATAACCTAAGCTGCTACCTTAAGAAACTAGAAAAAGAAGAGAAAAACCCAAAGCAAGCAGAATAAAGGAAATGGTTAACAGCAAAAATTTATGAAACTGTAAACAGAAAATCAGAAGAAGAAAAAATCAACGAAACCAAGAACTTGTTCTTTGAAAAGATCAATAAAATTGACAAACCTCTAGCAAGACTGATAAAAATAAAGAGAAATAATAGCTTCTTTGGCTTTACTTTGAAGAAATTTGGTCACACCCCATTTCTAGTACTATGGACAACTCATTTTAAAAGTGATGCCAATAAATTCAGTGTATCCAGCCTAAGATAATAAGGCATGGATATCATGTCACATTACAAAACCATGCTGGAATTTTTAGCCAGAGAAAATAATACAAAGGAAGAATGATTATGAAGTTCAAATATTTGTAGGGCTATCATAGGAACATAGTGATTACCTACAAAACATGCCAGAGAAAACGGGTGTAAATTATAGCAAGGCAGATTCTGGGTCAATGTAAGAAAGAGAACTTGTATCAATTAGAGCTGACAATGAAATGGGTTGCTTCATAAAACAGTAAGCTTTTCATTACTCAAACAGAGTCCAAATGAATATCTAATTAGGAATTCCATATAAGAGAACATGGAGGTGACGTCTAAGAACCTTTAGGCATTTGATTACAAAAGTCTACTTCATAAAATATTAAGTAGATTTAAGCATTCGATAATTTAAATTTGCTTCATTAAGCTACAAATTATAATACATTATGACAACATAATCATAATTGTAGCCTTCATTCTCAAAAGTGTTCAATAAAATAATATGCATTCTCTGGCTGGAATTGAAAATAACAGTCTAATTAATCTGTTAAAGCCAACAATTCTGGGACTTCCCTGGTGGCGCAGTGGTTAAGAATCCGCCTGCCAATGCAGGGGACACAGGTTCGAGCCCTGGTCCGGGAAGATCCCACATGCCGCAGAGCAACTAAGTCTGTGTGCCACAGCTACTGAGCCTGCGCTCTAGAGCCCGCGAGCCACAACTACTGAAGCCCGTGCGCCTAGAGCCTGTGCTCCGCAACAAGAGAAGCCACCGCAATGAGAAGCCCGTGCACCGCAAAGAAGAATAGCCCCACTTGCTGCAACTAGAGAAAGCCCGCACACAGCAATGAAGACCCAATGCAGCCAAATATAAATAAATAAATAAATAAATTTATATTATTTTAAAAAAGCCAACAATTCTAAATTCATTGTTAGAATATAACAAATCAAATTTACTTGATTTTGGAGGCTCCATAATAAAGAAGTTATATAAAAGTATAATTGTTAATTTGCAGCATATACTATATTATCTCGCCTAAGACAGAACAGTAACTAAAACACATGGTAAAAAGAAAGGTCTGTAACCCCTATACTACTCCTAGGGCTAGACAATGAAGCTAGATTCTTACATCTAATCTGGTCTGATGCTGCTTAGTCATCTGATCTTGAACCTTCAGTCTTCGAAGAAGTTCTTTGAAACCCACCATTGGTACAGGAATTAACCTGAAGAAATACAAGTGGTCAATTTTCAGACCTAAACCTATTATTACAAAATACACGGTAAGGTTTTCATAATAACACTCATGTAATTTCACTATATTTCTAGGGTTCAAAGGCAGATCTATGACTATGAAATCAACAATGTTACACCACAGAGATTTCATCTAACCTCCTTATTTTATGAATGAGGAAATACAGTTTGGTCAAAAACTGCATTACTAAATGCAGATATATAATTAGGGCACTAGTACTCAGATTTTAATGTTTTCACCACACTATGCTGCTTTACCATAATCAACATTCTTTAAAAAGCAATGAAAAGGAAAATAAACTCACCTCGAATGTAAGAACTGTAGTTAACAGCTTGCATTTGTTTGCTTCCCTGGTAGTAAATATTAGTTCTTATATGAAAGCAAGATGAAGATACACTTACTTTTCAGAATCAGGGTTATCCACCTTGGCTTGTTCCCAGATAATTGGATCAACACCTACCACAAAGAAGAAATATTTTTTTCTAAAAGGAACTATTTTCCATTTTTATAATACTTGTATGGGAAAAGCCCTGCTAAAGTAAGACACAAAACCTCGAAGCTGTAATGAAAAATGATTGTCAAATATGACCACAACAACAAAAAATTGTAAGATAAAGCTAAAAAAAAAAGTGACTTGAAAGCACATATCTATAACCTATAGGGTAATAGATTAACCTCCAGAATACAGAAAGAGCTCTTCTAAATCAGAAAGACAAAAAATTTAATAGAAAATGGGCAAACAACACGAATAGGTAATTCACAAAAATTATAAACACGGGACTAATAAACATACAAAAAGCTGGTCAACTTTAGTAGTTATCAGGGAAATGCAAATGAAAATAAGTATTAATTTTTTGCCATCAGAGTGGCAAAATTAAAGACAGATAATCTCCATTGTTGGCAAAAATAGAGCAGAATGAGAAAATATTAGAAAAATTTAAAATATGAGGAAAAGTAACACATTCCTGTTATGAATGTATATGGTAGAACTTCCCCTGGAGAGCCATTTGGCAGTTCCAACAATATCTTAAGTACAGTCATCCCTCTGGTATCCACAGAGGATAGGGTTGAGGCCCACCCCACTCCTTGGGGATGCTCAAGTCCCTTGTAAAAAATAGCGTAGTATTTGCATATAATCTACACCCATCCTACCATACACTTTAAATCACTTGTAGGTTACTTACAATATCTAATACAATGTAAATGCTTTGTAAATAGCTGCCAAGGCGCAGCAATTCAAATTTTGTTTTTTCGAACTTCCTAAGATCTTTTTTCTCCTATTTTGGAGCTGTGGTTCAAGTTGAATGTGCAAATGCAGAACCTACAGATGTGGAACTCCCAGATACAGAGGGCTGACTGTATACATAATCTTGACTCAAAAATTTCAGTACCAGAGATTATTCTAAAAAAATACATGCCTATGTGTTCTAAGACATATTTACAAGGATGTTAATTGCTGCATAGTTTATAATAGTAAAAGGTAGAAACAACCTAGAGGTTAAATTCAGTAAGGTACATCCACAGTATTCCACGCAGCTTTTAAAAAGAATAAGATTTATGTACTGACATGGAAAATACTAAGAAATACTATAAGTCAAAAGGCAGGTTGCAGTAAATGTATAGTGCAGAATACTTTTTTCAAGGACTTAGTATACATATGCTTACATTAAAATTACAGATAAAGGATTAATAAAGTTCAATAAATTATTGATAATAGTTACTTCTATGGAAGAGAGGTAAAGATCCATCACACAGTCTATCTAGAAACTTTTATGGTGAGAACACATTCAGGTTTTACTTGAATACTTAGTTAAAATAAGAGATAAGCTAAACAAAAATAAAATACTAAGATTACATTATCTTTGGGTAGATGGAGTATGGACTATTTTTCTTTAGTTCATCATTGCCCAAATTTCTAACAAACATATTAGCTATATAATAGAAAAAACTAAATGAATGAATACAATAAAAACATTCAAAACTGTGTCCCAAATAAGCAGACACAATAAGCTGACACTGGTGTTATTAATATTAATAACCAAGCAACACCTCCCAAAATAGAGGAAGCATGTATTTCTAAATTTTTCCTCAACTCTATGACTCTGGAAACATACCAGCAGGAGGATTCTGTAAAAGCTGTTTGATCTGGGCAGGAGAAAGTTCTGTTCTAGTCATAGAAAGGGTTACACAAAGTTGCTGCAACTGTGTTCTTATATTGGTTTGTTCAAAATGGGCATATAGTGTTGTAGCTGGAACTCTTCTTGAAGTACCATTTGGAGAACGCTCAACAACATAAATGACAACTTCTGTCCTGGGGGAAAGATAACCAAGTTATAAAATATGGAGCATATAACAGCCACAAATATCAATGCAGCATGTGATTTTAGAAGGGTGCTAGCTGAATTCAGAAGCACCCTTCTAAATTAAAGGGTGCTAAATAAAGTTAAAATGAGGTAAGCAAGTAAGATATTATCTATAAAAGGTATGCTTAGCTGCAAAGTCCTATGTAAATGTTATTTTTTTTTCCCCCAGAATTGAGAAGTACTTTGGAGATTCTGTTGAAGTTTATGGGTTGCTTCATTGCAATTTAGTCCAAAAAGTAAAATCTGATTTCAGTTATTATATCTCACTGATAACAATAATTCTAACCCAAGATATCCTAAAGCAAATGTCTTGACACTAAGCATGATAATTATACATAGGACAAGGGAAGTTAATCACATTTATCCATGAGTGAACATGTACGGTAATCAGTTAAAACATTCCAATGTCTTTGTGGCCCCTAATTTGCACACAGCCATAATTAAGTTTCCTCCTGTTTCTGAATGAGAAATCTAAGAAATTATTAGCATCTAATAAGAAACCCAAGATTAAGAAAAAAGCTTCTAAACAAATGCTTCTATAAATACTGAAGAATCACTAGCTGAGAAATATTCTGCTTTGAGATTTAATTTGTGCTTTAGCAACAAAAACACTGTTGATCACTCTCTTTGGACCAGGCACACACAAATATACAGTATATTTAATGTATACTTACTGATCATCTGGCAATGTTTTAATACCCTCTACATTTACAGTAAGGGTCTGGTTTCCTCCCAAAACTTTATGCAATGATTCTACCAATTGCTGTTGCTGGCTTCGAATATCTGTTTCTTTTTTGTTGAAAACTAAAACCACTAGCCCATCTTCATCTTTATTATTGGGCATACAACTATAACCTACTGCCTGTGGAATGACAAAAGAAACAATATCAAAAACATGTACAGATCTCAAATCATGTGTTTAATATTAACAGCTTAACATCTGCTAAAACAGGGAAAACAGCTTAATGTCTGGTAATGAAGGGAATATGTAATGATTCTTTCCACAACTCTGTGCCCTAGAAGGTCACACAATTATAAAGAGAAACTTTCTAACCCAAGAATAACATAAACTTAGAGAGTGAAATTAAAATTTCCTCTTCCACAGAGTAACTAAATAGCTTTCTCCTCTGAAAAACTTTGATATCCATCATCGTTGGGTGTTTCCGAACACTGTGGAAACAACTCTGCATGCCATAAAAATGACTGCAAAAGTCATCGACCAAAATGTAATTTACTTTATTATATATCTGACTCATGGAATCTTAAGTGAAGTTTATATAAAGATATATAAAGAAATGTTTACCAAATAAATACTTTTAAAGTACCATAATAACACTGTCAACTTATAAATGCTATAAACAACGTCTACATTATTTTATGGTTTCATGTAATATAAAACTTTATGAAACAGGTTAGTTTTTTACATATATTAAATGACAAACTATACCTTCCTGAAGAATTACTCTTTTAGACAGAAGCCTTTTTTCTCTTTTGTCACCACTTATAATGCAATTTTTTAAAAAGAATTTAAATTCACTCTGTATTAGTTCATTATGCATTTTACCATATGTATGTTAATATATCAATTAAAAAAAGAAAAAAATTAAATTGTCATATTCAACCTATGTCTACTATATACCTCTTAGTCACTACACAAAAGTATTAAAATTTCAACTATATACACTCAAAAGATATACTTTCTTTTTGTAGAGTGATGAGATAAAGAGGTTCCCTAACAAGATAGGTTGGTCACTTTCTGTTGTTTACCCATGTTCAAGGGTCTGATCCTCAGCCTTGCAACTCCAAACACCAGCCTATGTACACATTGATTAGGTTTAAGAGACTGCCATAGGCCAACAAAACTTAAAAGAGGCTGACGTATAAACTGGATTGAAATATGTTAATTTTTTATGAAAAATACATCACCAAGTTGACCTAAATCTCACTGGCTGATAAGTAGAATCTCTGCGAAGTTAAATTCAAATGAGAAAGTTGTTTGGTAGGCATGGAATCAGAGCAAAGAAAACATACTATGTTGTTGGAGTACTGGCTTTGGCAGTCAGCTATAATGACAACAGTATACATGCCAAGCAGAAGAGTTACTCCGATCTGCTGGTTAGGGTGTACTTTCCAGGACAATGTTAGATGAAAAGCACTAAATTCTAGTTTTGGGTCTCCCCTTTATAGGTGCCAAGAAGACCATTGCCCCTCTGTTAACATTTTTTCCTGCTATAAATTACACTCTAGTCACACCTTCCTTCAGTCATATTCTAGTCATCTCAATCACACATATGTAAGAAATCACTTCAATTTTATAGTTTCTGTACTTTTAAAACGAAAGTGTTATTGTACCATGTTTAAGGAGTACTAAAAAACCAAGCAATTGTTTTCGTAGTATTAGTTTAATCCAAATATCACATTTTCTCATACACTCTTCAAGTGAAGATCAAAAGCAGTATTAATACCTTAAAACGGCAAAATGGGTTTTCTTGTGTGAATTCCACTGGTGGAATGTTACTGTTGAAATATCCTTTTCCTGTTCCCCAAAAGGCCTGTAGTTGATTCCATTTTGCCAAAATAGCATCTCTCTCATCTCCCAGCAGTGTTGGAGCAGAAAGAGCACTTGCAGTATTTATCAGTTGGTTGGATTGGGCAGGAGCTTGTGTAGGCTGGCTGAAGAGACCACCTAATGCTAAAAATGTACCCCAAAATTAGTTTTTTAAAAAAAGAATCAATCAATTCAGGTCCTAGATATGGTAAGAATAATATCCCCTGCCCCAAGAGATCCACATACTAATCCCCAGAACCTGTAAATATGTTACCTTGCACAGCAAAAGGGACTTTGCAGATGTGATTAAATTAACTAAACTGAGATTATCCTGGATTATCAGAGTGGGTTCAACATAATATAAGGGCTCTTTAAAAGGGAAGAGGGAGGTCAGAGTCAAAGTGAGATTTGAAGGTGCTGTGCTGCTGGCTTTGAAGATGGAGGAAGAAGCTATAAGCTAAGAAATGGAGACTCTAGAATCTGGACAAGGCAAGGGGATGGATTCTCCCCAGAGCCCCCAGAAGTAACGCAGTCCTATCAACACCTTGATTTTAGCTCAGTGAAATTTTGTTCTGGATTTCTGATCTCCAGAACTGTAAGGTAATATGTTTTAAGTCACTAAGTTTGTGACGCTTTGTTATGGCAATAATAGGAAAGTAATATGCCAGAACAATCCTTATAATGTTAAACTTGCATTTCTGATATCATCTTAATACAATTAATTCCATTAAACACAATTTAGATCCATGATATTAATATTAGACCCACACCGAAAAAAGGGTAAAGTCTGTGAAGTTGCAGAATTGTTTTTTTAAACAACCTTTACTACTGTTATATTTGTATAATATATACAAATTGGAGGATACAAAATAAGCCAAAAGAATCATTATATCAATGTTATATCAATATCAGCTTAATAAACAATTTCCTTCTCTTAGTGCAAAGAAATATATAGTAAAAAAAACAACAAATGGGCAAATCCTAAGCTAAAGCTTTAGCTGGCTGTGTAACTTTGGACAAGTTACTTACTCTGTGGTAAAATTTCTCCAATAGAAAGAAGGGCTGAGTTGTTAGATCAGATCAGTATTTCCAAAGTGCTAGATAAGCAAATAACCTTGGTACATGAAATTATTTTGTCAAGCAACAGTTGAGTCACCAGATGGGCTAAATCATATGACAAAAACTTCTCTTTTAATTATCTGATTATATATATTTTTAAAGTCTCAGTTTGGTGCTAGTATGCCTTTAATGCCTCGTGTCATCACTTATCTCACTTTTTAACAAAGGGGAGAACAAATCTAAAACTAGGAGTTTAAAGCAAAGGTATCTAGCTAGAATTTATTAACACTATTATATTTTCTGTGGACTTAAGTTCAATTATTGTTTCTTTATAAAGAAACAATAGCTATAGCAAGTGATCCTGGTTTTCCATTTATAGCAGTAGTTTGGATTTTTCTTTCAAAATAAACATATTTAATGTTTAAAAGTAAATTGATTTAAAGAAAATTCTCTAATAATAATACAAATGGTATGTAGATAAAAGAAAAATCATGCATACCAAAATGACCTGAATTTTAGGACCACTATATTAGATGATATTTAAGTTTTCTTTCAGCTTTAAAGATTGCAAGTACCACAAGGCCAATGGGGCTTCTACAGGGCTAGAGAGGGGCTGCTGTTACCCTCAACATGAGAATTATTAATTCCCAAATGGGCATTTATGAAAATGGTAAAGAAGTGGATTAGAAGCCAGAAGACTTGAATCCTGATTTGCTATATGCTCACTTTGGAGCTTCCAACAAGAAATTCCTAGGTTTTATCTTCCTCAACTTTTAAATAAGATTAACAAACTATCATCTATACTAATTTACACTTCACACTAGATTCCAACCACACTAGTCTACTCAGAGCTCACTAGCTGGAAGGCATTTGAGAAACGCAAATAACAAAATGCAACAGATGCTTTTAAAGCCTTAGCATATTAGATTTCTCACACCTTTCTACCTTCTCAGGCCCTCATGCTGTTGATTATTCATTCCTTCAATCCTCAAAGAAAATCTTCAACTTTCACTGAATACACATCCTTCTTGAAAAACTCTTCTCTCTTAGATTTCCTGACGATACAGTCTCTCCTGGTTTTATATATCATACATATATACATACATGCATATTTTCATTCATTCATTCACCATGCATTCATTCAACAAATATTTACTGAGTACCCCCTAAGTGTCAGACATAGAGGCAAACACTAAGGATATCATGGTAAACAAGACTGGTTCTTTAAACAAACTGAGCATATCAAACAAATATTAACAGTTGTGATAAGTGCCTCGAAGTAGAGGCTCTGAGAGTTCTAAATGAGGAAGCTAATCAAGCTTGGGGCAGGAGGGTTAAGAGAAGGCTGTCCCATAAGAACTTCAGCTAAGGTCTAAAGGAAGTAGTCAGCCAGGCCATGGGGTAGTGTCAAAGAAGAACAGCATGTGCAAAATCTCTGTGTCAAAGAGGAGGGGAAGATAAGCTGGCAAAAGGAATATGGAGTACTAAACAATAGGGTAAGAGAAAAAAAAGACCAGACTATCACTGAAGTTGAGGGCTCACATTGGCCAAAAATGTGACAATTTGAGCATCAAAAAGAATAATGAATGCCTCCAACTCAAACACATTCAATTTATTAAATCTCATGCATTCAAAATGATAATTTTTAAAAGTAAAAATTAAAAATTCAGAAAAATCTCAACACCTTGCACACCATTGGAAATAATCAGGCCACCAACAACTTCTTATAAAAACTGTCAGTTAAAAAGAAAGAATTTATCTTGCCTTTCCTATACAGATTCCATTTCAGGGTGACCAAGCAGTCTTGGGGGGATGCAGAAAAACTCCTTTTACAGAAGACTTTCAGTGCGGAAGAGAAGGCAGAATTAGAAAATCACTAACTCCTAATATTGCAACTCCTAATAAAATAACTGATTGAGGCAATGACCATCAATGAATGAAACCATTAGGTTAAAGACTGATGGGGAACTTTACAAGACAGACTGGCTCTCACCACCCGAACCCAATGATCAATCTTAGCATCTCTAAAAGAGATGGCCTCATAATATGATACAATAGGAAGCACACAGCAAAGTATGCATGCCAAAAAGTCAAACTTAAATCTAATAAATCTAATAAAGTACCTAAAGCTAACTTCATTTACCAGAAATATGGGGCATAAAGTCAAATGATTCTACAAGGAAACAAACAAATCTAGATTGGGGGATATTTCACAGGACAACTGGTCCAGTTTCTGTAACAATTCATGAGTGGGGTAAAAAAAAAACCCAAACAGGGAATTCTCTATACTAAAAAGAAGCTTAAGAGACATAATGTGTGGACCTTGTTTAGATCATGATTCAAATAAACCAACTGAAGAAAACTTTACTGAGACATATGGGGAAATCTGATTAAGGATGATACCAAGGAATTAGTCATTGTGAGTTGGAATGACTCCATGTTTTTAAAGAGAGAAGCATAGTAAAGCAGTAAAGTAAGGGTGAAATGACATGTTTGGGATTTGCTTTAAAGTACTGACACTTCAGCAATTCAAAAAAAAAGGAGGAGGGGAGGAAGGAGGATATAGATAAAACAAATGTGGCAAGTTCTGACTTTTGTTGAATCTATTTGGTAGAACGTGGGGTCATTTTACTATTTTTGTGTTAGAATTTTTCACAATTAAAGAACAGTAGATGTTCATTGGATTTGAGATAATTAATGACCATAACTATTTGACTGGGTAAAGAAAGCAGAAAACAGATTAGTGTGGGCTAAGAGGTAACAGAAGACAGCAGCAGGGGATCCCATTCTTCTATATCTATTTCAAGTAGTTTATAAAGGGGAGAAGAGAGTGATAGCAAGAGATAACTGAAGTGAGATGTGAAATTAAAGTAGTTTTATTTTTTTGTTTCTGTTTTAAGAAAAAAGAAACTTCAGACGTTTAAATGTGAATGAGAATAATCCTGGGATAGAGAAGCTGAAGACTTTGTTTTTGGTGGGGGATGAGAGGTGGAATGGGGTGGGGGTCTGCTGGGAAAAATAATCAACAGCACAAGGAGCCCCAGAAGGTGGGAGGATATGAGATCCAGAGCACAGGCGAAAAGAGAAGAGGATGGGTTACAGGGGTAGGTAGATAAATAAGATTCGGTAGTGGGCAACTGAAGGAATTACAATGAGGCATTCTATTTTCTCTTTGAAGCAGAGGTCAAGGCCATCTACTAAAAGTGAGAACAGAGAACTTTGAGATTTGAAGAGAATAAAGGTTTAAAATAACTTACAGAAAGTGGGAGAAAATTTGAAAATAGAAACTTCACAGGATTACCAGGCAATGTTGAGGCCCCAACTTGGGTTGGTGATTAAGAATTTAGAGATTCAATCTTCTGTACTGTATGATTTTCTCAAGCAGTATCTAGAAAGACAGTTGGGCTTACACAGGCTTGGGGTTGTTTTTTCCAGCGGACATGATACAAGGATAAGGAAGTTTAGCATACTGGCAAGAGTGACTGAAATGGAAGGACAAGGGCTCTAAGCTAATTAGAAAGGACAGTGAGACAGGAAGGAGCTGACGGAAGAGCAGAAAGTGTCAGTGCTCTAAGATCCTAATGAGGTCTAAGAACAGCTATGTTGGAAGTGGTTGAAAAGGCAGGCTAAAAGAGCAATAGGTTGTGGGATGTTTGATTATGGATTATTATTGATGATTGGAATTAGATTATTGATTGATTATGGAATTAGAACAGTTTCAGATGTTGCCAAAGTCCAAGGTAAGAACTGTGGCTAAAGTGAAATGGAAAAGGTCTTTGGAATAAAAGGTAGATGGTATGGCTGCCTGAGTACATAGCCATGTGAATGCTAAAATAACCCAGATTGAGAGCACAAGTTGGAAAGAAAAGTGGGACTCAGAGCCAGCTGCCAAAGTGTTCAATGCCCAGGAAATCAGCAGATAACAGAGATCAGACACATCAGAGGTGGTGTAACCAGACAGCAAGCACCTCATGCAAGCCAGAGTTTTTAAAAATGAGGCAAAAACTCCACAATCTTTGCAGATTAAACTCAAACTCCTTTCAACAGCAGGTCCCAAATTCATCATGCCATGCCATGCATTCGTGCCTTTGTCACTGTTATTCCCTCTGCCTGGAATACCCTTTTCTGATTTTATCCAACTGGCTAATTCTCTTAAGATTCAACTCTTCCTCTACATTCCAAAGCACCTTGTATGGGTCTATTTTAGTGCTTTCACGCATATATATTTTTTATAATTGAATGTTTATTATTCTATCTAATTGGATGTTTGTTATTCTATCTCCTTATAGACTATGAGCAACCTTATATACCCAGTACATATACCTTATATACACAGTGCCTGACATAAAACATACACTCAGCAGAATGAGCCCTTTTCATTCTGAAAATGAACAGCACCAGATTCAAATTCCCATTTTTCCTAACAAGCGTAAGCACAACTATAACTTATAGTTGAAGAGACTTTATGTCAAGAAACAAAGAAAAAACTTCTTTTCCTTAACTACTTGGATTTCCATCAAACTTTGTATTGTTGCAGGAGGACAGTAAGAAAGATATAATTGTAACACTAGAAAGAATGATTCTATTATCTTCATCCTATTGGTTAGATAATTCTTGAAATTCATTTTTAATACGTTACTAATCTTCAATGACTGAGTAGGATGAATTTCAGCCAATCAATCAACTTACCTAAGAAAAATGAAACAAAAGTGATTTTAAGAGGTAGCAAACTATGGAAAAGCAAAAGGAGCATTACAAAGGAAGTCAAGGAACTTGAATTTATGTTCCTATACTACATCTTGGAAGATATATGGAAAAGTCACAATTTTCTCAGTTACCTCTCTTCACCTATAAAATGGAGGTAACAAGAGTTCTATTTCATAGAGTTCTTGTGATAATTAAATAAACTAATCCATACAAGATAACCCTGCAACATACTGCCACACCAGCTAGTAAGGAAGCTATCAAAGACTAATTCTACACTTGTCTGAAAGGACCTGGGAACCAACCTGAAGAGGCTTACACTGGCCAAAGATGGAACAATTTAAACATCAATATGGAAAACTGCAATGGACTGAAAAATATCAAATAATTTAAATACTTGAGTTCCTGACATAAAAAAAAAAAAATTGGTTACCTTTGGAGAATGATAGGGAACCAACTCTTTATTTTGAAAGCTAAGAATAAAGGGAAAGAATCAACCAAATAGTGGATGAGGTAGTTTCTCTTTATAGAAGTATTTCAACAAATAAATGACAAAGGAATCAGATGGTTGGAATAATACCATTCTACAACCCCTAATGAATTAATGGATCTAGGTAATGATCACCAATGGCTGCTGCTAACATCACAAAAAATAGAATCAGACATTACATGCCTCTTGATAAAAATACAACACTACTTATAAAGTAGTCTTGCAAACAAACAAAAAAACTGAACTATCAACATAAATAAGCCCCTAGATCCAACCTAATTTACAAGAAATACAGAGGACAAGGGATATGCTAACTGTACAAAGGAATATGCTAACTATACAATAGGAATGCAATCAGTAAAGTTCTGACTGACAACCTCTACAGGACAAATGATCTGATTTCTTCAACAAATTGAAAAATAAATAAAAAAGAAAGAGCTAAAAGGGGAACTTACAGAGATTTAAGACAAATGAAACTAAACAATACAAGACAAAACCATAAAGAAAAGTAAGGAAGTGATCAACACAAAAGGCAAAACTATATTTCCTCTGATGGGGAAGTGACTAGGAGGGAAACGTGGAGGGCTTCTGAAGTGCCTGGCCAGGGTCCACCTCCTGACATGGGCAGTGGTTACAATGGCGTAATTCATGAAGCTGTAATTTTGTGCCGCTTTCTATATTTGTTATTTTTATCAACAACAAAAATTTTAAAGGAGTGATACTAAACACAGAGGCCTTATAGTCAGAATCATGCCAATGTGTCTTTTCCCCAGGTGCTATCATCATATATAAACACAAGAAGTAGCTTTTAGAATACTTTATAATTCCTCCAAAAAAAAAAAAAAAAAAGATATCCACTAAAGTGTTTTGAACAGTGCACTCAACAATGTTGCCTACATTGTTACGGCTTTATATCTGAAAATGAAAACCTCTTATACTTACTAGTCTGTTGCTGCTGCTGCTGCTGTGTATGAAATCCTCCAAATCCAAGTCCAGTTCCCAAACCAGTACCTAAACCAGTACTAGTTCCAGCTGTTGTACCAAAGCCAGTGCCAAATCCAAAACCTTTGTTCTGAGCACCACCGAAGAGTCCTTTGAATGAAAAATTTTAATTGTTTAAGGTAAAAAAAACAAGCTGACTTGTAGCTCATTTGCTTCTACAAATGATATAAGACGTCCTCTTGGGCTTCCCTTGTGGCGCAGTGGTTAAGAATCCACCTGCCAATGCAGGGGACACGGGTTTGAGCCCTGGTCCGGGAAGATCCCACGTGCCGTGGAGCAACTAAGCCCGTGCACCACAACTACTGAGCCTGCACTCTAGAGCCCACGAGCCACAACTACTGAGCCCACGTGCTACAACTACTGAAGCCCACGCACCTAGAGCCTGTGTTCTGCAACAAGAGAAGCCACCGCAATGAGAAGCCCGCACACGGCAACGAAGAGTAGCCCCAGCTCGCCACAACTAGAGAAAGCCTGCACGCAGCAACGAGGACCCAACACAGTCAAAAAAAATAAAATAAAAATTAAAAAAAAAAAGGTGTCCTCTCACCAGTAGTGCCCGTGTTAGCTGGAGCAGAAAAGCTGAACGCAGAACCTGCTGTTGTAGATGGCGTCCCAAATCCACTAAACCCACCTAATTAAAAAAGGATAAATAAAATAGCAAGGAAGAATCTTTTGTATACATATGAGGTAATTTCCTTTTCAAATTACATGATAAGCAATTGCTCCATACAAAGACAAAATATATTGGTCTAACTTTTCCTTTCTCTACTTCAATGTCAATTTTTAAAAAACTATACTACTAATCAAGAAGTCAGTATGTTGCAAGAAATGAGCTACTAAGTATTTAAAGTAGAAATACCACAATGCAATATATACCTTTCAACTAAAGAGGTGATTAAGCTACAGCTGAGTAAACATGTTAATAAGCCTATTGCCATAGTGTTAAGGCTAAAATGACTGTGTACTTTTATAGCAGGGGTTGCAAATTCAAATGCCTACAAGATACAGGCTGATAACATTCATGAATGAAATAGACTAGGTGTTTATTGACTGCCAGAATGGATCAGTGTGAACAGTTTTTTTTAAATGGCAGCAGTTCCCAAATTCCAGCAAATTACTGCTGCAGGAGAATGGTAGTTTAGTAGTGTTGAATATTCCCATTTCTCCCGAGAAATAGAAAATCTAGATTTTCTGTGTGAAATTTACACAATTTTAAACCTGAAGTCAATTGATTTTTTTGTAACTAATTCAAATATTTTTACAACAGTGTGACAAACAGATCATACTGGCAGACTGTGCTGCCAGTTTGCAACCCTGGCTTCAGTGAATTAATTTATACTCTACTTTAGCTTATATTTCTACTTAGTCTCCATCAAGACTGAGCAACTTTTCAAATGAAACATACCAATATACTGACTCTTATATTGGTATGTAAACAAGAATGTGTTTCTTGAAGAGATAAGGGGAAAGAAAATCACAAGGCAACAGTGGCCAGTAAGTAGAGCAGAGCTATCACCATGGCGCTCTGCGCCACAACACTGACAGATACACAAATTTCACTTTTAGATAAATCTAGAGATGAAATTAATCTTAACCATATCGAAGCTGACATATGAATGGAATGGAATGCTGGCCAGTACACAATGGCTTTTTTCCCCTTACTGTCAGTCTTTACCTGATTACCAATGTGGTGTCAAAAAAGACTTTTAAGACAAATGTTTGAACCATTAGTGCTGAGTTATACTGCAGACTCTCTGGGATTCTAACTTTTAGTCTCATATATTTCTGGCATAAGAGACAGAGATTCATCAATATTGTAACATAAAAGATATAAGAAGGAAAAAAACCCAACCCACTGATAGTCATCATATGACTCTGACTTGGAAAATTACTCAAG
The DNA here is from genome assembly GCF_028021215.1 of Eschrichtius robustus. Lineage (NCBI taxonomy): Eukaryota > Metazoa > Chordata > Mammalia > Artiodactyla > Eschrichtiidae > Eschrichtius > Eschrichtius robustus. The sequence continues at coordinate 59,841,418 of NC_090827.1, read as the reverse complement.
AATAGACTACCTGTTGCATGCAGGCACAACCAAATACTCTATTTACTTGTAGGTTCTACTGCAGTACTGCAAACTGTAAACATTTTGATAAAAATCACCTAAAGTACTGAACATTGTTCCTAATCTTTTTTCATTACTTCTAATTTTCACAGAAAAACTAAGATATATTCTGAATTGGCTATACAATAAAAACATTGGTATCTTAACATGCTTCATAATATGAAAATGTTTATTAGTAAAAATGGATCTGCAAGGATATAAGATAAAAAAGTAAACAAGAATTTCAATCAGCCTTTTGAAGTTGATGAACATACATAAACATACATAAAAGTAGTTAAAGCAGTTACATTATCACAACTCAAAACTTCACAGTGATAACTCCAAATGAACATGAAATCAAGCAAATACCAACAGGTTTATTTATTACTGTTGAATTATGAGCTGGGTGGGTTTGTTCGGAAACACAAACTTCAAAATAATGTTTCTGTTTTACCCAGTGCCAATTTTAAGCAAACATGGAAAAGTAAACATACCAAACAACAGTGATATGTGATCACTTTAAATATACCTTAGTGATAATGGATTGTTTAATCTTTGGCATTTCAAGTATTCTTCAAAACGTTTTCAAATCAGATTGCCAAGGTCATATTCACACTGCAGTAACAAGTAACTGCACAAAATGCCAGACTTCCCAAATATGTCGTAGGGAATAAATCATGCTTACCAAATGCGTATAATTGGCATGGGCATAAGTGGCATATGTAAGAGAATATGAATAATAAATTCATATACGAGCAGCTGAGGAACAAGGCTTTTCTATAGGGTCACTGTATGCAAGGTACACATAGACCTATTTTAAATTTATATATATATATACACACACACACACACACACACGTTATAGTTTGTGTTTTGCAGAATTTCCAACGAGCTTCAAACAATCCATATAGATACCAGAATCTTCATAATTACCTTTTTGAGTACAAAGACGTCTAGCCTATCTTTTAGAAGTTAATGTCATCTGACAATAAATTAAATTGCTCTCTCTGATCATTTCTCCAAAAATCCAGTAAAGAACTGGGGATTCTTTCTATAATTGCGTTATCTTATAGAAATGTATCCTAATCTGCTTAGTTGGCCAAAGAAACACATTATTATTATTGTACAGGTTAAAAAACAAGATAGGTTGCTGCTGTTCGTATAAGACTTGTTTCTCTCAGGAAACACAAGGACAATCAAATGAAATTCCAATGAAAGATGCAGGAAAAATGGGGAAAAAATGACTGCAGGAGTCCAAGAATTCCAGGAAAATGGGCCTGACTGTTGAGCTTATACTTCGAAAGAGATATCTAATAATCTGGAAGATATATTCTACTCAAAATGAAAATCCATTCCAAATACTTAGCACTTGGAAGGTATATTCTGTTCAATTAAATGCAAATTTAACAAAGGAACTTTATAACTTGCAAGACTTCCCCAAACCAAATCTTTTAAGAGAGTCAAAACTTGCTACAAATGTTTTTGATTCGACATTAGGAAATGAATTTCCTTTCCTTGTTAGACAAGTCGCTGTTCTTTCCCAAACTCTGGAACCACAAAATATTCTTGGACTCCAGCTCCCAACATTCGTGACACAGACGACCCGCATATCTACCTGCACTTGCCAGACTGTTACCAAAATTGAACGGAGTCGCCGAGGTAGTAGAAACACCGAAATTCCCAATATTAAAGTTCACTGCAGGATTTGCAGTTAATCCGAAACCCCCAAAATTAAACCCACTGGCGGTGGAGTTGGCAGTCTCAAGCCCACCAAATCCTGATAGGCGTGTAGGCAAAGAAACAAACAGAATTTTAAAAGGGGGAGGGGGGAAGAAGAAAGAAGAAAAAGAAAACAAAGCAAGGTAAAGATTAGAAGAGTTTGCAGGAGGTTTCAAAGAAGTGAACAAAGACAAACCCGGACTTTGCTCCAAACGAGTTAAGAAAGCCGCGGAGGCGGGGACGGGAAGAAGGAGCCGGAGCGTGTAGTCCCGCAGCAAGAACCGAAGGGGCCAGGGCCGAGGGAACTGCAGAGCAGCGCCCAAGGCTCCCCAACCCTGTCCTCGCCGAGCCCAGCAGCGGGAACCAAGCGAGCGTTCGCGCCCGTCCCGGACGCTGAGGTGGGGAGGGGTGAGTAGGGTTGGGGAGGGAAGGATGGGTCTCCGGCAAAGGGTGAGAGGAGCCGCCTCCGGTCTCTCCGAGTCCGACTCCCGGGCGGCGGGAAACGAACCCTAGGAGGAGAGGGCCCTGCGGGGACCCACCCGCAGCGCGCGAGCTCTGGGTTGGGCCTCCATTCTCCCCGCGGCCTCCTTAGGAGCCGTCTCTGCCCGCTCTGCTGCCGCCCGCCCTTTTCCGAAGCCCCTAAAGTCTCCGCGCGGGCAGGAGACCCCAGGATCCCCAAGCCGAAGAGTCTCGGACCGAAGGGCTGGACCAAAGGCCTTCCCTCCTCCCCGGGAGAAGGTCCGGGGGACTCACTCACCCGCGGGGGCCGCGGTGGCTGCAGCTGTACCAGAGGTGCCCGAGGGAGCCCCAAAGTTGAAGGCCATGTCGCGGGAGCGGGGGACCAAGATGCTGCTCCCGCGGCGCTCGGTGCACTCCGCTCTGCGATCCGCGGGGAAACCACTCCCGGATCTCGGCGTTCCGCCTCTTTTCTGGCCTAGCCTAAGAGGCCGGAACGCCTGAAAAGCGTAGGGGGTGGAGGGTGGAGAGGGAACGCCCCCGGCCGGGCTCGCGTCCGGGGGCCTGTGGCTTCACGTGGTGTGGAGCGTCACAACCAATGTGAGATGCTGGGAAGCTCGCCGTGGCGTGCCGCCTGAGAGCCCTTAAAAACTGCTTTAGGGAGGCCCCTTGGGAAAGATGTGCAGCAGGCTGAATACCAGTGTCCAATGAAGACAGGGTAGGAAAAAGAAAGCTAAATCCTTATTCTCCATAGTGGGGAGACAGTGGATAACACTAAAACTGAAAATTCACGAAGCAGCATGTCACTTAAAGTCATGGGGTAATGGTGGGGAAAAGAAGAAGAAAGAAAGAAAAAAGAAGGCTAAAAGAAGTGCCTCTGAGAATGATGTCCATTTAGGTTTTTGGTTTTTTGTTTTGTAGAATTCTTGGTAGAAACTTTGTAGAATTATTTGCTTCTTAAACCTATGTGCTTCTGTAACTTTAATAAAAATAAAAACAAAGTCATTGTGTCTATCGAAATTAAAATTGTCTTTGGACCTAGCAATGCTGCTTCTAGGAATTTATCTTGTAAATGATTTGGCAAAATTAATGGAATACAAGGTTATAGGTTACAGCATTATTTATAATAACAAATGATTGGGACCAGTGTTTTGCTTAAATAGTTGCATTCATACAAAGGAATACTATTCAGCCAAGTAAAGCTCTTTATGTACTGAAAAGACAGATCTCAAAGGTAAATTATATAAACAATTTAGAACACTGTATATGGTATGCTACAATTTGGATGGGAAAAAAAGAGGGCCAGAATATGTAATTACATATATTTGTATGAAATATTCCTGGAAAGATACATTTTTAAAATGAGTAACATCGGTTGCCTCTGAGAAGATGAATTGGGTGGCAAGAAGATGGGTGGAGGAGGACTTTGCAGTATAAACCCCGTTTAGTTTTTGAAAATGTAAATGGGTTACCTACTCATACAATTAAATAATGCTAATAGTGGTCATCGCAGAAGTCCCAGTGAGAACGCTGATATGCGGATGAGGACGGCAGGAATGGAGACTGAGGAGCAGGCGGACTTGATGATTGACAGGGTGTGGAGAGGCGGGCAAAGAGGACTCTAGCAAGAGTCCCTGGTTCCTGGCTTGTACACTGTGATGCCATTGGAATTTGGGAGGGAGACAAGAACAAATGAGTTCCTTTCTTTACTTACTGGATTTGAGGACAACCTGGCTGAGGATATGCAGCTGGCGCTTGGATATGTGGGACTGAGGTGGAACGGAGAGGCCCATGTTTAGGGTGTAATGGAAGTCTGGGAGCCAATGAGGTTGTCAGGGAGAGAGGATCAAGTGAGAAGATGCAGCTGAGCATCAGTAATTAGACCAGAGGAGACAGCGCTCAAGAGAGCCTGCGAGAAAGAAGAAGAACCAGCCGAGCCAAATCCAGAAATTATGGATGGAAGGGGAGAACGATCTCAGATGGAAAAGAATGGATGACTATTTCTTCAGTAGGAAGCCATCCCTGATCACCCTTTCTAAAATTGCACATCCCACTGCTGTCACTGGCTGCTTTAATATTCTTAGCATTACCACCACCTATTTATTGCCCCCCAGCCCCCATTTCATGTTAGCTCCATGAGGGCAGCAAACTATTTACTGGCTGTGTCCCTAGTGCTGGCAGAGTGCCCACCCACGTGATAGGCCCTTATTCAGTACTGTGGAATGAACGAATGGTTTCCTTGACATGTTTCTCTCCCTTGCCTTTCCCATTTTCATCTCCAAGTCCTATATATTTTATCTTTTAAATATTTCTAAAATATTTCATTTCCACTGCCATCTCCCTGATTCAAATTACCATAATCTCTTGCCTAGACCAGGGATCAGCAGACAGCCCATGAGCCAAATGTAGGCTGCTGCCTATTTTGTACACAGTTTCCTTGGAACACAGACATATGCATTTGCTTACGTGTTGTCTATGACTGCTTTCATGCTACAAGTACAGAGTTGAGTAGTTGTGATAGAGAGGCTTGCAAAGCCGAAACTATTTTCTAAGTGGCCCTTTACAGAAAAAAAGTTTGCCAGCTCCTACCTAGACTACTGCAGTGCAATGAGCTGGATTCGTTCTAGGTTGCCTGGCAAATGCGCTGGCTGTGGCTGGGAGTTCCCCCTTCTCCTAGGGGAGGGGAAGGGGCCGCACCCAACCTTATGTCCCACGTAACTGGTGTCTTCTTCACCCCAGCAGTGGACGTTGTAATAACGTTCCATGGGCAGCCCAAGTCCAAACTGCCTCTTGTTCAGTTGCTTGTGTATTCCTCCATTGACAAGACTGCTTTTTTCACCTTCGCCCTATAAAAAGGTGGACGAGAAGGAATATGCCCTCTGCACTGAGACCAAGCAGTGCCCTGGCCCTCAGCTTGCCTCACCATGGGATGACAGGAAGATGGAGGGTCTGTGCCTTCCTTTTTCCATAACTTTTCTTTTTCCCCATTAAAGCCATTACTTGACCTATGCTATGTATGTGGCTTTGTGGAATTCACCCTGCAGGCTAGTGCATGACACCCAGACAAGACCCAGTGGGGACCCTAAAGGAACCACCTAACACAACAGCCTCCAAACTGACCTCCCTGTATCCACGTTGACTCTCTTCCAATTTATTCACCCTGCAGCTAGAGTGAGTCTTTCTAAACAAACCTGTCGTATCTCCCATTCCACCCCCCCTACACACACACACACACACACACACACACACACACACTGACCAACAACCCAGTTCACAACACTTCAATGGCTTCCCGTTTGCCTTGAAAAGGACCAAAACCTTTGACATGGCTCAATAAGGCTGCCTTTCTCTCCAGCCTCATCTCCCACTATTCTTCTTCCGTCTCTGAATCCCAGCCAAATATTTTCTCAGTTGCTTGTAACATGTTCCTTCCTGCTCCTGGGCACCTCCTGCTACCTCTGTCTGAAATGCTTCGCTTTGCCTAATTAACACCTATTCTTCAGTCTCACTTAAATGTTACTTCCTTGGGCAAGCCTTCCCTCGGAGTCAGGTTCCCAGAGCATCATGAAACTTAGTTGAAAGTTTACATTTATGATCAAATAAGGAGCTTCTCCTATGACAGAAGCCACTTAAGCAGATTTGGGATTCCTAGGAAGCACTTATGCTGAGGTTCAAGTGTCCCTAATACATAAGGACATTTGTAACACTGAACTAAATATTTTATGATTGATCTGGATTTGCTCTGACTTCAGAAATAAGTTGCAATATTATTGGGATGGGAAAGGTTTTAAAGGTAATCTAAACTTTTGGACTAATAACTTCGGTCCAAATGTCCGCAGAAACAAAGGTCTGGTATTTCTCCAACAGCTCTCTGATCTTGCTGAGCCCTCTGGGTGGACTTGTCTGCATTTCAGTTTGTGTTTACCTGGAAGCAGACCTGAATAAGGATGTTAGTGCAGGTAGATTATTTGGTTGGAAGCAGCAGTGAGGGGGTGGGTAGAGTGAGACAGGGGATGAAGAAATGATGATAGGAAGCAGTTTCTGGTGTGGGCAACCCTAGCTGAGGAACCAAGTAGAATGAGCCTGAGAACTGTCCCTCTGAGGACGGGAACCCTTGTCAGCTGACTCTTGCCCCCTTTGATTGAGCGTCAATACATGGGAGTATTAACCCCCATGCTCCTGAGGGGCTTCCGGGGCTCTGGAGAAAGCTCTGAGGCAGAAGAGCACAGTGTGGGACCTGCTTGAAGTGGGGCTTGTCAGGCTGCCTATAACCGTCCACCGCAGCTGAGCTGAAATCAGAGGTGGCCCAAGGGGGGTGACTCAGGCCTGAGTCCATCAGGAGGGCGAAGAGCATCTTTCAAATGAAACTCCATAGACCACTGAACATCTGGTGACATAACATACAATTTCCAGTGCAATTTCATAGAAAGTTTTTTTTATTAGTGAAATATTCCATTGCATTAAGGGTAGAAATAAACATGTCAAGAATCACATGAAAGGAACCAGCAGTATAAACTATAGGAAGAACATTCTGGTCAGCATTCTCTTTAATAGCCACAAGCAGTTAATCCTAGTGATAATACCCAGAGGGCCAAGGATGGTGGTCACCTTTTACAGAACTCTTATCTTGAGCAACTGAAATAAAAAATTAGCTTCTCTTAAGTAAAAACCCCGATAAAGGTTAGTTGTGTAGTACTTGGTCTGCCTGACCATTAGTGAGCTTTCTAGAATAAAGTCTAGTGGGAAAAGCCTGGAGCTGAAAGTGGCAAAGCCCATTTCCTGTCCTGTGTTCAACTCCTAAGTTTCCCTGAGAGAAGTGAGGTAACCTCTCTCTGTTTGGTTTCTCCCTAAATTGAGTATCATAGTACAGGACACCGTATTCTTTGATTGTGACAATCACAAAGCTTTTGGGGACCTTTCTAGGATAATGGCTCCACAAAAATGAGGATGAGGAACTGTTTGTTATTTCAACCTCAAACCAAATGGGTACATTCATTCTTCTTAACCAATCTATAATCTTGACTGCAGTGTATGGGTTTGCCACAGAGTTTTCAGAAGTAAAATATCAAATGTGATTTTTAAGCCAAGTAACTATTAAGAATCATATGAAAATATTATGCTTTTGGCCTCCCTGACTGTGTGGGATTCAATCAAAAGGTGTGCATCATTAACTGTAATGTTATCACTCATAGTGTTTAAAAATTTCCTCCTCACAGATGATTATATTCTGGTAAGAGAATGAATCAATGGGTATGCACTGACGTATCAGTTTTATTAATGTGAACAAATGGGTGCATAACAGAATAAGATGTGCCAATTATCTAGTTAAATATTGATAAATTTTTAAAAATCTAGATATTTGGCATTATTGAAGACAAAATATCTTCAATTTAGCTTCTCACATTTCGGTGATTTGGGGTATCTATAGGTTCTATCTTAATTTATAGAGAAATTGAGAGTTTAATGAACTGCCCCTTCAAAAAGGGAAACATTACAAATTGCTTTAGTGTAGAGAATAGGAAAATTGGGGCAACGAAACGAAATGATTTATTACTTCCATACAGGGATCAGAAGTTGCATTTGTGAAATCTGTGGCTTTTTTTCCTTCCTTTGCTTACACTGAAATCCAGTTTTAAACAAAAAGTCCTGCAGAATGATTCAGTTGTTAAGAAATTATCTGTGCACTTTGCCATATTAACTGTACAGGTTTCTCAATCAAAAATGAATAGTGAACGTTGAGAATCAAAGAAACTGCCCTTAAATGTGCTTGAATTCTGTGACAGCTGATGGTTCCCAATCCTGACTGAGGTTACACTGAAAGCCAAGAGGTCTTCTGCAGAGAGGTGGCTCTGCTTCTGGTCCCAAGGGACCTTTCTTAAAGGCACTTCCTGTGCAATATTTTAAAACACCATCACTCTGTCAGCAAAATGATTGTCACAGGAAGTGTAGGGCACATCTTTCTCTATTCAGTGAGTGATAGTGAGCCACAAAACATCAGAAGGAACTGAATCTGAGAAAAGAACAACCTATAAAAACAATTTCAAAGTTACCAAGAAGACTGCCCTAGAAGAAATGTCTCTTTAGTGTAGTCAGACTTCCTGAAATTTAAGTGTAACTTAGGCTGTGGATAGATGGATTTCCTATATTTATAAATCACTTTACAAATAATCACTCAATAGTATTGTAATTGATAAAGTCATATTTGGCAAGGGCGATTGGGAAAAAAAATCAGTTACTGATTACATTCTCCCAGAAACATCTTTCCAAATCAAGATCATTTTGACTAAAAAAATAACAAACTACCCACAAATGTCATAACTGGCATTCTGTTCTATATGAAATATCTGTACTTGTCCTCACCAACATCATTTATGCGTTCTCTCATTTCACAAAAGTACAAGTCAAAAATCCTCAGGTGCTTGTCACTATCAACTCATGGGTACCACCTCCACCAACCCCTTCCCTGCTTGATTCCTACCCTGTATGAAAGCTGTCTGAATTATTTTCCTGGAGGAATTATGAACTGAAGATTAGCAAGAAATGCAATATGCACCTTTTCAAACGAGGAAATTAGATGCATCTGAATGGTATTGAATGAGGCTTACCATTTTACCCTGCATCCCAAACTCTTACTTACTTCTGTTTTGTGGATGAAATGAATGGAGGAATACAACATCAAATAGTATTTATGTATTTTGAGCACAAAGTTTGGTGAATGAAGAGTAGTGAATAAGGTTAGACCAAGTAGCATTAACAAGTGATGCACAGACATTATAACCACGACAGTGGTCACAAAATTCTGGAGCTACCAGCACCCAACAACAAAAAAATTACTATACCGGAGTTTATTAAATACTTGCTAGACACATGAAAAACAAAACAATTTGTCAGGGACCACAGGATCCTAACGGCCAACCAGGTCAGCCTGTTCTTGAACCTCTGCCAGAAGGCGCTCACCACACGCAGGCACGGGGTCTCCACCCTCCTCTCACACCCGCTGACAAGCCTGTGAGGATGCAGACAGTTGCCCCACTGTTGTGGTCCAGGTCACGACAGCTCGCACGCTTCCTTCCCCAGGCGCAGCCCATGGTTAGGTTAGGTTCGTATGAGGGGTGCTCTTTCGTCTGCAGTTCCCTGAGACCAGGTGAGAGAGAACAGTGAGGTTAGGAGATCACGTGACCAACTTCTCTCCAGATGTGGAAAGTGGAGAGAGGGGTGCAAGGAGGGGAAAGTGATGGGAAGGCTGTCATCCCAATCACCTTCTCTTCTCTTGGCCTGCTTCCTCTTGCTCTTTCTTTAACATTCAGCCCTGATCCTCTCCAGGAGGCCTGCTCTGACACCCCTACCCTGACACTGGACCAGTACCCTTCTCCTTGTGTTGACCTGGACCATAATCCTCATCACACCCTATTGAATCTGTCTCCTTCAGTTGGAGGCCCATCAGAGAACAATGTCTCAGAGGGGATGGGTGCTCAGTAATGCTTGCTTGTTGAATATGTGAAGACGGCTAGTTGTAGGAACAGTCATAATATTTACGTGGGCTTTCATCTGTGCCTATGAAAATCTCAGTGACAGTACAATCCATCTTACAGTGACTGTAAGATCAGTCCATAGATAGAAATGGAAAAATCGTTGCCTCATACCTAATTCACGCTAACATGATGGGCATGGGTTGAAAGGCATACTGGAAGCATGCAGAACACAGGGAAGTCTGAGCTTATATGATTTAGATGGTTTCAGCCTATTTCATTTCCTACTTCACATTTGCCTCAGACACATAATGGAGGCAGTGAAGAGAGGAAAAAAAAAAAAAAGGCTTTGTTGCAAACAGAGAGGCTGGTGAGAATTTAAGAAGGGCTCATTGAAGGTGTTAAGACCCCTGGGTTGGCCTGCTGGTCACTTAGGGAAGCCAATCTAACCACTTATCCCACCCATTTGGGGCTGTTCCCCCCCCCTCCAGGAGAGGAACTACTCCCCTGTGCCCATCATTTATTATGCAATGACGACTCAGTGGTAGGTATCTTCTGATAAACCAGGGATTCTTTCCAAGCAGATCTCTGGCTGCCTTGCTCTATAATTATGGAGCTATTTTGTCATATAACTAATATTTATTGAGCTCTTACTAAATGCTTACACAGGGCCAAGTGCTTTATGTTTAAAATATCATCAAATCCTCACAAAAAACTCCTAAGCGAGGCTCAATTATCATCCCATTTTACAGATAGAGAAACCAAGGCACAGTTTCTGGGGTCACACAGCTATTAAGTGGTCAAACTGGGATTTGAACCTGGGCAGTCTGACACCAAAGCCCGGGTGCTTAGCTGTTTTATATTCTTCCTCTTTTTTTCAGGTTATTTTCAAAGACATAATGCGTTCTCCCAGGGGTTCCATTCCCACCAAGAAAGCCTGAAATACTGAAAGATACCATTCTATCACCCCTCCACCTTTGACACACTTCCCTTGCCTCTCATTTGGCCCAGCAGTAATATAACCATGAAATCACTGTGCCCAGCATAAAACCTCAGAATCCACCCTAATAAGCCCGCTGACAGCCAGCCCTTCCATGAAGCACAGCTGAAGTCCTCAGGGAACGTTATTCGGTAAGGGAGACATTCCTCCAGCCACTGCTCACCTCATCCATGGATCCCCGTCCTCTGCACGCAAGCCAGGTGAAGATCAGACCAAAGAACACACCCAGCGCCATGATAATGTAGGGTATGTTGGTGATAATCAGAGTAGTGTTAATCACAGACTTCAGTCGACTTGCAGTCTCTTTATCAATGAGAACACTCTGGGGGGAGGGGCAAGAAAACAGTATTCCCTTGATTACTGAATATCCAGGGTGTAAAGTTTTTTGCTCTATCTTTCTTCCAAACCATTAAACACAATTTGGGTATGTCCTCCTGTTAGCAAACCAGAGATACTGAAAATACTTTTATAGGTTAGAATAACCAGAGGGGGCACTTATTCATTGACGTCTCTTTTCTCCTGAAGACATGTTTTACTCAAAATTGGTGGGAAAAAGGAGGGGGAAAGTATTCAGAAATACTGAGATAATATCAGCTTTTCTTTTGTATCAGACAACTCCATGTCACCCTTCAAAATCCAACTCAGCATAACTTCCTTCCAGAAGTCTCCTTTGGCCCGGTTCAAGGCCCCTTTTCTGCGCTTCCATCTCACATTCTAAAATCTTCCATCACTGTCTCCACATTCTGCATTATAACTGTCTGTTTACTTGTTTGTCTCCTCCTGACTGTGAGGTTCCTGAAGGCAAGACTTTTATTTCAGTCAACTAAACACTGGGTATAGTGCCTGAAATACAGGAGGTGCTCAATTAATGTCACTTGATTAGATGAATGAATGAATGAATGAATGAATGCAATAGTCCAACAATGGCATGTGGAAAGCATCATTTCTCTCTTGGTTGGATCTATACTGATCGGGACCAGAGGTCTAGACAGAAAGTGTTCAGGGAAGTCTTGAGGCTAACCAGAATTCCAGATAACTAAGGGCAAAAGTATTATCACCTTAAACTGTCATGGGTGAGGTATCTGAAGAGCTTAATTCTATAAAAATTATTAGCAACAATTGGGACTTTGGGCTTAATTTAGGCTCAATTTGCAGATGAAGGCCCATCATGGTCAGAGTCTCCTCCTCTGGAAAAAAAGCGGTGGGAGAGCAGTCTCCAAGGTCACTTCCAGGTCTAATGTTTTCCTTTTCTAGAGAAGAGAAAAGTCAAGTTCTTTCTGGCAGGGAGTAAAAGCACGAGGTTTCACTCCATCATTCCCTGGACTCAATCTAGTCTTTAACAAAAAGTCAGAGCAGAAGTTAAGGTGGAGAGGACTTCAAATATGGTGCAACAATGAACGTAAGCTGGCAGAACAGGGCCCTTCCACACTTTCAAAAAGCCCTCCTTCCATGGCTCTCTCCACAAACAATAACCGTAATGACCCAGGAGCAACTGCAAATAGGTCCTATAAATGGTAAATATTGCCTGAATTCTTCCTATGAAACAATAAAAGCCTTGTCTTAGAACTGTAATCACAAACCCTTCAAAAGTTTATCAGTGTGGCTACCAGTACAATGCTAAGTTGAAAAAGGATATAAAACTGTATCTACTGTATGGTCTCAACTGTGTAATATCAAAATCAGAAAAATACTGAGGCAACATAAGCAGATGTCAATTGCACTTCTCTCTGAGGGATGGGCTTGCTTATCAAGCAGTTCACTTTTTAAATACTATTTTTAATTTCCCGAGTTCTATAAAGAGCACGTTACTTTTACAAAACGCGAAACATCAAATTATTTTTTACAAAGTTGTTTTGGAAAAAAAATTTTTACAACACATTGTTGAGGAAAATAAAGCAAGTTAAAAACAATTTATCAGGGGCTTCCCTGGTGGCGCAGTGATTGAGAATCTGCCTGCCGACGCAGGGGACACGGGTTCGAGCCCTGGTCTGGGAAGATCCCACATGCCGCGGAGCAACTAGGCCCGTGAGCCACAACTACTGAGCCTGCGCGTCTGGAGCTTGTGCTCCGCAACAAGAGAGGCCGCGACAGTGAGAGGCCCACGCACCGTGATGAAGAGTGGTCCCCGCTCGCCGCAACTAGAGAAAGCCCTCGCACAGAAACGAAGACCCAACACAGCCAAAAATAAATAAATAAATAAATAATTAAAAAGCAAAAAAAAAAAAAAAAAACCACAACAATTTATCAGGGGCTTCCCTGGTGGCTCAGTGGTTAAGAATCCGCCTGCCAGTGCAGGGGACACAGGTTCGAGCCCTGGTCCGGGAAGATCCCACATGCCGGCGGAGCAACTAACCCACGCGCCACAACTACTGAGCCTGCGCTCTGAAGCCCGTGAGCCACAACTACTGAGCCTGCGTGCCACAACTACTGAAGCCCACGTGCCTAGAGCCTGTGCTCCACAACAAGAGAAGCCACCGCAAGGAGAAGCCCGCGCACCGCAACGAAGAGTAGCCCCCGCTCACTGCAACTAGAGAAAGCCCGCGCAGCAATGAAGACCCAACACAACCAAAAATAAACTAATTAATTAATAATAAAAAAAAAAAAACAACTTATCAGTCTGGCTCAGGTTTTGTGAGAAGTCATTTGAATTTTCCCTTTTCTTGCTAATCTTTGTTACTAAATCTTCTACAAAGAACAAATATTTTTAGGGAAGAGAGAAAAATCATAAAACTTCAAAAACTGCTGCTGTTAACAATGGAAGCCAGCCGATCATGAATTTGAGGGGGACAATTCTGCAATTTTCCCCTCAAAACTGGGTAAAGAGAGAAGGGAAATTGAGGAGATATAACTACAGTAAATGTGATATGTGATTCAGAAAAGAATTTATCACAGGTGTCTTAAATAGTGGATGTTTTATGAGCTTTCAGAATATGCTTTACAAAACTTCAATTTATGCCTAGCAATTAGGGATAATATTTCTGTGGGTACACTGTGAAAGAAATATTTCTAAAGAGAAACTCCTTTTGTTTGAACTAAGACAGGAAGCAGAAAGGAGAAAAGACTCTATGCTATGATGAAGGATAAGGCAACCACGTATCACTGCAATTAATGGGCATGTATCACATTTTATTTAATCATTTCTCAACCACCCCACGCTCTTTTTTACTCTCTTTTTCTCCTCAACTAATGAACGGTAAACTAATTACCTCTGCATTTTGTTTCTTACATAACCAGCTTCCCAGAAAGAAGTTTCACCCAAGTAACGTTCTTGACAAGGGAAATTTCTTTCTGTTGTTTTCAAATCTCAGACACAGGAAGATTCATGTAAACATATAAACAGAAATTTTCTGGACAAACAGGTTTTAAAAAATCACCTTTGCCCCTTTCTCACATCTTAAATTACACATAGCTACAGTCGCAGAAGTAGGAAGTTCCCCAAGCTTCCACAGGTAAAATGTACCCGTGGCTCCCCCCCATGACTTACCTCATTGATATACATCACTGGGAAAACCAGGGTTCTAATATTTCCCGTTTCACTACAAACACAAAAAAAGAGACTATTTTTAGACATCCTCATAATGATGGCACACTGGCCTGGCGAGACAAGTTTATATGAAAATGCCAGCCCAGTTATTTCATTAAATTACCTGGAATTTATGCAGACCTCTTATTATATTTGCAAACACATAATAATCAGCAGTTAGATCACAAACAGTCTAGCAATTCAAAGTGTTGCATATTTATGTAAAGTGTTTTTAACCAAAACACAAGATGCCAAAAGTAAATTCATCAAAATGATTACTATACTCCCAAAGGTTATTGGAGGGGAGGTTCCAGCAGAACAATGCTGTCATTTCTCAGAATGTTTTATAATCAGGCTAATCAGTATTGTCTTTACAAGAGCCTGGAGCAGTCACTTACTGAGCATTTACTATGCACCAGCTCTGTACCAGGTGTCTTGGGAACATTATCTCACTTAATTCTCATGGTAGTCCCATGCAGTAGGTATTACTGTCCCAGGTTTAAGACGAGGAGATGGTGGCTCAGAGTAATTTGCCCAGGACCACCACAAGGAAGTGGTGGAGCTAGGATTGGAATTCCACTTTGATTCTAAGGCTCTAGATTGTAACTACTAAATTATACGCCCTCAGAAATACACACACAAAATGCATCCTTACAAATCACATTTGCTTCCTAGAAAGATCCCTAACACATGTGCTTAAACCTGGCAAATTTTATGGGGGGAGCCAACCAAGTTTGAATGATAGACAGGCAGACAGAAAGATTTGATAAATATAGATATATTATAGATATGTATTACAGTTTTGCATTCTGTTTTTTCATTCAACATTGAATGAAATCATTTTCTCAATTTCCACTGAAAAGTCTGAGCAGATTATACTCAAGAATCCTAATTAAGTAGATAGAGTGTGGGTACACTGGACTCCAGAGAGTATTTAACCATCCACAGGAGGGCTTGTGGCTGGCCTGGGTGGGAGCAGTGGAAAGAAAGGGAGGGGAGGGAGGCAGCCAGAGTCCTGGTGAGGGAAAGCAGAGTGGGTAAGAGCAGACTCTGTGCCTCAGTTTCCTCGTCTGTAAAACGGGGTAATACAGGGTTATTGTGAGGAAGAAATGAGTTAATGTATGTAAACTACTTAGAATAATGGCTGACCCATGGAAAGCATTCTATAAGTGTTTGGTTAAATAAAATAAGTAAATTCCAAGACCGAGGCTGCCCATGACAATGTTGATCGTGCCTCATCCCTGAAGGGCAGGGTGAACAGACTTAGAAGTGGGCTGTACCCCTCTCGACATCAACCCCACCAGAAAGTCAATGTAGCAAAACCACCCTCTGCCTCTGCAGAAACAAGCAAAACTTACATAAAGTCATCTAATTTTTTGACATAAACGTTGATTTGGAACCTCTTGGCTGCTCTCAGGATGATTCCAGTCAACTGTGAATCAGAGAAGTAGAAAGAAAACATTAGGATTTATTAAAACCACACACACAGTTTTTGTCAATAGAGCACCATTTCTGTGTGGTTCTGATAAACAGGGCGGCCACTGCCACATTTGCTAGGCAGAGTGGGACGAGGGAAAACTGTTCCCCAGGCCAGAATGAGAACTGTGGATTGTGTTAGGTGCCTGGTAGACCAATGTTTCTCACACTTTACTATGCATGCGAGTCCTTGGGCACCTTATTAAAATGCATATTCTGATTTGGTAGGTCTGGGGTGGGGCCTGAGATTGGGCAGGATGCTGTCACTTTGAATAGCAAGGTCCTAGAGAACCCGGGCAGGAAGGAGATCCAGCAGATACCCTGTCGGGTCTGGGTATCCAGGCGGAGGGCCAGAGTGCTACAAGGAGGACGTGGTCACAGCCAGAGAATGGTGCCCACGTATGGCCAGGCCCACCCAACAGAGCCCGGAGGACAGACGCAGTATTGTCCACCCATGGCCACACCACCTTTTGCACCAAGCAGGTGGGGCTGTGCCTCACCCTGGTGACAAGTGGTTTGGCTACTGAAAGGGAACTGACTGATGGCTAAGAGAGAAAAGGGAGAAAACCACACCTGACCTTATTCACAAAACGATAAGAGCACCGATTTCTCAAATATAAATGCAATGAGTGCAGCTAAGAGTGAAATGCCCATAAGTTGCTGTGCTCAAAGAATGTGCTGGCTCTTCTGTGACTGTCCCATGCATGTGTTCAAAATCCCAAGAATGAAGATATCTCACCTTTAATTCAGTCCCTACAGTAAAAGGTCCTCACATTGTGAAATGATACTCACAGCCTTTCAACATGGTTTTTAGGTTTTCTCCTCTATGAATACGGGATTAGAGTATGTATATATTCGAAGCTTTTTAAATTAATGATGTCATATAATAACTCTCAAAAGCACCTGTATAAAGAGTTTTGCCAAAAGTGACTGAAGCTAATATATACACATTTAAATTTCAACCAAAACGTTCCTGGCAGCGAGTAAACGGAGGAATGTCTTCACCCTGCTGATCTGTGGCCCAGTGAGAGGAATGTGTGTATGTTCAGGCCCAGTCTTTTGGCAACAGAAGACTGACCAGGTTACCTGGGTCCGATTCCAGTTGTTTCCAATGATGGGACTTTCACTGTTGCTTTTTTGTTAAAGTGGGCTTGCCGATATTTCTGCGTATTAGCTCCATACAACTCAGCCTTCTAATTACAGGGCTATGAGACTCTGCATCACATCACACTGAGCTGAGCTCCCTCCACTTGAATATGTGAACGAAAGGAAGACAATACACTTCTCAAGGGTACCCAGGGCTAAGCTGGTGAACACCGTATAGACAGAATAAAATGTATGTTTTTCAACCAAGAAGACATGTGTACTCACAGGATTAATGTCCACAAATGTCTCATGATATTCCTTATTTGGGTGCATGCCTTCTATGGCAGAAACAAACTTCTCATCTGCTTGGTAGAAGTGTGGGAAAGACATAATAATAGGTGCACCTGCATTTTGAGGAAAACAGAAATGAATGGTGAGGTTCTTAAAAGTCTAAGATGAATATAAAGTTCCTGACCACAAATCCAGTTCCTCAGTGGGGGGAAAGCTATACACAGAAAAGTTGGGTCGGGGAGAGGGGCAGGCTAAAAGTATATTCTACATCTCCTAGCTTGGGATTTATACTTCATCTG
Source organism: Eschrichtius robustus (assembly GCF_028021215.1). Taxonomy (NCBI): domain Eukaryota; kingdom Metazoa; phylum Chordata; class Mammalia; order Artiodactyla; family Eschrichtiidae; genus Eschrichtius; species Eschrichtius robustus. The sequence goes on along the minus strand of NC_090827.1, from coordinate 59,824,060 downwards.
CTGACATCTCATTTACCCCTACGTTATTTTATATCATAATATGATAATGAAGTCCTGGCTAAATCATTTATTCTTCAACAAACATTTGCTGAACCTATAATAGACAAATGCTTTACACACATTATTTTAATTAACGTTCCCAGCAGCCCTATGAAGTTAGAACTATTTCCTTCCTTTTGCATTTGAGGAAAGGGAGGTTCAGAGAAGTTATAAAATTTCCCCAAGACATCCAGCTTTCAGGCGATGGAGGCAGAGTTCTGATCAAATAAGGGACGGCTCATTTTAAAGCACTTGTTTCAACTGTGATTCTCTACCAGTAAATGGACTTTTTTCCCCCTTATTTTTCTGCTTTTCTGTTCATGTTTTACCCAAAATAGGCATCTTGCGGCATCTTAGTTCCCCGACCAGGGATTGAACCCTGGCCCTCAGCAGTGAACGCACGGAGCCCTAACCACTGGACCGCCAGGGAATTCCCAATGCAGAATTTTTTTAAGACTTTGCCTGGTCCTGCCATCTGCAGCCTCTGACTAGATCAAGGTCTGCCCACAGGAAGACACTGTGTTTTTTTTTTTCCTTCCTTTTTAAAAAAAAATATTTCCTATTCATTTTAAGGAACAAATAGAGAAGAAAGTTATTAAAGGAAACCTATTCTATTGATAGATTTTGCTCTTGAAAAGAGGAGAGGGACTCAATAACTGCTGCCAGGAAAATACATTTTGGGAGAGATTAGCTTAACGGCAAGTAGTTTAAGTCTGCTCACATATCCTCCAGCCCACGGCTCAGACACCTCACTTGTCACACACACAGTTCTGCGCTCTGTTGCTACACAGTTTCACAAAGACACGATTTCCTTCTTTGTGACCTACACTGACCTTTATTTATTTATTTATTTTGCCACACCACGTGGCTTGTGGGATCTTAGCTCCCTGACCAGGGATTGAACCCAGGCCCTCAGCAGTGAGTGGGCAGAGTCCTAACCACTGGACCGCCAGGGAATTTCCTACACTGACCTTTAAAATGTATTTTTAAAGATCTGTTAAGGACTTAATAAAGCCAGACACTGTCCTGAGTGTTTTACATACATTATCTCTAACCTTCACACAACCCTCCAAGGAAGTTATAATCAGCCCCATTTTACAGAGGAGAAAACTGCTGTCTGGAACCCTCCTTCAGCAACGTGGCCAATTTGCTAACAAACAGAATTCAATCCCAGATCCCCCTGACTCCAGAACGCTCACTCATCCCACTAGCCAGAATGTTCCCCTGGGGAATGCAAAACACTTGAGGATAGTCCTGAAGGGTAATATTTCAGTCCGCATCTGGGAACACAGGACAGGCAAGAGGAAAAGGATTATAGCAAGAGGTATGACTGTTGCAAAGTAGAATCCTTCTGTTGGTTCTGACATCAGCTTCTTGAGGAAGCAGACTGTTAACAAAACAACAAGAAAAATGTGTCTACATGTGTGCCTTGAGCCACAGAAGCATGGGTTGAGCGGGCAGGTGCCATTTCAGGACCATGCCCCAGTGAGCCAGCAGGAGAGGTCTGATCTCTAGGTCAGGGGTGTGTGTTCCCCAGAACAGTGGTTCCCAATCTCGCAGGTACCACCTTCATGAGAATCACCTGGAGCTCATTAAAACTACAGATACTGGGGTGCTAGCAGGTGCGCCCTGGGACAGATGTTTTTAGTGATTCTCCAGATAGTTCTGATGCAAAGCCAGGCTTGGGAGCCATGACCCCATCAGACAAGGAAAGGGAGGGTTATCCTAAAAGGAGATTTTCAAACCAAATGGACAAGGGGGCAAAAGTTAGCACATTATTCAGGAAAAAAGCACAACTTTAATCAAGAGAAAGGAGTTACAAAGTTTCTCAAGAGAAACTTTAAACAAGAATTGTAGCCTAAGAAAGATTACAGTACAAATATGAGAAGACCCTAAGTTCTAGCAGGAATTTGCTCAGAGGTAAGGATTTTATAAAAATCCTGTTCCTTCTCTGAGCCCTCGTTTCCACAATTATGAAAAGAGGCTACTGGCTGTCTATCTAGCAAGGCTATTGTGAATATTATGCAGCATATGATTGCAAAAACTAGTCCTCGTGATGAAAAAAATGTTTCTGTCAGCTGCACCCCTGATCATTCCACCTCATTCACGGAAAGGAGCAGATTAGCTCAGACATTAAGAAACCCTGGCCCTGGATTGGTTTCAAGAAAAAAAAAACAAACTCTTAAACTATTGCCCAGAAAAAACATAACATGGCAATCTAGGAATAAAAATCATTACAGGAAAGCCAATGCTTTTTTTAAAAAAAAAAAAACTATGCTATAGCCATGTTACAAAACTTTTTTTATTAATTGCAGTTGATTTACAATGCTGTGTTCGTTTCTGGTGTACAGCAAAGTGACTCAGTTATACATATATATATATATATATTCTTTTTCAGATTCTCTTCCTTTATACGTTATTACAAGATATTGAATATAGTTCCCTGTGCTACACAGTAGGACCTTGTTCTATTTTATTTTATATATAGTAATTTGTATCTGTTAATCCCAAACTCCTAATTTATACCCTCTGCTTTCCCCCTTGGTAACCATAAGTCTGTTTTCTATGTCTGTGAGTCTGTTTCTGACAAAACGTTATTCTTGAAAGGTCAAAATCGCTCTTTCTATTGGGCTGACAACATTCTTTGTTGAAGAACACCAATCCTGCATCCAGACCCTCCTGCCCATGTCCCCTCTCTGAGTTCTTACCGTTCTTGCAGACGCTGACATTCAAAACTCCTGAGCCCAGGCAGTTTCCTTTAGGTATACAGAAGCCAGCGTTGTCTGAGGTATTGGCTAATATTTCTGCAGGCACCTTATACCTCAAGGCAGGCAGTCCCTGTACGGTCTCAAAGTCACTGAAAGTTATATATACTGACCTGTTAGGAAGTAAGAATAAAAAGTCAATGTGAGCTCCCATCAGCATGATCTGACCATATCAGTGAGTTAGCCAACCGTTCTTGGGTACAACGTGGCTAAAAGCTTACAGGATAAGTGGAAAATAAAGAGGCAAAAGAAAGCTTGAAAGGAGCTCAACCCATTCAATGTGTAATAAAGTAGGAGACAGATTATAATGAAAGATGTTTAAGAGGCAGCAGCTATGCTAACATCTTAACAAGGCTTAGAAAAAAACATAATGTGTGGTAGAAAATCAAGAAAATGAGTTAGAATGGATATTTGTGCTGAAAGAAAGGAGTCGTCTAGACTAGCATGGACACATGCCAGTATGCATGAAGCAGAAGCAAAGCAAAGGAAGACAGGGTGAGGCAGAGGCAAAGCAAAAGCAGAAAAGGTGGCAAAGGGTGTGGCCCGGTAGATTCTGAAGGCCTGGAAAAGTGCCCCATTAGACAGATACTTGATTAGAATATATACTTTGATACCCATTTCCCCCAAACAAAAATAGTTTCCATATTTTGCCTAGGTCACTTATTTCAACGGTGTTCAACATCATTCTGCCTTCAGTGGTTACAGAGTTTCAAACAGTGTCCCTTATGATACTAACCACCCTTCTATTTGCACAGCACCTGAGTGACAGCCAAGGCACTTTTCACATACACTGTGGTAACTGATCCTTCAGCCCTGCATCTGAAGGCGTCTGAAGGCTGAGGGCAACTGCTTTTGGGGCCTCACTTTTTCATCTCTGAAGCACAGGTGGGACACATCTCTCGCTGGGTTGTGACTAACAGGAGTTGCCTTCCACTGCACATCCCACCCCATAGCATTTTTTCATGAAAATTTTAAGCAAACAGAAAAACAGAGAAAATACTATGGTAAGTACCTTTTATAACAAACACCACTTAGATAAATAAAATGTATATTTACGGATACAACTGAAGCTCTCTGCGTTAACACTCCTGATTCTGGTCCTCTGCATCCCCAGAGGTAACCGCTATCCTGAATTTGGGGTTTATCACTCCCATGCAGGTCTTTATACTTTCACCTACGTGCACATTCATAAACAACTTGTGGCACTGTTTGTTATTTCTAAATGTTATATAAACAGTATACCATATTCTCTTTTACAATTTGCTTCTTCCTTCAACATTATATTTTTAAGATTTATTGCATTAATGTAATGGCTCTGGTTGTTATATTTTACTTTTAATATGATATTCTATCAAACAAATACCCCATTATTTATTTATTTATTTATTTATTTTTAAACTTTTTGTTTGTTTGCTTTAATTTTTGGCTGTGATGGGTCTTCGTTGCTGCACACAGGCTTTCTTCTAGTTGCGGTGAGCAGGGGCTGCTCTTCATTGCGGTGTGTGGGCTTCTCATTGTGGTGGCTTCTCTTGTTGTGGAGTACGGGCTCTAGGTACGCGGGCTTCAGCAGTTGCAGCGCGTGGGCTCAGTAGCTGTGGCTCGCGGCTACAGAGCCCAGGCTCAGTAGTTGCGGCGCACGGGCTTAGTTGTGCCATGGCATGTGGGATCTTCCCGGACCAGGGCTCGAACCCATGGCCTCTGCACTGGCAGGCAGAATCCTAACCACTGCACCACCAGGGAAGCCCCATTATTTATTTACATTCTCCTTTTCACAGGCACTTAAAGATTTCTTTGGATGGAAGAAATTTTCACATATCGAGATACGGGGAAGTTATTCTGGCTTACACATGATTTAACTTAAACTTTATGCTAACGAGAACAGCCTCTCTTATAGCCTGTCAAACACGCCTTGTACATCTGTTTTAACCATTAAAGAAAAGAATGCGTTTAAAAATCAAAATGGAGTAATTGTGGGTCACACATTCAGGATGGAGCCGGGTGGCCATTGCGGATGTGGTTTCAGACACATTCCTGCATCACTGAGAACTTGAATTTTCTGAACTGCATCAAACTCAAGGACACCACTAGCCATTCTCAAAACAGTATCTGCTAGCAGTGGCCAGCTGCAACCTTATGGTCTCAAGGTCTCCCCTTGTAACTATGCAACCATTTCAGATCCCAACCAATCCTTGCTTAACAAGCACTCTTACTTCTTGCCAGCTCCAGTTATAATTCTTGATAAACAACTCATGTAACTAACTGCAACCTTGAGGTTTTTGCCTTTGTACGTCTCCCCCATTTTGTAGTCTGATAAAACACAATTCAAGTGCTCCTTGAATCAGTGTCTCCTAGGCTACAGTCCTCCATTTGGCTCAAATAAAACTCTTTTCTATTCCTATTATAGATTGTTTATTATTTCCGTTGACACTTCCAATTTTTCCTAACTACAATCCATGTTGCAGTGAACTTTTCTGTATAAATCTCCTTCATGTATGTACACGAGTTCTTCAGGTCAGGGAACCCTCAGAGGAGAGAAGTGTGGAATCATGGGGTTTGCACGTCTTTGGCTTTACTAAGCATTGCCAAGTGGCTCTTCAGAAGTAGTGGTACCAAACAAGAATGAGTTTCCTCTGTGCCATATCTTTAATAAGCCTCCTACTACCCTCCGAAGTTTCTTTGTCTCACCCATTGCACTCAAACGTATTTTCTCTTCCTTCAGTCCTTTCACAAATATTGACTGAAGAGAGCAGCTGGATGGAAGGTGACTGAGATATTCCATGTGAAAGCTGGAAAGGGTCTGCACCGTGGCACAGAGAGCAGGGATGGAGTGAAAGGAGAGCTCTTTCTGAGGAGGATGGATACCACTTGGTGACTGATTCAGTGCAAGAGAAGAGGGAGATTTATAGTGATTCTGGCAGGGCTGACTGAGGAAGTACTCAATGGTGTGAGATATGAAAGCCAGAAGAACAGCTGACCTTGAGAATATTGACTCCATAGCGTCCGAGGCAACTAGATTACTTCTGACGGAGGGGAAGTCTCACAAAAAGCCTTGCAGGAGTGAGTGGGAGAGGAAAGGGAGGCTGTGTGATCAGCCACTCAGCTGAGCGGTCTTAGGGTGAAGGGCGGGAGAAGGAGCAGTGGTGACGGGGAGCTGGGAATCAGGGCACAGAGCAGGATGCCTTCCTGCCACAGAGGGGACTTCATCATGCGCGTCTGGAGAGAAACAGCAGGTGGGAGACAGGGAGAGATTGCGGGGCACGCGTGAGCAGATGGGATCAATGGGAAGGTTAGAGCTCAGCAAAGACCTATGAACTCTGAAACATGGACCGCAGTATGCTTTCTTTACCTTCTATGGAGCGATCACCTGTTGACCGGAAGAAGACCAGGGCAAATTTCACACCTGACAGAGCATACTATAATAACAAACAGCTAACATTTAATGTTATTTACAGTGTGACAGGCCCTGGGCTGAGTATTTTATCAAAGTAACTCGTGTGTCCTCAAAACAACTCCCAAGGTAGGCAACTCTTTCTATCCTTATTTCACAAATGAGGGAAGTTAGGCACAGACTGGTTAAATAATGTTCCCAAGGTCACACAGCTGTAAGTGGTGGAGCTGGTATTCAAACCAACACAGCCGGGCTCTGGAGTTAGTGCTGTGAACCACTACACTTCGCTGTTTCTCAATATGCCATCATCGTTGATCACTCACTAAGCATACATATCCTCACCGAATAAGTGCGACTATATATATTCCTCACAGTTTTGGTGGTCTTACAGTCAAAGAACTTATTTTTCAAGTTCTTACCTGCAAAAATCAGATGGGAAGACATAAAGGATTTCGTCTTTGGTGATTAATGGGTGAAAAGAATCTCCGTCTGTCCCGTTGATCATATTGCACTCGTCTGCTGTCCACCAGTCAAGCGACCTGTCATTGGGAGACAAGAAAGAGTCCAGGGGGTCACACTTGATTTCAGGCTATTTTTTTTTTTTTTTTAATGGTCAGGACTTTGCAAGACCCAACTAGGAGCTGGCTACCCACAGAATCTTATTCACACGCAGACACAAGGGTGGTATTGGTTGGGGACTGGATCAAAAGGCAGAAAAGCAGGCCCCCGATCCCCAATCAATTCTGACAGAGGCAACAGCCAAAAACCTTTCTTCCCTTCCTCTAAAACAGAGTATCTCACGTAGAGGTTTGGGAATATGCACTTACTTAAAGCAGTGATCCATTTGGCATCTACAGTAGCTTTGTTCACAGTCAGCCCGTGGACAGATGAGCCCTGGACAGATATTGCAGGGAGATAATATTTGTGACAGAGCATTAACTGTCTCCCCCTCCAAACAGCTAAGGGAGGATTTCTTTTGGGTCACAAGAAAGTTTAACCTTGAATCAACTTTATGCTCACTAAGAGCACAGTTGAGATAGCGGGTTTTTAAAAATTAATTCCTTGGAAAATGGTATAAAATGCAAAAGACAGGAAAGGACAGGCAATAAATAGTAATTCTTCTAACTTCTGGTCAAGGTGGCCTTCTAAGTTCGTGAGTTGAGGACATCTTCCAGAGCAGTGGTTGATAGAACAAAAAAGAGAACATCTAAAAGGTCTACACCCTACTCAAACACAAAAGAACATCTCCCTAGACAATGAAAGGTGATAACTGCCAAGTGGTGAGTAGGGCTACAACCTCCCGCCCACCGGGCTGCAGGTCTGGAAGCCAGGAGGAAGATCTGCAAGTCTAGCTCCTGAGGTTAATGAGGATTAAAAGTGGTCCATCGAGGGTGTGAAACCAGGATCTGGGGGCAGGGATTTTCTGGTCAGCGAGAGAGGCTGAAGAAAGCAAAGCTGAGTTGCTGGGAGGCAGAAAGCCCCAGACACAGCCTCACAACCAGAACCTGAGTCAAGCTGCCTGCTGACTCTTTGGCCAGATCTGTGATGACCCCTGGGTAATCGTGAGGTGGAGACCCACCATGTGTACTGGTATTGGGGTTCCTAGGTAGGCTACATGGAGGCAACTGCAAAAGCGTTACCTAGGGAGAGGTGAGAGGATGGATGGATGGATGGTTGAATGGATGGATGGATAGATAACAGGCTTCCCAAATAATTATTCTGCAAGTCAACATTTTTTTTAATGAAAGAAACTTATACTAAGAGATAGGCAACAAAATCAACAATAAGATGAGTTCACTTGAGAAGAAATTAAAATAACTGAACAATCTGGCTAATAAATATGTTGTTTAGTATCCTCAAAGAGACAAATGAAAGAATAACATCCATAAAAAAGAATGGTAAATTATTTTAAAAAAACAAAAAAGAATGAGATAAGAGTAGAGAGACCCAAAGAATGAAAAAGAGAAATCTTCAGAAGAAAAAAGTTTTCTGAAAGAAAAACTCCATAGAGGGATAAGCTCCAGACTGTGGGTAGTTGGAAAGAGCTGGCTAACTGAAAGATCGCTCTAAGGAATTTATACAAATATAAACTCAGAAAGATTAAAAATTAAAGGATCAAGATACAGAGAATGTATCAAGAGGCTCCAATAAATATTTAATAGGAGTTTGTGGGAGGGTAGTGAGAACAGAGTGAATAACAGAGGAGCAATAATTTAAGAGATAATTGCTGACAGTTTTCCAAATTTTAAGAAAGATACTAGACCTTGGATTGAAAGTATGCCCCAAGGGCCAAATAGAATAAATAAAATAAATTCAAATCTAGATATAGTGCAGTAAAACTGCGAAAGGCCAAGGAAGAAGATAGATATCAAAAGCCAGTGGAGTAACATCTTCATAATGTTGAACTGTCAACCTAGAATTCTATACCCAACTAAAACCATTAACAAGTGAAAGTGCAATAAAGATATTTTTAAAGTCTAAGAAAGGTTACCACTCACAGAGCCTCACTCAAGGAACTACTGATAGAGTGTTTCCCAACCTAGTAACATTTTGAGCCTGATTAATTCTTTGTGGGGGACTGTTCTGTACACTGAAGGATGTTTAACAGCATCCCAGGTCTCTACCCAGTAGATGCCAGCAGCAACCTCCAGTTGTGACAACCAAAAATGTGTCCAGGCATCACCAAATGTCCTCTAGAGAGCAAAATTGCCCCTGTTTAAGAACCACTGTCCTAATGACCTTCAGCAAGAAGAAAACTAAATCCAAGGGGAAGATGTGAGGAGGAAAAATAATAATAAATTAAAAAAATATGTTGGTATATTTAATTACTTACTATAAAAATAATGAAATTTTACTTATATTTGGCTTCCGAAGAAGGTGAAACAAGTTGTAGACAAGAATAACATAGAAGGTGTGGGTATTAAGAAATGGGTAAAGTTATTGTCTCATTTGAAGAAGAGAGATAATAGATAGCTTTAGATTCTGTTAGAAAAAAAACTGTTAAATATAATCAAAGGGTAGAACAGATATAAACCAGCTAAGGGTGAAAAATAATGTCAAAATAGGTCTAAATATATCAAATAATGTATCATTACATCGTAAATGTATCAGTAATTACAACATGTATATAAAAGGATTAAACTCTCCTATTAAAAGGAGAAAGAAAATATGGAAAGAAAATGTGGAAAGAAAATAACAGATTGGGTTTAAAACAAAATCCAGCTATATTCTGTTTACAAGTAAATTCCCCTCCCAGCTCAGTACCCAGTCATCTAGTTAACCCTCCAAAGGCAATACTGTTGCCAGTTTCTCATATTCTTTTAGGGTTCTTATATCCTTGGGAATGTGTGTATGTGCACGCATGCGTGCCCTCATGCATGCGCCAATGTATGTGTATGTACCTGGATATGTGTGTTTTAAAAAATTTAAGTAAACTTAAAATTCAAAAACAGTTTTTGCTTTACAGAAAAGTTGTGCAGATAATATTCCACGCCAGTTTTCTTGCCTGTATTTCTGGGAAGCTGCGAAGTAAATTTAATGTTCAAGAACAAAATTCCTCTTACCGTAGTTCCTGAAGAATTAGCCTCCTTTTCTCTCGAAGATTTCTAATTTCTATGACTTAAAAAAATCATTCTGCTTTATGTGTGGCTTTATTGCAAGCTGCCTCAGTCCCTATTTGGAGGTAGTTTGTTTATAAATTATAAACATTAAAAATATTTTGAAATGCTGTAATGCTGAACTCAAATGTATTTCATCTTAAAAAAAATACACAAACAATGCAGAATCACTAAATTAAATAAAAAAGAGAACCTCTCTCCTTCCCCCAGAACAAGCAGTGATTTGAGAAGTATTTGTGCTGCAGCTACATATCATTCAATGACTAAGTGGAAGAGCAAAACTTTTCATTGGCTTGTGATTCATGACTACCCATGAGAAACCTACCTATCATTAATATTTAATTTGTGAAGTACCTTACCCCAATCTTGATTTACAAGATAATAATTTTACATATTTATACTATATTATTTATATTATAGGATATTTTACATAATTATAGATTTTTTAAATTTATAGATTTTTCATCCAAAAAATGATAGTGCTAAACTTTTTTGAAATAAAGCAGAAGTGGACGTTCAATTAAATGAAAATTGAAAAAATAATTACACCAATAAATCATTAGACTTACGTTTTTCCATTCCATTCCACAATCTTGGAAAAGTTAAGGTAATTGTCTTCTCCAGTTAGAAAAACATAGTCTCCATCATTAGTCCCATTTTTCTGAAAATAAGTGAATATGGTCATTGATGGTAACTGTGATGGTTCATTTCATGTGTTTACTTGGTTAGGCTATGGTGCCCAGTTGTTTGATCAAACAATACTCTAGATGTTGCTGTATTTTGTAGATGTGATCAGTTCGGTTTCAGTAAAGGAGATTACTGTTGATAATGTGGGTGGGCTCATTCAATCAGTTGAAGCCTTTAAAAGCAAAGTCTGAGGTTTCCTGGAGAAAAAGGAGTTCTCTCCTCAAGACTGAAACTTAGAAATCCTGCCTGGGCTTCCAGCCTGCCGGCCTGTCCTATGGATTTCAGACTTGCCACTTGCCAGGACCCACAAGTGCATAAGACAGTTCCTTAATATAAATTCCTCAACAGATATATAGATCTCCATTGATTGTGTCTTTCTAGACAACCCTAACTGATACAGTAACTAACACATTTAATCTTTATGAAACTACCCTAGTTGGGCCTAATTGCCTCATGAGACTGAACCACAACTAGGGAATAGAGTAACTATTTTGCTAAATCCCATATTAACCATATTATTACTTTATGGTTTTAAAAAGTATGAGCCCAATTAAATAATGGACAAAGGATTTGAAGAGACATTTCTCCAAAGAAAATATAAAAATAGCCAATAAGTACATGAAAAGATGCTCAATATTGTCAGTTATTAGAAAAATGCAAATCAAAACCACAACGAGATACAACTTCATACCCATGAGGATGGCAATTTAAAAAAAAAGGAAAAGAACAAGTGTTAGTGAAGATGTGGAGAAACTAGAGCCTTCCTACATTGCTGGTAAGAATGTAAAATGTTGCATTTGCTGTGGAATACAGTTTGGCAGTTCCTCAAAAAGTTAAACATAATGTTGCCAGATGACTCCAAAATTCTACTCCTATGGATATACCCAAGAGAATTCCACTCCAAGGTTTATATCTAATGGTCATACAAAAACTTGTACACAAATGTTCATTTGCAGCATTATTCATAGTAGCCAGAAAGTAGAAATAAACCAAATATTCATCAACTGAAGAATGGATAAACAAAGTGTGGTATATCCATACAATAGAATATTACTCAGCCATAAAAAGGAATGAAGTGCTGATACATGCTACAACATGGATGAATCTTCTAAACATTATACTAAATAAAAGAAGCCAGACACAAAAGATCATATATTATATGATTTCATATGAATTTCATTCCATTTATATGGATGTCCAGAATAGGCAAATCCATAGAGATAGAAAGTAGATTCGTGGTTACCAGGAGCTGGTGGGAGGGGGGAATGGAAATGACTGCTAACAGGTTGTGGTTTTTTTTGGGGGGGGGGGGGGAATGCTGATTAAAATGCTCTGGAATTGTATAGTGCTGGTGGTTGCACACCCTTGTGAATATACTAAAAAACACTGAAGTGTACACTTTTAAATGGTGAATTTTATGTTAAGAGAATTATACCTCAATTAAAAAATAAAAAAGCATAAATCCAGGGCCAGGACCCAATTATACTTGAATAGAAAAAAAGTGGTATTAATATAATCCCATTTTTCAATTAAAGTTTTCTTAAGCTGTATATTCTTTCCAAGTTACACTTCTTTTTTTTTTTTATTTTTTTTCAAGTTACACTTCTTAATGGCACAGACAGACACACTGTACATTCTTACAAGTTCTTCATCTGGGATGGAGCTTTGACTTCTGGGAAATAGCATGGGTTACTCTGAAACATTTAAATGCTTAACCACTTAGTTTAGACCACATCTGAGTTAAGTGGAGGACTTCAAGAAGCAACATACATGTATTTATTTTTTAGTATTTTGGTCTGTTTCTTTTCAGTCTTTTTTCTACACAAAATTTGTTTATAGAACTAAGATATATTATATATAACATACACATATAGTATCTGCTATACACAATTTTTATACATATATACAATTGTGTATACACATATACAATTTCTTTACTTATGTGTCTAATATATTTCCTGTATTATCAAAAGTTCTTCCTAGGTACAACTTAATGACTCCATAATATTATGTGGAAATAAGTTAACCATTTTCTTATTATTGAATATTTAGTGTTGAATTGTTTTGCTACTATATATAACGTATGAACATCTTTATGACTAAAAACTTTTTCTGTGCTTTTATTTTCTAAATAGACCACTAAAAGGGAAATTGCCAGATAAAAGAACATGAACATTTTTTAAACTTTTGAAACATAGTATCAAGTTGCTCAAGGTCACCCAGTGGAAACAGCAAGATAAATCAGTTTACATTCCCCAAATGCCTTTTGTTAAACTTTGCTTATTGGATCAACAAAAAAGGGATTTCTTATCTCTTTTTGCATTTCTGTATTCACTGAGGTTGAACTCTTTTTTCATTCAGTCAGTTTCCTTAAAAAAACATTCATACCCTTTGTGAATTCTCTTTTCAATTTTTTTGCCTACTTGGGTTCTTCTTTTTGTCACTTAACACTACTTCATCAACTATGTCAATATATCAACATGGCCCACATACATAATAGTCATGTTGTGTTCCACATATGAGATTTTACACGACTTTAAGATATGAGAAAGGACTCCTCTTTAAGGGCAACAATATGAACATACAACAATTTAGAAGCAAATTCACATAAAAAAATGCTGAACCACCAAATTTTAAAAATGCTTGTGTTACTTCTTGAAGTTCTCCAATGAACTCAGATGTGGGTTAAGCTAAGTGGTTAAGCATTTAAATATTTCAGAGTATCTCCAAGAGTTCTCCCCAGCTGTTATTGGCCCAAGAGTCAGACACTGAATGTCAATGCTTCCCTGTTACTTGCTAGAACTTTTGTTATTTGAGAACAAGCAGGAATAAATAGGTTTTGTGTTATTGCAGTAGGGTTGTGGGTTGAATACAAGGAACATATTACTGCAGGAGGTTGAGAAATGTTCTGAGAATAAGACAACATTCATACCACTAGCGTAATACATGCATAATCCATCCTCCCAGTACAATTGGCTGGACTGGCTGACCTCTCAAGGATACTCCCCAGCCACCATCGCTTTAGACATCCAAGAACCCACACTCCCTGGGAGGTGCTTGAACTCTCTTATGCCGAGGAAAACAGAGGTACCCTAAAATCAACGGGTAAAGATTTGCTGATTGGCTCTCCAGTATGCAAATAAGAGCACCTGATATTCAGCCAGGTCCCTTGTTCTCAGGAGCTCTGTGCCAACGCGCTGTCTGTATTACCTCATCCTACTCACTCACACACCCTGTCCCGCACCGTTAATTGTTTGGCTGTTTCAGCATTAAAGTCTTTGAAGGAAAAGTGTTCAACAGCCTTAAACAAGGTTTTCTTTTTTCATCACGATGTGTATTGGAGCAGGTGGAACGGGCACACAGGCCTAGGGGATCAGAGGGGAATGTGGCAGACGCCACTGGGATTAAGGAAAGATTTGAGGCCGGGCTCAGACGGGTGCAGAGCAGGAGGTGCCAGTGAGGTGCACAAGCCCGCGGTCTGCCCCGGTCTGGAATGAATGACGGCCCAAGTATGGACCTCTGTGCTGCTGGAGACAGAGTCAGGATTGGCCAGAGCAGATGAAAAACTGAACAAAAAACACCTTTGCCTTCTTACCAACAACACTGGAGACAGTTTATTTGGCTCCAAAATGGAAACATATACCAGTCATTCATATTAATTCAGGGTCTTTATTTTGAGCCAGTCATGGAGGGGAAAAAGAATAATGGTTCCTAAAATGTGTTGCAACTTATAGTTTGCAAAGCACTTTCATGGACTCTCATTTGGCCATTCCAAGCAAACTGTGAAGTGTAGATACCTTTAGCCTCAAGTTACAAATGATGAAACTGAGGTTCAGGAAAGTCCCACAGCTATTAAACGAGAAAGTCAGAATGCAAATCCAGGCCCTCTGAGTCTAAGTCTCATGCTCTTTTCCTGCATGTGGGAAATCTACACCAGGTACTAATCTAACTGAGCAATGCCAGGGCTTTTCACTAACAGGGCCTTGTAGAGCTACCGTGGTGCTTGCAAGGAGAGGCAGAGAGAGAAAAAATATAAAGTAAAACCATACATCCTTGCCACGGGAAAGCAAAAGTGCCAATTTTTAAATCTGTCTGTAAATGTGAGTGACAGTTTTAACAGGTATTTAAGGATATTAGTTATAAGTTTGATGAGGTCAGTGTAAAAACAAAAAGCAAGCTATACAATGAAAGTTATCAGAGAAATACTGAGGTATTAGGAACAGGATCCACTTGGCAGATGGATGGTAGCCACTGGGACCAAAGGGGGCTTAAGGAAACCTTTGTATCTTTCTGCAGGAAGTCTCCCGGAAATTATTTCTAGAAGGGAGTCTAGTCACAGCTTAACAAGAAATCGGTGCTTCCTCGGGTCCTGTGGAAGCTGGCTCCTGTCAGATGGAAGCTTCTAGGGAACATCTGTTGGGTCTGCTCGCCCAGAGTGAAGGATTTAGGGTTGGCGGGACCCTACTCCTAGGACCACCCTCCTCTTGCGAAGATAATATTTAAAAGTTGTTTACCATTTCGTTTGAACAGTTTTTAAGTTTTATATATCCCTGAAGGTACAGGGGCAGTATTATTACCACTAAGCAACTGAAATGCTAAGAGATTACATGATGAGGGTGAAGTTCTCCAGTAGTTAGACCCAGAGAATAACCACAAATTTAAAGATGGGGAAATTCATCACAATTCCATATCCTGTCCCGAACCTACCTCTCTTCCTGAGTTTAAGTTTGTCATTTACCAACCTTCCAGCTATCCATTTTACTCAAGTTTTTTTTTTTGGGGGGGGGGGGATAGATTTTTAATTGCTTTTAATTTTAATTCATTTGAAGCTCAGGCAGCAATAACATATGCTTTGAATAATAATTACTTGAATGCTGATATTTTGGGGTTCAAGCCAAAGTAAATAAAATCTGCAAAAAATGATACAAAATTCCACTTATAAACAAAAGAAATCATAGACGAGGGACACACAGAGTTTCAAATTATCCAGCCTCTTTCACAAATAAGATGTCTAAAAATCTAATAAGTAGCTCCCACCCCTAATGGACTATCACATCCCTATTTAGTTTCTTATTTGCCTCTGTCAGACTGATCCATGGGTTTAGTCTCCAAGTCATCAAAACAAGACTCGGCATTGATCACTGAAATTTATGACACTTTGAAAGACTGCACCTGATTAACGGCACAGCACACTCTATATATTTTTCATAGTGACACTCATTCAAAGTCAGCACTGGTAGCATGTTGAAATTGTGGGAGAAGTTTTTTTTTTTTTCCCTTACTAAAGCACTTTGTTATTTTTCACATACTCTACAAGAGATCTACAATTCCAACCAACTTTGGTCTTCTCCTAGAAGAAACCCAAAGTGAAGATAAAATCTGGCTTGGAATGCCCTCCTCCTCAGCTGAACAAAGAATCTCTGAAAAGAAAAATTGACTTACCCCATAGAACAGGCCAAAATAGGGAGAGATGTCAGGTTTGAAAATGTTGATGAGGGATAAGATCTCATCTTTGTAGCCCCAGAGCAATTCATCCACCGTGCGGGTCACAAAGAGCTTCTGCTGATAGGCCTTCAACAGGGCCTCGATGAGCTTGTGGAGGAAGGGTAGCTGGGCCCATTCCATGGCGGTCTGAGGAGCACAGGCACATTCAGATAGCAGTGTCCCCACTCCACTTTCCTACTGCCCCTTCAGCAAAGGGCGCTGCAAACTTAAATGTAAATGTTGAGATCAAACAGCTGAGAGGTTAACCAAAGAGCTCCTCTCTGGCTGAGTGTGAAGAATAGGACTCTTCAGTTACTGTCCTTTCTCAGTATTACATTTTGTAACTGTCATCTTAACATCCTCACTCACAACTCTCAGAGTTCTCCCAACACCACAGAAGGGGAAAAACTCTTGCGATATATTGGCATCCTTAGCCACAAGGTGGCACCATCTTCCTCCCGATCAGGGTTAGAGGCTGGGTCCCCATAAACTCTGCCCCACTAGCCAGCTGGGCAGGGCCAGACCTGGGATCTAATACTTTCCAGGTCCTGGGTCCACCATAAGTGTCCAACTGCATATGCAGCGGTCACCCAGGAGTTGGAGTGGGAACCTCAGAGGGGATAGAAGAAGTCTCCTGGGCCTCATGTATTTTTATTAGCTGGACTTGACATTAAAAACAGAGCCCAATAAATCATGCTAGGCTGTAATCAACAGCCCAGTCTCTGCTATTTGAAAAGGGGACGGGGGGGGGGGGGGAGTCAATATATATTTTGAGAATTAAAAAATCCAAGATAGAAAGCTAAATTAAGAAGTAGTATGCGAGTTCTATTGCTACAGTTTCTGAACCAAAACAAGGGGTAAATAAATATTTAAAAAATTATCAGCTACCTTCCAAAATCCACAAGTGCTGATGCTGAACACACGGGAAGAAACTGTGAAAAAAATCCTAAAACTTACATTTTGTCACCATTTGAAAAGACCGCATTTGAAAGACCTCAAAAACAGTCTGAAATGAACTTTAAAGAAGGGGGGAAAATATAAATACATATATACACACACACATATATATATATATAAACATTTAAAAAATAAATATATGTATATATACACACACACATATATAACTTAATAGCTCCTAAAGGTAAAACCATAATGACTTTAACTTAGCTTTTTCCTTTCTTCTCAAATCCACAATAATGAGATTTAAAATGCCTACTTACCAATGCAGGAATATTTAATGTTCTAAGTAAGTCAATTTTAGGGTCTCCAACGGATTTATCTCGTTCAAAAACATAGGCCTTGTTGCTCACGGCAGATATTGTTGTTCCATTATCTCCAAATTGAATATCTTCTTTGTTTCTGAGTTCCCTAAAAGAAAAGGATTTCGTTTGAAAATAGGCAACACTTTACTAAGTAACACTTTTCCTTTCTTTCCGCATCAAAGTTATTTTCAATATAACATTCCCAATACAACCCATACTAGGGGAGACTGCAGATATTGACCCCCTAAACACTGGAGATTTAAGCTATAATGTGGAAAGGAAATGAGGCCCCGGAGAGAGGAAAAAAAGTGTTGTTTTCATTCTTTCCCCACATAATTTGGGAAATGCAATGGTCAAGGGTCACCTTAACTAGGGAATCAAAGCCAGTGAACTCTCTCCTGGGTTATCTCTCCCGAAATATTTTCAAATTTTTCAGTTCATAGATTCAGTTTCAATTTCAATGTGTTTACCAATGTCTTTCGATTTCTAAGTTAAATTCAATTAAAAAGCCACATAACAAAACGAATGCCTAAGGTTTAGTAAATTAGAGGAGTTCACTCCTGGTTTTGATATCCATTTCAGCTTGGTGCCTGTGAGTGCCCCCAAATGAGGTATTAGCAAAGTTGGTAGGAAGTGTCTGGTGCCAGGCCTGAGACTAGGGTGAGGGAACTGATGCACCTGCCTTGGGTACAAAATGCAAGAGGTGCCCAAACACTCAGTAATCAAAATAAATAATACTTTAATGCAATTTTAAAAAATCAAAATTAATGCTAAAAATTCATGATGAACAAAATATCAAAATTTTACATAAAAACAGGACTGATGTTTTGTCCATCAAATATGCCTCATGCCAGTCCTGAGCCTGCCTGGTCCATAGTAGATGCTCACTAAATTGCCATGTCCATTCCTTCTCTGCCGCTTACCTGTTCTTCTTCCTGTTTCATCAAGGGCTGTGTTGTCTCACCTGGTAGCCCTGTGTCTACTGAACCCTTGAACTGTGGCTAATTGGAACTGAGATGTGTTGTAAGGGTAAAATACACACCAGATTTCAAAACCAGTACCAAAAAAAAAAAAAAAAAAAGAATGTAAAATATCTCAACTTTTTTATATTGATTACATGTTGAAATGATACTATTTTATTTATTTTTTAAATTGAAGCATAGTTGCTCTACAATATTATATAAGTTATAGGTGTACAGTACAATACAGTGATTCACAATTTTTAAAGGTTATACTCCACTTATAGTTATTATAAAATATTGGCTATATTCCCCGTGTTGTACAATATATCCCTATAGCTTATTTTATACCTCATAGTTTGTACCTCTTACTCCCCGACCCCTATAAGGCCCCTCCCCCCTTCCCTCTCCCTGCTGGTAACCACTAGCTTGTTATCTATGTCTGTGAGTCTTTTTTGTTATATTCACTAGTTTGTTGTATTTTTTAGATTCCACAGATGAGTGATATCATACAGTATTTGTCTTTCTCTTATTTCACTTAGCATAATGCTCTCCTAGTCCATCCATGCTGCTGCAAATGATAAAATGTTGTTCTTTTTTATGGCTGAGTAGCATTCCATTGTGTGTGTGTGTGTGTATGTATGTGTGCGTGTGTGTACCATATCTTCTTTATCCATTCAGAAATGATACTATTTTAGACAGAATGAGTAAACTAAAAATATATTATTAAAACTAATTGCATCTGTTTCTTTTTATTTTTTTTTAATGTGGCTACTAGAAAAATCTGGAATGACATATGTGATTCACATTATATTTCGACTGAACAGAGCTAATGTAGACAAAGGTACAAAGGCATTAGGCAGCGGGGCTACCCACCACCTCCTCCGGAGGCCTTTCCCAACCACAGCCACACGTGGGGTTTCTCATCCCTGAACACCCATGGAGCCTGGCACTCAGTTATAAAATGCTTAGTGACATCATTTAGATTGTGAAGAAATTAGCTTGAAGCCTCACGTAGATTGCAAATAAGCTTAAGAAACTTGTATGCTTCAAATCTTTTCTAGATTTTAAAATAAAAATAGACAAGCAAACAATAAACAAATGCATACCTATACATAAAAGCAGATGAGTCTTCGTTCTTCTCTAGTACTTAGCACCAAGCTACACACAGTCATATAAATATCTGACACTTGTACAGCTCTTCCAAGGGTTTGACCACACTATGCCATTTGATATCATTTAATCTTTCTGACAAGCCTGTGGCACACACAGAGCAAGTATTTTCGTCCAACTTTTACAGATGGGGACACAGGGCAGTGGAAGAGTCAGAACCTGAGCTCGAGTCTTCTAATTCTTGCCTAGTGCTTCTTGCCTAGTGCCTAGTGAATCAGATGGTCTCTCCTAGTAGGTGCTTACTAAATGTCTGTAGGATGAAACCAATGAGTGCCTCTAGCAATTGCCAAATCTAAATAAGTATGAGAGAAAAAAAGTCCACGCCCTTCCAGTTTGCGAGGAATACGTACAAATACTTGTTAAAAGCCTTGTGCAGTTTGCAGTTCGGGGTGTTTGCGCTGGACGTTTGGTTGTTAGATACTCACTCCCCTTTCTGCTGGTCAGAGCCCTCATTTTCTTTCTTCTCCTGCACCGGGCAGTGGTGTGGTACCCAATTCCTTTTCCTTAGCCCCGGAATCCTGAGCACAGAGCCTCAGGATGGAAAACACAGTAGACAGACGTTTTCTCCCAGGACGCACAGATGAGGACCCATGGGCTCCTGTGACTTGGGTCTTTAAAGCTTTCCCGGCCCCTGCCCCTTTCTTCTTTACAGGTTTCCTTGGGATCTGTAACCCACTTTATAGCCTTCCAATACATGCTCTTTTTACTTAAATTAGAGGTTTCTCTTGCAACCAAAAACCCTCTCATAGAGAAATCATAACCCATGAGGAAACAGAGATTCAGCTAAAGTAACTTGCCCAGGACTAACCAAGAAGTGTCAGACCCAGGGTTAGACTCTTGGTAGCCTGACTTCATGTCCAAGGTCTTCCTTGAGTCTACACCTAAGTGAATGCAAAGGGATTTGTTAGAAGCGGGAGGAAAAGAAGAAATTTCAAAGGCAAATCCCTGCTTGAGCCAAGGCAGGTGCCTGCAGAGAGGGCCCCGCCCCCTCTCTGGTCCCAGAGCTGCCCTGCAGGGAAGGGGAAAGGACAGACTTCTCCAGGAGAAGCTGTGTATAATCGGGGCCCAGGATACCAGCTTAGCCCTGCTGAACACCAGGGAACTAGAAGTAGAAAAAGCGACCCCAGGGTGAACGCCAGTTTCCTTGCACTCACAGAATGCCGGGCCAGGCTGTCAAGAGCTGGGATTCGACACAGATTCAGAAGCCAGGGACCAACACTGCCAAGTTTTCTAACTGATGACGAAAATCGATGACCTTCCCAAGACTTTTTGTTGTTTTCACTGAGCCTTAGGTCATACACCTGGAGGCCTGAGTAATTCCAAGTCTAGAGCCTGCTTCGTTTACGTCTATGTATGTTTACTGACTTTGAAGATGACTTTTAAAATGTGTTCTTTATTGCTTACCCTGTAAAAACCTGATGTTTTAAAGGGAAATTGCACATGGATGTTCCAATCGCTTTCTGCCTCGTAACTTGACTTGGTTTCTCAATAAACTTCAAAAAGTCAAAGCCAAGGGTTCCCAAACCACAAAAACATTTCATTCCCTTGGCAGGCACAAAAGGTTCATGTCAGGTCACTCACAGCTAACCATGTGACTTCCCCCAGCCGTCCTCGGGCATGACCGACACACAACCTTTGTTGAGCCATCTAACTGAAGGAAGACAGTGCCACAGGGCTGTCAGGAGTGGCCTCCAGCTCTGCAGAGGCCAGGAAAACCGAGGGGAGGGATGGCAAGGGAACTCCGTCTCAAAACAACATGTGACAGTCAGAGGAAACCCAAAAGGCTTCCCCTTCCAAGCACTCCTGTCACTCTGGAGACCCTAAGGGAGGTCACAGCAAAAGGAGAGGGAGTTTAGCAACAAGAGCAACAAGTCTCATTACCCAAATCTCCCCCATAGCTGATCAACCATAGTCAACTAGAGGCAGGGCGCTGTCCTGGTGAACAGCAGACTGAGAGCAAGAAGTGATGGACTAGTGCTTTACAGTATCGGAGAAGACCAAAGAAGCTTCCAGAAATAGAAACAAAATTAAAAAACAAAAAGGCAAAGCAAAATCATAGGCCTAGACAATTAATTAAGGAACCATACTTGAAAGTGCCTGGTATAGTCCCTGGTACTTAGTAGATACTAATTAATCCTACTGATTGATGTCAAAGGCCCCAGGACATCACAGGCTCAGAATACAGTTTACTATTTGTTAATCACAATGATAGCCCCAGTCACTAAGAAAAGGTTGATATATGCCCCATGAACTGTTTAATCTGGCAGGAAAATACATAATTGATTTTAGAGATATTTCATTTAAAACCTTTTTTTAAAAGAAGTTCTTACTTTTTAAAACAAAAAAGAATATTTAATCTCCTGAATGTTTAGGCAAAATCTCACCATCACAGAAGGCAAAAAATACGCCTGAGATAAGGAAACCAAAAGGAATAATTTTAATCAATTGGAAAACTAACGTCTCTGCAATATCTAATTCCTCAGAGGTGCTGGATAAATTAGATACATTCAATACCACCATATAATCCAACGTCCCAAGTCATTTCTGTTCTCCATTCACCCAAAGCTTTCTGTTGAGGGTTCCTATAAGAAGTGACTGAACACACTGGGTAGGGTCTGGGTTGAGATCTGACTGTCAGGCTTTGCATTCAATCCTGGCTTCATCCATTACTAACTTCTGTGCCTCAGTTTCCTCATCTGTAAAATGGAAATAACAGCATCCCTTCCTTGTAGGGTTGTTGTGAGAATTAAATCCACATAAGCTTGTCATCCAGTTAGAACACTACCTGGCACATACTAAGTGCTTTAGGAAACATTAGCTACTAATATCATGTAGGAGGGGGCTTGTGCTAAGTTCTTGAGATGGAGAGATGTTAAGACCTGGGTCCTGTCCTCGAAGAATCCACAGGAGAGCAGAGCAGGCTGCTGTTTAAAGGGCTACCTCACATGTAGAAAGAGCTCTGAAGCTGACCCCAAGGTGCTAGGTCGGGGGCGGGGGGGGGGCGGTGGTGGTGGGCAACTGGAATGGGTGTCCTGAGGGAACACTGGGCAGGAGCACACTTGGTTCTGGAAGG
This sequence comes from Eschrichtius robustus, assembly GCF_028021215.1. NCBI lineage: Eukaryota > Metazoa > Chordata > Mammalia > Artiodactyla > Eschrichtiidae > Eschrichtius > Eschrichtius robustus. The sequence continues at coordinate 59,801,613 of NC_090827.1, read as the reverse complement.
AGTAGGCTTCCCGGGGGTGGGAGGGTGGAGGGGCTTCCAGACAGAGTCAGAGGGAGAGCAAGGCAAGGCAGCATCGCACGACAGCACAGGATGTGTTTCCTAAGTGGAGGGTGAGAAAACTGTGGTGGGGCGGGGGATGACGCGCTGCAGAGGCGGTTTAGAAAGAGCAGCCTGGGCTTCCCTGGTGGCGCAGTGGTTAGGAGTCCGTCTGCCAATGCAGGGGACGCGGGTTCGAGCCCTGGACCGGGAGGATCTCACATGCCGCGGAGCAGGTAGGCCCGTGTGCCGCAGCTGCTGGGCCTGCGCTCTGGAGCCCGTGAGCCACAACTGCTGAGCTCACGCACCACCAACTACTGAGCCCGTGCTCCGCAGCGGGAGGCGCCTCCGCGGTGAGAGGCCTGCGCACCGCAGCGAAGAGTAGCCCCCGCTCGCCGCAGCTAGAGAGGAGCCGCGCGCAGCAATGAAGACCCAACGCAGCCAAAAATAGATAAATAAATAAAAAGCTTCTTCCAACTTTGTGTATGTTTAAAAAGAAAAAAAAAAGAGCAGCCTGCAGCTCGGGGCATGGCAGGGAGGTGAAGTGCAGTCAGAGTGGATGGGACGACCCAGAAGAGAGGGCAGAGCAGGAAGGCCGGCCAAAGGCGGGGTCTGAACAGCGGGCTGCTGACCTTTCTATCACCTCTGCCTTGTCAACTAGGAGAAAGACTGAAAACCCAGAGTCCAGAGCAGGACTCGGAGAAAAAGCACTGGGTAGGGGGTGGGCGGTGGCCCATGTTTGTTGGCGATGTATACGAAACAGCTTCACTGCTGAAGATGGAAATGGTCCCCAGTCCTCCAAGTGTTACCCTGACCCTGCTGGCTCACCCAGGACTCCACATGCATTTAAAACCCACCTGGTCACCACCTTTTTGTACAGGATAAGAAGCAGATCTTTTTCTATTTTTCTCACTTTTGATTTTTTAAAAAACTGATTTATCTAAAGCTATTTCTGTTTCTATTTTGAGAAAAACGGTCCTATCAGAGTAGAGTGAGTCAGGTTTAGAAAAAGAGATAAGCATCCTCTTACAGTAATGGAAACAAAAACCATGGCATTTAAATTTTTTCTACCATCTCTTTGGTATTTAAAAAAATATATATATATATAGCTTGGCTCAGAGTTGAGTAAAGGACCAAAGGAATAACAGTACAGCATTTGAAACTTTAAACTAAGTTCCTATCTTGGCTAAATTGTGAGGAGACAATTAGATCCATAAGAAATTAAATGTGAAAAAAAGAGAGCTACAAGAAAATAGACTTGAATATCAAACCTTTGAAGGAAGTGGGACTTTTTAAACTCAGAAATGATAGAAAACTTCATTAAAGAATAGATTTGGTTACATATAAATTTTAAAATTAAAAATGCAAACAATAGAGAAACAGTTGCCACAATTGTGACACAGGGTTAACATTGTTATTATATAAAAAGCTTACAGAGTGGCATGAACACACCGGAACCCAGACAGGCAAACTGGCAAAGGACAAGAACTAAGAATGTGGAAACACAATCGGTTGGCAAACATGAGGAGAACATTCAATCCATGTGATAATCAAAGGATGGAACGAGAACTGATAGACATGTCCAAGAAGAAGGGAGTGGTTAAGTATAGTAATATATTTCCTCTATCTCTTGAATATTATCATCACGAAAATATATTTGTATAATGACTAACACATACATGGGAAAATACCTCTGATGTAATATTAAGTGAGGAGAATACACGTATGTACATGAACATGCATAAGTATATACAGTATAACCATGTAAAAGTAAAACACAACTATGCGAAAATGACTGAGAATCTATCCATTAGCACTGGTTACCTTTGAGACAGTGAAACCATGGAGGGTACCAGTAGTTTTTTAATTTTACTTTCCTGTACTTTCAACTTTATCTTTGCTGCTTATATATATTATTTTTATAATATAAAATATATTTTATTCTTTCAAAGGTAATGCTATATATGATACTGTGCATATTGATTACTTTATAATCCAGTATTACTTAATGGTCAGTGAATAATAATTAAAAAACACTTATGAAATATTTGTCCCTCACATCTTTTTCCTTACTATCAAAGCAGTAATAAGACCTTATAAAAGACATTAACAATCCAAACAGCAAAACTAAGAAAGTCAAGGAGAAGATGTTTAATGGGATATTGTAAATTCAGCAAATACATCTTAGAAACATGAAAGTTAGTTGATAGAGCCCTTGGACAAATTAATTAAAAAAAAAATTCTTGAAATGCTAAATAGTAGGCAAAATAGAAAAAGAAACCGGACAAAATGAAAAATCTCAAAAAGGTTGTAGAAGCCATTGGATACACAATTTTAGGCAAGTAGGTCACTAAGCAACAGGATCATAAGGCAAATTAGTTTCGTGTCAACAGACCTGTTCCAGGGCTGATCCATCCACAGCTTAATAAAAATGTAAATCACGCACTACATTCCTTAAACCAGACTGACTGATTTTTTATCTACATGTGGAACTTCCACCATCTTTTTCCAAAAACACTAATATTCTGAACTCACGAATATGTGAAAGTCATGGGGAATGTGCCACTGTGAATTGTGTGTCCAATCAATCAGGCCCTACTGCCCAGCATGGCCTCCCCATCTCAGAGACTCCCACCCCCAGGCCAGTCCACACTGACCAATGAGGGGCCGCATGCCCTCCCCTTCTTTGCACGCACACAGCTGACTCAGTCTGGAGGGAACCCGTGGGACTATCAAATACTGGGGCAGAGCTACTGGAATGTTCTGTCTTTCCCGTGTAGTTAAACAATAGCATAATTAAGTCACAAGTGACAGAGATCAGATCCACCAAATGATTACAAAAGACCCATTAGAGGGGCTGTAGGTCTCCCTAAAAAGCCAGGTTTTCCTACAAATCCCAGTTCACAACCCGCTCAACCCCACTAGGAACACTTAGCAGTTTGTAATGCACATGTGAGTAGCCGTTCCTAAACAAAGTCACTCATTTTCAGGACCCTATTCCCCTTTCCTGAACCTGTCCTTGGGTACTGGGTTTCCCTGATTCAGTCCTGGGGTTGCAGCTGAGCAACCTGTGTCCTGTGGATTTAAACCATGGCTGAGGATGTTTCATTCACTTATTCTATAAATATTCACTGGACACTGGATATTCAGAGATGAAAGGATTTGGTTCTTTCACTTTATCACATACCAAGCAGAGTGCACTCAAAGTCAGGGAAAATCTAGGGGAGAACGGAGAGAGGTGGTGAGGAGTTCCTTCTTGACTGAGGGAACGGCATGCTTACTGACAGGGTAGGGTGTCTAGGGCCATAAAATTAATTGGAGTTTGGTTATAACCGTGCTGTCCACTATGGTAGCCACTAGCCACACGAGGCTATTACACACTTGAAAAGTGGGTAGTCCTAAATTCAATGTGCTATAATGTAAAATACACATGGATTTCAAAGACTTCATATGAAAAAAAGAATGCAAAGTGCCTTGTTAATAATTCTGAATATTGATTACATGTTTAAATGATACTATTTTAAGTAGTTTGGCGGTAAATGAAATATTCAAATTAATTTCTCCTGTTTCTTTTTACTTTTTTTTTAATGTGACTCCTCGAAAATTTTAAATTACATATGTGGCTCATGTAAAGAAAAAAAAAATGTTGCCTGCAATTACAGTTCCACAAAGATCAAGCCATTAGCCACTGCAGTAGCCCACCGACAGTGAGCCTGAGGGGAATTCAGGTTGGAGAAAAACAGGAAGCATTCTGTGCTTTGGATATCAGCCCCTAGATAGTCAAGGTTCATATCTAAGGAAATATTTCAATGACCCTAGATTCTTGCATCTCCCCATACATAGAAAACAACTTAAATCATTAACTTCAAATGTCTACTCTTTGTGATTAGCAATAATTTTTTGATGTTCAACTATGTGTTTCTTTCCAGCAAAAAAGTTCACATATATCCTGGCCCTTCCCTTACCTCTTTGGGACAGTTTCTCAGAGCTATCTGAAAGGCTGTCTCCCGGGCTATAGACCTCAGTAAGACTAAACTCAACTCACAGCTCTTATGTTGTGCCTTTTTTTTTTTGGTCAGCAGTTTTGGCAACCATGAAGACCCAGAGCAGACTTCTCTCCTTCGCCTGAATTCTACAAGGATCCAGAACCTTGATTGACACCAGCAGGGCCCCTTGTGCCAGTCTGCCTCCTCAATGAGTCCAGACAAATTTAAGTGAGTCTCTCTTGGTACCGGATCTCCCACTCTTAGCTGAAGATCCTGAGTTTATTCAGAGGTTGTTAAACTCCTCACTATGCGGAGTAGGTTATCCTTGAACTTAGGTTCCAGAAGAGGCGCCTGTATTTGCTCAATTGAAAGACACTGAGGTTACCCTCAGGTGAGAACCACTGGGATGACGTTGTTCAGCTGAAGGACCCTAAGGAGGCTCGGACTCGGTGATTAAGTAGGAAGCTGACCTGACATCCTTCCTCAATTTGGCTTCCTTAACAGACTCTTTTGGGATAAAAGTGAAGATATCGCACGAAAGCTTTGCTCGGAGGAAGAGGGACAAGGCTCCTCCCAGCCAGTTATGGCTTTCTCAGGCAACTAAGAAATTTGTGGGAGTGATGGAAGCAGAGTCCCATAAGGAAACCCACTCATTAGTTTAAAAGGTGCTTGTCTGGGGACCATGTATGAGAGTTGGCCACTCACTGGTCCCAGCACCAATGGTGGTTTTAGAAGAGGCATGCAGAAGAGCAGAAGTGACTCTAGGGTAACGCCTAGAGGGGTTAAGCTCACAAGCAGCACACTGCCCATCACACAATTTCATTAGTAAATTTTATTCCTGACAAATTCAACTTTAAAATAGGAAACAGTTTCTCAAACAGAGAAATGAGGGGTATCAGAAAGCCAACCTCCAACTAACAACTAAAACCCAGCCAGGTTTAGGGATGTACAGAATTTATACTTGCAAGTACTTAAGTGAGAACTAAGGAAATCTCACCCTAAAAATGGCTGAGATGGGGCTCTTTTTGACATTCCAAAACTGATTTTTGCATACCCAGTTAGAGAAAGCCAGCTTGATAAAACATCTTTTCAGATTTCTGACCTTAAAGGAACAAAAGCCCTCTTAGGACTTAGGAGGAACTCGCATTTCTCTCCCTATGCCTTTGACATGTAAATGTTCTACCTGATCATTTTAGGCATTTTGTTCTGTGTTTTGAGGGCACAGTGTCCGCCATCAGGAAAGTACACATACGATGTACATTTGACAACCCATCAAATAGACTGGGATTCCAAACAGTCTTTTTGTCTGGCTGTGCCAGCTCTCAGGAAAATTTGTCATAAGGGGTCCCGGTCCATAAGGGACCTTTGTCTTCTCAACCTTCGTTGCGTCCACCTGTACAACAAAGGTCTTCATTTTCTTAGACTATTTTTTGGAGTAAACTTTGTGGATCTTGTGAAGCCTGCATCCTTTGCACTCTCTTGTTGCGGATGCCTGTTGCATCTTACTGCTTATCACTATTAAGATACTACTCATCAATGGCCAGACAATGGATCCTTTAAATTGAAGAAACTTCTAAATTGGTAAATTTTTAGAGAGCTCTCATTATAAATAGCTGTTTTATTGGTACCTATGAAAAGAGCAAATTAAAAGGTAGATACAGAGGTTTATTAACAACCTCTGAATAAACTATGGGAATTCTTAAGATCCTAACCTTAAGAATTCCCATAGTTTAAAACAAAGTAAAACAAAACGATTTGGGAAGCCTTATTTGTAGTCTTGGCTTTCCCTTGATGGGTCTTAGGATACTAATAAAAACATTAGGTTAATTAACGTTAATCAGGTTGATTAACAAGGGAATAGGAAATGCTGAGGGGAAAGTCAAGAGACTGCTTCCCAACAAGGTGGAAATTTTAAAGGGACTCGTCCCAGCAGGATAGAAATCTTTAGATGGTGATTTTAAAATGCGATAAATAAAATGGACATTGATGAGATTAAAACAAAGGCTTCAGGGAATTCCCTGGTGGTCCAGTGGTTGGGACTCTGTGCTTTCACTGCCGAGGGCCCAGGTTCAATCCCTGGTCAGGGAACTAAGATCCCGCAAGTCGCACAGCGCAGCCAAAAAACAAAATAAAACAAACAAAAAAAAAACAAAGGCTTTGATACAACATTACCTAAAGTTGAATGGGCCAAAGAGACCCCCTATTGGTCCCCCCAACATTAAAGGGCTCCAAACAAGTCTGGTTTATTTAGCCCAGTTAAAAAAAAATTTTTTTTAAAGGCTGGAATAAAATTATACTAAGATACCTAACCAGCAACTGCTTGAGGCAACAGGCCAATTAATCAAGTTAAAGATTGACAAAAGGGCCTGGGTCACTTGGCTAAAGTTAAAGGTATAAGAGTTGACAGAATTGAGATAACAATTTGTTTTTTAAAAATTGGCGTATTTGGGGCTTTCCTGGTAGCGCAGTGGATAAGAATCTGTCTGCCAATGCAGGGGACACGGGTTCAATCCCTGGTCCGGGAAGATCCCACATGCCACAGAGCAACTAAGCCTGTGTACCACAATTACTGAGCCTGCGCTCTAGAGCCCGCGAGCCACAACTACTGAGCCTGTGTGCCACAACTACTGAAGCCCGTGTGCCTAGAGCCCGTGCTCTGCAACAAGAGAAGCCACCTCAATGAGAAGCCCGTGCACCACAACGAAGAGTAACCCCCACTTGCCACAACTAGAGAAAGCCCGCACACAGCAACAAAGACCCAACACAGGCAAAAATAAATTAAAAAAAAAAAAGTTGGCATATTTGAATGGGCTTTATGTGAGATGGTTACATCTCTTTTGCCTGATTATACTGTGGGATAGACATTATGTCTCACTGGGGAATGCTTCTCCTGCCTGATATTATAATACAGAGCATATAAATCTGCCCCTAAGGCAGTATTAATTAAACATACTAAAGGAAACAGAGTTACCTGAGCCCACACAATATGAAACAAAAACTGGGGGTTAATATTCAGGGCCTAATAAAGCAATAGTGGAGATTTTTTTGCCCTTAGGGTAAATTGGTCTGGGTTTGACTTGTGCACTCTGAAAGAGGGCCTTTGTTGAATACCTTGTGCAAACTTTTGAAGGCATGATAAAATGAACCCTAAAGTTCTAGAACACAGAACTCCTAATTTCCAGTTTAGCTGGAAATCTTCTCATTGATATAAAAAAGCAAATTAAAGAAAATGTAGTTGGACAAATCAATCATTTGATAACATTTAGGGAGACCAGTTCTTTGGGGAATTGAAAGCAACTGTCTTTGTAAAAAGGCTAAGTCATCTAAGCAAATAAATTTAACTTACACCAACTGTTATTTATAAACTAGTAAGTTTATATTGTAATACCTGATTCACGACTAAGTTATAAAATGAAGTTATGAGATCTCTGGTCATGTCTGTTATATGTCTGTGTGTACATTATAGATATGTCTCTACCTCCAGACAGTATCAACATTATTTTATAAAGGAGCTCTATTTAACTGACTTAAAAGTAAGCACTTAAAAATTAAATATTTTTGAATGTAATAGAAACTAACCCAAATGAATTTCAAGTTCACGTGATCTGGGAAATATTCAATATTAAATTAATATTTGGTTTAAAGTTTAAGTTTGTTGGTTTAATTAATACACACGTCTTACTTTTATTGAACCTAGTCAAATATGTTCATATTATTTCTGTTATAAAATTTATCAGCAAGAAAAATAGCTTGGAATGATGGCTGACTTGGTCTAATGTCTCCTGAAGTTTTCACGGGTAATCTAAATATAATTGCTGGAAACAAATGAGTTAAATAGATATAAATGGGATAAGAGCCATTTAGTGTACTGTTTAAGAATTATTATGTTTTATGATGGTATGTCTACTTAAAAATAGTTTCTCCAGATTTTTGGTAACTTGAAACTTTAGAGTTTTGCTAAGTTAAGTTAAATGATGGAAATGTACTAAATATCTAGATCATTCCCAAATAAAGATACTGAAAAACTGATTACTGAAAAGTAGGTTTCCTTTTACAGAGAAATTAAAGATATTTAGCACCATTAATAAATGTTTTGTGTCACACTGGAAATTTTTCCATAAAAGGGCATGTTTTTATTTATTTTTATTTTTTAATTAATTTATTTTTGTTTAAAGATCTTAACTTTATTTATTTTTGGCTGCGTTGGGTCTTCGTTGCTGCACGCAGGCTTTCTCTAGTTGCGGCACGCAGGCTTTCTCTAGTTGTGGCGAGCGGGGGCTACTCTTCGCTGCGGTGCATGGGCTTCTCAATGTGGTGGCTTCTCTTGTTGCAGAGCACGGGCTCTAGGTGCGCAGGCTTCAGGAGTTGTGGTGCATGGGTTCAGCAGTTGTGGCTAGTGGGCTCTAGAGCACAGGCTCAGTAGTTGTGGTGCATGGGCTTAGTTGCTCCACGGCATGTGGGATCTTCCCAGACCAGGGCTCGAACCCGTGTCCCCTGTATTGGCAGGCAGATTCTTAATCACTGCGCCACCAGGGAAGCCCCAAGGGCACGTTTTTAAAAATCATAAATGGTATTTATAAGTCTGCCAATCCACAGAATGCTAACAAAAAAGTACATAATTGCTTACTTCTTAGTTTTCACTAGAAATTAAGGTTTTAAAATTTTTTAATTTTTATTGAAGTATAGTTGACTTACAACATTGTGTCAGTGTCAGGTGTACAGAAAAGTGATTCAGATATATATAGGTATAGATATATATGTATATATACATATTGATATATATTCTTTTTCAGATTTTTTCAGATTCTTATCCTTTATAGGTTCTTTTTCAGATTCTTTTCCAGACTCTTATCCTTTATAGGTATGTGTATATATATATATATATTCTTTTTCAGATTTTTATCCTTTATAGGTTATTACAAGATATTGACTATAATTCCCTGTGCTATACAGTAAGTCCTTGTTGTTTATTTTATATATAGTAGTGTATATCTGTTAATCCCATATTCCTAATTTATCCCATCCTCCCGCCTTTCCCCTTTGGTAACCAGAATTTTGTTTTCTATGTCTGCAAGTCTGTTTCTGTTTTGTAAATAAGTTCATTTGTATTTTTTTAGATTCCACATATAAGTGATATCATATAATATTTGTCTTTCTCTGTCTGACTTACTTCACCTAGTATGATAATCTCTAGGTCCATCCATGTTGCTGCAAATGGCAATATTTCATTCTTTTTTATGGCTGAGTAGTATTCTACTGTACGTATATGCCACATCTTCTTTATCCATTCATCTGTCAATGGACATTTAGGTTGCCTCCATGTCTTGGCTATTGTAAATAGCACTGCTGTGAACACTGGGGTACTTGTATCTTTTTGAATTAGAGTTTTCATCTTTTTCAGATACATGCCCAGGAGTGGGATTGCTGGATCATACAGTCGCTCTATTTTTAGTTTTTTAAGGAGCCTCCATACTGTTTTCCATAGTGGCTGCACCAATTTATATTCCCACCAACAGCAAAGGAGGGTTCCCTTTTCTCTCACCCTCTCCAGCATTTATTATTTGTAGACTTTTTCATGATGCCCATTTTGACCTCACTGTAGTTTTGATTTGCATTTCTCTAATAATTAGCCATGTTGAGCATCTTGTCATGTGCCTGTTGGCCATCTGTATGTATTCTTTGGAGAAAGAAATTAAGGTTTTAAAGATTAAGCATTCTAATTAATACATGTAATTAAGACTACTAAAATTAATAAGGAAAACATCTTTGTATGAAAGAAAAAAAAAAGTATAAGAAATGGAAATGCATTTTGTTAAGGGAAAAGAAGGTAATTTTGTCCTGGAGAGAGAGAAAGAAAAGGAAGGCATAGGACAAAACCTGAAGATAAAAAAGAAAGTTTTAGCAAGTTTTGTGGGAAAGAAACCCTGAAAAGAAAAAGTTTTGTACATGGTCAGGACTGGCTAGGATTAAAATAAAATTTAATTGAGTAAATAAATTTTAACATTAAAAGTAAGCTGGTATGACACTAGAATTTGTTTTTTTCTCTGTGTTAAGAGAACAAAGTTTTCTTAGAATATTGATCTGTTTTTGATAACAGATTATAAAAAGTTTCTCTACCTTTTAAGTGATCTGTTGTAACATTCTATATTTGCCTTTAAAATCTTTTGTCATTTGGGTTAAGTAAATAAGTATTGTTTCACAGTGACCTATGATCCTATATGACCAAGTGTTTTAAACCTTTTGATATCTTTGACAAACTTCCCCAAGTCAATTCTAAATGAAGTCCTTTTGACCTGTAGCTAACTTTCGGATGCTTCAGAGAGATCCCAAAGCATCCTCAAAAGAGATATTAAACTAATTAGGTTTATTTGATATGTTAAATTACATGGGAAACATCGTCAAATAAGTGGTGATAAACCTTCTTAGGTTATATTGCATGGGTAAATGTCATTAACATAGATATTCTAGAAATTATATGGAATTCTTAACAACCTGATATGTCCTAGTATAATATTATCAGTTATGATTCTAATTATTCCTTAAAATGCTGTATTGTCACAGAAATAACCAAGTTGCTTTGTCAACTGCACTGTAATCAAATCTTTAACCACGCCATTTTAAGTCTTTTGTTATTTATAGACAGTCATTGTTTTACTCTGATGCTTTTACAAAAATGAAAATCTTCAAGAAGATTCATAAAAAGGATTTTTTGACAAATATAGGTTTCTGATGACTTTTAGATCATACCACTGAACTGGGTAAGAAATTATAAAACTCTAATAGAAAACCTGATGCGTTTATCAAGATCAACAAGAATTAATTATATGGAACTTAATGAACTGATAAATATGATTTATAATCTTACGATTTTTTTCTTAAATATACTGGCTTTTAATCTCTGTCTTCCAGAAAAACCTTTCCTCTTATGCTAACTATGATATGTGGCAAGTTGATGAAGTATACCTCTGCAAATGAAGATGAAACATTTATCTTTTTCTCTCTACCTAATCTCTCCAGAATTTGGCTTCTCTAACTGGCTCCCCTCTGGACTTGATGGCTTATTGAGATTCAGATTACAACTAGTTATACTAATCATTGTTTTAATTTGTTCTCTCTTTGTTGTTTTCAAACTATTTATACATTTTGTCTCTCTGCTGTACTATCTTATTAATGTTACTCGTTATATTACTTATATTCTATTTTATAAGATTGTTGTATCCTGCATTACCTGATGTGTAACCAGGCCTCCAACAAAATTAATGATGGCTAAATATCTTGAGGCAATTGATCACACATATATATATGATCACATATATATTACATATATACAGATAAAGTTAATTGTAATAGCGCAACTTTAAATATGGGAAGAAACAACAAGGGGAAAACATTTCCTGGATCATAATAGAGTAGTAAAACAGAAGATCCAGAGGATTTTGGGTTGTTTAGGTTGTTAATAGGGCCTAAGCCAGATATAGCATATGAATGGCCTATCACTAAGATCCTTGCCTGACCTAGGAATAAGCATTCCTAGGGCTGTGGGACAAATTGGTCATGAAATGCCTCCCAAGCCTTGGTCAAATTTATGACCAACGTGGGGCACTGTAAACAAAAAAAAATGTTGCTTGCCCTTTTAGTTCTATAGTATCAAGCCATTAGCCCCTGCAGTTGCCCACCAAAAGTGAGCCTGAGGGGAATTCAGGATGGAGAAAAACAGGAAGCATTTTGTGCTTTGGATACCAGCCCCTAGATAATTAAGGTACATACCTAAGGAAATATTTCAAAGACCTCAGATTCTTGCATCTTCCCATACACAGAAAAGCACTAAGATCATTAACTTGAGATGTCTGTTTTTGTGATTAGAAGTAATCTTTTGATGTTTTGACTACATGTTTTTCCTGCAAAAAAAATTCATATATATTCTGACTCCTTCCTACCTCTTTTTTTTTTTTTTTTTGCTGCACCGAGTGGCATGTGATCTTAGTTCCCTGACCAGGGATCCAAGCCGTGCCCCCTGCATTGGAAGCGTGGAGTCTTAACCACTGGACCGCCAGGGAAGTTCCCCTTCCTTACCTCTTTGGAACAGTTTCTCAGAGCTATCTTGAGAGGCTCAGGCTATAGTCCTCTGTAAGACACAGAATAAACTCAACTCACAGCTCTTACGTTGCGCGTTTTTTTGTTTTTGTTTTTAAGTTGACACTCATATTAAATTTCTTTTGGACAGTTCTGGTTGTAGCATAGAATTAGCTCTGGTTAGAGAATAAAATTCTAGGTTGAGAGTGCCAAAAAATTAAATTAAAATCAAGGAGGTTATATATACAGAAGGAGCGGGGGTGCTCAGGCCTTGAACGTCACACAGGGAGAGTCACTAGGACCCTGAGCAGGGAAGGAAAGGAAATGTCAGCTGCGTGCTTTGGAAAATCACTGTGGCAGTGAAATGGGAGAGACCAGGGCAGGGTGAAAACCGGAGGCAGGAAAACTCATGGAGCAAAAATGAAATATCAGTGAGTGGCCAATCTGCCTTCCAACCTACAGGATCTGCTCTTGGGATTCTTACCTTCGCTGTGCCTTGGGCCCTGTGGCAGCCTGGTAGATCCTTTCTCAGATAAATGTCTTTACATACAGAAAATAAAATACCCAGGATTACAAAGGAAACCAATGACTGAAATACAGGTGTCACTGTAAAAATCTGTGATATGGCAATATGTGTGCTTCTTTATTGACACTTTAAATAAGATGTAGCAGCAGGTCTAACAATTACTGTAATTTTTTTTTTTTTTTTGGCTGCATTGGGTCTTCGTTGCTGCACGCAGGCTTTCTCTAGTTGAGGTGAGCAGGGGCTGCTCTTTGTTGTGGTGCACGGGCTTCTCATTGCGGTGGCTTCTCTTGTTACGGAGCACGGGCTCTAGGCACGTGGGCTTCAGTAGTTGCGGCACATGGGCTCAGTAGTTGTGGTTCGTGGGCTCTAGAGCGCAGGCTCAGTAGTTGTGGCGCACAGGCTTAGCTGCTCTGCGTCATGTGGGATCTTCCCGGACCAGGGCTGGAACCCGTGTCCCCTGCACTGGCAGGAGGATTCTTAACCACTGTGCCACCAGGGAGGTCCACAATTATGGTAATTTTGAAGTATTTATGAACATGAATGATATTTTGAGCAACAGCTATTATGAGACACAACGATATCTGTGTTTCCATTAGTGGTGAAGCCATGGTACTGCTAACACTGCTGGGATGTGTTGCCTACATTTACACTCAAAGGAAATGCTAAATTTTAGTGAGTGGTTAATGAAAATGAACTGTAATTTTTCCCCCCAAGTCACAGACCACCTTGAATTCTATCCATGACCCCTTAGGGATCCATGGATCAAGGGTTAAGGACCCTTGTGAGATGTTCCCAGGCTTCCCTCAGGAGTCAGTTTAGGTCCCTCTAAGATGGGAACATGCAGGGAGTATGGTAACAGTTGGACGCTATTTTACTTCTAGGATTTATTTATTCCCATGACCACATCTACAATAGCATATTAAGGCAGCAGACACAATGGCCCAGAAGGTGTCTTAATGGAACTCTGGGTTTCCTTGGGTTATGATTAGAACCCATGCCTTTTTCTCAGATGAGGATAATGATCACAGGAACAGGCCCAGGAGACCCAGAGGGAAGACTGTTTGTTGGGGTTTTTCTTAGTTCTCAGGCGAGCTTATTCTTGCAGGGAGGAAGTCATCCGTCTCGCCCGAAGGAATTTAGTTACAAAACAAAAACAGGAAAAGACAAATACTGTATGATTCCACTTATATGAGATATCTACAGCAATCAAATTCATAGAAACAAAGTAGCATGTTGGTTCTTAGGGGCTGAGGGTGGGGAGAAAAGAGGAGTTATTTAACGGCTATACAGTTTCAGATTTGCAAGATGAAAAAGTTCTGGAGGTCTGTTTTGCAACAGTGTGAATATATTTAACACTACTGAACTGCACTTAAAAATGGTAAAGATGGTACATCTTTCTTTTTCTTAATAATTTTTTTAAAATTAATTAATTAATTTATTATTTTATTTTTGGCTGCATTGGGTCTTCGCTGCTGCACGCGGGCTTTCTCTAGTTGTGGCGAACGGGGGCTACTCTTTGTTGCAGTGCGCGGGCTTCTCATTGCGGTGGCTTCTCTTGTTGCAGAGCACAGGCTCTAGGCATGCGGGCTTCAGTAGTTGTGGCTCGCAGGCTCAGTAGTTGTGGCGCACGGGCTTAGTTGCTCCGTGGCATGTGGGATCTTCCCAGACCACAGCTTGAACCCGAGTCCCCTGCATTGACAGGCAGATTCTTAACCACTGCGTCACCAGGGAAGCCCAAGATGGTACATCTTATGTGGGTTTTTTTTTTTTTTAATCACCATAAAAATGGTTAAAACTGCAAAACAAACAAACAGGATGCTCAGAGCCTAATTCTGGTTCAACTTCTAATTGTCACCAAGCTGGACAGCCTCAAATGCAGGCCTGGTTCTACCCAGTACCTGGAGTTTCTCGAGGCATTAAAGGTATAAAAATGCTTTTTAAAATGAGGACCCAAGTGTTGTTTATTTTTTAAAATTCTACTATATAATGATAAAGCTCATCTTCACAGTTCTGGGTATCGATTTCCACAGAACGGACTAAGACAATCCCCTAAGACTAATAATAACATCAAACACTTAATTAGCGTTAATTCTGTGCCAGGCACTAGTCTAAGCACTTTATAAGTACTTGACTCACTTAGTCCTCATAACAATCCCATGGTGGATGTCCTATTTTTATCCCCACTTTATAGATAAGGAAACTGAGGCACGGAGGACTAGTAAGTGGCAGAGGTGAGGTTCACAACAGGTCATTCGACTCCAGAGTCAGACCATGAGCACCTGAGGCAGGGACCGGGATTTTTATCTCTCAATTCCAGCGCTGAGACAGTGCTGACTCACAGTAAATGAATCAGTTGACAACCATTTATTGAGCAATCGGTTACGATAGAATTGTGAGGCATTTTTACCATGCAGCAGTTCTGAAGAAGAAAGATCTCGCTGTCTGCTTCCTCTACTATTTTTTTTTTTAAACTTGGTATGGAGAAACTTTGTTGGAAAGATGACTGCAAGGCGTGTGGGGCAGTTTACTGTCCTAGAGGGCTGCGGGGATAACGGCAACAGTGGGGAAAACACTTTGACCATAACATCCCCCAGCACCTCCCTCTACTAATCTTTTCCAAAAAATGATTAAAGCAATGCTCCTAACTCCCCCAGCGTTTGGAATTGATGGTCACTGCCAAAGACTCTAACCCACCCTGCCACCTGGTTATCTCTTGTACTCTGGAGGAGTGGGAAAAGGAGTGACTATGAAGAGACAGAAAAACAACAAGGTCCTACTGTGTAGCACAGGGAACTATATTCACTATCCCATGATAAACCGTAATGGAAAAGAATATAAAAAAGAATGTACATACATATGTATAATTGCATCACTTTGCTGTACAGCAGAAAACAACACAACATTGTAAGTCAACTATACCTCAGTTAAAAAAAAAAGAAGACACAGAAAGGCCTGTCTCCAGACCAACAATGAATTCTAGGAACTGGTCTAAAACTAGGTATGTGGCGGAGGGAAATAGAAAAAGACCCTAAAAGTCACCAAAGAAAATCGCAGGACGACCTTAAAAGGATAGGGAGTGGAGGGCAGCTCTCCGTCGCTTAGTAACCACATTCTGCCACCTCAGGAGGAAGCAGCTGCGTTTCTAAACGTAACAGGCTGAGACTGGCCAGGTCCACAAAGCTACTGACACACGTGGGCCACACACCAGCAGCATTTCAGACAACTGTAGCCGGAACGTGTGCCCCCCACGCAGCACACAGAGGCTGCTCGTGGGAAGAGACGGGGGCTCAGGCCACAGCGGGGGGGGGGGGGGGGTCGCTCCATCTTCTGGCTGGTATGGCAGGGAGGTGGTCGGGACTCACCTGTAGGTGTAGGGCCCCACTTCTTCCAACCGAGGGGTCTCCCCTCTGAGGACCTCCTCTGGATTGGTGACATTGAAGAAATAGAACTGGGTGTGCACGGGCAGAGGGGGCTTCCTCCAGGACTCAAAGGTCTCCGAGCCATTCCTTAACACAATATTCTAGGGGAGAAAACCAAAAGGGGATTTACGTAGTGTAAGGCAGTTGGCTTTGAACACAGAGGCAGAACGAGGGACACCCTGTCCTTTGACCTCCCGGCTCACTTATTTTTTCCACAGGCATTCAGCTGCTGTCCCTTGGGAGCAGGGACACGCCTTACGCCAATATGAAGCCCACATCCCTCAGAAGCCATAACAGGTTTTCTATAAATATCTGCAGTAAAGAAAGGATGCTAGAGCCATAGCTCATGGGTGGAAACATGGTGTCACCAAGACCAAGGCCACAGTCTGAGTACCCGAAAGGCCTTATTTGCTTCGTCACAAAGAGTCTACTGATCGGACAGCTTCCGTGGAAGTCAGGCCACTCTGAGAAGCTCCAGGCACTCCCAGCTCGCCTATGTGAGAGACCAGGAAGAGAGGCCCCAGAAGGTCACTTTGGTCCTTCCATTTGAGGTAGAACCACACCCAGCTCTACCACTTTCACCACCAGGGGCTTCACATGCATTTTCTCATCTAATCCCCAACAAAACCCTAACATAGGTTTGCATATCCCTGTTCTAATGATGAGAAAGCTAAGCCACACTGAGGTTAAGTGCTTAGGGTATTCTTTGTCTACAATCCTTCCTTTGTTTCCCACCCTTACCATGGATTATGGTCTAAATTGTGTCCCTGCCCCCCCCCCAAAAATTCATATATTGAAGTCCTAACCCCTAGTACCTCAGAATGTGACTGTATTTGGAGATAGGGTCTTTAAAGAGAAATTAAAGGTTAAGTGAAGTCATTAGGGTGGGCTGTCATCCAACATGACTGAGGCCTCAGAAGAAATCAACCCTGTTGACACCTTGATCTCAGACTTCTAGCATCCAGAACACTGTGAGACAATAAATTTCTGTTGTTCAAGTCACCCAGTCTGTGGTATTTGTTATGGCAGCTCTCGCAAACTAATACACCATGGCCCCTCTATGGAAGGAGTATCCTTCCCACCCTACAGACTTCAGGTGTGGCAAGTAACTTGATTTGATTAACAGAATGTGAGTGGAATGGCAAAGCGCCAACTTCAAGCTGAGGCCTTAAGAGGCATGGCAAGTTTCCACCAGTCACCCTCTGTTGCCCTGTCCCAGGTAGTTGGTGATCCTTCAGCCAAGGCCCTAAAATGGTAATGTGTAGACCAGACATGAAGCCAGGAGTCCAGCCTAAGTCAGCTGACCCAGCTAAGCTCAAATTGCAGCCAACCTGGCCGTAAGGAGTATGGAGTACATGTTACTATTATAAGCCACTTAGATTTGGGGGTTGTTTGTTATCCAGCATTGCAAGAGTAGCCTGATTAATACAGCACCTAAAGTTAATAGACTGAAAGCTAATATCTAGTAGTTAACTTGTTAATAAAGAAAAACTGCATTTTTAAAGTTAAGATTACTGAAGTGCTCGAGAAGGATAAAAGCATACACAGAATAAATAAACCAGAATGCAAACAGTGACTAACTCTGCATGTTGGAATTTGGATCATTGTTATTTTCTCCTGGATGAGATTTTGTATTTTCCGAATTTTTATAATGAATAAAAAAAATTAACACTGAGAAAAATTTTTAAAAGAGTAAAATGGGATTTGCTGATAAAGACAATGTAGGGCCACTAGTGAAACAATAACTAGATTGCAAGAGAAGCATCCCCTGATATCACCTGTCACTCCCCTAGTGGTGAGGATTTGAATGACAATCAACAGAGGGACTGCTTCAAAACATGACAGAAATCACATGCTAAAACATCCTGTGACACAGAACACAACAGGATGCCAATTTTTAGTAGTCCAGGCCTCCAATTTAATAGAAGCAATGTTGCAAGGGAACTTAATGATATAACTCTATTATTCAATGGAAAATATCCCAAGAATCTCTGCAGGGAAAAACAAAGTGGCACCGGAATAAATGGATGCAGAAAACCTAAGCTTGTCAGAGCAAAAACAGTCATCTGGAGGGCTGGAAGTCAATTCACATCCATGAGTCAGCCATGTCATAGAACTGGGGACTCTTTGTGGTTTGGCATCAGTTTGGAACATCTAATCATCAGATTTCTAGCCAAACAACACATTATTGAAATATTCTTGGCCTTTACTATCAGTACTGATTTACTGAGTTGAGGTCAGATTGTTGAGATAGAAAAATTTAAAGACAAACCACGAAACCCCTTTCCTCCAAGCTCCGGGTCCAGCTCAGACTCTCTCCTTTGTGAAGCCCTCCCCGCCTGCCCGTGCACACATTACTCTCTCCCTGCCCTGGCCATAGAGCAGCCTAACCGATCATTTTAGGCAGTTTTTTAAGAGTTGCGTGGTCTTTTGTCTTATCTTCTAAACAGAAGTCTTAGCTATCTGAGGAGGAACAAGGGTGAGAGTCGGGCCCAGACAGAGAGAGAGAGAGGGCAGCATAACTGGAGAGGCTTACCAGGTGGAACCCAGAGGCCCTGGCAGGGTAAGGAAGGGCCTGTGGTCAAGGTTGTACAGCTGCTTCATGTCAGAACTGGGTCTGGAACCCAGTGTCCCTTTTCTCCGCTCTCCCACCCCACCTCAGCATAAAACATTTTAATAAAATGGGTATAAACCTACTACACATTTTAGTTATACAAGTTATATGGTAGAGTTTCTCTGGTATAAAGTATACACACAGCACCTAGAAACGGCTCAGTAACATGAATATAACCTACTTAAAACTAGTATGTTAACTATGAGAAATGTAACACATATATAATAATTATTTGTCTTCTAGAGGATTTTGAAGGCCCACAGATACCTTCAAAGTCATCTGATTTCATTAAAATGAGTCTCTTTTCTGGGACTTCCCTGGTGGCACGGCGGTTAAGACTCCATGCTCCCAATGCAGGGGGCCTGGGTTCAATCCCTGGTCAGGGAACTAGATCCCACACACATGCTGCAGTTAAGAGTTCGCATGCCACAACTAAGGGCCCCGCCTGCCGCAACTGAGACCCCGTGCAACCAAATAATAAATAAATACATACATACATTAAAAAACAAAACCCAAAAAAAACACCTCTTTTTCTTATGCAGAAATTTCCAGAAAAAGGCAGGGCAATAATTTCTCCTCCTCCATGAATTCCTTGACTGGGTGGATCATCCCTTCCTTTGAGCCCTATAACACAGTACACAGGAATTTCTTAGGAAAAAAAGTGGTCAGGACAGAAAACATCTTCTAAAAATTGAGGTTAATTGGAATCTATATGAAGCAGTGATATTAGCAACCAAAAATGAGAAGGCAAGTGCAGCTATTATATTGGAACATATTAGGTTACCAGTTGGCTTCTCAAAACAGAAGGTGCTGACCTACAAAAAAAAAAAAAGTAGGGTTTGTTTTTTTTTTTTTTTCTTTACTCCTCCCCACTACTCAAGGACAATGCAGGTTTTGGAGAAATATTGGTTCAATCCACAAAATACAGTACTAGAAAACTATATTTTCCGTCAGCTTTGCTTATAAGATGCTGGGAGAGAAGAAATTGATGTGAGACAACCCGAGAAGAGCAGAAGAAAGGCATGATCAGTCAAAGGCAAAGCCACAGTCAAGGCCCTTATAACAGCAGCTCGACAGCTACAAGTCCAAGGAGCCTTTAAAGTATACCCAGAGGAAGTGGTTGTTCCCTAGCCATTTCAGCCACATTCAGATACAGAGAAAGCAATTCAGATACAGATTCACTAGAATCAGAAACACATAGATGTAGCACCTATTAGTTTGTGTGTCTTATCGGTAACCCAGCACGCTAAAGAGCTAAGTGCAGCCAGTTCCTTTTGTGGGTGGAAAGAAAAATCTGTGTGTCTCTGTGATCCCTTTTCCTAACAACTATTTAAAGCAGCGCTATACCCATGGTTTTCTTGCAAAGCGTAGAACTATACATGCAAATCATCCAAACACTGTCTGTGCCAGGCACTGCAGGTAGCAGATACCCAGCAACACAGATATGGTTTCTGTGTTCCAGGAGTTTACCCTCTATTTGGGGGATGGTAATTCACACATGCAAGATAATCAACAATGTAAAGTAGCCCGTAAGAAATGGTCAATGAGTATACCAGGCAGTGGTCTCCGTGGTGTTCAGACAATGGATTCTACGAACTGAGATGGAGACAGGTAGTGCTTAAAGTGAGCAAGGAAGAATGAATAAAAATTTGGCAAGCAGAGGAGGTCACGGGGGTGGGCTCCTTATGGATAGCTGGGGTTGATTCGACTATCAACTCCTTATGGATAGCTGGGGTTGATTCGACTATCCTGTCTGGCTGGACAGAGTGAGCCCTTCCTCCCTGCCTGTTCCATGTCCATCTCTCCTGGAACCCTCTGCTTAATCAGAAAGAGTGGATGTGGAGAATGAGACAGTAAAAGATACAGAGGAGGGACGGTATTAGATGTGACTGGGTGTGGGTTTTCTAGGGAGTAGGGAGATTGATTTAGAGAGCTAGGTTGGGGTCCCAGGAGTCTAGATTTTACATGATATATAAAGAGGGGTTATGGAAGGTTTCTGAGCTGCAGAATACTATCAAGAGCCAGGCATTATGTTGCCACTTTATCTCATCTAATCCCCTTAACAGTCTACAAGAGGGAAATCATCTTCCCCATTTTACACCTCAGGAGACCAAAGCTCAGAGAGGTTAGGTGAACGCCTAAGGTTTGCTAGCAGAGGGTGCAGCCAGCCTCCCACCCCAGGACTCACTGCAAACCTGGGCTCCTGGCAATGCTGAATTTTACCGGAGCCTCATGCCCCTGGAAAACAGTAATGGTTCGGGAATCTCTGCTTCCACGTTCCAGGAAATGGTTGACTGCAAAGAAACACCCTTCCCCATGTGACTTAGATTCACAGATGTCTCTCTTGTTTACCTTAGACAAGGCTAGGCACTGGCCCTCCAGATTCCCATTTGTTGCCTCATAATGATTAGCTGAACAGCTTGACCCCACTGGTCAATGGGAGCGAAATGCTGGTACAGCACGGTGACTATAGTTAACAACACTGTATTGTACACTTGAAAGTTGCTAAGAGAATAGATCTCAAGTGTTCTCACCACACACACAAAGAATTAACTCCGTGAGGTTATGGATATATTAATTAGCTTGATTGTGGTAATCATTTCACGGTGCATATCAAGCATCCCATGGTACACCTGAAATATATACAATTTCTATTTGTCAATCATACCTCAATAAAGCTGGGGGGAAAAATGTTTGTTAACCAAACTTTGGTTAGGTTTCCCTCCTTCCCAGCCCCATGAACTCCTCACTATAAAAGGAAAACCCTTTTGGCTAAGCCTTGAGGCCCTGCAGATCACACAGAGATTCTCCCTAATGCAAGTCCCCTTGTCCCTACTGCAAAGTCTTTTCCCCTTTACAATCAGATTTGTTTTTTATTTGACACTCTTAACTATTGTGCCACGTTGCCTATTTTGCATTGACACAGGCAAGAGGTGTTTCAGAAGGTTACACTGGCATACGTGGGAAGGAGGGTTTGGCTAAGGTTGTTGTAAGGATTAAATGAAGATTCAGCAGAGCGCTTATCGCAGGCCATGCTCAAAATACTCAATAAATGGTGACTGCGATCTTGACTATTACCATCTTCAGGTTGGGGATGAGAGGGTTCCAGGACTTAGTCTGAAGAAAAAAAGGAATCATGTCGCTTCCATGAGTCTGCTCAAATACAGACAACCTAACAAATGTCAAACAATGAAAGAGGGGGAAAAAATAAAGTCTTTAGTCATGATTCTCTCTTTCAGCCCTACATAAAATTCAGTTTAGGTTGAAACAACAAGGAATTAGTATAAAATCGGAAATAACCAAAATGTTGAACAGGACAAGAATGACTTAGTTAATTACGATAATTCACAGGCTGGAGTAGAAAGCAATTAGAATTATAAAAACTACATAGACCTAAGGAACATGTTCATAACGTATGTTAAGTGGTAAAAGCAGACAATGTAAAATATGCCTAAGTGTGGACAAGACTAGCAGATAAAATGCAAACATGAAACCAGGGGGGTGATATATAGATAATTTTACAATTTCAATCTTTTAGTTACCCTCAAAATCACTAAGCCTCCACACTAAATGTCTAATAGCATTTATCTCTATGGAACAGGATTATGAAGGGTCTTGCATTCTCTCTGTGATGTTTCTCTGCATTGTTTGGATTTTTTTTACAACAGAAGTAAACTAATTCTGTAAGCAGAAAAAATAACTGTTCCCTTATCATTTTTTTTTTAAGTGAAAATCTAAGAAAGAAACTCAGATTCTACAAAATGTATTAACAGACCCCAAGGGAAGGCAGAAGGAGGAGATACAGAGAACCAGCTTCATCTAGTTTTCCTCTGTCCTTGCAAAACAGAGGTCAGGCTGATGCCTCCTCAGCTGTGGTCAGTTCTCCCTCACAAGCGCCAAGGGCCTCCACCCGCCACACTGGGCTGTACAGTATTTCTTTTCCTATTATTGTCAGGACGGTTGATGTAACACTGTGTTCCTCGCCAGCTTTTCTTGACAAGCGCCACAGTGTGTGAAGTGAGAAAGGACTTCACTTCATAGTGAGAAAGGACTTGCTGCAGCAACATGGATGGACCTAGAGATTGAGATTATTACACTAAGCGAAGTAAGTCCGAGAAAGATAAATATTATATGATTTCACTTATATGTGGAATCTAAAAAGTAGTACAAATGAACTTATTTACAAAACAGAAACAGACTCACAGACATAGAAACAAATTTATGGTTACCAAAGGGGAAGGTGGAGTGGGAAGGGATAAATTGGAAGTATGGGATTAGTAGATGCACACTACTATATATAAAATAGATAAACAACAAGGATTTACTGTACGGCACAGGGAACTATAGTCAATATTTTGTAATAAACTATAATGGAAAAGAACTGAAAAAAAGAATATAGATACATATATGTGTGTGTATATATGTATATTACTGAATCACTCTGCTGTACACCTGAATCTAACACAATATTGTAAATCAACTATACTTCAATAAAAAAAAAAGGATTTGCAACCTCGTTTTTTTATTAAAGAAAATCATCTCAGAATTATGAACCCCAAAAGAGCCAGTCAGTGTGAGTGAACAGACGGTTAACTGCCTAAGTTTATCTTGCCTGGTTTGTATCCAGCTTAGCCAAAAAAGTCCAAAGACAAGGGGAAGAGTTCCCAGAAAGAAGGAAGGCAAAATCTTTCCCAGAAGGGAGGGTAAGACTAGCTATTCTCACGACAGTCTGATGTGAACTTGTTCCTCCAAGTTTCAAGTGGATGACGAAGTTCCAGGATGGAAATAAACATTTGGTAGACTGGAGTCCTTCGCTAAACAAAGCAAATGAAAACCTACTAACAGGAACAATCCCTGACAGCTTGCCAGAGCCACAGTGACAGCAGGTGCTGTGACAACCCGGGATTCTCCTCCACCCCCATCACCGGCCTCTCCCTGGTCACTCTTAGCTGAGTCAACACTCAAACAAGTCTCAGACCACCTTTGATTCCATTCAAATCTTGCTCTCAAGAGTGTTGGTTTTTGCTGTATCTTTAACATGTCTCTTTTCTTCCCCAGCTAAATGGCTGTCACGGAACCCACTGTAAATCCCAGAGTGGATGGTGTGGGGTGGTGCGTGTGCATGTGTGTGTGTGTGTGTGTGTGTGTGTGTGTGTGTGTGTGTGTGTGTGTGTGTGTGTGTGTGTGTGTGTGTGTGTGTACACACTAAGTACGGAAGGGGAATGAGAGAACAGAGGGGAGTTTATAAATACAGCTGCCAACATTTCTAAAACAGTCGCTTCTTTATTTTTATCTCCTACCATGACATTCAGCTCAGAGAAGGACAATTATCATTGCTAAAATGCTACTTACTGAAAGTCTCCAGGAATCAGGTGCTGTGCTAGGGCTTTATGGAAAGGATCTCTAAGCCTTACGCTGGCCCTGCAAGGTAAGAATTCCCATTTTGCAGGTAAGGAAATGGTGGCACCGGCTTTCCCAAACTCACAGAGCCAGTAAGTCAAGTGAAATCCCACCAAGTCTAGGTCTGTGGGTTTGCAAAGCCCATGCTTGGCCACTCTAGCAGCTGCCCCACCATCGCACCCTCAGGGTAGAGCTGCCAGATTTAGTGAATAAAAACAAAGGATGCCCAAGGATGTCCCAAATATTGCATAGGCCATGTCAAAAATGCTTTAATTCTTAGGACGCAATGCTGAAGGATTCAGGGGCAAAGTGCTGTAATATCTGCAACTTGCATTCAAATAATTCAAGAAAAAGTGTATGAGAGAGAGATGACGTCTATATAGGAAGATGCTAACAACTTATAAATTGAAATGAATCAAAATATTGCATAGACATACTCACTAAAATATTATTTGTAGTTTATCTGAAATTCAAGTTTAACTAGACATCCTGTATTTTATCTGGCAACCTACCCCAGAAAGACCGTGAAACTGTAGAGAAATCATCACTTGGGCTCCGAGACCTTCCCGGGCCACTAGACAACCCTGTAACCAGCAGAGTTTTCCACTTATGCTAAATTAACAATCAGCGTAAGGTCCCAAATCAGTTTTACAGTGTGACTTTGTATACTGCAGAACATGATGAATTGTTCCAGGCATAATATGGTGGCACTACCGTCAAAAGAGGTATTGGAAAGATGATCAAGTTACGTGGTCAATCTGTAATGTCAACAGCCAAGTTAATCATTTGGACTGAAAAACGTACCTTTCAGTTAATTAGCCAATATGTATATAATGAGAGCTTTCTCTATGCCCAACAAGCATAGGCCCTGTTTCAAGAAGACATTTAGCTAAGGACACAAAATTGACCTGCATGTAACAGTGCAAGGCCCAAAGAGGGGCTTATGCCTGAAATTATTTGGATCATTTCAATTGTATGGATCCATCCTAAAATCCCCACCTGGATACCTCACAGGCTGCTCAACATCAACGTGACCAAAAAAGGGACTCATGAACTTCTCCCCTAATCAATCACTCAGTCCTATTGAGTTTACCTCCTCCTCTTCTCCACTTCTATTCCTGTGCCTATTTCATCACCGGCGTGGACTGAGGCAATACTGTTCAGTATTAGCTAGTCTCCTAATAGGTAATTAGGTAACAGGTAGTCTCCTAACTGGTCTCCTTCTCTCCAGCCTTGGCCCTTTCAAAGCTATTATCCACATCAGCTTCCAGAGAGTTCTCTCAAAAGTGCCTATCAGGACAGACACTCTCCCTACTGCTCACAGGATAAAGTCTGAGGTTCTTGACCTGACGCAGCCCATCACCTGCCATCCGCTGTCATCCCCTGACAGGTCCTTTAGAGACCAGCAACACTCAACTGCCCACCTTCCCCCAGGTATGGGCTGGATTAGCTGCTTCTGCTGAGAGCTGACATGAGTTGGTACAGCCACAAGATACAACACATCCAAGCCAGCCTGACAGAGATCTTTCGGGAAGGCAGCACAAGGATGGCTGCTGAACCGGCTGTCCTGGTATAAGCCACGTCCAGATGATAAAAATAAGCACTCAGGGAATTGCATTGGGCTTGGTGGGAGTAAGTAATACTTTAAAGGAAACTTCCAGGCTTCAAGAGCACTGCTGGTTGTTCTTTTAGTTCAATAAAGTGCTACTTAATAATTAAACACAAACTCGGCATCCATGTTGCCATCTACACCGTCTGAATTCACCCAGAGATGATGCAGACCAACTTTGAGAACCTGATCTAAAAGCATGTGGATGATTCTCATTGGATTCCAGATTAATAAAACTTACCATATAGCAAAACACCAGTTGGTTTGCATTATTTTAAAAATTTCTCCCTGAAATTAAGCAAACCCAATGCAGACTCTTATAGTAATGTAAGTAATTTGCACTATTTACCTTTTTAAATGCTCTGTTGAGGTAAAAGAAATACGCTGCCATTAACATTTTACCCTTATTCTCTGACCTTATTTTAACTCAAGAACAAATGCCTTGGTTTTTTGGGTTTTTTTTTTGTTTTTTTTTTAATGTCACTGTTGTTGAACTCATTTTGCTTTAATTGCAACTCCAACAATTTTGGCTAATGAGATCTGACAGTTGAGGTTCAAATGTTAGTTTATGTGTAAGCTGCTACTCTGTCTATAAAATGACATACAAGGGGGGCTTCCCTGGTGGCGCAGTGGTTAAGAATCTGCCTGCCAATGCAGGAGACACGGGTTCAAGCCCTGGTCCGGGAAGATCCCACATGCCGCGGAGCTACTAAGCCTGTGCGCCACAACTACTGAGCCTGCGCTCTAGAGCCCGCGAGCCACAACTACTGAGTCCATGAGCCACAATTACTGAAGCCCACGTGCCTACAGCCCATGCTCCACAACAAGAGAAGCCACCGCAATGAAGAGTAGCCCCCGCTCGCCACAACTAGAGAAAGGCCGCGCGCAGCAACGAAGACCTAATGCAGCCAAAAATAAACAAATAAATAATTTATTAAAAAAAAAAAACTTGACCTTTAAAAAAAAATTACATACAAGACAAGAAGGTGGAACAGCTATCCTGAAAAAGCTCCTGCTACAAAATACACACTAGAGTACTTTTTAAACGCTTCCAGGTAATTACAAATGTGACACCAAGGTTGAGACTGCCAGCCTAAAGAAAAAGCAGCCACCAGACATAAAGTCAATCAAAAGGACCAGGTGAAAATTGGGGAAATATATGTGGATTCCAGCCAGCAGGGGGTTGGGGGGAAGAGGCTGAAGGAGTGGATGACAGAAAGTATTTTTTTTTTTTAATTAATTAATTAATTAATTAATTTTTGACTGTGTTGGGTCTTCGTTTCTGTGCGAGGGCTTTCTCTAGTTGTGGCAAGTGGGGGGCCACTCTTCATCACGGTGCGCGGGCCTCTCACCGTCGCGGCCTCTCTTGTTGCGGAGCACAGGCTCCAGACGCGCAGGCTCAGCAGTTGTGGCTCACGGGCCCAGTTGCTCCGCGGCATGTGGGATCTTCCCAGACCAGGGCTCGAACCCGCATCCCCTGCATTGGCAGGCAGATTCTCAACCACTGCGCCACCAGGGAAGCCCCAGAAAGTATTTTAAGATGTGAATAAATAAGAAATGTGGCCGTGACAATAATGCTGGGTTCTGTGTATAACCTGTGGAGCCAGTCATTCTTTTACAACCTGTTTGGTTGCGATTATATCTCCCAAAGATGAAATAAGTAATGTTCTACGTCTCCTCTTCCCTCCATTACTGTGGACTATCAGAAATATAGTATTAAAAGTAATATCCTTAAAATGGGACTTGCAAGAGTAATGATTACATTCCCATAACCATGGCATTCTGCCTTGCTTTCTCTAGAAAGAGTAGAAAACTCAGATGCCAAAGGAGCCACGTGGGAAAGGTCAATGAGTGAAGCAGGTACAGGTTTGTACATATTTGCAAGCCAAATCCTAGCAATAATATTCACTTCTACACAGAAATATGCCCTCTCCCATTTTTGTTAAACACATTTTGTTAAACACAGGCTATCTTTCATTTTCCTTCTTTTGGTAAAGAACATCAGACACAAACAGATATTTCTCTACTCTATGAAAGACAGCAGAGCAAGCACCATGACAAAGGGCACCTTCACTGAGCCTTGCGGTCAGGGGACAACAGGGGTGTGACCGTGGTGGGAACAGGGAGGGAGGTTAGCAGCCTCTATTCTGCCCAGGCTGCTGCCACACAGGACTGTGATGGGGTCAGCACGGCAAAACAGCCACATGTTTCCGGAGAAGCTGAAAAGCTGGATTATTTGGTGAATTTTCCAGATTTTAAAGGCATAAACTATTAGTGAGGCAAACGTGACCACTGGCCTACAGAGTGGAACAAAAATGTGAAGCTAAATAACAATATACAAACAAAATCATCCTGAAGATGTTAAGTTTTCGTCCTTCCATTCATCCACGCAATGTTTAATGACCATCTATTTTGTATGACATTCATTCAGCAGGTTGGGAAGAGGATACAAAGCTACATAAGGCAGGACCCCTACCTTCAAAGAGAGCTTTCAGGCTAGCTTTAAATACTAAATTGTGTCATATGAATAGAAAATCCCTGGCAGGGCTGAGGCTAGAGGGGAGTTATCAAGGAATTCAATTATGGAGCTGCTTACGTTCTAGTCTAGCTTGTTTCACATGCAGGAAAAGACAGGAGATCTGCTGAACCTGCATCACCAATGGCCCAAACTACTACCCTTCACACTGGACTAATGAAACTAAAAGGACATATGAATATATATTGAGTTGGCCAAAAAGTTCGTTCGGTTTTAAGTAACCATAAAAGACACATTTTTCATTTTCACCAAGAGTTTTATTGAACATTCACTAACCAAATGAACATTTTGGCCAACCCAATAACAAACTAAACAAAATCCTGGTGGTTTGAAAACATTAATAATATAGCTTCCAAACTGGCCTTACAGAAATAAAGCAGAGACATTATGTTATTTTTTAAATTATTCTAAAAATCAACAAAATTAATTAAATGAAAACCAGATCAGTAGTTCTCGAAGGGTGGTCTGAGGACCTCTGGGGGTCCCCAAGACCCTCTCAGGGGGTTCCCCAAGGTCAAAACTATTTCCATAATAATACTAAGACATAATCTGCCTTTTTCACTCTCATTCTTTCATGAGCATACAGAGGAGCTTTCTAGAGGTCACAGAGCTTGCAATGATGTCATTGCTCTGACAGCTAACGGAATATGTGCTGTGTATTCTTGTGTTTTAAAAATGTATCCGTTTTAATTTCTAATATTGTAAATATCAATAGATATAACCCACAGAAATATAGGTTCTTTGGAGTCTTCAATAATTGTTAAGAGAATAAAAGGGTCTGAGCCCCAAAAGTCTGAATTAGATCATAAATTCCATAAGGGTAAGGGCTGTGTCTCATTTACTATTGTATCCGTAGCTCTTAGCACACTGCCTCACAAATGGTTCACACTCAGTAAATATTGATATTTGCTAAATAAACAGATGACTGCCAAAGAATATACCTAAAAGTGCTTTTGGATATAGAGAGCAAACACTGAATGTAGCCTTTATTTTCCTCGGTTGCTTTTGACTAGTTACCAGCTTTGATAAAAAATAGTCGCTTCATGTAATGTATCATGTATATAGAGTATATATCTTGATGATATAGGCCATTAATGCCCAGTCACTTGGCCAACATCCTGTGTTTTCATTAATGATCTTATAATCCCACCTGCCGATTCTTCCCTGGGAAACAAGCAAGTGTGTGGCAGAACAGATGGCCCCTTCACTGCGGCCTGACAATGAAATCTTGTACTTTATTCAACGAGAAAACAAAAACGATTCTCACAATCTAGAACCTTCCCCTCCCTCCCTAAAGATATCTCCTTTAATGTAAACCTGCAGAATAATAGTAATTACTAAGAGTAATAGCCCCAACTAGAATTATCAACTCTTTTATATGTTAGTCATACCAGTTGAAATTAAAAATAAATACAGCAAATTAAAAATAAATAGAAGCACCCCATTTCTCTAAAGTATATGTATTACTATATATGCACAATGAAAAAATGTAGATTAATCAACAATATATTTAACAGTGGTTATCTTTCTTTTATTAATTTTTGTTGTCTTTTTACAATGGCATGTATTTTTTTTTACCAGAAAAATAAACAAAAATAAAGAATAAAATACAAAGTTTAAAAAAAAAAAAAAAGAATTGCCATCTCAAGGAGTGAAGACGTGGGTTAACGTAATCACCATCCAAACCAGTCACAGACTTCATGACCTGGGTGCTTCTTTGACCTGGGTGCTGTTTCTAAGGACTCTGATTCAGCAGGGCTGGTGGGGTCTCTATTTTTTAAATTTCTATAGGTGATTCTGACGTGGTTCCCTAGAGTCTAGAGACAACACTGAGAACCACCGGTTCACTCCATTGTCTTAACCATTAGTAATGAATGCACGCACGGTCACCATGAATTAGTAACAGCTGAAAGAAACGTATATGATTTTGATGTCACCAGCTCATGTTTCTAAAAGCCAGGGAGGAGTTGGATAATTTTGCTTAGGAGTTAAAGAATCTGGCAGGGATACGGCCTCTGTTTACAGATCTATGGTTTCTGCTTGTGCTGAGCCAATCACATGACTCTATCACAAATCCGGAAAGAAGGAACTGAGAGGTGAAGCACGTTCATGGGAGGCTCAGTAGCTGAAGAGTCATATAGGGTCAGGGCTGGGGAAGCTCCAGATGAGGAAACAGCCTGCGCCCAAGGAATCAGAGGAAGCTGGTTGGTGGGGAAAGCAGAGGAACGAGTGGGAGACACAGAGTGTGCCTGGTCCTGCTGACTTTCCAGCTTCTACCGGATTGTCAGGAGGCCTGACTGTGCTGTGGGTCTCACCCTTGGATTTCTATGAGCTTCCTCTTCCGGCTTTATAAAAAGCCGGCTAGCTCGTTCTTGAGCTCGCGTGAGGGTGCCTCGTTTCCTCAGAGAGCATTGCTCCTCTTTAATGCCAAGAAGTGGAGGACAATGTGATATGTGAGGGTAGAATTTACTGTCACCAGGATTCTTTTGAAAGGAAAGAAGGTGCTAGTAACTGCTCCGGGATAACAGGTGTAAATAAGCCAGAATTGTCACAGGCAATGGGATGTAGGGTCATCCTCAGGACGGGAAAAGTGAATTAGGAGACCCAACTTGCCCCCCCAAGCCTCTCCATTTGGACTTTGCTAAGTCACTTATCTACATATCCAGTGCCATATAGGTGTAAAGGTAATTCGATACCCACCACCATCCATTTCAAAATTGACACAGTCTCAGTTTCCTTGACTAGAAAATAACAGATTAAGTGATGCCTAAGGTTTTTTTCTTAATCTAAGATTCTATGTCTTCTTAACTCTGAAAAGAGACAACTAAGGAGATGAGGTAGCCGGGCAAGAAGGAGCCCTTTAAGACTACATATACTTGATTGTCTTTACATAAACAACAATGAAGATGTTTTACTCATTTGACTTTAAAAAAGACCCCACATATTCACCAATCAATGTTATTTGGTTAAATTATCAGTGATTATATTTTATTTCTTGAGGCACTAGAACAGCTCCAAAGTTGCTTTGGCTCCCAATGGAGGCCAGCTGGTACCTGCCCAGAGCCTCAGGTTCTGGCAAAGGGTAAGGGAATCTGTCCTGTTTGTCTCATCGTTGAGACCTAAGGCTATCGTTCTTCCTTGGTCTGTGAATAGGAAGCAAAGTGTCAACAGTCTCCTGCCCTCTCACTGCTTCCCTTGCCAGCCCATCTCTTATTAGCCAGCCCTGACTTCGGCCAGCTCTGTGTCCTCATTTCTGGGAGATGTTTAAACTGTCAACAAGCCTACAGGCAAATTTAATATCCTGACCTGCAGAGTTGTTCTCAAGCACAGGTCGTATGCCTGTGTCATAGAATCTCAGAAATTTGAAGCTAGAAGGAACTTTATCTACTATATAAGCTTCAGTTCCTAGATGAGAAACGAATAGCTGCAAACAATAACAAATGTTTACTGTTGTCTGTACAAATATGTTGCCTATACAAATAACAATAACAAAGTCAGGTGCTTGGGAGGGACTGTGCTATATGCTTTCCATCAATCCTTTTATTTCATTCTTGCACCAACCCAAAGGTAGGTATTCTTATTACCCCCATTTTCAAGATGAGGAACCTAAGGGTTTGAGAGGTTCAATACTTT
This sequence comes from Eschrichtius robustus, assembly GCF_028021215.1. Taxonomy (NCBI): domain Eukaryota; kingdom Metazoa; phylum Chordata; class Mammalia; order Artiodactyla; family Eschrichtiidae; genus Eschrichtius; species Eschrichtius robustus. The sequence continues at coordinate 59,769,781 of NC_090827.1, read as the reverse complement.
GCTACTTGGCTTGTCCAATTTAATCCAAGTATTTGTTAGTGACAGAAAAAGGAGTTTTAACCAAGTTCTGCTGATTCTTAGGACACTGTTCTTTCAAGTAAAACGATCAAAAGTGAGGCAGCAGGCTTTTTAGCTACCTACCATGTACCAGGCACTACACTAGGTGCCAGAACAATTAGCAGGGTTACCAAATGAAATGTCACATAAAATCCTGCCCTTCCAGGTTCTAGGGAGGAAAAGAGATTGCTGGGTCTCTGCAAAGCTCTGTCTTCAGGGAGGTTAAAATGCTCGACAGAGAAGGCCTGGTTAACGCTCAGAGAATCCTCCAGGATGCGGGTGTGGGCCAAGGAGGGAAGCATTACTCTGCCTCTTCTGCAATTGAGAAAAGTAAAGAGAAACAATTACAGGGCTTGCCCAATGCAAGGCATAATATAACAAGCCAAGAATGGAACCAAACTGTCTTGGTTCCTTCCACTCTATTCGATGGCCAAAATTAAAATCTCCCTTCAATCATCCCTGGCTACTGTGGGGATCAAAGATAATTATCACATGAGACAAATTCTTCTAATAGGAATTATGTTACTAAGCTTCTCACAATTAACCCAACCTACTCATTTGATTTTCATTCTTTTTCTCTCTTCTCTTTTTGATGTAGACAAGACAGGACACAGTCTTCAAATGAAAAAATTAAGAACTGGGAGTAACAGGGTGGATTATATTACAAGTACATTAAAGTCAAGTTATGAATGAATTTTCCATAACAACATTAATGGAAAGAATGATGGCAGCCATAACTGATCACCTATTCCATGCCTGATGCTGTGCTCAGATTACCTCACTCAGTCTCACAACAGCACACACAGAGGCAGATCCTGGGTTCGTGTGAAGCTTATACATGGTGTGGAGGCCCTCCCTAAGAAAAGAAAATTTTGGATACAGAATTAGGTAGAAGGCTTTGGAAGGGCCTGTGCAAGCGAGGGACCCAAAGCTTGAGCTTTGTGAGCTTCATGGTAAATGCACCGCTGTGCCCAAGATGGCTAACATCCTCACTTCAAGGAATGAAATTGAGGCTCAGAAAAGTAACTTGCCCAAAGTCAAAAGGCTTGAAAATGTCAGGGCTAGGATTTGAACACAGGGTGCCTGACCTCAAATCTCATGTATTTTTTCTTTGCTTACGTGCCTTCTAACGAAAATAAAACTGTTATCGTTTACAAATAACTATACATACTAACTATACCCCATGAAAAGTACACTAATTTTCTCTAATAATTCTTATAGTCCTTCTATTTACGTGAGTTGTTATTAACCCCATTTACAGATGGAAAAACCTAAAATCAAGAAAGGTTAAGCACCAGCCAAAGGTAACCTAGCTAGTACACAGTGGAGCCAGGATTCATGCCCACGAATTGACCTGCTGAGTCCTTACTCTTTCCCGCCATCTCATGCTAACATCCTACAGGTGATCCAGGAAAGCAGAATGGTAATGATGGTAATGCGTGACCTCTGGTTGCCTTACAATATTCCCACACCTGTCCACAGAAACTAGCCCTCTCATTTAGTTTCACATACCACATTGTGCAATATTACTTAACAGAGTGAGGCAATTCTGAAAGTTCACTTCCTCTGTACTATAATTTATCAGTCAGATCAGAGTTCATTCCTCATGGAAAAAACCATCTTTAAAAGCCAATTACCAAATATCAACACCAACTCAAGTCCCAGCCAAGCTGCCTTACAGCCCACCCCCCCCCACCCCCGGCATCCTCCCTGCCGACCGCCCATGAACGTAGACCCACAGAGCATCAGAAGGCTGATAATATCTGAGACACGGGGGAGATCACTCAACCTACAGGGCTCTCCTGAAACAGCCTTTCAAAGCCACACAAGAAAATTCAATTGACTGCAATTGGATTGCTTAACTCTAGTCACCCAAGCAAGAGGTTACATCCTTAAACAATCGTGCCGTGGATTTGCAGGTGGACAAGCGTGGAGAGATTCAATTTAGTTTTTTCTTTGAACATGGGTGCTCAGAGAAAACAATGGTCTTTGAGAAGCTCAGACAGTGGGCCTTGTCTCCCATTGGCAACGTGAACTTAAAAAAAATTAAACTATGCTTTGCCATGGCATTTTTTTTTAAGTTGCCTTTAACCGTCAGATTTCAAGTAATTGATGGCCTTTAGAAAAGCCTCTATTAAAGGAATATGTCTTTTGCCACCTGGAACGAAACGATTTTGCTAACTGGGAGTGCAGTGATCAATCTTGGAGGAGGCCCGGGGCTTTTATTATCTGGCCAACTGCAAGTGTCAACCAGTGGAAGAAATTAGGCATGCAGTTATGGGTGCTAACAAGAAAGGCTGCTCCGATAATCTTTTTTTAAAGGAAAAAGCGATCCCATTAACTCTCTCTGGTTCCTCTTTCCACACAGATTGGTGGGTGTGGGTGAAAGGGCAGAAGAAATGACTACTGGTGAAATCATAGGATGGAAAAATCTGAAATGACCAGCTCTCCAGTGCACACATCTAAGGGGAAGAGACGGGCTCAGATTCTTTTAAGGATCTAAATGTATCTCTGCCTGAAGCTTATGGCTGTTTGAGAAGAGCAAGAATCCACGGTGAAACAAAGCAACACAGACTGCTGGTACAAGATATCAAACATCTAAGTCGGCCGGTAAACACAGACTCTGATGGACTGGAAAGTCACCCAGTCCAGAGGCCTGGCCTGGCTACCAAGGGCGGGCTCAGCCCAGGAAGGCAAGGACACAATAGACCACACACCCGCTTCTCATCCCCACCCCACATCACTTCCAAGGCCACAGCAAGCAGCCAACACACCTGTGGGGTCTTTCATTTAGTTTTGTTTCTTCATAAAGTGGGAGGGAAATGAGTTTGGGCCCAACAGAAATTGGGGCGTAGGGAGGGCTCGGGATGGGCGGGGATGCAAACGACAGAAGAGAAGTGGAATCTTTCTTTAAAAGTCTAGATCCGTAGTCGCGTTTATTATTCTAAAAGGAACAGAAGCGTTCTCATTCCTCTCCTCCTTTTTTAACCCTTACCAACCCACCCCAAGAAGACAAGGAGGAAAGCAGGGCTCTAGTCTAGAGGGTTCGTCGGGGTGCAGATCCTCCCTGCACAAGGTTTAGCAGAGGGAGGGTGGGCTGGAAGTGTCCTGCCAACACACGCGCGCGCGCGCGCGCACACACACACACACACACACACACACACAGCCGGCCACGCCTCACCTTCTCGATCGTCTGGTCCACGGCCTTCTGGAAGACTCTGGCCACCAGCAGCGTGACGCTGGTCACCAGCAGAAGCAGGGACAGCGTCCCCACCACGTAGAAGCAGCACCTGCCCATTCCGCGTACCGCTCACGGGCCGGGCGGCCGGCGACTGGACGGGAAGGAGGGAGGGAGGGAGGCGCCGCCGCAGCGCCACAGTAGCGGCCGGAAGACCCGGGACCTTCGGGCGCCTGCGGCCCGGCCGATGCGCGCGGCTCCCGACGCCGCGGCCCCCCGCCGGCCGGTGGGGAGTGGAAGGCCCGCTTTGGTTTCGCTTTCCCTGGCCGGGGCAGCCGCGACGCCCTTGTGGCGCAGCTCGCGAGGAAAAGGGAGCGCGCAGGGCGGGGACGCTCGCCGGCCGGGCTCTCCGCAGCCCCGGGAGGCGACAGCCGGCAGCTGCGCGGGGAAGCGGGCGGGGCGGAGGCTGAGCCCGCAGTCATGTGCCCCGCAGCGGCTGCCGCGATTCGGCCCGCGCGACCCGCGGCCAGTCCCGGCGGCCCCCCAGCGCCAGCGGCTCCCTGACGCCCGCCCGGCAGCGCCCCCCGCCCCCTCGTCGCAGGCCCCGCGCCCACCCCGGAAAATCGCCTGCCCTCCCCGGCTCTACCGCCTCCTCAGATACGAGCTGCGGGCCTACCGAGTGCTAAGCACGGGGGATTCAGGATGGATACGACACTGCGCCTGCTCTAGACGAGCTCACAAGTTAGCGGGGACACTGTGAACCGTAATTAAGGCGCAATGTAACAAGTGCTTTTACGGGGGGCGTGCTGAGATCTGTGCCTACCACACCGCTGCCCCGGCGACCTAGGACCTCACAGTTGAACTGGGTCTTGGGGGATGGGTAAGGGTTTGTCACGTGAGGGGTGTGTGCAAGGGAGGGAAGAAGCATTTGGAGGAGAAAAAGCTGTATTCAGACATCGCAGGTGAAAAAGCAAGATTGTAGGCGGAAAGAAGTTACTTTTGACTCTAGGCTCAGGTGTGCAGTGTGGGGTGAGAGGTGTGGAGGCCCCTTGGGGTCAGACTTTGAAGGGCTCTTGTGTCCCATAGGAGAGTTGGGACTTTATCCCTGCTCAGTGGGGTCAGCAAGAGGCTTCAAGCAGGTGGCCCTGATGTTCTCATCTGCTTTGCTCACCAATATGTCCCAAGGCAGCCAGGCTAAAGTCCGCACTCAGCAGGGACTCAATAAGTATTAGATGAATGAACATCAGCTATATGCCAGGCCTTGGCTAGGTGCTTACACACACCTATTTAATACCCACAGCAGCCTTGTGGCTGTTTGTCCCAGTTCCCCCGAAGCAGTGCCAGATGGGAGCACTGTGCCAGAGATGTATGAGGGCACTTGGACAGGAAGCTGGACCTGGGATGCAGGTGTGGCCTTTGTGAAGGAGAGAGGCGAGGGAGGAAGGCTGAATGGAAGGAAGCATCTTATGCTACAGTGAAGTTCTAAGAAAGTTCAGCAAGGCCTTGGGGGATCCTAAGCCAAGCTGCCCTGTCCCAGGAGTCCAGCATCCCCCAGGAATAGGCTTCTTGTCATTAGGCAGGGGCTGGCAGCAGCCCTAGGAAACTGGCCTCTGCACCAAGCTGGGGATGAGAATCAGCATAGATTTTAGGGCTCAGCAGCTGGGACAGGGCCATTGGTCAGCTATGCTCTGCACTGCAAGTTCTGAGAGTACGTTTTCTTGGCCACTATGGTAGTATTATTCCCGTTTTACACACAAGGAAACCATGGCTCTGAGAGGTGAGTAACCTAACAAGCTCAACCAGTTGCTGAGTGGTGAATCTTGCCTCGACCAGAATGCAGGCCCGGTGACTTCCAAAGCCCTCACTTTTTCTACCCAGTGCATTGCTGCCTCCCAGCTGCCATCAGTGAGAATCTAGGAACAGGGGTTTCAGCTGGGAGACTTTGCTGACGACTTGGTGAGATGCTGTGATGCATTAAAAATGATGGCAAATTCTTTGACACTCCTTCTATTGAGAAGCGGGGTCTATACCGTCTCCCTTGAGTTTGGGCTGGATTTAGGGATGGAAAGCACTAAATCACTATATCCTGGAACTTCTTAAGATAGATCATGAACACCTTGCAGCTTCTCTCTGGGCCTCTGGAAATCGTAGCTCTTGGTGCCCTGAGCCACCACTAAGCTCAGCTACCCTGAGGCCTCCATGCTGGAGAGAACAGGGGAGAGACCACGGGGAGATGCCCTGCCAGCCCCCCTGCTGTCCCCAACCATTTGAGTCATGGGCCCCAGACACGTGGAGCAGAGTGGTCTCTGCCTTGCCCTGCTTGAAATGCAAAATAAAGGACTGTTGTTGTTTTAAGCCACTATGTTTTGGCATGTTACTGGGTTTTAGATAACTGGAGCAGACTGTGAGGGCGGGCCTGAGCCCGTGACTCTGGCAATGACACTGGCTGCCCACGCCCAGTTCTACCCATCTGTCGCTACCAAAGGTCTTAGCGCAGCAGTCCCAGAGAACCAGGCCTGGGTGGAGTCTGGAGTGACTCAGCTCCTCCAAACCTCACGGCCAGGATGCCTGGGTGATCCCCAGTCCTCATGCCACCATCAGCAGCCTTTCCCTGCCCCCAATTCTGCCGTGATAATGGCCTGTTCTGACCCTGTCTCTGCTTTAGATTCCACCTATCTACCTGAGCTCTGTCCTGTGCCCCAGTTTGCTTCAGGGGCTGTGCCAGCCCAGTAACCCTCACTCATCCCCTTCCTAGGCACTGGTTGGGGTCCTCTGCAGCCTGTGTGTGTCCTCTCCTGCATTAACTAGAAAAATGATTTGGTAACCTGCTTGCTTGAGTACTTGGCACCCAGCAGTTCATGCTCACATTGAACACCCCTCCCCCGTCTCCAGACTAAGACCAGCTTTTCTGTTTGCTGGCTGCATTCTGGAGGGCAAACTCCATGGTGACCCGCCCACTCCAGCCCTGGGCCACCAATCCCAGGGTGCTGTTCCTTCTCATTGTTCATTGAGGTCCCTTCTTGCCTCTTGTCTGGGCCACTAGGGGAGTAACAGACTGCGGGGATGGAGAGATGGACCCAGATTTGATAAACACATCTCGGGGTGGGGGGAGCATCTAAACCACAGTTTCCAACCCAGTTGCTCTCGGTTTACCTTCCCTTTGAGGCTCTTTCACTCAGGCAACGGCACTTGTCTCCACCTTGTCAGGTGGTTGGTAAGCTGCTTCCCCTTTAAAACTCTGGTCCAAACTGGACAAAAACCTCTTTCTTAGCACAGCTGACCAGACTAGCATTTTTAAAATGTACTAAACACTAAGAGAGAACAAAAAGGACCTAAATTACAGAAAATATAAACAGCTTAAAAAAAAAAAAATCATGTTCCCAAAATAGCAATCTGTGATCCCACAGCAATTTCTTTCGTAAGGTAAAGAGCTGACGACTTTTGAGCTCCTGGCCTGGCTGTCTTTCTGTTCGGTTTCATCTTCTCCATCCCATGGCAGCTACTGACAGGGACTTTGCCCAAAGCCCCCCAAATTCTCATACAAGCTTCCAAAGCTCCTGAGACCGCCTCCTCATTTCTGATCTGTAGGATGTGTCACGTCCTCTGCTCACTGGCACTCTTACGTTTGGGTTTTTTTGTGCTGTTGAATCATCTCCCCTTCCAGATAAGCCTCCAGCTCTACATACAAGGGGTCGCTGCTACATGGCAGGTACAGAGACTATTAAGCTCCTCTCACACTCTGGAGGGTCAGACGGTGGAGGAAGGGGTTACTGCTGCTACTGGTTGGATGGGGATACTGATGCCCTGGCAGGGAGACAGTCAGGAGTTTTCCCAGTGACCCCTCTATACCTAAAATCAGAAGAACAAGAACTTGAGAGGAACAAGTGCCTTTGTGAGTGAATGACTGTTGGTGCCCGCTGCAAATTACACAATCATTCAGGACTCAGAAAAGAAAGAACTTCCTTCACAGAGTCTAAGACAGGCGCCAGGACAACAGACTCTGAGTCAGGGAGAAGCAAGAAGGACTCTTTGGGCCCCACCTTAAATTTAAAATTTTGATATTATACTCAAAGGAGGTTAATCATGTAGTCACTGTACACAGTTATGTTAAAAGTGTCGATGTGTTAAATGTAAACGTTTAGAATACACCACAGTTTTTACAACCCTGTGTGGGAAATCATTTCTAAATATGACTGTCAGCAAGTCTTCCTTTCTTTGTAGGCTCCTGCAGCTCCTCCAGTCAAAGGTGGCGTTTATTCCCCTCCCTTTAAATCTGGGCTGGCCCTGTGCCCTGCCTTGACCAGTAGAATGTGCCAGAATTGACGGGAGTGTGCCCATTGTAGGTCTAGGCAGCTCCTTCCTTTACCTTTTTGGTATCCAATTGCCATGTTAGGAGCTCAGATTAGACCGCTGGGTGACGAGAAGCCACATGGAAAGAGACCCTGGAGAAGGAGAGGGGACTCACAGGTCATCCCAGCTCCCGGATGACCACAGCATACGCCACATGGAACAGAGATGATGGGTTACCCCTGTGAGCCCTGCCCACGTTGCAGAATCGGCCATTGCATGGCTGGGTATTAAGCAACTACGTTTTGGGGTGGTTTGTTATGCCATGATGGATAACTGAAATACCATATTTTGTTATTTACTCATTATTTTAGGAGCCTGAAAAAGGATGCAGGTGGCCCTAGGCCTTACTTACTTTGTGATCGGCCTGGCTCCAAGAGGTATCTAAAGCTCTTAGCTTTCTTACTATGATTTGAAGGTGATCTAGAAAATGTACCATCACACCCTGGCGATCTGGTATATTTTTTTCTAAATGTTTGTCGAGCATCCTTAACCCTGAGCAATGCTGGATCCATAAGAAAGAATTTCTGTCACCTCCCTTCCCACTTAACAAACACCCCAAACTTCTCACGTTTACCCAACTTCTCTATGAGACAAGTTACAGGCTCCTGGATTAGAGCTGCTTTACCATTCATGTGCTATCACACAGCAAACCAAGGCAGAGGGAATCCGGGAGGTTGTCCTTGGCCCATCTGCTGCCTCATCCAACCAAGAAATCTTATAGCTTCCCTGTAATCATCTTTGTACCCCAAGTGAGGGGAGTCTTTTCTAGTTTGTTTGGTTTGGGTTTGGGTTTGATTCTGTTTGGGTTTGTGGGAAAATGAGAATCTCCCTCTTCAAATCCATGTTTCTTTTTTGTTGTTGTTGTTGTTCCTCTAAGGCTGCAGAGTATTTGAAACAACAACTAGGAAGAGACAACTTTTTTGTCTTGTTCCCTTCCCTCCCCTGAAACCACAATCAGAGTCTCTTCTAACTGAGACTGCTTGGCGGGGCAGCGGGGTGGGTAGAGGGGGAGGCAGAGGAGCAAAAGAGGAAAAAAGAAATATTGGGCAAAAATTGGTTAATATGTCAACAATTCAATTGGTTAATATGTCAACAATTCTACCTGCTGCTTGGACAATGTGCCAAGCGCCGTGCTAGATCCTGAACTCGCATTACTTCATTTAACACGCATAATGCCCCCTGAAGTAGACACTCTTTTGTCAGGATGAGGAAGCTGAAGCAAAGAGAAGTTGACAAAGTGGTCCAAGGTCACGTGGCTTGTACGAAGCAAACTAGTCCTGAAGTCTGAGTCTGTCAGACACTTAAGCTGGGCTCTTAGCCTCTTAACCATTGCTTGGGATTTCTGGCCTCGTGTTTACTAAGAGCAAAAGGAAAGCAGGGAAAATTGGAGACGCTGTGGCAGTACCATCATTCTCAGTCACATGGGCAGCCATGCCCCTCAGGAGTGGCGGTGGATCAGAATTCATTGTTTGAGAGACAGAATACTTCCGCCTGCCTGGACTTGATGCCAGGAATGAGCTGCAGGTTCCCCTCAACCACAAAATGGCTAAACATACAATCCTCAACGCATGCTCTCATGTGAAAAGCATTCTAATCTGTCGTCACTTGAGGTAGTTTGGTGGTACTTTCTATAAGCAAGCGAAGCTTGGGTTGTGTGTTTAGATAGCCGTTCAACTCAGTGTGGCAAGCCAGTGGATTATGAAATATCAGGGCTGTCTGATTCTTGCACATTATGAAATCCATGCTAAGTAAACCACACAAGAGTTTACAGTTATTCCTTAATGATGTATTCCATGGTTAGAAGTTGTCTCAAATGAGAAAGTCAACTTTACTCAGTATCTCTGAGTGGGAGTAGAACGGGGCAATGGGCAGTGAAGAGGGGACTGCGTGAGGGTCAGTGTTTGGCTGGGGACAGGGTGTGGTAAGGGTCGGGGTGCAGGTCAAGGAATTAGCCTATGGAAAGGGTAAAAATAAGAGCTGCACCTCACCTCTAGCCTAGTGCCCACAGGACTCCTGGCCACTGCACTGACCACATTCCCTGAGTCTCTCAGAAGCCTCCTATAAGGGTCCAGCTCCAAAGAAGATTGTTTATCAGTTAACTACTGGTTTAGAAACATTTCCAATTCTCTGATAAACAACAAACACTCTCTCTTTTTAGCCTCAGTGAAGAATGTTTCAGAATATTCAGGATAAGGGATTGCTTCAACTGCATTACAGGCTATCTTGAATGGCACTGTTTTTCTGCATTTCTAATTAAACCAGAGGAAACAAAGATACCAACCATGGTTCCTCAAAAAGTTGAACATAGAATGACCATATAGTCCAGAAATTCCATGCCTAGGTAGGTACCCAAAAGGATTGAAAACAGGTACTCAAACAAATCTTTGTATACAAATGTTCATGGCAATACTATTCACAATTGCCAAAGGTGGAAACAAGCCAAATGTCTATCAGCAAGCAAATGGATAAACAAAATGTGGGAATATGTACAATGGACTATTATTCAGCCACAGCAAGGAATGAAGTACTGACACATACTACAACATGGATGAATCTTGTAAATAGTATGCCAAGTGAAAGACAGACTCTAAAGGTCACATATTGTACGATTCCATTTATGTAAAATATCCAGAGTAAGTAAATCCTTAGAGACAGAAAACAGATTGGTGGTTGCCAGGGAAGGGTAGGAGGGAATAAGGAAGGACTGTTTAATGGGTATGGGGTTTTCTTTTGGGGTAATAAAAAGTTCTGGAACTAGACAGAGATGGTAGTTGTACAACAATGCAATTATATTGTCACTGAACTGTGCACTTTAAAATGGTTAGTTTTATGTTATGTGGATTTCACTTCAATAAAAACTGCAAATCACAGGGGAATTTTATAAGGAGATGGTAGTGTATACGAAGGAGATGTATAGATATCAAATACTTCCAAGGATTTTTTTTTTCTTTCTCATATACCATTTCTGATTTCAGTGATAATCACTCTTGGAATATGATCTTTTGAAAATTCAGTGATGGTAGAGAATTCTAGAAAGGTCTAGCATCTTTTTCTTCAGGGAGAAAATAAAAGGGGGCTCCCTCATTCTCTCTCAGCAGAGATGGCACTCAATACTCTGCTTTTCATGAGACTGGTGACTTCTTCTAAGCCTTCCTTACTTCCCCGTGGGGCACTGTACATCCCACAGATATGTATATCCCAAGGTCCCCAGGACGCAAGACAGCTGGCATTCCAAATCAACTCCTGTAGAGAGCCAGTGCCCTAAATCCTGACTGCTTGACACGGAGCAATCTGTTTATTCCCTTACAGGGAATAAAGGCCACTTTCTCACACTTGCCCTACTGGAAGGGAGATCCATTGTGGAGGGTGAGGGGGATTTAGGGGAAGGTGGTGGGGAGAAGCTGTCCAGCAGCCTTCACCCTGGTGTTGTGAGTTTTCCTTTCACCAATAAAGTCTATTCCTTAACCTATGCTGGGTGATATTGTGGAATTCGTTCCAAACTCTTTAATAATAGGTGACAACCTGAAGGGATCTACCTGGCATGCTAATATCTATGTGTGAAACCATAAAAAATCCCTGCACGTTTGACAATGAGGGTCCTCAGGAATTCCCTGGTAGTCCAGTGGTTAGGACTCCATGCTTTCACTGCCAGGGCCTGGGTTCAATCCCTGGTCGGGGAACTAAGATCCCACAAGCCGAGTGGCATGGCCAAAAAACAAAACAAAACAAAACAATGAGGCCTCAAGACAAGGATGCCCACTCTCACCACTTCTATTCAACACAGTATTGGAAGATGTAGGCACAGCAATCAGACAAGAAGAAGAAATAAAAGTATCCAAATTGTACCATATATAAAAAACCCTAAAGACTCTACACAAAATCTATTCGAACTGATAAACTAATCCGGCAAGATAGCAGGACACAGATTAACATACAGAAATCAGTTGCATTTCTTTACACTAACAATGAAATATCAGAAAGGGAGTGTAAAAAAACAATAGCTTTTAAAGTTCCATTAAAAAATACTTAGGAATAAACCTGGCTAAGGAGGTGAAAGACTTACATGCTGAGAACTATAAAACATTAATAAAGGAAATTGAAGATAATTCAAAGAAATGGAAAAATATCCCATGCTTTTGGATTGGGAGAATTAACATTGTTAAAATGGCCATACTACCCAAAGCAATCTACAGATTTAGTACGTATGATCCCTATCAAACTACCCATGACATTTTTCACAGAACTAGAACAAATAATCCTCAAATTTATATGGAACCATAAAAGACCCAGAATTGCCAAAGCAGTCCTGAGGAAAAAAAAAACAAAGCAGGAAGCATAACCCTCCCAGACTTCAGACAATACTACAAAGGTACAGTAATCAAAACAGCATGGTATTGGCCCCAAAACAGACATGGGGATCAATGGAACAGAATAGAGAGCCCAGAAATAAACCCACACACTTACGGTCTATTAATCTTTGACAAAGAAGGCAAAAATATACAATGGGGAAGAAAACAGTCTTTTTAGCAAGTGGTGTTGGGAAAGTTGTACAGCTGCACGTAAATCAATGAAGTTAGAACACACCCTCACACCATACACAAAAATAAACTCAAAATGGCTTAAAGACATAAATATAATACATAATACCATAAAACTCCTAGAAGAGAACATAGGCAGACATTCTCTGACATAAATCTTACTAATGTTTTCTTAGGTCAGTCTCCCAAGGCAATAGAAATAAAAGCAAAAATAAACAAATGGGACCAAATCAAACTTATAAACTTTTGCACAGCAAAGGAAACCATAAACAAAATGAAAAGACAACCCACAGAATGGGAGAAAATATTTGCAAATGATGTGACCGACAAGGACTTAATTTCCAAAATATACAAACAGCTCATACAACTCAATGTCAAAAAAAACCAGTGACTACCCTGGCAGTCCTATGGTTAAGACTCTGTACTCCCACTGCAGGGGGCACCAGTTCAATCCCTGGTCAGGGAACTAAGATCCCATATGCCACACAGCATGGCCAAATATTAAAAAAAAAAAAAAAAAATTGTTCAAAAAAACAAACAACCCGGGCTTCCCTGCTGGCACAGTGGTTAACAATCTGCCTGCCAATGCAGGGGACATGGGTTCGAGTCCCGGTCCTGGAAGATCCCACATGCTGTGGAGCAACTAAGCCTGTGCGCCACAACTACTGAGCCCAAGCACCTAGAGCCTGTGCTCTGCAACAAGAGGAGCCACCACAATGAGAAGCCCGCACACCAGAACGAAGAGTAGCCCCGGCTCGCCACAACTAGAGAAAGCCTGCACGCAGCAACGAAGACCCAACGCAGTCAAAATAAAAGTAAAAATAAAAATACAAAAAACAAATAACCCAATCCAAAAATGGGCAGAAGACCTAAACAGACATTTATCCAAAGAAGACATACAGATGGCCAAGAGGCACATGAAAAGATGTTCATCATTGCTAATTATTAGAGAAATGCAAATCAAAACTACCATGAGGTCGACCTCACACCAGTCAGAACAGCCATCATCAAAAAGCCTACAAATAATAAATGGTGGAGAGGGTGTGGAGAAAAGGGAACCCTCCTACCCTGTTGGCGGGAATGTAAATTGGTGCAGCCACTATGGAAAACAGTATGGAGGTTCCTCAAAATACTAAAAATAGAGTTACCATAGGATCCAGCAATCCCACTCCCGGGCATATATCAAGAAAAGATGAACTCTAATTTGAAAAGATACATGCACCCCAATGTTCACAGCAGCATTATTTACAATAGTCAAGATATGGAAGCAACCTAAGTGTCCATCAACAGATAAATGAGTAAAGAAGATGTGGTATATATATACAATGGGATATTACTCAGCCATAAAAAAGAATAAAATTTTGCCATTTTCAGCAACATGGATGGACCTAAAGAATCTCATACTGAGTGAAGTCAGAGAAAGACAAATATTATATGATATCACTAATTTGTGAAATCTAAAAAATAATACAAATGAATTTATTTACAAAACATAAACAAACTCACAGACATATAAAACAAACTTATGGTTACCAAAGGGGAAAGGGGGGTAGGGATAAATTAGGAGTATGGGACTGCAGATACACACTACTATATATAAAATAGATAAACAACAAGGATTTTCTGTATAGCACAGGGAACTATATTCATTATCTTGTAAGAACTTATTTTGAAAACAAAATATATATAACTGAATCACTTTGCTGTACACCTGAAACTAACACAATATTGTAAATCAACTATAATTTTAAAAAAGAATGAGGGCCCTTGGCAATTATCAAAAAAACAAAAATAACAAGTGTTGGTGAGGGAACCCTTGTGCACTGTTGGTGGGAATGTAAATTGGTGCAGCCACTATGGAAAACAGTATGGATGTTACTCAAAATATTAAAAATAGAACTACCATATGATCCAAGGTTCACACTTCTGGGTTATATACCAAAGAATTGAAATCAGGGTCTCAAGGAGGTATCTGCACTTCCATGTTCATTGCAGCATTATTTACAATAGCCAAGATATGGAAACAACCTAAGTGTCCATTGATCACTGAATGGATAAAGAAAATGTGGTATGCACATACAATGGATATATTATTATTCAGCCTTAAAAAAAAGAAGGAAATCCTGACATTTGAGACAACATGGATGAACCCGGAGGGCATTGTGCTAAGTGAAATATGCCAGTCACAGAAGGACAAATACTACATGATACTACTTATATGAAGAATCTAAAATCATAGACTTATAGAAGCAGAAAGTAGAACAGTGGTTATTAGGAGCTATGGGATGGGGAAACAGGGAGATATGAATCCAAGGGTACAAAGTTTCAGTTATGCAAGATGAATAAATCCTAGAGATTTACTGAACAGCATGGAGCCTAGAGTTAACAATACTTGGATTGTTACTTAAACAATCCAATTGGATACTTAAAAATTTGTTAAAAGGGCAGATCTTATGTTAAGTGTTCTTATCATACACAGAAAAAAAATAATAATAAAAAGGGAGGAAGGAAACTTTTGGAGAAGACGGATATGTTTGTGGCACAGATCATGGTAATTGTGGGTGTATACTTATCTCCAAGCTCATCAAGTTGTGTATATTAAATATGTACAGCTTTTTGTATGTCGATCATACCTCAATAAAGTGGTTTTAAAAAAAGGAATGAGGGTCCTAGCCAAATATAATGCCAGAGTTTTAAATAGGACTTCAGGAGGCTGAGCAGGCCCAATCCTTTACCTGAAATAAAATCTTAAAATTAGATGGTGCAAAATATGACTTTTTAAATTGAGTCTCTAGTCCTTCCAAACAGCATCCAGTTCGTTGACCTCTGGGGATATCTCTCTGATCATCTCCGTAGCTTTTCTCTTCCCCCCAGCCCTGCACCCCAGCTTTGTCCTGGACGGGCCTCTCAGGTCCTGTGTAATCACCAGATTCTCTAGGGGGTCAAGAGCATAAACCCATCCTTTTTTTGCTAATGTTGAAAGCCTCTCAAATTCTCTATTTACTCTGTCTCATCAAAAGTTAAATATTACCTGCTATTACAACCATAAAAATGCTGAGTATAGCTACAGCCCTTGCTAAGAAATGACGTGTCCTGTAAATGGGCCATAATTTCTGTAATAAAGGAGAGACAACAATGACAGAAACCTAATTATTGTCGACGACATAGCTAATCTGATGAATGACCTTACCAATATTTGTTCCCTTCTTCTAGACACTTCCCGAATTTATTTTAACTGAGAGCTTTATTAAGATTGTCCCAAAGAACATTGTAAAAATAATTTGTTTTGTTTACCATCTATGGTAATATTAGAAGAAAAAGGAAAGTTTTTCTCTGCATCTTGAGAAAAGAAAGTAAAATCTTGGACACTAACAGTACCAGATAGGGTAGACTTCTGAGAATGAGATAGAGACCTTTGCTGCATGTCCTGAAGTTTTCCCTCCTGGAAATTGAGAGCAAGTGTCATGCAGAAAAGGAGATAGAACTCTTCACTGTGTTGTATGTGTGCCTTACTCTTGACATGGATTAAAAATGGAGAAACTGAGGCACAGAAAGATTCAACCATGTGATTATTTCTGCAGTGCCTGGAAGAGTTCCTGGAACATAGTAGGTTCTTAGTATCTGTTGAAAGCTGAATGTCTAAACTTTGACTAAGGTGGGAGTAATTTCAGGGTTCTAGTTAAGAGAAAATGAAACTTTTTTGTCATGGTCATCTCTGCACTTAGTATTATTCATTGTTCTAGAGCACTCCCTGTTTAGCTGTCCTCATCCAATGTGCTTTCAATCAGCAATCCTACATTGAGAGCTTTAGGGTGGAATACACCTAGATTTGTGCTCCATTCCTGTGTGAACTTTATGAGAGCAAGATGTTGATTTTACTTATTTCTGTACCCTAGAAAGGGGTACAGTGGTTCATAACGGATGCTCATAAATGCTGACTGAGAATTTTACTAAAGCGTTCTATTGAGAACCTTTGCATTTGGGCAAAATTTTGGAAGAGAGGAAAGGGGGAAGAGAGAGAGATTGATTTGGGGAAAGGAGTTCTGATTTCAAACCCTCAAATCTGTTTACACTCTCTTTTAGCAACAGCTGGCAGCTTTAGCAGTCTTTGTTTTCTATAAAGTAACCTTACCTCACATCTTCCCAGGGATCTGCCTTCTCTCCCCGTTGGTAAAAATTTCTGAAGTGATTATGAGAGGCTGGATGAAATGTGTGTAGGGCACTCTACCAGAAAAGGCATTATGTACCTGACAACAGTTTAGAACTCTCCAAATTGGATTTTATTTTCTCAGGTATTGGGGAACTTGTCCTGAGTGAGTAAGTTTTTGGTGTGAAGACAAAACACAGTGGAAAATTAAAGAGATCATCTTATTCAGGCTATTGCAATGGGGAAAGTGCTCAATAAGAAGGAATGAATGTCTCAAAGAAAGAAAGAGTGTCGGGAGTTTTGTAGAGGCAGGTAAACAAGAGAGTCCTGAGGAAGGGTGATGACAGGTCTTATCACCCATAGGCAGGATGGTTCTTTGAGGTTAGCTGGAATGCAAAAAGGCCGGGAGGTATCTCAATTGCTTTTTAGGAGCACAGGGCTCAGACAAAGTTCAACGTTGTCAGTGGACACTAAAGCCCATTTGTGTTTGAATCCTACTTCCATCATTCAGAAGCTGTGTGACCTTAGGCAAATTACTTAACCTCTCTGTGTGTCAGTTTCTTCATCTATAAAATGGGAATAACATATAGTACTTACTTGATGGAGATGTTTTAAGGACTGAGATGAAGCATATAAAGTGCCTGGCACTAGATAAGTGTTCAATAAATATTATTACCATTCTTAAGTATTCTATATAGGACAGAAATTAGGTTTGCGAGGAGGGACAAAACTTGCTGGTGCTCTCATTTGAAACTTTATAAAAGGCAAGAAGCTTCACTTAGATAAGACAAATTGTTTTTATGCCTTCCTAAAACGTTGACACATAGAAATGCTGAATAGGTACGAAATGAAATAACTTAGAAACTTTCTTTTAAAATGCTGAATTGGGACTTCCCTGGTGGTGCAGTGGTTAAGAATCTGCCTGCCAATGCAGCGGACGTGGGTTCGATCCCTGGTCCAGGAAGATCCCACATGCCATGGAGCAGCTAAGCCCGCGTGCCACAACTACTGAGCCCGTGTGCCACAACTACTGAAGCCCGCACGCCTAGAGCCAGTGCTCCTCAACAAGAGAAGCCACCGCAATGAGAAGCCCGCGCACCACAACAAACAGTAGCCCCCGCTTGCCGCAACTAGAGAAAGCCCACACATAGCAACGAAGACCCAATCCAGCCAAAAATAAAAAATAAATGAATAAGTAAATAAATTTTTTAAAAAGGGAAAAAAAGTAAAATGCTGAATTATAAAGTCAATTAAACAATAGTTACAATCTGTGTGTGTGTGTGTGTGTGTGTGTGTATGTATAAATAGTTTTCGTTCATATACAATGGACCACTGGGATTTGTTTAAGTGAATAATTTTAAATGATGCCCCAACGTTATTTCATTTTGGGGAATGTTAGTCTTTCTTTAAAACTGTCTTGTGGCTGATTCAAATAGCAAAATTAAATTAAGATCAATTTCATTTTAGGGAAATAGTTTTAAATATATAATTTCAAGCTATCTCTCCTTGATAAATTTAAGGTGGGCATTAGGAGGAGAGAAGCCTCTATTGTGTGCCAGGGACAGTGGTTGGCACTCTGCTAGGAGCTAGGAAGGATGGTAAATGCTTTATGGCCCCCGATGGCTCAAATTCAATGGTAAAGTCAACCATCCCAAATACTTTTGGTGAATAAAAAAATTAATTACAAATTATAATGAGATAAGCAACAAGGATTTACTATATATAACACAGCGAATAATATTCAATATCTTATAATAACCTATAATGGAAAATAATCTGAAAAAATATATGTAACTGGATTCACTTTGATGTATACCTGAAACTAACACAATATTGTAAGTCAACTATACTTCCATTAAAAAATTATAATGATAAATACCACTGGGAGCATGAGAAAGGTCTTCCCTTCCCCCAGCCATTGAACTTACATCAAACTCTGGATCAATCTGAACCAGACCCCTAGGGAATGCCATGCACTGACTGACTCAGACTGGGTTACTGCCCATACCTGAACCAGTCATAGGTAGAATTCAATAATAGTGGTTTCTATCAATGAGAGTCAATCATTAGAGCTGGTGCAGTCATTCTCTGCAAATGAGTGACTGCTACATAATGGGGAAGGGGTAGGATAATTACTGAAGAAACATCTATAATGTCCAATAAAAACGCTAAATGCCTGATACTTGATAGAAGGGAGCTCTCTTGGAGGTAAAAGGGGGAAGGAAGGATTCCATCTCTGGAAAGATGTGTGGTTAGAGTGGGATTTCAAAGATAATGGTGGAGAGCAACTACTAAGGGATTTTTAGGTAAAGGGTACAACATGAGCAACATTAAGAAAGAATATGGAAGGGAAAAATAGAAAGTAAAATAATATAATTGGAGAGAAGCAGGACTGGGACGTAAGAGAACTATGTGAGCAGGCCACATCTGGAAGGTTTTGAACGTCAGCCTGAGGAGCCTGAATGTATTCTGTATCTAATGGGTAGCTGTGCAAGGTTTTAAGGAAGGTTATGGCATTATTAGTCTGTGCTTGCCAAGACTCTATAAAGATTTTTCTGCATCAGCTGTTGATCCGGGTCAGGCTGAATGTCTCCAGGTCACCCTGGGTTAGGATGATGTTTCCAAGCCTGGCTCAGCCTTCAAGGACTAGGGACAGAGTTTCCTTTGCCTGCACGCTTTGACCTTGCTTGGGGAACCTGTTTCTACCATGCTACAAATATAAGTGCTATTTTTCCAAGACTGCTAGACACTGCCCTGTGGGCTTTCTGAGAGATCCCGCCAGGGCCATGGGGAGTCTGGCCCCTCATTCTACACTTACCTTCAGCAGAGCCACTAGCAGAAGGCAGGGTTCCTAGCTCACCCTGCTGATCACCATGAATTCAGCAGGTAAAGGCAACAATGACGCCACAAGCAGCCGTAAAAGAGGCAATTCAAATGAATTAATGGTACCGTTTGGGGCCAGATTCCCAAGGAAGCCTAGGAGAAATCTGACGAGAAGGATAAAAGGAAGGTGTTTACCCATGTCAGGTTCAAAGAAATAAGTGTTATAATTTTGACTCTAGGCATACTCCAGCAGTAATAAGAGCACATTAAATAACTACCCGGCCAAATGCAGTTTGTTTCACTAGGACAAAAGTCCTGTGAAATCCTTTATGGAGGCTACAGTCTTCATCTTGGTCCTCAGGGAAAGTCCCTCATCTGAAAAAGCTAACAGGGCTAGCAAACCCTCTGCTCATGTCAGAAGGAAAAAAAGGAAACATTCCCTGGAGTAAACAGCACAAGAATAACTGAAATGGAGGAAGTACGTGACTTCAAGCTTGTGTTGCTAACAAATAATGCAACCGATCTGTGACAAACCCAGGGAATGTTTCTGAGTCAGCACTCCCTGAGCGCTTCCTTTGTGCTAGGCACTCGGCGAAATACTTAATATTTGTCTTGCCTAATATGCTAGCCACCAGACACATGTGGAGCACTTGAAATGTGGCTAGTCCAAATTGAGATGTGCTTACATGTTGAAGACTTAATATGAAAAAAAGAATGTAAAATACCTCATTAATATTTTTACATTGATTGCATGTTAAAATCATAATATTTTTGATATACTGGGTTATATAAGCTATATTATTCAAGTTAATTTTATCTTTTTTTTTACTTTTAAAAATATGACTACTAGAAAATTTAAAGTTACATAAATGGCTCACACTTGTGGCTTGCATTGTATTTCTATTGGAGAGCACAGCTTTAGATGATCTCCATTCTGCATTCCCATAACAACCTTATAACATAGACTATTACTTGGTCTGTTTATTGAAGAAGAAATCGCTGAGGTGTAGAGACTGCAAGGTACTTGCCCAGCATTATTAAGTGCTGGGGCTGTGATTCAAACCAGGGTTGGTCTTAGCCACTATATTATAATAAACTGCCTCTTCAGTTTGCTTTATGAGTCAGTATTTTTCTGGGTGACTCAAGTGTAGAACTCTGGGTTAGGATGTGGTCTCCCCCGCTAATTGCTTGCATGAGCTTGAGTGATTATCTTAATCTCTTCATGTCATGAGACAGGAGCCTAATACATCTAATAAGTCAATAATGCATTATTGTCTTATTTGAATCACTTCTTTGGCTTCACAATCTGTGGAAACAAAGATTCAGTTCAACTTAGCAAATGTCTCCTTAACATCACTATGTACAGTTGTGAAAAAGCCCAAATAAACACCATCAAATATGTTAATTTCTGAGAGGGAGTTAATTATGTTTGGAGTAACACCAGAATGAATGAACAAAACACACTTTAACTTTCCAGTTGTAAAAAGAGAAGAGCAACGCTCACTTTAAGCTTAATGAATAACAGACACAATACGGTTTTGAATTGATATTGACTATATTGGGTAATTTACATATGATCATTTTTCAAGTATTCTTACAACCTCTTACACAAAGAATCTCCAGAACTTGAATTGTTTTGGACCAAGAAAATCATACCAACTCTAAACATAAAAGCAAGGGAAAGGAAAACCTGGTGCCATGCGGAAGTATTTCTTTTCTGTTATTGTCATATTTTAATTTAATTACATTGGTGAGAATTCATGTCCTCCCTAACACACTCCAAATGCTTCTTGTTTCTAATTTTTTAGTGCATATACTGATCATAATCTGAGCCCCACCTGAGAAAGCAGCTCACTCTTCAAGGCCATAGCTGATCCTTAAAAGCATGAAAGAGAAATTTTTGGTATCGCTTATATTCCGTTGTGAGACTCCAAGTCATAATCTCTGCAAATGCTTGAGTGCAACTGACAAAAAAAATCTGACCTAGAATCCTCTTCAAGCTCGGATCACGTAAATTCGCCACGGAATTTCGATAGCAGCCCCAGTTTATCCAGTACTTGTCACTAGCTCCGGCTCCTTGCTTCACCGTCTGTGCTGTGTTCTTATTACTGCGACTAACTTGGCTTTGAAGCAGTTTCAACATTCCACAAGTCACAATGTGTTCTTGGAAATTATGTCTCAGTGCCACCTAGTAACTATTTTTCTGGCAACCATTTCTTTTCAACTTCAGGTACAGCACATTGGTTAATCTTATTCTTTAATTGATGGCACCCCATTAGCAACTGGGTGTACAAGGCCCTCTCTTAATCATTCATTTATATACTCCTTTTCTTCTCCATTTTCCACTTCTATTCCTCTGCTCTCACCATAAGCAATCATTCTTAAGTCTATGCGTTCTGTAAAGTATATATTTTTGTTTTGATGCATACATTTTTAATTTATATAAATCATATCATTGTAAAAAATCTCACTCTCTTTCTTTACTACATTTTTAAAAAGTCTAACCATGTTGCCAAGTAAAATCTAGACTGTTGCATCTGATACCTAGTTATCCGTCCATTTTACCCATCTACATCACAAAAATGGGCATGCACATTGTCCTTAACTCACCGATATTGCTAATAATGCTGCGACAAACATCCTCGTACATCTTCCCTTACAGGTGAGACTTCCTCTGGATTCCTTTACCATTCCCGGCAGCAGAAATACTGGGGTATAGGTAATATATGTGTCAGTCTGGTTCCCACCAGGAAAACAGAACCCACTCTAAGCATGTAAAACCAAGGGATTTTATTTATTTTTTTAATTAATTAATTTATTTATTTATTTTTGGCTGTGTTGGGTCTTCGTTTCTGTGCGAGGGCTTTCTCTAGTTGCGGCAAGCGGGGGGGCCACTCTTCATCGCGGTGCGCGGGCCTCTCACTATCGCGGCCTCTCTTGTTGCGGAGCACAGGCTCCAGACGCGCAGGCTCAGTAGTTGTGGCTCACGGGACTAGTTGCTCCGCGGCGTGTGGGATCTTCCCAGACCAGGGCTCGAACCCGTGTCCCCTGCATTAGCAGGCAGATTCTCAACCACTGCGCCACCAGGGAAGCCCCAAACCAAGGGACTTTAATGCAAAGAAGATGTTGCAGAGGTGATGGAAGTGCTGAGAGCCAAACTGGGGATATGAGGTAACTGAGAGATTAGCAACAGCACGAACACGCTTACCACATCCAAACTGCAGGAATTACTTGTAATAGGAGCCTGAGTCTGATGGAAGCTGCCCAGTGGAAGCTGAAAGAGAAGGAAAAAATATAGATACCCCCTTGGAGACAGAGGGAAAGAGAGAAATACCCTGACTTTTCCCTTCTCCCATCCCCAGTGTCCTATCAGTGCTTTCTGCTGCATTCCCAAATGCATCCTGCAGGTGCCAGAGCAGAGCAGGGACAGGTGAGGAACAAATAGAGGGCAGACGGTTGTAAGCACACCCTATACTTGATTTGACTAAGTCCTGCTAGACTGCTCTCCATAATAACTAGCACCAGCTATACTCCTCTCAGCAGCATGTCCCCACATACCATCTACTCTTTATGGTCTACTATACTCCAGAAAGTAGCAGTAGACACCTCTTCCATCTTCCTTTGAATGTGTCTAGCCTATTGCAGATGCCGCAGGTAGCTCCTTAAATCTAGCAGCTTCCGGGAGCTCGGGAACCCACCCAGCGATTGGGCCATAGCCTCTTGAGGGCAGCAGCCTCAGCAGTTTTTGGTTTTTCTTGGTTTTTTTTTGGCTGTGTTGGGTCTTCGTTGCTGCACGCAGGCTTTCTCTAGTTGTGGCGAGCAGGGGCTACGCTTCGTTGCGGTGCGTGGGCTTCTCATTGTGGTGGCTTCTCTTGTTGCGGAGCACGGGCTCTAGGCGTGCTGGCTCAGTAGTGGCGGCGCACGGGCTTAGTTGCTCCGTGGCACGTGGATCTTCCCGGACCAGGGCTCGAACCCGTGTCCCCTGCATTGGCAGGTGGATTCTTAACCACTGCGCCACCAGGGAAGCCCCACTTCATCAGTTTTATTTGTAAGGCCCTACTTGTCATTATGCTCAATGCTACTGACCAAGTGATAAATATACTTGTTGATTATTGGTGTCATGCCTTACCCCTTATTGTTATGATTTGGCTTGCAGACTGCATTGGTGGCAGTCTTCAACAAGCCACTTGTGGCACTGTGGAGGGAAATCTCTAGGGAGAGCCTGTGGGTGAGGGAAATAACCATAATACCAACATCTATCACTATTACTTAATTTTGCCTGTTTTAAAACTTCTGTAAATGGAAGCATAGAGTATGTACTCTTTTGAGTCTCGTTTCTTTTGCTCAACATGAAAAGTGTCCTTCCTGTGTGATTTATTTGGCTATTTTTCCAAATTGTTAAGTTGGATTCTTAGCTCATTAATTTCAACCTTTCTTCTTTCTTTCTTTTTTTTTTTTGCATTTTTTACAATTTTTAAAAATTGTGGCAAAATACATATAACATAAAATTTACCACTTTAAGCATTTTTAAGTGTACAATTCAGCGGCATTAATTACATTCACAATGTTGTGCAACCATCATGATTATTTCCAAAATTTTTCATCACCCCAAACAGAAGCTCTGTACTCATTAAGAAATAACTTCCTATTCCTCTCCCCCTTGAGTTCCTGGTAACCTCTAACTTTCTGTCTCAATGAATTTGCTTCTTCTAGATAGTTCATGTAAGTGGAGTTACACAATATTTGTCCTTTTGCGTTTGGCTTATTTCACTTAACATGATATTTTCAAGGTTCATGCATGTTGTAGCACGTATCAGAATTTCATTCTTTTTATGGCTGAATAGTATCCCATTGTGTATATATATCACATTTTGTTTATCCATGTATTTTTTGATGGACACTTGGAATGGTTCTACCTTTTGGTTATTGTGAATAATGGTGCTATGAACATACTGTACAAATAACTGAGTCCTTGTTTTTAATTCTTTTGTGTATATACCTAGGAGTGGAGTTGCTGGGTCATACAGTAAGTCTATGTTCAGCTTTTTAAGCAATGGCCAAACTGTTTTTCAAAGCAGCTGCATCATTTCATGTTCCCACCAACAATGAACAAGTGTACCAACTTCTCCACATCATTGCCAACCTTTAAAATTTTTTTCTTCTTCTTCTTCTTTTTTTTTTTTTAGGCTGCACTGTGTGGCATGTGGGATCTTAGTCCCTGAGCAGGGGTTGAACCTGCGCCACCTGCAGTGGAAGAGCAGAGTTCTAACCACTGGACCCCCAGGGAAGTCCCCTTCTTTGTTTTTATAGCCATTCTAGTTGGTGTGAAGTACTATCTCATCGTGGCTTTGATTTATATTTCACTAATGACTAATGATTTTGAGCATCTTTTAATGTGCTTACTGGCCATTTGTATATCTTTGGAGAAATATCTGTTCAAGTCATTTGCCTATTTTTTAAATTGGGTTGTTTGTCTTTTTGTTATTGAGTGGTAGGAGTTTTTTAAAAAATATTCTGGATATTATACTCTTATCAGATATATGATTTGTAAATATTTTCTCCCATTCTGTGGATTGTTTACTCTCTTGACAGTTTCCTTTGATGCACAACACACTGGTATGTAATTTTTATGAAGTCCAGTTCATCTATTTTTTCTTTCATTGCTTCTGCTTTTGATGTCATATATAAGAAACCATTGCCAAATCCAAGGTTATGCAAATTTGCTCCTGTATTTTCTTCTGATTGTTATAGTTTTAGCTCTTAAAATTGTCTTTAATCCATTTTTGAGTTGATTTTGGTATCTTCCATAAGGTAAGGGTCCGATTTCATCCTTTTGCATGTGGCTATCCATTATTTACTGAGGAGACTATTATTTCCTCATTGGTCTTGGCACCTTTGTCAAATATCAGTTGACCATTAATTTCTAGGCTCTAAATTCTACTCCACTGGTCTATACAGATGATTTTGATTACTGTAGCTTTTAGTAAGTTTTGAAATAAGGAAACTTTGTTCTTTTTCAAAATTGTTTTGATTATTTTAGGTCCCTTAACCCAAAATTCCATATAAATTTTAGGATGAGTTTTCTATTTCTTCAAAAAACATCATTGGGACTTTGATAGGGATGCATTGAATCAGTATATCACTTTGGGTAGTACTGTTGTCTTAATAATAAGTCTTCCAAACCATGAACATGAGATATATTGGTATTTCCATTTATTTAGGTCTTAACCTTTCTCCTTTTTCAGTTTAATAGTTTAAGGTGATTTCATTCTAAGTATCATTTTAGCTTCATCTCCCAGTTTTTGATATTTTTACATTTATTTTTAAATTTCTGTCTTGATATATTCCTTGACCCATGAATTATTTGTCCTGTTTTATTTTCAAATAAATGCTTTTAAATATGATTTTATTATTGATATTTAACTTAATTGCAATATGATCAGGGTTGTGGGTTAAATGATACCAAGTCAGAGATGTGTAAAACTTGTTTTATGAATTTGCAAATATAATGTTGTATATGTTCTTGAGAAGAATGTTTTCTATGATTGTTGGATGCAAAGTTCAGCATATATCCATTAGATCAAGCTTTAAATTCTTTGTCCTCACTGATTTTTTTGGTCTGTTTATTACTGAGAGTTGTATTAAAATCTTCCCATTAGGATAGTGTATTAATCAATTTCTTTTGTAGGTCTATCAATTTTCCTTTTTGTATTTTAACCTATGTTATTACGTGCATACAAGTTTAGAATTGTGTATCTCTGTCTATCTACTGTGTATGCGTGTGTGTGAATTGAACCTTTTATCATTTTGCATAATGATACATTTAATACTCTTTATATATCTCTAATGATCTTTTTGCCTTAAAGTCTATTCTGTCTGATATTACTATAGTTACATCAGGTTTCGTTTGATTAATATCTACCTGGTACATCTTTCTTTATATTTCTTCAATCAATGCACTTATCTTCTTATTGATTAAATAAAATAATTCAGTATTTTAGATAAGTTCTTTTTGTTAATATCCACTGATTAGAATGTATTATGATTTTACACAACCCACTTTTTAAAAGAATACCAACGTATTTATAATTTTCTTTGTTCAACATTCCATCTCACATTGATATTCATTTGGGGATCATTTCCCTTTTATCTGAAGTGCAACCTTTATAATCTTCTTTAGTTATGGTCTTTTGATGATAAATTCTGCCATTTTTTGTTTGTCTGAAATGTTTTTGAGCCATATTATTGGAAGATAGTTCTGCTAAGTATGCAGTTCTAAATTGACAGTTGTTTTTACTAAAACCTTGATTATTTAATGTCTTTGATTTCTATAATTGCTTTAGAAGTTAGCTTTCAGTCTGTTTTTTGTTCCTTTGTAAGTAATCTATCTTTCCTATCTGGCTATTTTTAATGTCAAATATTTGTCTTTTGTATTCATGGTGAAATGCTAAGTGAGATTTTATTCTTATTTATCTTATGCAGAGTCCACGGTCCTTCCTGAAATTGAGAATTTGTATCTTTAATCAAGTCTGGAAAATTCTTAGCCATTATCTTTTAAAACATTGCCTCTCAATAGACATTTTTCCAAAGAAGACATACAGATGGCCAACAGGCACGTGAAAAGTTTTTCAACATCGCTAATCGTCGGAGAAATGCAAATCAAAACCACAATAAGAAATCACCTCACACTTGTCAGAATGGCTATCATCAAAAAGTCTAGGGGCTTCCCTGGTGGCGCAGTGGTTAAGAATCCGCCTGCCAATGCAGGGGACACGGGTTCGAGCCCTGGTCTGGGAAGATCCCACATGCCGCGGAGCAACTAGGCCCGTGAGCCACAATTGCTGAGCCTGTGCATCTGGAGCCTGTGCTCCACAACAAGAGAGGCCGCAATAGTGAGAGGCCCGCACACCGTGATGAAGAGTGGCCCCCTCTTGCTGCAACTAGAGAAAGCCCTTGCACAGAAAGGAAGACCCAACACAGCCAAAAAAAAAAAAAAAAAGTCTACACAAAGAAGCAGGACATGCCCAATAAATGTTAGTTGGTGTTATTGTTGAAATTCCCCCCGCTCTCCTATAAGGCCCCCAACAGTGAAATTTTAGAATTAAATACAAGAAAGAGCTTTACTTTAAAAAAAAAAAAAAGTCTACAAATAAGAAATGTTGGCGAGGATGTGGAAAAAAGGGAACCCTCGTACACTGTTGGTGGGAATGTAAATTGGTGCAGCCACTGTGGAAAACAGTATGGAGGTTCCTTGAAAAATTAAAAGTAGAACTACCATATGATCCAGCATTTCCACTCCTGTATATAGCCAAAGAAAACAAAAACACTAATTTGAAAAGACACATGTACCCCAGTGTTCATAGCAGCATAATTTACAATTGGCAACATATGGAAGCAACCTAACACCTTGTCCAGATGCCAAGGGTTTCTACTAATCCAAGACCATTTTATAATGTCTCAGCTTAAAGTTCTGTTGTTTTTGTTGTTCAAATGCTTTTTTTCTGGAAAGTACCATGAACTAAGTATTGCTGAGTATGTAGTAACATGTTACAGAGATAGTAATTAGTCCTTGAGTGGGAAAGATCCAGTAACAGTGTTTGGCAACCCTGTTACGGGTATTTGAGTAACCCTCTTTGGAAATAAAATGATCACACTACCTGCCAATAGGGCTAAAAACAAAACAAAATCCCATCATCCTCACTCTTAAATAACATCTACTTGTTGGATTACTATATGTAACACATTTTACCTTTGTGTTGCAAAAGAGAAAGAAGGGGAGAGAGAAGAGAATGAATGAGAGATTCTCTGAATAATGACTATAATTAAGGCATGGAATGTGGTGAAATAAAAAGAATCTTAGTTATTTCCTACCAGATATGAAATCAGACTTACTACATGGAGCAAATATCAACTTGTGAGGATACAGGAGTCATGAAAATAGGTGGTTTTTTATTAATTCATACAACACTACAAACTAAGTAACAAGATGACAAAGACCAAGTCTGTTTTATCCCCCATTGCCTCCCCAGTGCCTAGCATGGCCATAACAAACAATATTTGTTGAATGAGGGCCTACTGTGTGCTATGCACAGTACTAGGAGCAAGGTGGACATGACCCTAATCCTCAGTCCTAAGGAGAAATCCTACTTCCTCAAAGTAATAAAAGCTGGAATTTGCAATCAAACAAATATTAACGATATTATCGAAGATAATGAAAACAACTAACAGGGCTCCTTTCCATGATTACATTCATAGCTTTCTCTATCAACTATTATAACAACTCTGTGAAGTAGCCGGGCAAATATTAACATCCCCAGTTCACAGTTGAGATAATAATAATACTCAGTAGTTATTGAGGGATTCTTACTTGCCAGCACAGCATTCAATGCTTTACATTCATTATCTCATTGAATTCCCCAATAACCCTATAGGCAGATACTACTATTTCCCCCATTTTCAGACTAGGAAATCAATGAAACTAAAACAAATTTAAGCAACTGTGCGGGGGTGGAGGGGAGTGCATAATTATTAAGTGGCAGAATCATGATTTCTCTCAAGTGGTGGGACTCCAGGGTTTTCCACTGTGCCTAGAAAAGGCAGCTGAACACACAGAGCAGGTGAAGATGCTGGAGCTAGTGCCAGTCGGGGCACCTTTATTACCATCCAGATATTTAACAGGTGCCCAAAGGTGAAGCTAATTTATTCCCAGAGAGTTTAAAGAGAAGACTCATCTTTAAATGACCACAAAAAGTATCCCACCATAACAGACACAATTTAACTACTGCAATAATTTTGAGGGAAGAGAATGTTTTGCTGCTATTCCCTCTAGAAGCGACGCTCACTATTTAAATCAGGAACATTCAGAAGCAGCAAGAGAACTTAACAAACCCCCAATACATCCTCACGCAATCCATATTTACGTGGGCAACTGCCTATCACGGCCAACTGGATGGCAATTTTACTGCTGAAGTTGAGTCCAGGCAAAAGAATCAAGCAACGCAAGAGCTGAGAGGGACTCTGGAAACCAGCTGGTCACTAGCTAGATACCAGTGCGCAGCCCCCGATTTACGGAGGCGGTGAGACTCGCGGAGTTCCAAGACCTCCAGAAAAGCATTCCGTGCTAAAAGGCCTTCCCACCATTGGAAACCACTCTATTCCTTTCGCCCCCTTTCCACTCCTTCTCTTGCTCTCTCTCCAGCTGCTTTCTTCCTTTTCTTCAACACATTTTTTGAAACGGTGGTGAACAAAATAAACACGAACACGCCTTCCCAACAGATAAAAACATAATTAAACCAAGAACCTGATCCTTCGCGCTTCCCCTGCCACTGTCCACGCCCCCGGGCGTTGGAGAAGGCTCTGGTGAGGCGAGGGCTGTGGAACGCAGGGACGCCACGGGGACGCGTGTTCCCCCCTAGCAGCAGCGGGGCGCCCCGAGGGAGTCTGGGCAGCGCACAGCTCCGCGGGTCTCCTAGCGACCCGAGAGGCGGGGGAAACACACCACCGGAAGCCGGGTGGGCAGCCGGGGAACCACGGCTGACCGCAAGCGGCTGTTCGCACCGGCGGCGCGGGCCGGCGTGTCGCTGGGCATGGACTGCAGGCCCTGGTAAGCGCGCGCACGCGCGAGGGCGCATCCTGCGGGTGGAGCGTGGGGGGAGCTTGCACGCCCTGCTTGCTGCGGCTGGGGGCGGGGGATGGCCGGGGGCCGCGGAGGACCCAACTCCCTTTCCTCCTCATGGTCCCCCGCAAAAATAGACCGTAACCAGCGCACGACGTTCCTCAATGCCAAGGACACCTTTTTTTTTTTTTTTATCCTCACAGTCCCCCAGAGGATGTAGATGAATATACCCATTCCAGATGGGAAACTGATGGCCACAGAGTCCTCTGCGCAGACTGGTTTAGCCTGCGACCCGCCCTTCTCCGGGTTAGACAGCACCTGGAGCTTTGGCCACCCAGCTAGTAACTGTGGCCAAGCTGAGTCCGTGTTTGGAGAGTACCTCGGGTACTGGGGTGGTCTGCTGCCGTTTTGAATGTGTTGATCTCGGAGAGACAGCAGTCAGCTGTCCTGAAGAGAGGTCTTAGTTCCCTGCCCAGGAATTGAACCTGGGTAGCCTGGATGAAAACCAGGAATCCTAGCCACCAGGGGCTCGAGGCTGGAAGCAAAGTTCCCCTGGCTCTTACCCCCATTGAAAGCAAGAATGTTTCAAGGAGGCAAAAACTGTAAAAACAGGTACAGCGTTTATTATTAGAGACACAGCACAATGTATGGGAGAGCACACACTGAAACAGTTTATTTAAGTCAGGAGCTAGGCAGAAATACACACCCAGAGAGAAAGGGTATGGGCGTCCTCTCTTAATGAGGAGGAGGCAGTAAGTCAGAAACTAGGCGGAAGTACACAACCGGAGAGGAGTACTGGCCTCCTGAATGAGAAGAGCAGTGAAGAGGTGATTTAAATCCCTTCTATAGGACAGTCCTTCCAGGTCTTTGTTTACATCTGGCCAATTATCTTGCTTCTTTGTTCACACCTGACTGGTCCTAGGAAGCTCCCCAACATGCGTGTGCAACTTTTTGCTAAGATGGATCCCACTGCAGAGGCCTGTGGGTGCATGTCCACACTTACTATGGGGTGGCGCCCCCTCCCTTTTTGACCGCCAAGGAGCCTTCCTGCGCATGTGCAGAAAGGGAAGTTTTCCTGACCTCAGGAGTGGTCATCTTATCTCTTTACTTCAGCAAAGCTCAGCTTCTGCCACTGGCTTTGTCCTTGGAGTGTCTGGGGGAGAACAAAGCTTCAATTTTACTCGACGTGACAGACACCAGCTGTCCAGCCCAGGGGCCCATCTGTCTCCTACCTCAGTGTCACTGCCGCAGGACAGGAAGCTGAGGCTTTCTGCCTTTGCTGATTCCTCGAGCTGCTTATGAGAATGGAATTCGGCTCTCTTGTAGGCAGCACAATGTGGTGGTTAAGATTACAAAGTCTAGAATCAGAAAGGCTGGAGTTGAAGGCCAGTTTTCCTCTTGTTTGACTGGTGACCTTAGGCAACTTAGTTGCTGTTTCTGGACTCAGTTTTCTTACCTGTAAAATGGGGAAAATAAAAGGAATCAGCTTTATAGGATTGTTGTGAGGATTTACTGACACAGCACCTGTGAAGCAGTCACTGCCACATACATACACTGTATACATGTTAGCAATTATGAACTCTTTGAGAATCTCTCCCCACCCCCATTTTCAAACTGTTTGCTTTGAAGTAATTATAGACTCACAAGAAGTTGCAGATATAGTGCAGAGGCCCCATATACCCTTCCTCCAGATGCTTCCAGTAGTACCATCATGCATAATGATAGTACATTACCAAAGCAGGAAATCAGCACTGGTGCAGTATATGAATTAGACGGTAGACTTTACTTGAATTTCACCAGTTTTCATTTGTACTTGTGTGTGTGTGTGTGTGTGTGTGTGGTTCACTAAAATGTTGTCATATGTGTACATCAAGATACAAAACTGTTTCCTCACCTCAAGGGAACCACTTCATGCTATCCCTTTATTATCATTCATTTTCCCACCACAACCCTTGGCAACCACTAATTTGACCTCCATTTCTATAATTTTGTTCTTTTGAGGATGTTAGATAAATAGAGTAATACCTTTATTAAAGGTATAAAACTTTTGAGATTGGCTCTTTTTCATTCAGCGAAAGCCCTTGAGATCCATCCAAGAGATTGTGTGCATCAACACTTAGTTCATTTTTACTGCTGAGTTGTATTTCGTGGCATGGATGTACCATGGCTTATCCATTCATGTGCTGAAAGACATTCAGGTCGTTTCTAGTTTTTAGCTATTACATATAAAGCTGCTATGAACATTTGCGTACAGGTTTTTGTGTGAACATAAGTTTTCATTTCTTTAGGATAAATGCCTGACACTCTTTTGCAATTCTTAAAAGTGGAAATATCCAAGTATCATATAGTGACTGTGAAAATAGTAAATGTTTAGAAAAAATGTTTTATTTTCTGGGTCAAGCAAAATTTTTCATGAACTTAACAGAATGCAGAGAGGTAAGCTTATCAGCTATGAGAGGTAAAGTGGGGTCATGGGAAGCCCTCCGGCCAGATTTGTTGCCTTATTCACCTCTTTGGAACTCAGTTTCCTCATTGAAAAGTGAGGAAGGTGGACTAGATTTCTTTCGAAGTTTCTGCCAGCTCTAACAATCTATGAGGTTTGAGCTAGCTGCCACACTTTCCCCAGTTTGAGTTGTATGACTGTCCTTAAGTAAAAATATTGGTTATCAGATTTGATTTTATGAAGTGCTTGGGTGTTCGAATTTGTTGTAAATGTGTGGAAAATACACTTTGGTAAAGATATTTAACACTGTGGAGGGTAACTTGCTAACAGGTCATACTGAGTGGGCCATCAAATCTCAAGATTAGATGGAATCTCGACATTCCCACCACTTAGCTATTTAAGAGTGACTTATTAATTGCAAAGGGCAACTTTTTGTAAACTCATGTTTTTATATCCTTTCATTTAGATCTTCGCAGTAGGGATGGGTTAAGCCCTTACAACACACACACGCACGCACAGCAAGCAAGAAGTTTCTAGGACTCATAAGAAAAGAATAGAGATCAAGCTGGAACCTCTTAAAAATGTTTTGTGCCCATAAGGATGAGTTCAACAAGGAGTAGATTTGCTGTAACGAGTAATTATAGATGAGAAGGGCCTGAAGGTGGAAGAGGCTTCAAGGAAAGACACCAATAATATAGAAATATCTGACTAGGGCAGTGTGATGTATTAGGATAATGAGAGACCTGCCATTAAGCTGCTCAGGTTCCAAGTCCTGACTTTGGCAATGGCTGGATATATTAGATTATCCAGGTCCCATTTTCCTTCCTATTTGTCCATCTGTCTCTTCCATCTTAGCTTCATGCCCTAACTACTCAGTGCAAACAGGGGTCTGATGGGTAAAGAAACAGAGTGAAGCAGTCTGCATATAAGGCAGTAGGGAGTGGTAGAGCCTGTGAATAAGAGAGCATAGGATTTGTCTAAAGATGGCAGCCCTTATACCAATAATGGCTCCATGGATAGGTGGACCCAGTGTCCCCAGAGCTCCTGATTTTTGTTCCAGATTATTTGTGTGGACTTTTTTATATGTCAGAAGCTCTGGCATAGTGGTTAAACACCTTTCTCCAGAGGCACACTACCTGTATTAAAATTTAAGCTCTCCCCCTATTAGCTGTGGGAACTTTGACAAGTGTTTGTTTTTCAACTTCTTTGTGCCTCAATTTCCTTATCTGTAAATGGGAATAATATTAGTACCTACTTCATAGGATTGTTATGAGATTAAAATAAGTTAATTCATGTAAAGCACTTAGAACAACACGTGTTATATAGAAAGTTCTCAATACATGTGAACTATTATGATTCTTATTAAAACACAAATGGGATCAATTGACAGGTTTGTGGGCCTGATACAGTCCATGAACAACCAGTTTGCAACCCTTGACCCCCTGAGTTTAGAGGAGAAATCGAGGTCCACAAAGGTTAAATGAAGGGCGAAGGTCATGCAGCTAGTTAGGGGCGAGTTGTCGCTGTGTCCAAGTTCTTCCCACTGCACTGTGTCCCTTTAAGGGATAAGAAAGAGTCCCAGGAGGGGTCACAACTTGTGAGCATTCTTCACAAAGAGACTGGATAGCTGGATGGTGGTGACAGCACCACCAAATGTAATAATGGATGACATTTACACATAGTGACACGGATGAGCCTTCATGGTATCCTGCTTGGTAAGCAAGTGACAGAATAGTACCATTTATGTACATGAAGGATACCCAGGTCTCATGAGGATGTCTGCAAACAACGGGTACATTCCAAATCTGTTAGAGTGGTTTTGCATGTGCAGGGGAGGGCAATGATGGTGGGGTATGGGAATAACGTAGAATAAAGAAAACAGGAGCGGGGCCTTGCACAGACCAGCGATAATGTGCCGTGAACCAGGACTACGATTAACTCAGACTTCTCCACGTGACCCTCCCTTCCCCCACCTCTCCTCCTAAAACAGGTGGAGACCAGCCTGCTCACAGCCTCCTTCTCCCACCCTTGTGGTCCCTGTGGTCCATAACACCGGCATGTTGTCTTGCAGGTCCAGAGAAGATCTGCCGTCCAAGTGCTTCGCAAAGCACAGGCGCAGGTCGCCAAGTCCCACGTCACTGAACAGCCGGCAGTGGAGATTTGTGAGAACGCGACTGGATGACTTCCGGAAAGGCTGCCCGCCGCGCGGAGGTGGGATCACTCAGGGCCCCGAGGAGGGCTTTCTCCCCCAGATTTATCACAGAGCTCCCCGACCTGCCCCGAAGAGGAGACAGAAGAACATGCTGCCTCGGGAAGCAGCCCCGTGTTCCACGCTCTCGCCGGCCCGGCAGGCACCGAACGAGTTCCGGGCGGACGTGGAGGCCCAGCCGACCCCGCACCCCTCGGCTCTCTACGCGGACCTGGAGGAAGACATGCCTGCAGAGGTGACCACCTGGAGAATATCGCTCCTTAGAGGCCTGGGGAGTTCCCTCCAGGGGGTGAGGGTGATGAATGTCTCCCCAGGGGGAGCGTTCTCCTGGGGTTTGGAGCCGCCGTCGAAGAAACGCAAATGGCGGCAACATACCCGCTGCTCCGTGCGCTTCCTACGAGGCCATCCGACTTATAAAGGGCCAGCAAACCAGAAGTGTTTGGCTTCTTTACCCCTGGAGCTCTACCAGTCTACTCTGCTTGTGACTTTTTAGGGGGAGAATATAGTGGAGGAATTGTTCAGTCTTGCTTCTGTCACGTTAGCCTGGTCTGGGGAGGTGTCCGTGAGAATTACTAACTGGTGGCTAGAAAGGCACCTGAGCACCTGAAATGGCATGGGAAAATTCACCAGGTTGCCAAGACTAGGGCTGGGCAGCAGCTGCAATATGTCACCGCTGTCCCAGGCTTCTTTTAACTTGCAGGTCTAATGTCCTTAGCATACGTCTTCTTGTCCTTATAGCTCAAAATGGCTTCCACACCTCCAGGCATCGGGTCTGTCTTTCAGACAAGAAGGGGAAGGGGCAAAGTTTAAAAGTTGCATGCCAGCTGACTCTTTTAATTAGGCAAATAGTAGCTTTCCCAGTAAACATCTCATTCATCTGACCACTCTTAGCTGCTAGGGGGTCTAGAAAATTGAATTTCTTGGGTGGGTATTGCAGCACTGAACAAAATCCAGGACAGAATTCTATTAGATTTAAGGAAAGGGGGCAGGATGGATATTGGACAGGGAACTAACAGTGCCTGCTACCCCCCCCCCCCTACCCCCCTACCCCCCTACCCCCTGCAGTCTGTTCCCTATGTCAGCAAGCATGACAGTTGTTGAGAAGGTGAACTCCTCTGCTCAAAGCTTCTCATTCGGAGTGAAGTCCTTACCATGGTCTGGAAGGCCCTGCGTGTTCTGTGCTCCATCCCATTCCTGCCCTGCTCCCTCTCCAACCTCACCGCCTACTCCTCTGCCCTCCTCACTCGGCTGCAGCCACTCTGGCCTCCTGGCTGCTCAGCAAATGTAAACAAGCATGTCCAATTTAGGTTTCTGTTCCTTTGTCTGGAGCACTTGCCCCCGGATGTCTGCCGGGCTCACTCCTTCACTTGCTTCAGCTCTTTCCTCAATTATCTCCTCACTGGAGAGGCCTACATAAAATAGCACTCCCCTCCCCCTCATCCGCTGTCCCTTACCATGATCTATCTCCATCCTAGCAGTTGTCAGCCCGGGGCTCCTCACTGGAATAAAAGCTGTACAAGGGCAGGGCTTTTCAAGGGCAGGGATTTTATCTGTGTCTTTCACTGTGTACCACCAATACCTGGCATATGGTAGACACTCAATAAATATTTATGGGTAATGAATGAATGAATGAGTATGTGATTAGTGTCAGGGAAGTCTGTAGAAAGGACAATTGGAATTTCTAATCAATGATTTGCCCCCTGGGCTTTCCTTCACTGCCTCCTGCAGGCCAGAGCTTCTGAGTCCGTGACAAAGAGATTGTTTGCACACGTCCTTAGAGGGCACATGGGACTGTGGCTCTTATTCCCATGTCTGACCTCCTCAAACAGATGTATTGGCTTCCTTCTGAAGCAGGATCTCTTCTTGTGGTGCTATGATGGCCACCAGCAGCTCTAGATGTAAATTTTACCCAGAAAAACAACACCTCTTTTTGCACGGTTCCAGCAAGATTCCATGACCAAATTTCCCTGGGTCTCACTTGGGTCTTGTACCCATTCCTAAGCCAGTCACTGTGGGCCTGATTAGCCTGGTCAGCCTGCAGAGTGAGGAGTGGTCAGGCCAATTCAGGTCACAAGGACTGAGAGTGGAGGGAGACATGATTCTCCAAAGAAAAGTCTAGATACTGTTACTCATAGGAGGAAGAATGGATGGTGGGCAGTCAAATAAACAGAAGTCCTCTAGAGACACTTTTTTCTGTGGGGCAGTGGGGTCCGGGTGGGCCCAGAGGCACTGTTCCATCTAGAGGAGATGGAACTTCAGTTAAAAAGGCCACATAGCTAATGTCTAGGTGATGAACGTTTACCTGCAGCACCCAGTGCTGTATTTGCACTGGAATTGATGAACAGAATTGACCAACTGGAAAGGAAAAGGAAATGGACGACTAGGTCCATTCTGTTTTAGAATCAAGGGGCACCCTTTTCAGCTCATCTTTCTTTTCTCCAAAGTTTTTTTCTGATTGTAACTCTTATTAAAGGTGCTGGAAGTGCTGGATCCTGACAGGAAGCTGGAGGACACATGGGGTTATTGTCAGGGCATCCGGAAAAGAACGAAGGAACCCACAGAACTTTTAAAAAAACGTTCTACCCAAGTCTACCTGGGGCGGTAAGTATCGTTCTTAACCTCTTGCTCATTCCTGTCCCGTGATGAAACGTTCTAGTACAGATCTTCCTTGACTTACGGTGGGGTTATGTCTCCATAAGCCATGGTACATGGAAAATACCATAAGTCAAAGACGCATTTAATACACTTAACCTACCAAACATCATAGCATAGCCTAGCCTACCTTATACGTGCTCAGAACACTTCCATTAGTCTACAGTTGGGCAAAATCATCTAACACAAAGCTTATTGTATAATAAAGTGTGGAATATCTCATGTCATTTATTGAATACAGCACTGAAGGTGAGAAACAGGATGGTTGTGTGGGTACAGGATGGTTGTAAGTGTATCGGCTGTTTGCCCTTGTGATCACGTGGCTGACGGGGAACTGTGGTTCGCAGCCCAGCATCACGAGACAGTATCGTCACTGCATATCACCAGCCCAGGAAAAGATCCAAGTTCAAAATTCAAAGTGCATTTTCTAGTGAATGAACGTTGCTTGCTTTTACTCCATCATGAAGTAGAAAAATCATAAGTCGAACCATCATAAGTCAGTGACTATCTGTAGTTACCTTCTCAAAGCTTGTCATCTTTAGAATATTTTAGGAATA
This sequence comes from Eschrichtius robustus, assembly GCF_028021215.1. Classification (NCBI taxonomy): domain Eukaryota; kingdom Metazoa; phylum Chordata; class Mammalia; order Artiodactyla; family Eschrichtiidae; genus Eschrichtius; species Eschrichtius robustus. The sequence goes on along the minus strand of NC_090827.1, from coordinate 59,732,212 downwards.
ATTAAGAATCTTTAGAATAATTAAGAGAAGCAAAAGTAACTAAGTTCCTGAGGAGGAGGGAAGGGAGCCTTGGGGGAGCCTTGGGTCCCGCTCTGAATAGTGTTTACTTCATAAATGGATGTGAATTAGCCAGCTATGGAGCGAGTACGGGTGTATCTGCGTGACTCTAGGACAGCTGTCGGAGAAGAAGAAAACTGCAGAAAACCTGATTGACTTTGATTAGCCCACAGTGGCTTTCTGCATTATCTGTGGCAGAAGCCCTTTTATTCAACAGGACTGAGACCAGTAGTTGGTTGAATAACCAACCAAACAAACCAACCAACCAAGAAGCTAACATAGGGAAGTGTAGAAGGTGATACTTTAGTACTTGACACATTTTACTTCACCCTAAAACATAACTGTACATTCACTTGCTAGTCTTTTAACATCAAGCCTTTTTTGGAGTATGGGTCTGCTGCTTGGAGTTTCCCGGTCATCTTTTTTGCATAAACTACACCAGGAATGCCACCTTCATTGAACCTTTCCAAAGCACTAAGCTTAATTTTCATAGACACCGCTCTCTTTCATATCACACTTTTGTTTTCCCCATTCACCTATTATTTAATTTAAAATGCAAATGCCATGATAAGTATACTTGGCACAAACAGATTTGGGATATGCATTTGACTGTTGAAATTAATGAGATCACTGGCAGACACTGAAGCGTATGGGTGAACTAGAGGGCAGCCCAGCCACAGCACCCAGGCCACTTACCTTGGACCCAGGACCACGGCCAGGGTGTTTGGAAGGGGCCACAGAGAGCTTTGCTAGTCTCACGAGTTAGCTACATGGAAGTGGAGTGAGAGAGAATCCACTGATTAATTATACATGTTGGTTAGGGTGGGACACGAGGTGACAGGAGCCCCACTGTTCTGGCCCCTTAGTGTACCCCTGGTCAGTTTGGGGAGAACAACTGGGCAAACTCCTCTCAGCTCTGCCCTTCTACTGGAAAGCAAGACGGCCCATGGAAGCACGAGTTCTCCTCTCTTCCTTCCTTCTTGAGGGGAGCCACACCCTGGTCCATGCCGCTGCTGCCCGGATGGGACAGTCTGCCCATTTCTGGATTTCAGTTAGCAAGTCCTCTTGGACCTGAACCCAAGTGCTCCAACATGGCTGCTGCCAGTGATAAAGGGGACATTTTGGCTTTTGTCTCTGCTCTTTGTATTATTTTTCAGTGCTTAGAATGTGGGTGGGGAAGCGGGAGGAGTGTTGTAAGTAGGGGGTCCCCTTGGAGACTCCAACAGTGTGGGTCAGTGTGGCCCTGTGAGCATCTTTGAATTCTTGACCCTCAGGGACCACTAGCTCATTCTATTTATGCAAAAAGATCAACAGTACTTATCAAGCACCTACTACGGGTCATGGTCAGTGCTAGGTTCTGAGGACGCAGTGGTAAACAAGTTAGGACCCCATCCTCGTGGTGATTGCAGACTGGTGTGGAAGAAAGCATTAAATATCAAGGGCATCGAGTCTTTGTTCACAAAGCCACATGTTTATGAAATATTACTTTTCTTTTATTTCTATTTATATCTGACACCCAGCCCTCATCCCACTGAATAGCAAACATTCAGTCATGGTCATTTTTTGTAGTATAAGAAAGTGGGATAGGCCTCTAGCAATTGCAGAGGCAATTAGATTGATATTTCATTTCTTTCTGGTTTTGGGGACTCTTTCTTTTCTCAACCCTTGCTGTTTCTGTCACGCTCTATGCATCCACCCCACTCTCCCCATCCCATCTCAACACCTACATAATTACTTCAGTGAGCTTGGGTTTCTACACTATATAAGATCTGTCTTTCACTTAGGCAGTTTTCTTGGTCAACCCTGCAAAAATCTCCAGGGCAAGAAATTTCAAGCTAATGGGTTATCTACTTAAGAGGGGAGAAGGTAAAGTATAGAGGAAATGAACAAAATTAATGTGTTAATAAATTGTCATATCACAAAATGAATGTATAATTATATAATGGCGAGGGTTTTTTTGTCAGTGTATTCTCAGTTTCCTATGGCTGCTACACAAAGTAACACAAACTTGGTGGCTTAAAACAATAGAAATTTATTATCTTGCAGTTCTGAAGGCCTGAAGTCAGAACTCAGTATTACTGTGCTGAAATCAAAGTATCTGCAGGTACATGTTCTTCCAGAGGCTCTAGGGAATAATCTATCCCTTGCCTCTTTCAGCTTCTGTAGGCTGCCAGCCTTCCTTGGCTTGTGGCCATATCACTCCATTCCTCAAAGGACAGCATCTTCAAATCTCTCCCTGCCCTGTCTTCACATCACCTTCTCCTCTGTGTGTGTCAAATCTTCCTCTGCCTCTCTCCTATAAGGCACTGTGATGGCGCTTAGGGCCCACCCAGATAATCCAGGATAATCTCCCCATCGCAAACTCCTTATTTTAATCATATCTGTAAAGACTCTTTTCCACATAAAGTAAGCTTTAGAGGTTGCAAAGATTAGCACCTGATCTCTTTGGGAGCCATTAGCAGCCTCCCACATGAGGTAATATCTCCCATCTTTAAAACAACTTTCTTTAACTATATAGTCTCTTCTTTCCTTTAGAGCAGAACTCCTTGAAAGAGGTGTCCATACTCACTTCCTCTTTCATTCTTTCTTGAACGAACAGCAATCAGAACTCCACTGGATCTCCCTTGGGTCAAGGTCACCATTGGCCTCTATGTTACCTAATCAGTTCTCAGTGATCACCACTTGATGTAACAGTAGCAGCTGACACAATTGATATCATCTTTCTTGAAACACTTTTTCGTTTTGTCTCTGGTACATCCTCTTTCTTGGTTCTCCTCCTGCGTCATGGCCCTCTCCCCAGTCTTCTTTTGCTGGTCCTTCCTCACCTTCTTTTTAACCTCGAAGTGCGTCAGTCTCTGACGTCTTCTTTTCTGCATGTTTACGCAATCTAAGTCACCTCATTCAGTCCGTCTATGTATGGATGTTTAACATTTGCCTTTGAGTGTATAATTGGCATCTCAGACTCGACAAGTCCTGACTGAACTCTTGATTTCTTCCCCAAACCTACACCCGCTTCTGTCTTCTCCAGATCAGTAAATAGTAACGCCATTCTTCCAGTGGCTTTTGAAACAGTGGTTGCAATCTGCCGAAAAATCCTAACGCCTTTACCTTTGAAATATACCTAGAATCTCACCTGTTCTACCACTGTCAGTCTATTCCAAGATACCATCATCTCTTGCCTGGATTATTGGAATAGTTTACTAACTGGTCTCATGGCTTCCACCCAGCCCCCACCCTCTGCCCCAGTCTATTTGTTGCACAATAGCTTAAGTGATTCTGTAAAAAACTTGTCATACAGTATCAGTCCTGTGCTCAAAATTCTCCAGTTGCTTACTTATTCAGAGTAAACTCCATAGTCCTTACAGCTGCCTCTCAAGTTCCTTATGATCAGGTTCCCATTATCTCTTCAGGCCTCATCCTCTACTATTATATCCTTTAAGTACTCCTCTCCAGTCACAGTGACCTCTTTGTGTGCCTCATACATGCTTAGCACCAACCTCAGGGCCTTTGCACATGCTTTTCTTTTCTGCCTGGTGTCTGCATTGTTTGATATCTACATGGTTTAATCCCTTTCTTCTTTTGGGTCTCTGCTCAAAGATCACTTTGAGAGAACTTTTCTGTATAAATAAGAGCCCCCTGTCATCACTCTCCAACCCTCCTGCCCTGTTTTATTTTTCTTTATACCACTTATAATCACCGGGTACATATTTGTTTAGCTCTTTCCTATCTATCTCTCCTTACTCAATTGTAAGCTCTGTGAGGACAGGGTCTTAACTTTATTTACAGCTGAATCCAAATGCCTAGAATGGTGCCTGGTACATAGTTGGTGCCTAATAAATACTTGTTGAATGGATGGATGGATGAATTAATATATAGGTGCTATGAATAAAAGGTACAGGGTGCTATGAATAAAATGTGGGTTCTGGGGACAGACTGTGTGAATACCTCCCTGAGGAAGTGGCATGTATGTTGAGACATAATGGGGATGAGGGAATGGAGTTGGCATTGCAGTCAGTTAGAATAACATGTACAAAGGCCCTGTGGCTGGATGGGAGCATGATAAATTCATGGGACTGAGAGGGGACCACTATGGTTGGAGCTCAGAGAGTGAGGGAGGGTGTAGTTACAGAAGAATCTGGAGAGATAGGCAAGGAACAGGCCATGAAGAGCCCTGAAAACTGAGTTTAGACTTAGATCTTTACTGCAGGAGTAACAAGAAGCTATTGAACTCAAAAATCTTGTACCTGAATGTCCATAGCAGCATTATTCATTATAGCCAAAGAGTGGCAACAACTCAAATATCCATCAACCGACTGATGATGGATAAACAAAATATGGTCTCTCCATACAATGGAATATTATTCAGCCATAAAAAAGGAAGAAACTACTGATACATGCTACAGCATGTATGAAACTTGAAAACATTATGCTAAGTGAAAGAAGTCAGACATAAAAGATCATATATTATATGGTTCCATTCAGATAAAATGCCCAGAATTGGCAAATCCACAGAGACGCAAAGTAGATTAGTGGTTTTTAAGAGCAGAGAGAATGGTGGGGGTGCGGAGATGAACAGTGACTGTTAATGGTTATGGGGCCTCTTTTTTGGGGGTGACGAAGATGTTCCAGAATTAGTGGTGATGGTTGCACAACTTTGTAAATATATGAAAGCAACTGAATTGTATACTTTGAAATGGTAAATATTAGGGTGTGTGAGTTATATCTCAATATTTAAAAAGAACCTATTGAAGAGGCTTAATCCAGGATGAAGGGTAGCTGCATTTGATAAGACAAGATTTACATTTTGGGAATGGATTAGGGATTAGCAGTTAGGGCCTTAAGAGAAAATGCAGAGACCCCAGCAAGGAGCCTTTTGCAACAGTCCAGAGAAGGAGACAGAGTTAAAATCTACCAGATTTACTAATAGGCTGGATTTTAGGGCTGAGGGAGAGAGAAGGCAAGGATATCTCCTACTTGTCAAGATAGTCTTGACAGATTCCAAGCACTGTAATTTGGGTTTTTACCTGAAATAGGTCTTAAAAAATGGTACTCAGAATTTAAAAAAAATTAACTTACAGTGATAAAATTCTGTATCAGCTTTAATTGTTCTAAATAAATATGATATACTTGTCTTTATGATATTGATAACGAGAATATGATCTTTGAAAAATATTAACATATAATTTGTACGAGCTTGCAAGAGCCTGTTAAACATACCTGCATTATGAGCTCCTCCCCAAGATACTATTTGAAATCCACCTGGATTCATGGCGCTTTATATTGTGATTCTTTGATGATCTCATTAACTTTAGTCCCAAGAAGACTGCTGTGTCACATCCAGGCCAATGGCTTTATGAAGAAAAGAAGCCAAGTGAAACAGATCTGCTCTGCAATGATGGTCCACTTCTTCACGAAAACGTACGCAAAGGAGTTAGCGACTTCTGCAGCTGGGCTACTAAGTTTGTAAGTTACTGGTAATACTTACAAGTCGAGCTCAGAGTTGCTTTTGTTAAAAAACAGTGTTTGGATATAATCTAAGTCAAATAGGCAAAGTCGTAAAGGAATGTTTTGACTCTCCCACTGTTTAAAATAGAATGTTTTTTGTAGGTGAAATTTCTGGAAAGTTTGCAAGCTTACAGCCAATGTTTGAATGTTTATTGTTTATATGTACATTGCTGTTGTTTCATATGTATATTTTTTAATTTTTAAATTTTTTTATTATTTTTTTAATTAGCTTTTTATTTTGGAATTTAGATTTACAGAAAAGTTTCAAAAACAGTAAGAAGTGTCCCATATAGCTCATACTCAGTTCCTCCTATTAATAACATCTCTCATGTTAATAATTAGTTTGGTACACTTTAAAAAATTAATGTGCCATTATCAATACATTTTTTAAAATTTTATTTATTTTTTTATACAGTAAGTTCTTATTAGTCATCCATTTTATACACATCAGTGTACACATGTCAATCCCAATCGCCCAATTCATCACACCACCACCACCACCCCCCTGCCACTTTCCCCCCTTGGTGTCCATACGTTTGTTCTCTACATCTGTGTCTAAATTTCTGCCCTGCAAACCAGTTCATCTGTACCATTTTTCTAGGTTCCACATATATGCGTTAATATATGATATTTGTTTTTCTGACTTACTTCACTCTGTATGACAGTCTCTAGATCCATCCATGTCTCTACAAATGACCCAACTTTGTTCCTTTTTACGGCTGAGCAATATTCCATTGTATATATGTACCACTTCTTCTTTATCCATTTGTCTGTCTGTTAGGTTGCTTCCATGACCTGGCCATTGTAAATAGTGGTGCAATGAACATTGGGGTGCATGTGTCTTTTTCAATTATGGTTTTCTCTGGGTGTATGCCCAGTAGTGGGATTGCTGGGTCATATGGTAATTCTATTTTTAGTTTTTTAAGGAACCTCCATACTGTTCTCCATAGTGGCTGTATCAATTTACATTCCCACCAACAGTGCAAGAGGGTTCCCTTTTCTCCACACCCTCTCCAGCATTTGTTGTTTGTAGATTTTCTGATGATGCCCATTCTAACTGGTGTGAGGTGATACCTAATTGTAGTTTTGATTTGCATTTCTATAATAATTAGCGATGTTGAGCAGCTTTTCATGTGCTTCTTGGCCATCTCTATGTCTTCTTTGGAGAAATGTCTACTTAGGTCTTCTACCCATTTTTGGATTGGGTTGTTTGTTTTTTTAATATTGAGCTTCATGAGCTGTTTATATATTTTGGAGATTAATCCTTTGTCCGTTGATTCGTTTGCAAATATTTTCCCCCATTTTGAGGGTTGTCTTTTCATCTTGTTTATGGTTTCCTTTGCTGTGCAAAAACTTTTAAGTTTCATTAGGTCCCATTTGTTTATTTTTGTTTTTATTTCCATTACTCTAGGAGGTGGATCAAAAAAGATCTTGCTGTGATTTATGTCAAAGAGTGTTCTTCCTATGTTTTCCTCTAAGAGTTTGATAGTGTCCGGTCTTACATTTAGGCCTCTAATCCATTTTGAGTTTATTTTTGTGTATGGTGTTAGGGAGTGTTCTAATTTCATTCTTTTACATGTAGCTGTCCAGTTTTCCCAGCACCACTTACTGAAGAGACTGTCTTTTCTCCATTGTATATCCTTGCCTCCTTTGTCATAGATTAGTTGACCATAGGTGCATGGGTTTATCTCTGGGCTTTCTATCTTGTTCCATTGATCTGTGTTTCTGTTTTTGTGCCAGTACCATATTGTCTTGATTACTGTAGCTTTGTAGTGTAGTCTGAAGTCAGGGAGTCTGATTCCTCCAGCTCCGTATTTTTCCCTCGAGACTGCTTTGGCTATTCGGGGTCTTTTGAGTCTCCATACAAATTTTAAGATTTTTTGTACTAGTTCCATAAAAAATGCCATTGGTAATTTGATAGGGATTGCACTGAATCTGTAGATTGCTTTGGGTAGTACAGTCATTTTCACAATATTGATTCTTCCAATCCAAGAACATGGTGTATCTCTCCATCTGTTGGTATCATCTTTAATTTCTTTCATCAGTGTCTTATAGTTTTCTGCATACAGGTCTTTTGTCTCCCTAGGTAGGTTTATTCCTAGGTATTTTATTCTTTTTGTGGCAATGGTAAATGGGAGAGTTTCCTTAATTTCTCTTTCAGATTTTTCATCATTATTGTATAGGAATGCAAGAGATTTCTGTGCATTAATTTTGTATCCTGCAACTTTACCAAATTCATTGATTAGCTCTAGTAGTTTTCTGGTGGCATCTTTAGGATTCTCTATGTATAGTATCATGTCATCTGCAAACAGTGACAGTTTTACCTCTTCTTTTCCAATTTGTATTCCTTTTATTTCTTTTTCTTCTCTGATTGCTGTGGCTAGGACTTCCAAAACTATGTTGAATAATAGTGGTGAGAGTGGACATCCTTGTCTTGTTCCTGATCTTAGAGGAAATGCTTTCAGTTTTTCACCATTGATAATGATGTTTGCTGTGGGTTTGTCGTATATGGCCTTTATTATGTTGAGGTAATACCTCAACATAACTGAGGCAATACCTCTGCCCACTCTCTGGAGAGTTTTTATCATAAATGGGTGTTGAATTTTGTCAAAAGCTTTTTCTACATCTATTGCGATGATCATATGGTTTTTATTCTTCAGTTTGATAATATGGTGTATCACATTGATTGATTTGCGCATATTGAAGAATCCGTGCATCCTTGGGGTAAATCCCGCTTGATCATGGTGTATGATCCTTTTAATGTGTTGTTGGATTCTGTTTGCTAGTATTTTGTTGAGGATTTTTGCATCTATATTCATGAGTGATATTGGTCTATAATTTTCTTTTTTTGTAGTATCTTTGTCTGGTTTTGGTATTAGGGAGATGGTGGCCTCATAGAATGAGTTTGGGAGTGTTCCTTCCTCTGCAATTTTTTGGAAGAGTTTGAGAAGGATGGGTTTTAGCTCTTCTCTAAATTTTTGATAGAATTCACCTGTGAAGCCATCTGGTCCTGGACTTTTGTTTGTTGGAAGATTTTTAATCACAGTTTCAGTTTCATTCATTGTGATTGGTCTGTTCATATTTCTGTTTCTTCCTGGTTCCGTCTTGGAAGGTTATACCTTCCTAAGAATTTGTCCATTTCTTCCAGGTTGTCCATTTTATTGGCATAGAGCTGCTTGTAGTAGTCTCTTAGGATGCTTTGTATTTCTGCGGTGTCCGTTGTAACTTCTCCTTTTTCATTTCTAATTTTATTGATTTGAGTCCTCTCCCTCTTTTTCTTGATGAGTCTGGCTAATGGTTTATCAATTTTGTTTATCTTCTCAAAGAACCAGCTTTTAGTTTTATTGAGCTTTGCTATTGTTTCTTTGTTTCTATTTCATTTATTTCTGCTCTGATCTTTATGATTTGTTTCCTTCTACTAACTTTGGGTTTTGTTTGTTCTTCTTTCTCTAGTTCCTTTAGGTGTAAGGTTAGATTGTTTATTTGAGATTTTTCTTGTTTCTTGAGGTAAGCTTGTATAGCTATAAACCTCCCTCTTAGAACTGCCTTTGCTGCATCCCATAGGTTTTGGATCGTCATGTTTTCATTGTCATTTGTCTCTAGGTACTTTCTGATTTTCTCTTTGATTTCTTCAGTGATCTCTTGGTTATTTAGTAATGTACTGTTTAGCCTCCATGTGTTTGTGTTTTTTACGTTTTTTTCCCTGTAATTCATTTCTAATCTCATAGCGTTGTGGTCAGAAAAGATGCTTGATATGATTTAAATTTTCTTAAATTTACCGAGGCTTGATTTGTGACCCAAGATGTGATCTATCCTGGAGAGTGTTCCATGCGTACTTGAGAAGAAAGTGTAATCTGCTGTTTTTGGATGGAATGTCCTATAAATATCAATTAAATCTATCTGGTCTCTTGTGTCATTTAAAGCTTGTGTTTCCTTATTAATTTTCTGTTTGGATGATCTGTCCATTGGTGTAAGTGAGGTGTTAAAGTCCCCCACAATTATTGTGTTACTGTCAATTTCCTCTTTTATAGCTGTTAGCAGTTGCCTTATGTATTGAGGTGCTCCTATGTTGGGTGCATATATATTTATAATTGTTATATCTTCTTCTTGGATTGATTCACTGATCATTATGTAGTGTCCTTCCTTGTCTCTTGTAACATTCTTTATTTTAAAGTCTATTTTATCTGATATGAGTATTGCCACTCCAACTTTCTTTTGATTTCCATTTGCATGGAATATCTTTTACCATCCCTTCACTTTCAGTCTCTATGTCCCTAGGTCTGAAGTGGGTCTCTTGTAGACCGCATATATATGGGTCTTGTTTTTGTATCCATTCAGCGAGCCTGTGTCTTTTGGTTGGAGCATTTAATCCATTCACGTTTAAGGTAATTATCGATATGTATGTTCCTATTACTATTTTCTTAATTGTTTTGGGTTTGTTTTTGTAGGTCCTTTTCTTTTCTTGTGCTTCCCACTTATAGAAGGTCCTTTAGCATTTGTTGTACAGCTGGTTTGGTGGTGCTGAATTCTCTTAGCTTTTGCTTGTCTGTAAAACTTTTGATTTCTCCATTGAATCTGAATGAGATCCTTGCTGGGTAGAGTAATCTTGGTTGTAGGTTCTTCCCTTTCATCACTTTAAATATGTCATGCCACTCCCTTCTGGCTTGTAGAGTTTCTGTTGTTTTTCCCTTGCTGCTTTCAATAATTATTCTTTGTCTTTAATTTTTGCCAATTTGATTATTATGTGTCTCGGCATGTTTCTCCTTGGGGTTATCCTGTATGGGACTCTCTGTGCTTCCTGGACTTGGGTGGCAATTTCCTTTCCCATGTTAGGGAAGTTTTCTACTATAATCTCTTCAAATATTTTCTTGGGTCCTTTCTCTCTCTCTTCTCCTTCTGGGACCCCTATCATGCAAATGTTTTTGGATTTAATGTTGTCCCAGAGGTGTCTTAGGCTGTCTTCATTTCTTTTCATTCTTTTTTCTTTATTCTGTTTTTTACCTCATTGATTCTGCTTGCTCTACTTTATACCCCTGACTCGATTAAATGACCCCTGTCTATAAATTTCACTCCAACATCAGCTTCAGTTGCTAATGACCTCATTCTCTATATTCCCCTACTTATATATTCCAAAGTAGGATTGTGTTGAGCCTGTAGAGCAGGAAAAAATAATTTTCCTTTTATTCTTCTAAGTTCTCTCTGGGATCTCTATAACTAAAGACAGATTAACAAGAGAAAAACAAACAGAAGTTTATTAAGAAGTATACCTCATGTATACATGGGAGATACCCAGGGAAAAATGACTAACTCTCCTAGGTGGCTTAGAATTAAGGCTCAAATACCAACTTCCACCAAAGACAAAGAGAGAAAGGTGTGGGGAGTCAGTAATGAGGAGGTGACCAGGAAGAAATAGGAGAACAAGAGTATGGTTTATTATGCAGATTTAAGTGGGTGCCTTTTCCTTTGCTAAGAGTGTCTTATGATTTAAAGTCTTCCTTCTCTTCCTGGAATGGAGAGGGAGACAGCCTTACAAGTGGAGATTTTTTTTAATAAATATAAATTTCACTTAAAGGGTGACTTCTACTCCGTTTCTAGATCGTTTCCTGCACTGTCTGCTGTTTCTCAAAATCATCAGCTCAAAATAAGCCTTAAGCCAGAGGCATATTTTGGGATGCTATATTCTACTATCCTTCAAATCTAAGTTATCTTTCAGCCATATCATAGATCCACGGTCAGCCTACAGATTAGGGGCTCTTAATGTGCCCATCTGTACTCCTGCCAGCTATGGCTGGGGGAGGGGAGGCAGGTTTGTTCTGTGCACAAAACATGGCTGACTAAAAGGAGCCCATGGCTTCAGTAGGAGCCCCCGAACAGGGCAGCTTCCCATATAAGGGGCTGTGGGCAGAACACCCACTAACATTTCTAGACATGTCTGGAAAATACCTCTAAAGATGTTCCTACTATAAAGTGTTGGAGATGTTTGCTTTTGATCAAACAGACTGAATTTTCCTCAGCACCACTATCTCCCTCAGGACTCACTGCTTCTTGTAGGTCCTAAGTTGTCTCTTAATGCACTGACAAAGCTCTCCAGACCCCAAATACTTCTTGTCTCCTATAAACGGTGACTGAGCACTTTCTACCTCTCCTTTAAACTACCTCTCTCTTCTCAGGCCATGGTCGAATACCTCCTGTAGATTAAAGAAGGAAGAAGGAGCATTTCACCATTTGTCCTTGACTCATGCCCTGTGCTATTCTTCCAGGGGGGCCTGAACATTGATGAGGAGTTCATCCTGAAACAGTTTAACATTGACTATCAGAGCAAACCAAGCTATAATGTGCTCCATACAATGAGACCCAACCAGGTTCCTCTGGAGCTAAAGAAAAGGATTGGGCTAAATAAACTGCAGGAGCCACAGTTTTTCCAGAAACTACACTATGAGCAGAGACTTCAGAAACCACAGGTAACTGCAAAAAGGGAGAAGACTGAGAATCAAAGGAAATTAAATTGTATTAAAATATTAAATGTTCTTGACTTCTGGTACTTCAGAAGGCACTGACCTTTTTCAGTAAAATTCTTGAAATTTTTTTGATGTTTAATATTTGTAAAAAATACAATAAATAAACAAACATTTGTTAAATGAATGAATATTTAATACATCTTAAAAAGTCAGTTATACAAACAAGGCAGGCCATTCAGCATTATTGTTAATATCTGAACAGTCATTATTTCTCTCTTTATGTGTTTTATACGTTGAGACAACCTCTTTGTGTGTTTTATATGTTGAAATCTATCTCTTTATGTGTTTTACATGTTGCAATTCTAATAGTCAGTAGAAATATACATGAATGTTATTACTGCAAGAGTAAAATGCTGCAGTTAACAATTGTGAACACTGTGTATGTCCAAAGAATTCTTGAATTTTTATGGTGGTCTTTTCGACCACAGACCATCATTCTTGACCACATGCTTGCCTGATAATTAACAAATCGCTCAGTTTCCCAGCACCAATTTCCTGTGAAGACAGAACAAGGAAGCAGAGAGGAGAAAAAACAAGCTATGTTCTAAAGGGAAGTACTATGGGCCCCTAAGTACTTTTCTACACAATGTGTTAGTGCAAATATATATACACAAGTCAAATTGTGCCAGTCCAACAACAGATTTACGTGCCTAATTGGGGGTTGGGAGTGGGGAGATTATAGGGTTAGTTTCTCTGGAAGTGAAGATAATAATTTCCCTCTGTCTTTTACACATAATCTTTGATACTATATTTCCAATATTTTTGACATACTAACTTTGTCTTTTCATAATTGAACATGATCAGCTGACCTATTTTTACATTCATGATGTTTTCCATCTTTGACTCTGTTGCATAAAGTTTATGAAAACTATGTATTCCATCACTAATTCAGCACTTTAAATCTTCCATTCTCCTCTCATCTTTCTAAAGGGTAAAATGCAGAATGATGCTGGACAGGCAAATTATATCCATGTGGTTCAGGCACATGGGGCCTGAACCACTGCTTGTTCTGAATCTGGGCTGAATGAAATTGCTCAATTCTCTGTATTTACAAATAATTGCACAAATGCTGCTTTATAAAGCATGGTGGTTATTGCCAAAATCGAACTTTTGGCTGGCCGATGGAGGATCACTATGCAAAAGTTGAAATAGATTTCCACAGAGTATCATTTTCCTTCTGCCTGAAGGACTTCCTTTAATATGTCTAGTGTAGATCTGCTGGCAATGAATTCTTCCAGCTTTTCTATGTCTGAAGATATCCTTGTTCTTCCTTCATTTTTAAAGATATTTTTGTGCATATAGAATTCTAGGTTCAAAGTTTTTTGTTTGTTTGTTTTTAGTCCTTTAAAAATGTTGCTCCACCGTCCTCTTGGCTGTGTTGTTTCTGATGAGAAATCTTATGTCATCCTTATCTTTGTTTTTCTGGACATGTTTTTTTCTTGGCTGCTTTTAATACTTTCTCTTTGTCACTGGTTTTGTGTAGTGTGATTATTATACACATTGGTGTATATGTCTTCATGTTTCTTGTGCCTGGAAAAGTTTGATCCTTTTGGGTCTTGCTTTTAAGAACTGTTGAGAAGGGTCAAAATAATGTTTAGTCTAGGGCTAACTCCCTACTACTGACGCGAGACTCTTCTGTGTATTCTACCCAGTATCCTGTGACTCTTTGAGTTTCCCAGGAGGGAAGAGGCCCTGGCCCTGTGTGCATGCAGGACACTGTTCTCTCTAATCCTTTTGGTTAGTTCTTTCCCAGACCTCCGGTGGTTTCCTCCCAAACATACGCAGATGGAGACCCTCTGCAAACCTCTGTAGTTCCCTCTCTGTGCAGCTCTTTCCTTTCTGGTACTCTGTGCTGCAAACTTTAGCTGCCTTGGTCTTCCTGGACTCTCAGTTCTGTCTTCTCACCTCAGAAAGTCCACTAGGTTCCTGCTGGGCTCCTCCTCCTGCTCTGTGGCCTGGGAACTCTCTGAAGACAGTGAACTGGGGCAGTTGGGGGGCTTATCTCATTTACTTTTTGCCTCTCAGGAATCACTGTCCTTTGCTATTTGATGTCCAGTGTCTTATAAACATATATATATATATATATATTTATATATATATCTATATTTCATTTTTTGGTTGTTGCAGGTGGAAGGGTAAATCTGGTCCCTATTCCAGGGATGGAATCTCCATCTTTATTTTCTTATTCCACATACTCTCAGGCCTGTTATCCTCTGCTCTTTGATGTTCTTTAAAACTCTGAGCTTTTCGACTACCTTACCTTTGCTCACAGTATTCTCTCTGCCTGATGTGCCCCTCTTCTCATGTCTACACTCTTACATCTTCCTTTAGACACAGGTCAGATGCCAATTTTTCCGTGGAGTTTTCTCCAGGTCCTTCGGTTGACATTAATTTATTCTTACTTCTAATCTCTCACAGCAGTTTGTGCCTCTATTGTAGCATATTTCTCTTTGCCCTATATATTCATTCATCCATTTACTTATACATTAATTCAACAAACACTTCTGAGCATCTGTTACTATGTGCCGAAAAGTGCTGGGAGCAAATGAAGGACTGTTTCCTGCATTTAAGGAGCTTACGGTCTAGTGAGGTCAATGGATAAATGACTAACTATAATGAAATGATGTCATGGTTCATCCGGGTTGTAGGAAGAAGTAACCAGTTCCACCATGCATGGGCTGAGGGTGGTACAGTTAAGACTTCACAGACGAAATTATGTTTGTACTGAATCTTGAAAGATCACCAGGTACCCAGCAACCTAACGTATTCCAGAGCTCAAGTTCTTTAGTGGAGCAGTATGTAGATTGCGTTCCTCTCCCTTCCTTTCTTTTTTCCTCTCGTTCCTCTCTTACCCTCCTTCCTTTAATTCAGTGGTTCTCAGCCAGGGCAATTTTGTCCCCCTACCCACCCCCGCACCCCACCAGGGATATTTGGCCACGTTGGAGATGACATTTTTGGTTGTCACAATTTGGAGATGCTACTGGCATCTAGTGGGTGGAGACCAGGAATGCTGCTTAACATCTTACAATGCACAGGACAGCACCTCCGCCCCCCAGCTCCAACAAAGAATTATCCAGCTCAAAATGTCAATAACGCTGAAGTTAAGAAACCTTAGGCACCTGTTGTGTCCTAAGTATTGTTCTAGATGCCAGGGGGATGTAGCAGGGAACAAGCTCAGAAGCTTACATTTTAGAAGGTGAGAGGTGAGACAACAATCAGAAAAATATACAGCATATCAAGTGGCGATAAGTGCTGTTCAGAAAAATGAGGCAGGGAAAGAAGGCAAGCAGTGTTGTGAGGGGTTACCGTTTTTGAATTGGGTGGTCAGGGAAGATACAACTGAAAAGATGACCTGAAATAGGTAAGAGTGAGCCATGTGGGTGTCTTGGGGAAGAGCATTATGGAGAGGGAACAGCGAGTGCAAAGGCCCTGAGGCAGCAGTGTGATAGGTGCTCTAGAAATAGCAAGGAGGTCAGTCTGCTTGGAATGGAGGGATCATAATGCTGAATCCAGCTCTGAGAAGGGATTTGCCTCCCCTCTGCTCTGTCCCATCATCTCTGCTTCAGGCAGGTGTTTCGGACTTGACTCTACAATGGCCACACGTTCCACCTCATAGTTTAGATATGAGTGAGAAGAGGGAGGAGCAGGGTCTTTGTGTTTCATGTTTCTTTGTCCTACACAAGCGTCAGACCTCCTTTCATGATGAGACAATGAGCGGGTACTGCATCACAGCATCAGGCTGTGAACCAACAGATGCACTCCTGAGGAATGGGAGAAAGAAAGGAAAGACATCTCTTCCTCCCCCTCTTTCTCTCTTCCAATTAAAGAGGCAAGAGGAACTTCCCTGGCGGTCCAGTGGTTGAGACTCCACGCTCCCAATGCAGGGGGCCCGGGTTCAATCGCTGGTCAGGGAACTAGATCCCGTATGCTGCAACTAAGAGTTTGCATGCTGCAACTAAAAAGATCCCGCATGCCACAACTGCAGATCCCACACACAGCGGCAACTCAGACGTGGTGCAGCCAAATAAATAAATACATAAATATTTTTTAAAACTTAAAAAAATAAAGAGGCAAGAGACTGGTGTTGAATAGCATTTGGATCAAAAGTAGTGTACCATTTACAAAGCTGAGCACAGAGCTGGGCTCATAGAGAGGCTGATAACTGATTATTTTGGTTGACTGAGTATTGTTGAAGGTCATTACCCTTCACTGAAATATGTGATTCTTACATGAGTTCTAGCTGCTTTACATAATCCTCTCCTTTAGTCTTCCCAACAACGCTAAGGGGTAGATACTATTATCTCTCCTTTACAAATGAAGAATTTAACTAACTTGTCCATGGACTCATAGCTACTAAGTGGGGAAGGCTGGATTTGAGCCCAGGTTTGTCTAAATCCAAAAGCCATGCTTAACTACCACATTATTTTCTCAGTCATGAACTCTTCCTGTTACCTTTGTAAATCAAAGCACACTGAAACTTCATAAAATACTTTGGCAAGGAATAACCATAAATTAAAAATAAATGATACTGCTTTCATAAGCTAAATCTTAGGTTTATTGAAATGACAAACCAAACAAACTAATGAAATTGGGAATTATGTTATTTCTACAGAATCCTTATAAACCAAAGTGGGTAAAGATGAGGTACGGAGCATGGTATCTGAACACCAAGTTGTGGAAAAAGCAAAGAGCCGATGAACCTTTGGTTGACCCCAAGGCCTTACGTAAAGCTCAAGATGAGAATGTTAAAAAGGAGCTATGGGAACAGGTATGTGTATATGCTGAGACTTGATCATCTGAGATGAAGGTTGTCACAGTGCAAATGCCACCTCATACTGAAGTCAATTCACAAGATGTGGGTGCAATCGTGTGCTGCTAGGGGACACTATGATGACATGGCTGTCTTGCTGGAAACACATGACTTTTGACTATTCTTGATTGAGTTCATTTGGAAGGTGAAATGGTCTTAAAGAACTGAATTACAATGATATAAACTTCTACATCCCAAATTTTAAATTCCAATAAATAAAAAGAAAAACCAAATGAATGCATGAATACACCTAAGATGTTGGGACTGAATCAAATCTTTTTTGATTATCATGCCCTTTGGAGTTAAGATCTAAAATTTGTGGATATATATTGAGTAGGAAAACACTCCCGTTTCTTCCTCTACCGCTCTCAATTCTGGTCAGCAAATGTGTCAGGGTTTTTTCCCCACACCAAGCAATACTCTAATTCCCTGACACCAGCTGGATGTCCTACAATTTTACTCAATTCTGATATCACCTACCTGGAGAGAGCATCAGATCCCACAGGTTAAGGGCTCAGTCCCACAAAACTGCCCCCACTGCAAATGCCAGTCTCAAGTCCAGGTTGTCACCTGTGCTTCTGGCTGACTGGCTATAAATCAAAGGTTCACACGACGCCCTCCTTGAGTTTGATCATCTGCTAGAACAGCTCACAGAACTCAGGAAAACAGTTTACTTACAATCTAGTAAGATTACCAGTTTATTATAAAGAGCTACACTCAGGAGCAGCCAGATGGAAGAGATGCATAGGGTAAGGTATGTGGGGAGGGGCTTGGAGCTTCCTTGCCTTCTCCAGGTACCTTTACATGTTCACCGACCTGGAAGCTCTCCAAACCCCCTCCTTTGGGTTTGTATAGAGGCTTCATTGCATTGGTGTAATTGATTACATCATTGGCCATTAGTGATTAATTCAACCTCCAGCTCCTCTCCCCTCCCTGGAGTTGGGGAGGTGGAGCTGAAAGTGCCAACCCTCTAATCACGTGGTTGGTTTCCCTGGCAACCAGCCCCCATCTTGTAGCTATCTAGGGGCTTTCCAAAAAACACTTCATTAAGATAAACTCCAATGTGGTTGAAAGGGGCTTGTTATGAATAAGGAAAGACTCTCACCATTGTGGCTCTCATCACTTAGGAAATTCCAAGGGTTTTAAGGCCTCTGTGCCAGGAATGGGAAGAAGACCAAATATCTCTTATTATAAATCACAGTATCACAATTATTAATCTCAAATAGATTAGATTCCGGACATCCTAGGTCAATAATGATCTAATTGATAAAATGTGTTGCTTATCCTTGATACAAGGGTAAGAAAAAGAACAGAGAAAGGAGAGAAAGTTGGATATCTTTTGAAAGCCTTTGTATTCATCAACTTCTGAACGTTATTTACACACATATTCCTAAATGAGAAGGAAATCGTTTAAAATAACATACTTGATAAACGGCTAAGTGCTTTTAATTAGGACAAATATGAAATCAAGCTTCTGACAGCTGACCAGTTTTTTAAAGTGTGGACCCTCTTTTAGGAGGAGTTACTCGCAGACCTTCATGGAACAGTTGCCTTTAAGGATTTCGTTCTGAGCAGGGGCTACAGGATGCCGAGTGTGAGTAAAGGGTCGGAAAGACCTGCTGAGGGGCTCACAGTTGTTGATGGGAAGGGGTCAGCACCCTGACAAAATCAACATACTTCTTCTACAGGGACACACCAGGACTCAGCCCTGGGAGAAGGGGTGTGCTTTCCCCAGACAGGGGCCCACAGATGGGATTTGGCGTTCTGCTCTTTTCATTCTGCCTGTTTGGCTCCTGCTGTCAGAGGTGCTATCTCCCTGCTGACTCACCTTCCTTGGGTTTGGCCTTAACTGGGCCAAAGTGAAAGGGATCCACGTGCAGGGCGTGAGCCTGCTACTAAAACAATGAATTCTCCAGGAAGTGTCAAGTCTCCTTCACTTCTACTTCTAAGGAGCCGGGCTGGGGTCAGGACGAAGTGGAGCTGGGAGTCACAGGACTATTATTGTGCCGTCTGTGGGGTACATGAGGACGCAGACTAGGGCAAAAGGTCACTTTCCGGCAGCCCTGCAGCCTCTTCTGTCTTTTTCCCACTTTGTCTTTCCCTCTCCCTGAGCTTGTGCTGCTGGCGCCGCCGCCTCCCACGTGGAGGGCTCCCCCGGGAGGCCACAGATAACAAGAGTGGGGTGGGAGGCTGGCAGAGCGGACCCCTTAGCAGGAGGGCCTGCAGCCTGGAGATCTGTCCCCAGACCAGCCCTGCCACCGTGGCAGGAAGCCAGCTGGGCCTGGGGCCCAAGTCGTGGCTGATAAGTTCTGTGTTTGTCCAGCGTCCCCTGTGCTCACGGCCCGTGGAGTCCTTAGGAGGACATGCAGCCAAGATGGTAGAAGTCCCTGGAACTAGGATACTGGATTTCTTTTTTTCCAAGAGCGATAGAACTAACAACAGCTTACACTTACTGGCAAATAGATATATTGACCAATCTCAGATCCAGACTTGTTCAAAGTTAAATCAGGCGATGTGAAGGGAAAGTCTAGAGTATGATAATAGACTAATGGGCTAGAAGATTCCATTATAGAACTAGGATGAAATCTCTCCAATAGCTTTGGGCATCAACAATGGGCCTACATAAGTTTATTTTATATACTTAGATATAAGTATATATCTTATATATAAGATACTTATATATAACTAAGATATAGTTATTATACTTACACACATTTTTGTACTTA
This sequence comes from Eschrichtius robustus, assembly GCF_028021215.1. Lineage (NCBI taxonomy): Eukaryota > Metazoa > Chordata > Mammalia > Artiodactyla > Eschrichtiidae > Eschrichtius > Eschrichtius robustus. The sequence goes on along the minus strand of NC_090827.1, from coordinate 59,712,596 downwards.
TGTATTTATGTAACTGCCTCATCTGCATATATGGCCTACATAAGTATATTTTATATATTTATATGTATAATAGATAAAATATGCTTATATATTTTATATAACATAATTGTATATATGATTATATATTTATATAATACACACAAAATTATACTTAAGCATAAATATAATTATGTGATATATATGTGTATATACAGACACACACACACACACACACATACATATTCTTCTTGCCAAGGAGATATATGTATATACATATATATCCCTATTTGCTCTTGACATTATAGTGACTCATAGTTTTTTCTTTAGTGGCAAAAGAGGTTTTTTTATTCATTTTGATTTGTCCCCTGTTGGTTTAATCCATTCTGTTGCTGAACATTTAGCTCAATTTTGGGCAGAAGGAAACATGCCTGACTCACTGGTTACTCTTTTAGCTGCATCAACTAAAGAGAGGTGATGCCCCTGGCTATGGCTGAGTCCCCTGAGAACACCTGTCACTCAAAACCCTGGAATATTTTCTCCCTTTATTCTTACATCCTATATCCTCTATTTTATCAATAGGATTTCAACTAAAAGAGAGGGGGGAATCTATGATGGTAATTATCTATCTATATATAAAATCATTACTTATTTAAATTTATATGTGGGCATTCATTCTCTTTCTACTCCCTTAAATGTCTATGTACACCTTGTATACATACATGTTTATGTACATTACATGAGCATACATACTTATATACACATTCCAGTATCTGCTGCTGGATTAACTGCTCTGTGCATTACCTACAGCTTCATTCCCTCGGCTACACAGAAGTCCCAGGCCTTTAATAGCAGAGATGAGCAGCACAAGGCTGTACTGAGCTGGGCTGGGCTGGACTTGGTCACAGAAAAAGCGTGAATTATATCTAGATATTTCTGATGGTGTGCAACTATCTTCCAAAGTCCACCATCTCGCATGGTCTAATCATCGACATCAGATTTTGGGTCCTATCAGGATATACATCAGAGTGTGAGATTGTGAATTCGGGTATGGTAGTGGTTGTGACTAGACTGTACAATTTTCATTTGCCAATTTAAAGGAGTTTCCCTCATCTTTTTTTTTTTTTTTTTAGTTCCTTGAGAAGATGTATATGAGGAAGGAATGTAAATGTGAGTGTAACAAGACTTCTGTAAAATATCTCAAGCATGGAAGAATCTTGGGAAGATGATTAGACAGATTTCATTTACTATATACTTGGCTATTTCTCTCTTTAAACATTAAACAAAATTTATGATGAATGTCCCACCACAGCTGTACAATTTTGACTTGGTAACATCCATAAAATTTATAACTAATACTTGCAAACATTTCAGAATAGTCTTCTGCTTCTGTTAATCAATATTTTATATATTTTATCAACCGTGAGATCAATTTCATATTTGGTATTCTAACATTTTGGTAGCATTGTCAATATTACATAGTTATATCAACTATTTGTAAAAATAAATAAAACCATAAAAAAGCAGAATTGCTCTATTTCATTTTCCCAGAGTATTATTTTCCCTGGTTTTGAGTGAATAGCTCCTTTACTCTTTCTTTACAATATAATTTTCTTTCATTTTGAATTAAGCTTACTGAGGGTTTTTTGGCATGTTAATCTTGATAATAAATGTGTACCTATAATATAAGGTCATGGGTCATAAAGTTTAATGGAAACTCAAGATGGCATATTTTTACATTAAATTTTTAAAAATTATTTTATTTAACATGTTAATGCTCATGTTAGGAAAATTAGAAAATATAGACTAACAAAAAGAACGTAGAAAATACAAATACTTCCTATAGAGTCAGCAGTAACCACTCTTTACTCATTGGAATGCATCCTTCCAGATCTTTCCCTCTGAAATACACTCTGGATAATTTAATCAAAAGGAATTTATTAAAAGGATATTGGATCCCAAAGTTTTATCAGTTATAGTATTTGTCTTCAAATACAGAATCTCTGGGTGATGGATGACCTTTCACCCTCTGGGTCTGTCATGATCCCATTTCAATAATCTGTAGGCTGTAAGTGAGTCTTTACTATACACTCTATGCATCTGGACACATTAGGGTGATGGAGTACATGACAGAAGCAATGAACCCATAGTGTCAGCCCATTGCTGTGAAATGAGTTTCAGTGTTGAGTGGGATACCATGGTGGTGAATAAGCATGCAGGAAGTGTAGGAATGTTGGTGTGGGCAGAAGTTTGTTAAGCAGGAAAGCAAATCCAATTGCAGAATAGGTTGCTATTCTAGTCAGGCCACCTTCCTCAGACTCCCTTGGTGTTTCAACTTGTCATACATGCCCGCGTGGTAGCCCATGGGAGCCCCAAAGCCTGTGAGCCCAGAGGAGGCATCCAGTTCTACCAGGCAAGCTGGGGCAGGATTCTGACATTCAAGTGCTGAGCCAAGATGGTGTTGGAGGTGGTCTGGAGAGAATTCATTTCTTTCCCTGGACACATTGTTCCTGGCTTTGTTACATTCAAGCCTAATTCATATCAGGGACTCAAGTTTGGTTTTAATTACTGGACAATTATTCCACAGAAGCAATAGCTAGGTCAGCGTTCGTGAGGGGAAATCCAAGTTGCTGAACCCATGTGGCGCCTGCATTTCTGCCTCCATGCCCACTTTGCTCATGAGATCACTGGGCAACATTGGAACTTCTGGAGAAAGAAGCGGGCTGGCATGCAGAGGATAGGTCAAACTTTTCACCTGATTATTGAGCGCTTCCTCTACAGTGGAGGTCTTTTGGTGGGTATTCACAAAGAACCAAATACTCTCATACTCTGGATCCATTCTGAGCGATCCCCTGTATACCTCTTCTCCCAAATCTCTTTGTCACTATCCCTGCGTTCTTGATCCTTCCAAGTCCCTGGCTACTAAGCTAAGCCATCAGCTGCTGACCATTAGTTGGTGACATGCACCTCAGCCCATTTCTCCTTTCAGACAAAGTGGTCAACAGGATGAAATGCTTACATTTCTGTCTACTGGAAAATTCCCCTTCTCGGCTGTTCTTCAGGGCCACCCTTGAGTTGGGCTACAGTGCTGTGGCAGTCCACTTGTGGCTGCTGCCGTCATATAGTGGAGGTTGTCTGCTTCGTCACCTGGACTTAGAGAACGTCCCCAGGTCAGAGGTGTAGGCTGAAGAAGATGGCAGTGTGGTAGGAGTGGGCACACCATGCAATTTGTTCTGTCTTCAATTCCTGCTCAAGCCCAGTCCTAAATAGAAAACTTTCACTCGATTACGAGAAGCAAAATAATTTGGTAATTACATGTGTGGACTTTGGAGCCGGAGGGCCTGGATTCAAACCAAGCTCTGCTACTTATTAGCTATATGACTATGGGGCAAGTTGCTTGTCCTCTCTCTGCTTCAGTTTTCTCATCTAAAGTAGGGATAGCAGCAATAATAACAGTACTATCTCCCAGAATTGTGGTGGGGATTAAAGGGAATGTTACCGGTAAAGTGCTTAGAACACAGCCTGGCACTGTGCACACACACTAAATGTTAGCCGACTTTATGGCTTAGTGGATCAGGTGACCTTGGGTGACGATGGGCACCAGTCGCTTGGTTACCTAAGGTCTCATGATCAGGCTACCGTATTAACTGGTGCCAAGCAACAAACGGAGACTGGTTTCTCTAAAGGTGAACGGTTACATGCCACAGAGCTCCTGGCTCAGCTGCAAAGCCCTGGGGGCCTGTGCTCTGATTCGCCTTTCTGGACATGCCAAAGCTCCATTCAGCAGCTCTCTGTGCCACAGGTGCTTTGAGCATGCTGGATTCATTGGATCAGAGGGCAGAGATTTCTGGACCAGCTGAAAGCCTTCTCTTGCTTCTGGCTGCCCTCAAAGCCGGCAACCTCTCAGATTACTAAAGAAATGAGCTGAAACAGCACATCTAAATCTGGCCTCCAAAATCCAAAGAGAAGTGCAAGTAGCACATCATTATGTATTATTTCCAACATCCAGATATAATAGATGTAAATAACCTCAAGAGCATAGATACTAACTAACAAAAAGGTGTTAAAAACCAGGAAGAGATGAGGTTTTGAGTTTTGTTACCTTTGGTTTTAATATAATTTATTTTAATTGTAAGTCTATTTAAGTCTTAATAATGACTGTGTTTACCAACCAACTTGCTAAATTCCTGAAAATTTAACAGTTGGCTTTTGTGAGCTAGGATAAACTGCCTCTAGCACATGGGTAGCATTCAAGGCAGTGAGGGATGTTAGGGGTGAAGAATAAAGAGAGTTGGCTACCCCAGCCCCCTGCCAGCCCATTTCCACAAAGGTCGTTACAGAGTCTTCGCGCAAAGTGGGAAAATCCTCACCACAGAGGGAGAAGGGAGAATTTCTCTGACAAGGAAGGCTGCAGCAGTTTGGGTCTGCCAGGGAGCAAATGGCAAAATGGCATTAGATGTTCGAGAGGTTTACTGGGGTGGGAGTAGCAGAACATACGGAGAGCCTTTAGATTCTGATGCACGTGTGATCCCTGTGGAAGGACAGAGGGAGGAAAAGAAGATTTGGTCTTGAACTGCAGCACAGTTCAAATGAAGGTTTGGCCAGGCCAATGGGGAGACCTCAAGTCAAGGTCGCCAAGAGGAGGAATCTCACATTTTGCTAAAATAGGCCTGCCTTGGCACTTCTGCACGCTCTGTCATGGGCTGGGAGCAGCCCAAGGGAGTATGGCCTCAGTGAGAGGGCGAAAGGTCCAGAGGGGTAGCAGCTGGGTCCATCAGTCATTTGTGCTCCTTGCAACAGGAGATCTGAGCAGCATATTTTCATAGGGTTGGGAGTTTAGGGAACTTGAAGCCATCTGAACATTCCCATATGTTCACAGTTCAGCATTCAGGGTCTCGCTCTTTCCCAATCTATACTCTGTCTTCACCTACGAGATCTTACAAAGCAGTGAATTCAAATGATATTTTAATTCAGCAAATTAAAGGATCATTTTTTTTTTCTTTTTCTTTCTCAGTTCAATAGCTGCAAGACATGAGATTACTTTAGACAATCCCAAGGACTGCCTAATTTGGGAGGTTTGTGTTTGGTTAAAAAAAGTCCACAAATTATTTGATACACCTGTCTTCAAAATGCAGTGTCTAACCCCCTTTTCCCTTGAATGTGGGCTGTACCTAGACTTGATTTTAAGGAACAGAATGTGGAAGAAGTGATGAGGTGTCATTCTGAAACTAAATCATAAAAGACATTGTGGCTTCCTCCTTGTTCTCACTGGAATCATTTGGGAGGGACTAGCTGCTGTGTTGTGAGGACACTCAAGCTGTCTATGGAAAGGCTCACATGGCAAGGAACTGAAGCCTTCTGCAAATAGCCATGTGAAAAGCCGTCTTGGAAATGGATCCTTCAGCCCCCATTAAGCCTTCAGATGAGATTGCAACCACTGCTGACATCCTGACTGCAACCATATGAGAGATCCTGAGCCAGAACCCCTCAGAGAAGATGCTTCTGAATTCCTAACCCATAAAAATGACTCTAATGTTTGTTGTTTTAAACCATTAAATTTACTGATTATTTGTTATGCAGCAATAGATAACTAATAGATTTTTGTGCCTGGAAGTGGGATGATATAACAAGAATGTAAAATGTGAAAGGGAGCAGGATTGAGAAGTGGGTTGAAACTGGAAGAACTTTGAAGAAACTGTTGGCAGAAGCCTCATAGACTGTGAAGAGGCTGTGGGTGAAGGCTTGCAGGAAAATGAGGTAAATGCAATTGGAAATTGGGAGAAGTGGTCTCCTTGTCATGTAGTAGCAGGAAGTTTATCCATACTGTCACCTGAAGTAACATGGAAAGTAGAAAAACTACCTATTGAACTGGTGATGTAACTAAGGAGATTTTTATACAGAGTGTTGAAGGTACCTCCTGGTTTCTTGCTGCTTATAGTAAAATGCAAGAGGAGATCGATAAGCCAAAAGGACAGTTTAATCAAAAGCAACCAGGACTTGATGGTTTTGTAAACTCCTAACCTCTCAGATGACAAATGATGTTTAAATTAGGAAATGATTTGTAGCAAAGATCAAATCCAAAAGGACATGCCAGGAAAACATGGTCTAAAGATGAATCCAAGGATGTAATTGTTAAATCCCTTGTTAAGACCTCAGAAAGTTCAAAGATGTTGCTTCAGAGTACATTCAGGCGGACAAAACTTCTACTGAAATTTTTAAAGTGTGCCTCACCGTTTTAGTCAAACAATAGAGCGTCTAAGAAACTGGAGGATGTTGTTCTTCAGCATATTCTCAAGGTAGAGAAGGGCTTATCTTCAAGATACTTGTGGGGAATTCCCTGGCGGTCCAGTGGTTAGGACTCTGTGCTTCCACTGCCCGGGGCCCTGGTTCGATCCCTGGCTGGGGAGCTAAGATCCCGTAAGCTGCGGCCCCAAATAGAAGAGATTTGTGGTTTTGGCTCTTGAATAATGATGTGGACCGTCTAAGATTCACAGGAGACCTGCAAAGTTTTTTGAAGAACTAGAGTGCAATAAACACTGCCAGCTTGGACTAAAATGGGGGTTGTCTAGAAAGGGGCTAAGTGTATTTTGCATATGAGAGCAAACTGTTACTGAAGTGAATGTAGGTCAGAATTCTTTCTCAACCTCCCCCTCCAAAGTCATGCCTGCACCACTCCTGCACCAACAGGCCAGCAGAGCTGCTGCAGATTATTCTCAGTTCTGGCACCTCACTGAGAGCCGTTATATCGCCCATCATTCATCATGTTATCTTCTTTGATTACTCATTAATGGTGTGTTTCCCTCACTAGAGTATAAGCTCATGAGGGCAGGGAATGTATAGGTTTTTCCTAGTGTCCTGCAGAGTGCCTAGAGTCCTACATAGTTGGGGTTCAAACTATGCATTTATTGAATGTGGATGAATATCAGGAATGGTGAAGCACCAAAACATAAGAGGTAAATTTCCTGAAAAAAATTTTTTAAAGAATTGACAGTTATCTTCTTGGGAGAGAGTGAGGTAGACTAGAAAAGGACATACCTAAGCAAAACTATGATGAGGGCAAAGTTTGAGGTGACCATTATGCCCTGTTTCTTGTCTTCTTCCTCTTTTCAGTATTATTCTTTAACTGCTTCCCGATCCCACCCACCTACCCAACTATGGCGCTGTAAGTATTGGTAACTGTTAAAATGTGTCAAAAAGAAAGTTGATGTGTCGCCAATACCTTAGAGTGGATTTGCTTGATATTTTAAAATCTAGAGGGAGAACGAACCAAAGGAATAAATTTCTAAAGGAAGAATTTCCTACAGTGGGCTCCTGCCTCGGAGGGGTGGCGAGGGAAGCAGGGCTTCTCCAGTCCTCCACACCTGAATGTACAGTGCCACCTGCTCTGCTCGCGTAGAAAGTAGGTTCTATGTTTTTGCTCATGCTGCAGGAAAAAAATGGGCTAAGTCATAAAAAAGTACAACAGACCCAAATCATTTCTTAAATGGTCAAGGTCACCAATAAAAAAAAAATTAAAACAAGGTATCAATTTTTGTCTATCAAATTGGCAAAGATTTTTTTAAAGGCAAAACTAATATTGGCAAAAATGCTAAGAAAAAGGTGCATATATTCAACTTGTGAAAGTGGGAAAAGATACAGACTTTTTGAAGGGCAATTTGGCTATCCAAAGCCTTAAAAAAAAAAAAACAACAGAATAAATAAGCAACTTTGTGTGTGTGTGTGTGTGTACATATGTACATATGTATATAGCCTTTGACACAACAATTCAATTTCTGGGAATTTTGAGCGAGTAGAGGCCAGGGAGCTGCTAAACATCCCATAATGCACAGACGGCCCCTCACAACAAAGAATAATCCTGTCTAAAATATCAATAGTGCTGAGGTTGAAAAAGTCGGTCCTATAGCATGTGATCCAAGAGAAGGCAAGGAGGAAGCACAATGCCTTTTATAACCTAGTCTTGGAAATCACACATCACCACTTCTGCCATATTCTATTCATTAGAAGTAAGTGGCTAAGTACAGCCCACCTTCAAGAAGAGGAGAACTGAACTCCTCCAAATTTCCTTCGAAGGGAAGAATATCAAATAATTTGTGGCCATAGTATAAGACCAGCGCAGTCTGTCTTTTAGCCACAAATTATCTATGTTGCTCTCATATGCAAAATACACTTATCCCCTTTCTAGACAACCCCCATTCTAGTCCAAGCTGGCAGTGTTTATTGCACTCTAGTTCTTCAAAAAACTTTGCAGGTCTCCTCTGAATCTTAGACGGTCCACATCATTATTCAAGAGCCAAACCCACAAATCTCTCTCTCTTTTTTGTTTTGGCCGCACTGTGCAGCTTGCGAGGTCTTAGTTTCTTAGCTTTTAGTCACCAGTATGTGTTTAAGATTTAATTACATTGCTGTGTGTAGATCAAGTTCATTGTCATAACTACTTCATAGCATTTCATGGGCATCCACCATATTTTACTTATTATTTGCCCACAATGGGCAGCCAGGTGGCCTTGAACTTATGGCTACCCCAAATAACACTATGTGCCCCCTTACAGTCTTGTGCAATCTCTTGGCCATACATGTTCAGGAGTGGGATTGCTGGGTCATGGGGTACACGCATACTTAATTTCACAAAATTCTTCCAGATTGTTCTCCAGATTGTTTGTACCTGTTTCCCATCAGCAGCATTGCATCTCTCTAATATTTGCCTTTCTGGTGGATGTAAAATGGTGTAACATCCTTGTTTTAATTTGCATTTATCTAACTACCAGTGAATTTGAGCATTTTTGCATCTTTTGCTAGTCATTCATTTATTCAACCAAAAATTACCCTGAGTGCCTATTATGTTCCAGGCACTGGGGAGAAGCATTCCTTGTTCATTTTATACTGGATCTCGTGTCAGTTTTTTTTTTTTTTTTGGATCAGTTTGTATGAGTTCATCCTATATCTACATATTAGTGCCTCGTCAGTTTTAACAACACGAAAATCTGCTCCCCATCTGGATCTACCTGCTAACTTTGTCTATAGCAGCCTCACTGATGAGATAGCCTTATTTTGATGAAGTCAAGAAATTTTTTGGCCTCTTACATTATGCAATATCACAGTGAGAGTCTCTTGGATTTTGTTCTATTAGTAGTAGTTTGACCATTTACATTCAGGACTTTATTCTATCCGGAGTCCACCGTTTTACGTGGTACAAAGTAGTAATCTAACTTTATTCTTCTTTACATAGTGAACTTGTTCTCCTTACATAGATTTGACTTTGCTCTAAAGGTTTCATCATTCAGCATAAGAGATCTCAGCCTGGAGTCTATTCTGGAACTAAGATGAGTCAGAGGTTTGCAAACAGTTGCACTCAGAAAATGTCCTTATGAAATATGAAACTGGGCAGCTAAAATGTGACTGCTTTGCAGAAGGCTTGACTTGTGGTTAACATTATGTGGAGTAGCAGGAGCCAGAGGCTTGACAGCAACAGACAGGTGCTGGTGGTGAGTACATTTCCCTAATGAGGTGAGGGCTTGCAGAGAGAGGAATTACAAACCAAGAGCAAGGCTGAAATTCACCGTAAATGTTGGAATACTACCAGAGGGATACGCTGGTATCACACATCCAGATTTGCACACTCACTTCTAAAATGTATGCTTTGAAATTTGGACATGGTTTAAAAGCATTAGGATTCAATGCAGCTAGAGTTTCAAGCAGGAGTCCTGGGAGGTCAGAACACTGGGTTCAAATCCCAGCTTGGTCACTCACCAGCTGTACGACCTTGGGCAGATTACTCCTCTCAGGAATTTAACAGGAGATAATCCTCATAAAGCACTTAGCTTAGGGCCAGTATATATTAGGTATTCAATGAACAAAGACAATAAAAAGGCCTGTTACATAACAAACTCTGTATTCTGGGGAATACAAAGAATAAACAAACTCTGGCCCTCAAGGGATTTATGATCTAATATGGGGATGAGATAAACTACAACAATAATTATACCATAAGAGAAAACCTTGTATTTTGCTCTAACAGAGTTACAGTATGTAATCAGGGTTCAAAGAAAAGAATGGCATTATCAGTTTGAGGGCTGGGGGCTAAGAGTGGGATTGGGGGCTGGGGAAAAGTTCATGGAAGGAAGTGGCTTTGGGGAAACGTCTAAACCAATGAGAGAAGGCTCCCGCGGGAGAGACCCCCATTTGGCTGGAGTTCAGGTAAACGATAAGAGAAAGGCCTGGAGAGCTTGTTGGGTTGTGTCAGGGAGACCTTGCAGGCTAAAATGGGGTTGGATTTAGTCTGGTAGACAGAGGAGATGCCCTACCCCGGGCTGTGCTTTAGGAGGATTAAATCAGGAGTGGTTGCAGAGTGGATCACAGCCAGAGGGGAGGGAGGTGCGGGAGGATGGTAAGGTCTGGACAGGTGAGGTGGGGTGTGAATGTTGGCGCGGGTACTGGGAAAGGCAGAAAGGGAGCAATGCAACCGGCCTGTGATGGAAGGACCCACAGGACTTCCCGAGGCAACTTCTTCCCCCAGCGGCCATTTCCTTCCTACCGGCTCTGCTTTCCTTAAAAGCTCACCTGGATTTCCTTTCTCTCACTCAGCTGATAGCTAACCTCACTCACGGGGCCCCTGTGTATCTCAAAATGTTTCTTTTGTGCCTTCTTTTTTTTCCCCACGCCTGTTTCCTCCTCTCCTTTCCTCCGAGGCCATCCCTCCCACTGGTGTTCTTGACCCACCACTTCCTCCTTCCCGCGGAATCCCCGTCCAGGATTTCCCGTCCTCCTCACATCTTTCTCCAGGTCTCGGCTGGCTCTCTCCTGCCGACAAACTGAACAAACGTGCCCACGTGTCTCTCGGTCTGAAAGAGCTTCCCTTAGGCCTTGTTCTCTTCTCAGGCGACACTTCGATTCCTCTCCTACCCTTTGCCTCCAAGTTTCTCTGGAGAGGGCTCCCTCCACGTCGTCGGCCTTCTTCACAGCCTTCACCACGTTCACTGCTCAGCCTTCCAAAGCGAGCTCCCACCCCCCAAACACTGCAGAGTCACCAAGGACCTCTTACAGGCCGAATGCAACCACTTTTTCTCAGCCCCCTATCCACGAATCTCTGCTGAGCTACACCCTCACTGCCCCCAGCCCCTCCAGCTTCTCCCACTGCTTTCTGTACCTGACTCTGCAAACAAGGCTCGAGCCCGGGGCACGTTGGAACGATTTGTTTTACCTGAGGAGCCATTTTAGTAATCATTCCAGCTGTGGTCTTAGCAGTTGGATGTGGGAGCGTTGTAGGTCAAGGAAAAGGCTCACCCTGCAGATACAAACATGGGAACCGTTAGCTTGAAGTTGGTGTGTAAAGCCATCAGATCAGCAGAGGAGTGAATTTAGAAAGAAATGTGTATAATTCTTAGTTCCCAGGTTGTTGTTGTTGTTGTTTTGTGAGGATCAAGTTAAATGCATACCTTAAACACCTGGCACACGGACAGCGCTTAACAAAGACGGTTGCAATTTTTTTATTAATAACCCATCCGGAGGAGCTCGCGTCTGCGCGACATCCAGCCCCGTCAGGAGGGCGCGCACCCTCAGCAACGACTGGAGGCGGTTAAGGTGATTGGCATTTACAGATGGATGGATCTCAGTCCAATCCTTTCCTTTTACAGGCGGGGAGGCGGAGGCTTGGGGAGGTTAAGCGCAGCTAACTGGCGGAGGAATGGAGCTTCCAACGCGCCGGCTGTACGGGTCTACCCACCCGGCCCGGCTCCCTCTCCCGCCCCGCCCCCGCTCTCGCCGCAACCTCGCGTGTCGCAGATGCACCACGGCCTCTTCCGCGTCTAGCCAGAAGCTCGCACTGCTACTGAGTGTTTGTGGGGAGGAGGCGCCGAGGTGGCCGGCGCTGTCCCACGCAGGGCTGGACCTGAGCTGCAGCCGGAGCAGGAAAAGAAGGCGGCGGGTTTGCGCGCGGGAGCCGTGCGCCCTTGGACTGTTCACGCGCGCGGGACACATTTGGAACCCTGCGCCGGGTGCTCCCCGCCGCCGGCGACTGGCGGGGTCGAGAAGGGAAAATGTTGGAGAAGGAGGGCGCTCGCGTGTCCGCCTTGCCGGAACCTGGGGCTGCAGCCCCGGGGCGGGGAGTGGGGCGGGGCTGGGAAAGTTGAGTTTTGGTCGCGGAGGGCTGGGCCCCGCGCGGGAGCGCCCGCCACTGGGGACCGTAAAAGGCTGCAGCGGGCTGGGTAGGTGTGGCTCTGCCTGCGTGACCTGAGCCCCCGTCTCGGTCGCCGTCGTCTCCCGCAGCTGCGGCCTCTCAGTCATGGGCGCCGTCTGGTCCGCCCTGCTGGTCGGAGGGGGTCTGGCCGGAGCGCTTTTCGTTTGGCTGCTGCGGGACACGGGAAAGGAGGGGGATGCGGAGCAGGGGAAAGACGCCTCTCCAGGGGAGGCTGCGGCTCCGGGAGGCGATCAGGGTGGTGGCGGCGGACTGAGCCCTGGACCTTCTAGGCGGGAGCTGGTCACCAAACCAGGTATTCTTCCTCCCTGTGTCTCGAGGGCATATCTGCCGGGGGGCTCTGAAGTTACCCGCGGGAGGGGGCAGGGGGCGGAAATCCACCTGGAGGTTTCCCGAGGGCTAGCTTCTCCTAACCCGGGCAGGACCCTCCCCGCGGCTCGCATTTTCCCCTGCTGGTGCGCACGCGCCGGGTGGGGTTCTCGCCCTACACCGAGGCCCTGGGGATGCCCAGGCGGTTTGTCCCAGGTCCGCGCCCCGCTGAGTCGCTGCCCTCGGCGCCCGCCCCTGAGGACCTGCCCCTGCTCTTCCAGCGGGGATGGGCTCCTCCGCTTGGCGGCGCTTGGCGCAGTGCGGGCGTCTGCAGCGGCGGCGCCCCTTCCGGGCCTTCGGAAAGGGGTGCTTAGGGTTCGGAGATCCCACGACCCTCTCCAATTTCTGTCCGAGCAGGGACGCTGTCTCGGTCCCAACCCCATAGCCTCATGTCCTCCCATCCCTCACCCCATGGAAGAGCCGTGTTTGGGAACACCGGCGCAGCGAGCAGCCCCCGCTATCTGGACGCTTCTGTCGGGGAGGCAAAGTTCAGGTTCGACTGTGGCCCTGAAGGCTTCGGCTGAAGCCCTGGGGCTGCTCAGTGGCCGCCCATATCGGAGCTGTCGGCCCTCCCCCACGCTCACCCGAACAGTGCACGGTTGTCTGAAACCCCAGGGAAGAGACACCTCATTCTACTCGGATGAGTACAACTGACGTCTAGGTTTCCATCTCTGTATTTTAGACCCTGTGTACTAGGCAAAGTAAGAGCACTGGCAGAGAACCTTACCTTCCAGCGCCCTCCCTTGGCAAGCTGCCCATGCCTGGACTCCAGCCTAGTGGTGAAAATGACATCGGTAAACTTTAGTGGAGTGGCGGTTCATGTGTAGCCACTTGAAAATCTGCCCCTGTGCCTCTCCTGCAGAGAGCTCATTTATCTTCTTTTCCTGAAAGCCTAACTCATGTTTCAGGTCGAAAGATTGGGAATTCAGAGTAATATTTGTTGACGTCTCACTTCCAACACCACCATTAAAAAGAGACAAAATTAAACAAGACCACCCTCTTCCCACCGCCATCCCCCCCCCCCCAATCCCCACATGCTGATTGTATGGTTTTGGAGAGTAAGATCTTGTAGGGCAGCGGTCCCCAACCTTTTTGGCACCAGGGACAGGTTTCGTGGAAGACAATTTTTCCACGGAAGGGGGTGGAGTGGGAGGGTGGTGCAGGCGGTAATGCGAGCGATGGGGAGCGGCAGAGGCAGCTTCGCTTGCTCCCCGACTCTCACCTCCTGCTGTGCCGCGGGTTCCCAGCGGGCAGAGGACTGACCGCTACCTACCGGTTTGGCCGGGGGGTTGGGGACCCCTGTTGTAGGGAGCTATTTGGACTATCAATGAGGTGGCCAAGAAGGAAACTGAGTCTTTAGGGAGCTTGGATTGTGTAGTCTTAAGAAAATATATTTTTATTTATTTATTTTAAATTTATTTATTTTTGGCTGCGTTGGGTCTTCGTTGCTTCGCGCGGGCTTTCTCTAGTTGCGGCGAGCGGGGGCTACTCTTCACTGCTGTGCGCGGGCTTCTCATTGCGGTGGCTTCTCTTATTGCAGAGCACCGGCTCAGTAGTTGTGGCTCCCGGGCTCTAGAGCGCAGGCTCAGTAGTTGTGGCACACGGGTTTGGCTGCTCCGCGGCATGTGGGATCTTCCCGGACCAGGGATCGAATCCGTGTCCCCTGCGTTGGCAGGCGGATTCTTAACCACTGTGCCACCAGGGAAGTCCCAAGAAAATATATTTTTAAAGTATGCAATGGGAGGGGATATAAGATGCCTGTGTTTTGTCGAAGAGGTTCCTAATGCACATGGGGCGTGCAAGGCGAATCCAGCCCTCCTCCCCACCCTCACCCCCAACTCTTGCCCAGCCATGCACTGCTGTCCTTTGTATTCTCCCACAGTGACAGCTGCTGCTGACCTGCCCGCATCTGTGAGAGTCAATCCCTGACCTGCACGCAGTTCCTGGGAGTACAAGTGTACTCATCTGGTTTGCAGGGTAACCGTGCAGTTCTTCGTCACACAGGCTGGACATTTTTTGATGATGGCAGCCAAACAACTTGACTTGGTTGCATGCCAGTACGGCCTGGACTGCAGAGATCCAGGACCATGACAGGGTCACACTTCTGCCTCTACAGCTTGCCACCTCGTTTACACTCTTGTGCTGGTATACTGACACTCCTGGATGTGCCTTTTATTACTGGATATGCCTGTATATTCTTAGAGCACAGTTGGGAACACACCAGGTAATTAAGTACTTGATTTTAATAGAGACAAATTTTGTGAACTGCAGATAGATTAGCAGCAAAGTCTTTAAAAACTAAAACTATTTTCTCAGCCTAACTTACTTTTTTCTCACATAAACTGCACAACACTATTACACTTTTCCTTTTGTTTTTTAGAGCATCTTCAAGAAAGCAATGGATGTTTGGTTTCTAAGACTAAAGGCCCTGGTGACCTGCAGGAAGCAGCATGGAGACTGCAGAGTCCTGCTGGAGAAGGCAGTAACCGTGACAATTCAAGAGCGCATGTTCCTTCTGGACAATTTCCAGACACACAACCTCCAGCTACCTCTGAGACTGGTAACTCTAGAAGTGACTCTGACGTTTCAAGAAACGAAAGCCTTGGATCTCCTGTAGGAGAACGGGGATTCCAGAAAGGCCAAGAGAAAAGTGCTAAAGCAGCTCCATGTCTGGCAGAGAAGCTGCCTTCTAGCAACCTGCTCCTGGACAGAGCGAAAGAAGAAGTGAGCCTTGCACAGTCGGACAGTCGGGCCCGGGCTGACCACGTGGACTGGGAGATGGTGTCCCGGCACTCATCTTGGGGCGATGTTGGCTTGGGTGGCAGTCTTGAGTCTCCAGTGTTAAGCTCTAAGCAGGGAAAGGACTATGACAGAAGCAGTCTTGTGGAAGCAAGAGGTCAGGAAGTGGACGTGAAACCAAAAAGGGCAGGAGCAGAGTCTTCAGAGTCTCATCAGGTTAGCGTCAGGTTCCAGGTCCACTATATCACAAGCGCTGGTGTGCAATGCCTTGCAGTAACTGGAGACCATGAGAGTCTTGGGAGATGGAACACTTACATCCCACTCCAGTGTAGCAAGGATGGGCTCTGGTCTCGTTCTGTGCCCCTGCCAGCAGACGCAGTGGTGGAATGGAAGTTTGTGGTAGTAGAGAATGGGCAAGTTACCCGTTGGGAAGAATGCAGCAATAGATTCTTAGAGACTGGCCACGAGGATAAAGTGGTTCACAAGTGGTGGGGGATTCACTGATTCAATTTGCAAAGCATCGAAGAGGCTATTGCAGAACATGGAAGAGGCTAAGGTTGTGCAGCACCCTGAATAATTTAAAATAAAGGAAGTGAAACTTCCAGTCTAGCCATCAGAGTTGTTTCAGATTTGCTAGTGGCTTTTGTCTAATGTGTAGATAATGCTTCCATCGAGCATGGGCTTCTTTTCCTGTGGCACTGATGGATGGATTTATGCTGATCCATCGTTACTTTAGGGCTTGGTGGTCTTGAGGAGGGCTTGGCTAAACTTCAGATGTGCACTGGTCACGGAGCACAGAAACTAACCAGCTGCAGAGGCTTGAGGCTTGAGCCTTTGGGTGATTCTTGAACCAGGGGAGTAAAACACGCCTTATTCAAAAGGATAAGATTTCGTACTGGTACAGCTGGAGAAATGCTCTCTTTAATCATACACCCTTTATATTTAAAAATCGTTAACATCGTATGGAACTGTGATTAGAAAATGTCTGGTCACTAGATGTGATTAGCCAGGATATAAGGTAATGCATTAAGACTTCCCAATGTTTTTTGCTTGATTTTACTTGCCATGTATGGTTTGAGGGTAGCAAGTATGTTTTTGTCCTAATGATCAATGGCTGGTATACAAACAAGGGGCCTAATCAGAGCCTGTTAGCAGGAGCAGCCCAAGAGGAAAGAACAGGAAGGGGGATAGGGTATAGGGCTGAGCAAGGTGGCCTGAATGACACCTCTTAAGAGAGCTGGGAGCTACAGGCCCCGCAGGACTGCAGGGTGGGACACGCCCGTCATTTCCTCACGGGCCTCCTGCAGGACCATCTCTCCCCACGGCCCCTCCTCTCACAGCAGCTCTGGGCTGACAGATGGACTGCCCCATAGCAGTCATTTCAGCCTCTTCCCTCTCCCTTCATGCCAGTAGCTAACAAAATTATAACAGGAGAGTGATACGGAAGTACATCTTTGCTCTGGGAAGAAATAAACATTTAAACTTTGCCATTATAACTGAAAAAAATAATAAAACCTGAGTTTTAACATCTTTATTAAATGTCTGAATTATTTGTATAAATCTTAGTACCATAATAGCTTAGATGTAAAATAAAATACTAATATCTTCTCCACTAATGACACAGAAATAAAGCAAATATCAAGAGGCACAGAGTCTGTTCTCCCTTTAGAGAAAAAGTTTTAGAATATTTCTTTTAAAACTTTACCTTTGTTTGGAGGGATATTATACATGCCTGTACTTGAAAATTAATTCTATATTAAAACTACTTTTAATAAGTGTAACATCTATTGGCAAAACAACGTTTAATCCTGGTTATAGATGGTCTTTGCTGAAAAGAGCCTAAACTCAACTGAAAATAGTGTTAGAAAGTGCTTTAAGAACTGTTTTTGGCTCATAGCACTTTCGTGTTAAATTCACATATATTTTCTACAGACTTCACAATGAATTTTATATTCTACCAGTGAGGTCTTCAGAAGGCATTTACCATTACTGTACAGAATGCCCAAGCATTTCTATTAGGTCAAACTAAAGGTAAAACAATTTACAGTCAAAATCTGTTTAGAGTTCTATCATTAGCCATTTTATCATTACCTGATGAAATAAAAATCTTTCAGTAAAGCCAACTGATTTAAGAGGTAACATATAATACTAAACTTTATATTTTTAAAACTTGTTATTTAAAATCGGATGTGCTTGGAGAAGCATGAGGGCTGTGGTGGTAACTTACGTCCTACTTAGCGTGTCATCTGCACTGGTTACCCTGAGCGCCACCCGCTGTCACAGACCCCAGCGTGTAAGAAGGCTGCAATGACAGCAGCTTACTTCTCCCTCACTAAACAGCAGTGGGTGCTCCTGGCAGGAGGGCAGCTTTCCTTGCAGGTCATCACCCAGGCTCCTGTCCTGTGGCTCCTCCATCCCCTAGGACCTCACTGTCCTCTGTAACCAGCCTGTGGAAGGGGAAATAAAGTAAGGAAAGACCCCACTAAAACTTTGGGCCAGAAAGCACTACAAACTGCTGTGCCCACGTGCCATTAGTGAGAACTGGGCAGGTGTTCCCATGTACGGAGAGGGGAAGTGGGGCTGGGGAACAGAGTCTCTAGTCGGGCAGCAGTTTCTCAGTGACAGCCGTACTATGGAACGGGAGTACAGGCTTTCTGGACAGGCTGGCTTCTGCGACACCGTTCCTGTTGTCTTTGGCACAACTGAAACATTTTTGTATCTGTTCTTCTGGTCTCCTTTTATTTGGTTCACATCCTATAGTATCAAATATATTTGGTCTTTGTTCCTGGCACAGAGCTCCTCAAACCCTGGGAATTTCCTGAGAGATAGGAGTATCTTGTTATGCAGATATGAGCTTCTGCTAGTGAGGTGACTTAGATGGGCCCCCTAGATAGCCTCAGGCTGGGGCTGGTCACCGGAAAGACCAAGTGATCGGAGGCTTGCAACTTCCAGCACCACACTCCGATCTCCAGGATGGGGAGCGGGGCTGGAGAAGAAGCTCTATAAAGTCTCAAATGGTGAGATTTAATGAGCTTCTGGGTTGGCGAACACAAGGTGCCGGGAGCCCTGAGAGGGCGTGGAAGCTCCACACCTCCACCCCGTACCTTGCTCTGTGCATCTCTTCCATTTGGCTGTTCCTGAGTTATAGCCTTTATAATAAACTGTAATAGTAAGTAAAGCACTTTCCTGAATTCCATGATCAGTTCTAGAAAATTATTGAAACTTTAGAGGGGGATGTGGGAACCCCCAATTTATGGCCAGTCAAAAAGTATAGGTGGCCCGGGACTTGTGACTGGTGTCTGAAGTAGGGGCAGTCTCGTGGGACTGAGCCCTTAAATCTGTAGAATCTGACACTAACTCCAGGTAGTTAGTGTCAGAATGGAATTGACTCATAGACACCCAGGTGGTATCCACAGAGAATTGGTTATTGGTGTTGGAAAACACTCCACATACAAACGCCACTAATTTATTAAACTCTAATTGAGGCAGACTGAATCCATTCAATCTGCAGAAGTTACCCACTGGCTGAAGAATAACAAACTTTTTCTCTCTTGCTTCCTAGTTATTAATACGTAAAAAGAAACTTTTCTAAAAGTTTTGATTACGGGCCACAATGTTTAGTTATGTGATTACATTCACTGATATTGACAGAACAAACAGGGAGTTCAGGGTCACAGAAGGAATCCTGGTCAGTACCTTGGAGTTTGTCCTCCTGTTCTGGGCATTATACCCCCATCTTTCAATTTCATGTGAAAGAAGCATTTTAAGCTGAAAACAAAAGAAGACTATTGCCTCAGCACCACTAAAGATAACAAAAAAACACGTGATTATTCCAACACACTGGTATTAGCACAAAATAACACCTATAAGGTACTCTTGCATCTAGCTAGTACTGCTTTTAAGTTTTACTGAGAGAGCACTCAAGACTAGTTTATTTCAAAATAGAGTTTACAGGACAGGGTATCTTTTATTAAATTTTCACATAAAAAGAAAAAAGTACACAGGGCACTAATTATAAGTAACACCACAATTAATTGGGCATCATCTCTCTGTAAAGAACAGGCAAGCAATGTATCATTTTAGTAACATTTTTTCCTGGTCTTTCACTTTCTGTATCCTCTTTTCTTGATTTCTGATCATTGAAGACATTGCTGAAAATGTTGATAAAGCAAAGTTAGGAAAGCAACATTACTCAGGCTTTAAATTCTATTATGCACTTCTTACAAGGTCAGCTTGCTACCACAGCATAAATACATCCTGAGCTCAATACGTTCTCAAAAATTGCAAAGTAGCATATTTTTTAAAAGACTGAAATTATGAAACAGAGCTAAGGGTAAATCTTTGCTCTTTCAGTTGTTTTAAATGAACATGATAGAGAATTCCCTGGTGGTCCAGTGGTTAGGACTCTGCTCTTTCACTGCTGAGGGTGTGGGTTCAATCCCTGGTCAGGGAACTAAGATCTCACAAGCTGTGCAGCACAGCCAATAAATAAATGAACATGATAATTATTGTTATAGAAGTAATGCATACTAATTGTAAATAATTTGAACACCTCAGAAGGGTACAAAGAGGGGTAAAGGTCATTGCTTGTTTTTGTTCCCTCAATCTGTTGAACCTCCCCATCCCAGGTCATCAGTGTAAACCCGTCAGTGAGTATCTTCACATGTACACACACACACACACACACACACACACACAGTTTTCTTCTTTACACAAATGGAAATATGTGGTATAAATTGTTCTGTAGCTTGCTTTTATTCACTTAACAAAATGTCAACATCTTTCCAGTTCAGCTCATGATTTGTTATGACTGCACAGTATTCCACTGTGTGGATGCACCATGTTAGTAAATAAACTGTTAAAAGTTGTTTCTTATTTTTGTTTATGAACATGCTATAGGAAATACTTCAGACTTTTGTATGTACAATTTTTCCTTGCAGAATAAATTGCTAGAAGTAGAGTTTCTGGGTAAAAGAATACATGCACTTTAAATTTTGATAAATGTGCCCAAAATTCTCTCCAAAATATCTATTGCAGAATTTCCAAGACACACTCCATCCAGACAATGCATCCAATAAAAAGTATTTGTCTAAAAGAACTTTTTAAAAGTTTTTTAAAACAAATACAACATGTTTATCATTTGGATTATTACATGGTAGGATTACTCAGATAAAGTCAGAAATATAAGTCAAAGTGTGAATAAAAATGGGGCCAATAAGATAATGCATCTTCCTTAAAAATGTTATGATAAACTTAAAATCAAACATTTTTCTTTATGTTTATATATGCAGGCATCTGGAGTTATCATAAAGAATTTGTTAATTTTCTTTGGTAACAATTTGGTATAGCTTTAGTACATTAAAAAATGTGCATTTTGGAGTCAGAAATTGCAGAGATCAAGTCCCAGCTCTATTACTCATTGTGTGACTTAAAACTTATTGACTGATTGTGATCTTCAGCTTCCTCATCACCAAATGACATAATATTAGCACCCACCTCCCAGTGTTGTGAAGCTAATTAGTAAGACACTGAGTACAGGGCCTGGCACATAGCTGATAAGTGCTCAATAAATGCTAATAACAACTATTATTATTAATAAGGTTAAATTTATTTTAAAAGGATTTATTCTTAGAAAATTATTTATTATCCTCCATCTAGCAACTTATATTCTCTAGAGATGGAAGATGAAATGAGAATAACATGTATCCTCCAAAATTAATTTCTTTCTGACAAAGGCTCCTGGATTCATGTCAGGAAATCATAAAACATGACAGGCCTCCCAAATCCATGGGAACATCCACTTAGAATTTATGCCCCAAAAGTTGTCTATCATCTGCAGAGTACAACAGTTTCTCATTCAGATAGCTTCGGTATATATTTTTTAAATTTAAAAAATTTTTTCATTTTTTATTATTTATTTATTTTTGCTTCAGTATATTTATATGCAGTTTATCTTTTTATTTAGTGATTCATTGGGTGGCACAGTCTCCTATACCCATGCTAATTTAAATCCTCTATAAGGCTAAATACTGTTGTTTTGTTTTCTGGCTATTAACTGCAAACTTATCTTGGCTACTGCCATACAAATTCTCATCTACAGACCTAACAGGGACAAGAAAGACAGTGTATGGGAAAGTCTCATGTGAAATCAGCCACTCAAAACACGTGTTCTGTTGAGGGTTAGTCAGCCGTATTATCGTCCCTATTAGATGAAAGAGGAGAGCAGGGCTAAAGTGACCTGCCCAAGGTCACACTATTAATCCAGGCATTAGGCATGGTTAAGACACTCATATTTTGACTAAGGTTTCTGAATTTCTTGTTCAAGATCCTTTTCAGTGGGACTACAGATAAGAGGCTTAACCTGAAGGGAAGGTGAGTATTCTTTTGAACAAGGAAGATCTCTCCAAAAATGTACACTGTACCTTGGTTCTTCATCTGTAAATCTTCTACCAGAGTCTGCAAGCTTTCCAGTCTGTTCTGAAGCTTCCTGCATGTTTTTCCGGTTGTTTCTATTGGCTGAGACTGTGAAGCTATTAGAAAATTGCTTAGATGTGGTATTAAAAATCTATTCAGTATTTCATTTTAGAAATCTTTCACTTACAGGTTAAACAATCTTTCCTTTAAAATAATGAAAAATTTAAAACACTATTTGAAAATAAAGAAATGTTTTATCTAATACTGCAATACTAGCTTATTTGATTTTGTTTCAAACCAATCTGATTTACTATTTTTTAACTACGTAGCATTAAATGTGATGAGTGTGAAGAACACCTCAAGTTTAATGATACATTCTGCATTATAAATGACAACTTTTCATACCAAACCTGAGTAGTTCCAGTAACTTAGAGTTTGGAAGCACAAGATTTAATACTCATGCTGGCAACAGTTTTGAATGTGTGTGAGGCCAAGTGCCCATTTCAGTTGTTGACATCTGAATGAGGATAGTATTAAATGATGGGAGAGGGGAGTACAGATGCTGATATGGCCACAGTGAACCTAGAATAAATGTGGCAGCAGTAACTGAGGAGGGGCTAGAAGCATTTGAGCTATTCTCTAATAAGTATGCTAAGTTTTGTCAACCTCTAAAAAATACTGGTTGTCAATCACAAGATTTTAATTTTGAGCTTAGCCTCTGACTTGCTGTATAATCTTGAAAATATTTTTGATGGCTCATTTTCCTATCAAAAGACTCTTTCACTTAAAGATATTAAATTTTAAAGGCAATCATCTAGGAGTTATTTTGGTTCAAAAAATAATTTCTCATTGAGAAATTTTTAACATAACACAAAACATATGAAGTTTGATGAGTATCTGACAACAGGGTAAAAAAAGAAAATGCCACACTATTATGTAACCACAAATTAATAATGGGGTGACCAACAGCACTGTTCTACTCCTGCAATAATCACTGCTGTAATAATGAAGTCATTTGCTACTCTAAGTTTTTAAAAATATTAAAGAATAACTTAGAAGCATAAGAGATGAAGGAGGACACAAATGCAGAAAAAGATGGTAAAACGAAAATGTACTAAAATCTGTGATTAGGTCCTGATTTCTTTTTTTTTTAGGATCTAAAAATATGTTAGGCATAGAATTTCCAAAGACCAGGAACTGACTTAACAATGGTGCAACAACTTGCCTAATTTATCCCTTATCAAAGGGAATGATACCATAGAGCACTGGGGCAGTTTGAATCACTGTCATATATGATGAGAAACATTTCAAGTTCAATTCAACATATACATATTTAATGTCCACTTATTTATCAGGCTCTTATTCTAAATCAAATAATTTCCCCATCTGTCTTAGTGAATAACAAATGAACTTAAAATTTTAAAAATGAGAACATTTTGGTAAGTTTGTATGATAGACACTTGCACTTACAAAGGGAGAGACTGAAGAGAATGTAAATAATTTTAGAGAATGTAAATAAGAAAGAAAAGTCAGACACATCAGAAACAAGAACTAGAACCCTGCAGCCTGTGGAACAAAAACCACAGTCGTGGAAAGATAGACAAAATGAAAAGGCAGAGGACTATGTACCAGATGAAGGAACAAGGTAAAACAACTAAATGAAGTGGAGATAGGCAAACTGTCAGAAAAAGAATTCAGAATAATGATAGAGAAGATGATCCAGGACGTCAGAAAAAGAATGGAGACAAAGAGCAAGAAGATGCAAGAAATGTTTAAAAAAGACCTAGAAGAATTAAAGAACAAACAAACAGAGATGAACAATAAAATAACTGAAATTAAAAATACACAAGAAGGAATCAATAGCAGAATAACTGAGGCAGAAGAACGGATAAGTGACCTGGAAAACAGAATGGTGGAATTCACTGCCGCGAAACAGAATAAAGAAAAAAGAATGAAAAGAAATGAAGACAGACTAAGAAACCTCTGGGACAACATTAAACACACCAACATTTGCATTATAGGGGTCCCGGAAGAAGAAGAGAGACAGAAAGGACCCGAGAAAATATTTGAAGAGATTATAGTAGAAAACTTCCTTAACATGGGAAAGGAAATAGCCACCCAAATCCAGGAAGCGCAGAGAGTCCCAGGGAGGATAAACCCAAGGAGAAACATGCTGAGACACATAGTAATCAAATTGACAAAAATTAAAGACAAAGAAAAATTATTCAAAGCAGCAAGGGAAAAACAACAAATAACATACAAGGGAACCCCCATAAGGTTAACAGCTGATTTCTCAGCAGAAACTCTACAAGCCAGAAGGGAGCAGCATGATATACTTAAAGTGATGAAAGGGAAGAACCTACAACCAAGATTACTCTACCCAGCAAGGATCTCATTCAGATTCGATGGAGAAATCAAAAGTTTTACAAACAAACAAAAGCTAAGAGAATTCAGCACCACCAAACCAGCGTCTACACAAATGCTAAAAAACTTCTCTAAATGGGAAACACAAGAGAAGAAAAGGACCTACAAAAACAAACCCAAAACAATTAAGAAAATGGTCATAGGAACATACATATCGATAATTACCTTAAACGTGAATGGATTAAATGCTCCATCCGAAAGACACAGGCTTGCTGAATGGATACAAAAACGATACCCATCTATATGCTGTCTACAAGAGACCCACTTCAGATGTAGGGACACATACAGACTGAAAGTGAGGGGATGGAAAAAGATATTCCATGCAAATGGAAATCAAAAGAAAGTTGGAGTAGCAATACTCATATCAGGTAAAACAGACTTTAAAATAAAGAATGTTAAAAGAGACAAAGAAGAACACCACATAATGCTCAAGGGATCAATCCAAGAAGAAGATATAACAATTATAAATATATATGCACCGAAAATAGGAGCACCTCAATACATAGGGCAACTGCTAACAGCTATAAAAGAGGAAATTGACAGTAACACAGTAATAGTGGGGGACTGTAACACCTCACTTACACCAATGGACAGATCATCCAAACAGAAAATTAATAAGGAAACACAAGCTTTAAATGACACAAGAGACCACACAGATTTGACATTTATAGGACATTCCATCTGAAAACAGCAGATTATACTTTCTGAAATGTACATGGAACATTCTCCAGGATAGATCACATCTTGGGTCACAAATCAAGCCTTCGTAAATTTAAGAAAATTGAAATCGTATCAAGCATCTTTTCTGACCACAACGCTATGAGATTAGAAATAAATTACAGGGGAAAAAATGTAAAAAACACAAACACATGGAGGCTAAACAATACATTACTAAATAACCAAGAGATCACTGAAGAAATCAAAGAGAAAATCAAAAAATACCTAGAGACAAATGACAATGAAAACACGACGATCCAAAACCTATGGGATGCAGCAAAGGCTGTTCTAAGAGGGAAGTTTACAGCAATACAGTCCTACCTCAAGAAACAAGAAAAATCTCAAATAAACAATCTAACCTTACACCTAAAGGAACTAGAGAAAGTAGAACAAACAAAACCAAAAGTTAGTGAAAGGAAAGAAATCATAAAGATCAGAGCAGAAATAAATGAAATAGAAACAAAGAAAACAATAGCAAAGATCAATAAAACTAAAAGCTGGTTCTTTGAGAAGATAAACAAAATTGATAAACCATTAGCCAGACTCATCAAGAAAAAGAGGGAGAGGACTCAAATCAATAAAGTTAGAAATGAAAAAGGACAAGTTACAACAGACACTGCAGAAATACAAAGCATCCTAAGAGACTACTCCAAGCAGCTCTATGCCAATAAAATGGACAACCTGGAAGAAATGGACAAATTCTTAGAAAGGTATAACCTTCCAAGACTGAACCAGGAAGAAATAGAAAATATGAACAGACCAATCACAAGTAATGAATTGAAACTGTGATTAAAAATCTTCCAACAAACAGAAGTCCAGGACCAGATGGCTTCACAGGTGAATTCTATCAACATTTAGAGAAGAGCTAAAACCCATCCTTCTCAAACTCTTCCAAAAAATTGCAGAGGATGGAACACTCCCAAACTCATTCTATGAAGCCACCATCACCCTGATACCAAAACCAGACAAAGATACTACAAAAAAAGAAAATTACAGACCAACATCACTCATGGATATAGATGCAAAAATCCTCAACAAAATACTAGCAAACAGAATCCAACAACACATTAAAAGGATCATACACCATGATCAAGTGAGATTTATCCCAGGGATGCAAGGATTCTTCAATATATGCAAATCGATCAATGTGGTATACCATATTAACAAATTGAAGAATAAATCCGTATGATCATCTCAATAGATGCAGAAAATGTTTTTGACAAAATTCAACACCCATTTATGATAAAAACTCTCCAGAAAGTGGGCACAGAGGGAACCTACCTCAACATAATAAAGGCCATATATGACAACCCACAGTAAACATCATTCTCAATGGTGAAAAACTGAAAGCATTTCCTCTAAGATCAGGAACAAGACAAGGATGTCCACCCTTGCCACTCTTATTCAACATAGTCTTGGAAGTCCTAGCCACGGCAGTCAGAGCAGAAAAAGAAATAAAAGGACTCCAAATAGGAAAAGAAGAAGTAAAACCGTCTCTGTTTGCAGATGACACGATATGACACACAGCAAATCCTAAAGATACCACCAGAAAACTACTAGAGCTAATCAATGAATTTAGTAAAGTTGCAGGATACAAAATTAATGCACAGAAATATCTTGCATTCCTACATACTAACAACGATAGATCAGAAAGAGAAATTAAGGAGACAATCCCATTCCCCATGGCAACAAAAAGAATAAAATACCTAGGGATAAACCTACCTAAGGAGGTGAAAGACCTGCACTCAGAAAACTATAAGAAACTGATGAAACAAATCAAAGATGACACAAACAGGTGGAGAGATATACCATGTTCTTGGATTGGAAGAATCAATTCTGTGAAAATGACTATACTACCCAAAGCCATCTACAGATTCAATGCCATCCCTATCAAATTACCAATGGCATTTTTTACAGAACTAGAACAAAAAATCTTAAAATTTGTATGGAGACACAAAAGACCCTGAATAGCCAAAGCAATCTTGAGGGAAAAAAACAGAGCAGGAGGATTCAGACTCCCTGACCTCAGACTACACGACAAAGCTACAGTCATCAAGACAATATGGTACTGGCACAAAAACAGAAATATAGATCAGTGGAACAGGATAGAAAGCCCAGAGATAAAACCCAAGCACCTATGGTCAAGTAATCTATGACAAAGGAGGCAAGGATATACAAGGGAGAAAACACAGTCTCCTCAATAAGTGGTGCTGGAAAACTGGACAACTACATGTAAAAGAATGAAATTAGGATACTCCCTAACAGCATACACAAAAATAAACTCAGAATGGATTAGAGACTTAAATGTAAGACCGGACACTAAAAAACTCTTAGAGGAAAATGTAGGAAGAACACTCTTTGACATAACTCACAGCAAGATCTTTTTTGACGCACCTCCTAAAGTAATGGAAATAAAACCAAAAATAAACAAATTGGATCTAATGAAACATTAAAGCTTTTGCACAGCAAAGGAAACTATAAACAAGACGAAAAGACAACCCTCAGAATGGGAGAAAATATTTGCAAGCGAAGCAACTGACAAGGGATTAATCTCCAAAATATATAAACAGCTCATGCAGCTCAGTATTAAAAAAACAAACAACCCCATCAAAAAATGGGCAGAAGACCTAAACAGACATTTCTCCAAAGAAGACATACAGATGGCCAAGAGGCACATGAAAAGCTGCTCAACATCACTAATTAGTAGAGAAATGCAAATCAAAATTACAATGAGGTATCACCTCACACCGGTTAGAATGGGCATCATCAGAAAATCTACAAACAACAAATGCTGGAGAGGGTGTGGAGAAAAGGGAACCCTCTTGCACTGTTGGTGGGAATGTAAATGGATACAGCCAGTATGGAGAACACTACGGAGGTTCCTTAAAAAACTAAAAATAGAACTACCATATGATCCAGCAGTCCCATTCCTGGGCATATACCCTGAGAAAACCATAATTCAAAAAGAGTCATGTACCACAATGTTCATTGCAGCTCTATTTACAATAGCCAAGACATGGAAGCAACCTAAGTGTCCATCGACAGACAAATGGATAAAGAAGTTGTGGTACATATATACAATGGAATATTACTCAGCCATAAAAGGAAACAAAATTGAGTTATGTGTAGTTAGGTGGATGGACTTAGAGTCTGTCATACAGAGTGAAGTAAGTCAGAAAGAGAAAAACAAATATCATATATTAACGCAAATATGTGGAATCTAGAAAAATGTTACAGATGAACCAGTTTGCAAAGCAGAAATAGAGACACAGATGTAGAGAAGAAACGTATGGACACCAAGGGGGGAAAGGTGGGAGTGGGATGAATTGGGAGATTGGGACTGACATATATACACTAGTAGGTATAAAATAGATAACTAATAAGAACCTGGTGTATAAAATTTCCTCCAAACTAAAAAAAAAAAAAAAAAGAAAGAAAGAAAAGAAAAGTCATTCTCAGCATTTAAAAGAAGACTCAAAATCTTATAATAAAATAGAGAAAAAAGGTCATTATTCATGTCAGAGAAAGAAACAGATAATATTTACCTATAATATCTATGTATATTTACTAAGGGGTGTGTATGTGGTATACAGTAACTATTCTACTTAAATAAGACTCAACTAAATAAACAAAGAAGACCCACTTAAGCACACACCCACCACACAGCATCAATTAGAGTGTACATATAAGAACACCATGTGACCCTTTATTAATTCCAATTATAGAACTTTTAAGTCACTGGAGTAGGAAATCAATTAATCTCATCAGTTATATCAGGTTATTCTTACCTTTAACAGAATCAGGTGAATGAACAGGCTTGGTGGATCTATATTGTGGTGTGGAACCTATAGAATCTTCAACCGAACTAGTCAGGAGTGAGTGAATTGGAGACTTCTTAGGAGAAGAATGGAATGAACGAGAAGCTAAATTTTTCACAGATGGATTTCCTAAAATTTTACAAGAACAAAAGTAAAAGGACAGAATTACTTAAAAATAGTATGCTGCACCTCTGAAAAAATCAAACTCTCATGAGAATATGTTCCCAATCACGGGGCTGGGGTGTGTTCTGGTAAAACCCCAAGGCTTTGGGTTGGAACAGGAAAGGGCTGCATCTTAGGAATGAGGGACTGGACCTGCCCTTGGGGATCCTGAGGTCTATCTTCAAATCATCTTAATTCCTGATTGGATTAAATTGATCTGGGATTGCTGGTGACCTTGGTTGTGTACCAGAAGCAAGCATGAATGCTCTCTGGAGGAAGGTGATCATATTCTAAGTCTGAAACCATCTGTACAATTTTTCACATATGTCTGTCATACAACAAAAATAACCAGGCATATGAGGAGACAAAATAACATGGCAGAAAACCAAGAGTAAAAAAATACAGGTAATAGATATAGACCCACAAGTTCTGTATAATGGAGGCGCAGACTTCCACAGATTCAACAGCATTACTCCAAACCCCAAACAAGTTCTTTTTATATAAAGAAAATCATACCTAGGCATATCAATAAAAACTGCAAAAAACAAATAAACAAAAAACGCACAAAAAAACCCAAAGACAAAAACAATCTTAAAGCTGCCAGAAGGGCAAAAATGGCAGATTACATTTAAATGAGCAACAATTAAATTTAGAGCTGACTTCTTAGTAGAGACACTGGAAGCCAGAAAACAGTGGAATATTTTCAAAGTGAAGGAAAAATGTTAACCTAGATTCTATACTCAGCAAAAATATACCTCAAAAATGGGGATAAAATAAAGACAAGTTCAGGAGAACAGAAACTGGGAGAATACATTAAAGGAAACATTAATGGCTTAAGTAAAATGATAGCAGATAGAAAGTAAAGTGTGAATATGTGGGTGTATGTAAATGAATATTAACTGTACAACACAATGCAAATGATCCATTATGGTATTTACCTTTATATGTGACAACAACTGTATGACAGTTGGAAGGAAAGTGAATGGAGTTAACATGTTCTAAGGTACTCACAAATTATGAGAAAAGGTAAAGGCACTCACATATTAATCTAATAAAACAAGGGTATATGTTGTATTCTCTTGGGTGAACATTGAAACAACAGTGTAAACATATAAGTAAAGTAAAACCTGAAGGAATTAATTGTTCAATTTCAAATAAATGCTCTTTTCTTCAAAATATTAGTTCTTAAAGATATCTCACAAGTTAAAGGTTTAAAAATTAAGAATTTGCAATTATTTTATTTAAGAATATTACGTTTTTATTTTAGATATACATAGATACTCTTCTACAAAAGACAAGAAAATCTGGAAACTTATCTTCTTCTATTTCACCTCACACCTCGATTTTCCCTATTTACATTATTACTGTCCAGATTTATAGCTACAATTTGTTGAATAACCATCATTTTCACAGTTTCATTCTTTCCCATTTATTTTGTTCTCTTCCATAAGAAGGCTGATAATGTGTCTGCTGATTTGCCTTCGCCTTCCAAATCTAACATATTCTGTATCATTATCTTTCATGTTTCTTAGTTTTAAAAATTCCTTTTCTGTAATTTTCTCTTGCGGTCCATGATGTCCCTGACTATGATTTCAGTCATGCATATCCTAATTTTTATTTTTCTAAGGCTTTCCTCTGTAATGTTATTATTTTTTCTTTTCCATATCTAGCCCGAGTTGTGCCATTTTATTTTTCAACAGATTCTGTTATCTTTCAATCTCTTCCTTGATCTCCTTGTTTTATAGAGAACATTTTGTCTTTGGAAAGTATATGGAGAACCATCTGTCTCATTTCTTTTTCTTTTCTTTTCATCCATTCAGTAATTATTTATTGAGGACCTGCTATGTGCCAGGAAAGTTCTAGGTACTGGATATATCAGGGAACCAAACAACTAAAGACATATGCCCTCGTGCAGCTTTTGTCTAGCAGGAGGTGACACACAATCAACAACATAAATTAGTAGGTTACATATAGTATAAAAAAATGCTAAGTGTAATTTAAAAAAAGAAAAAGATAAGGAGGTTATAATTTTTACATAAGGTGGTGAGAGTAGGTCTCACTGGGAAAGTGACATCTGAGCAAAGGCTTTAAAGGCGGTGAGGGGACTAGCAGTGTGGAGGGAACCACCGAAAGGGGAGCCACTGCAGGGTTTTAAGCAGGCCCCATTTCTGTGCTTTCATTAAAAACTCACCTGCAGGGGCTTCCCTGGTGGCGCAGTGGTTGAGAATCTGCCTGCTAGTGCAGGGGACACGGGTTCGAGCCCTGGTCTGGGAAGATCCCACATGCCGCGGAGCAACTAGGCCCGTGAGCCACAACTACTGAGCCGGCGCGTCTGGAGCCCGTGCTCCGCAACAAGAGAGGCCGTGACAGTGAGAGGTCCGCGCACCGCGATGAAGAGTGGCCCCTGCTTGCCGCAACTAGAGAAAGCCCTCGCACAGAAACGAAGACCCGACACAGCCAAAAATAAATAAATTAATAAATTAATAAAAAAATATTAAAAAACAAAAAAACACTCACCTGCAGATGGGAATGCGAAGCAACTAGGTGGATCTCCCAACTCTCCTGTGTGTAATGTGACTGGCTCTCTGGAAGCATAAGAATGGTCAGGCAAACATTCCATTTCAAAATTCAGTGTTAAGATTTATCGACAGAAACAAGCTAATGAAGGCAAAAGTGATGGCTTAAAATATAAGCCCAAGATGGCAGCCATAACCCGAAACTGCAGAAGTCCTAAAATACCCTATGAGGGAGATCCAAAGTTGCATCATCTCTATGTATTCAGTGCCCATGAACATTCTGCAGAATGAAAAGGTAATAATATATAATCTTGGCTAGAAAATTCATTTTTGTGTAATAATAGCTATAAAACCCAGTATTTCTCTCATGGATTCTAAGAGATGCAATCTTAATGACTCATTTAAAAATTTAAAGACCAAAGGAAAAAAAAACCTCTCTTAGCAATAACTGTTGCTTTACAAAACTATCAGACCTATTTAAATCAGTAAGTTGAACTAAACTACATAGTTCTCTGTAGGATGGGTGCCAGTTTGATAATATTATGACAGCAGCTCTGAAGGTGGTGCCCTTGCAAAGGGGGTTTGTGAGGTCAACACTATTTTTATTATAATACTAAGGTATTATTTTCTTTTTAACTCTCAGTCTCAAACAAGTGTATAGTGGAGTTTCCCAGAGGCTCCATGATATCTGATATCACAGCAGATAAATGCAGAGGCAGATATGAGAATACAGCTATCTTTTATTAAGCCATGCATTAAACTGATGATTTAATGATTTTTAATGATTAAATCTTAATGATTTTTTTTGAAAAACATAGTTATTTTTCATAATAAAATATGTTATTATGGTAATATGTAATGTACTTTGTTACTTTTAAGAGAATAAATATCAAAATGTTTTAATTTTTTAATGCTTAAAATTAAATTTTATTTTCCAATACTAAAAATGGAAATGACCTATATAAACAAAAGCTCTTTGGAATCCTCAGTGATATTTGTGAGTGCAAAGGGGTCCTGAGACCAAAAAGTTTGAGAATATTAGGAGAAAAACCTTGGAAAGGAAGGTCATGGCTATATTGTGGCTAGTTTTAATTATCAGGGCAAGCAGTTTGTTCTTGCTGCAGTAGGCAATGGGGAGCCTTTGAAGGTTTGGGGGCTGGGAACGTAGTCTGAGGTGTGCTTCAGGCGATCAATCTGAAATTGATGCACAGAAGTGACTGGAACTTGCAAGAGATTGGAGATTTAAAACATCCACACTAAACACTGTAGAGCCCACCACAATGGTACATGCAAATGGTAAAATGGCCTAAAAGGCAGTGTGGTAGGATGAACAATAGCTGCCAAATATATCTGTGTCCAAATGCCAAGAACCTATGAATGTTACCTTATATGGCACAAGAGACTTTGCAGATGTGATTACATCAAAGATCTTGAGATGGGGAGATTATCCTGGATTATGTGGAGATATACCTACATTATCTAAATGCCATCACAAGTCTCTGTGCAAAGAGGAAGGCAGGGGGAGATTTCACACAGAAGAGAGAAGGTGATGTGACAATCTCAGCAGAAAGACTGGAGGATGCTATGTCATAGGGTGTGAAGATTGGAGGAAGGAGCCACAAGGCAAAGAGTGCAAAGAATGAGGCTCTAGAGGCCCAGAAGCTCTAAAAGAGAAAGGTAAGGAAATGGATTAATCCCAAGGGCTTCTGCAAGGAGTGTTCAGGTACAGGAGCAGTTACAAGCCTGAGCTCAGGAACCAGCTAGACCTGAGTTCAAATCTGGCTCCTCTATTTACGAGCTGTATGACCTTGGCAAATTGCTTGGCAAGCTGAGTCTTCATTTCTAACCTATATACAGGGATAATAATGCCTATATCATAGATTCGATTAGACAGACTAAATGAGATGAGTCTAAAACACCCATATAATAGTAAAAATAAAAATATGCAGTAGATAGCTGCAGATATTATTAACAGGAACAATGTAATGTTACACACTCAGGTGAGAAGAAAATCAAAACTTGTTTCTTTTAGGCTAAGAGAAAGCTGTATTTAGAAAGATTCAAGTTCACTGAATATTGATTAAACAGCAGGGACAGTAAGAAAGTATCTGTCTTAATTCATCACTAAACAAATATTTCCTGAACAGCTACTATATAACAGGCAATATGCTTGTTGCTGAAGATACAGTAATGAATAACCCTTTCTTTGCCTAAATGGAATTTAAACACTAGAGTTCATTTTCATATTCTTATGATATAAAGAGGGCTCTGATACCTCTATGTTTTATAAGTGGTAAAAATAGAAAAGATAAAAGCTTTTTTCCAGGCAGTCAGTCAATAAATAGACCCTATGACTATAAGCAACTTGAGGACAGAGCCCATCTCTGTCTTCCTCACTGTTACATCCTAAGGGCCTAGCACACAGTGTGGCACATCATGGGCAGTTAACGATCTTCTGAATTAATGAATGAACAGTAGTAAAGGGGACATTTTGAAAGCCAGGGGCTGGAGAGATATAGTTTCTTACCTGCTAAGAGTTTCACTTGATTTGCTGCCTTCAGTGGATTCCCTTAATGAGTTGTTGCTTCTGTTGGCAAAGGGTGGGAGAAGTTAAAGACTACGTGATGTTATTTTAACTTAGTGATCAAACAAAATTGTTCCTCTGGATACTGCTTTTAGACAAATGCAGATTCAAAAGAGTGAGATTGGGGCGCTGGCTCTTCCCAGTGGAGAGAACAGTATGGAGAAGAGCTTGAAGACAGAAGGAAATGAACCCCTTTTGGGAATCAGGAGTAGTCTGTTTTGGTTAGAGCACAATACAGGAGGAAAGCAGGGTGGTGACGAGTTAGGGAGATTCTTCAACATCAGCCTGAGAACCTTGTACTGAATGCAGCAGACAGTGAGGAGCTACTGAAGATCTGCAGGCAATGGCTTCTGTGTCTGACACGAGTAACAAAGTAATATTAGCTTTTTTTTCCTTTTTGGCTAAAGTCAGTTCTCAGAAGTTGTCTTTGTTTAGGGGTTATGGACTTCATTTCTTTATGCTCTTTTTATGATTTCATTTAAACATTCAGCTATTCAATTATTAATAAAAATAGAACTGTTTTCAGTAAGGTTCTTATAATCCTATATTGAGGTGGTTGTAACTTCCT
Organism: Eschrichtius robustus; assembly: GCF_028021215.1. Classification (NCBI taxonomy): domain Eukaryota; kingdom Metazoa; phylum Chordata; class Mammalia; order Artiodactyla; family Eschrichtiidae; genus Eschrichtius; species Eschrichtius robustus. The sequence continues at coordinate 59,678,119 of NC_090827.1, read as the reverse complement.
TTCAGACTACCTTTCTCTCAAAAGTTATGTAAGCTACTGTAAATACATGCAAATGTAGAAAAAGTGTTCCATTTTTGGAATGGCATACCACATAAATATCTTCGCCTGGGTAAACAGCAGTAAAATTTAAAATAAACAAAAAAGAAAAAAAAATGCTGGGGCTTCCCTGGTGGCACAGCAGTTAAGAATCCGCCTGCCAATGCAGGGGACACGGGTTTGAGCCCTGATCCGGGAAGACCCCACATGCCGCGGAGCAACTAAGCCCGTGCACCACAACTACTGAGCCTGTGCTCTAGAGCCCGCAAGCCACAACTACTGAGCCCACGTGCCATAACTACTGAAGCCCGGGCGCCTAGAGCCCATGCTCTGAAACAAAGGGAAGCCACCACAATGAGAAGCCCGTGCACCGCGATGAAGAGAGTAGCCCCTGCTCACTGCAACTAGAGAAAGCCTGTGTGCAGCAACAAAGACCCAACGCAGACAAAAATAAAATAAATAAAATAAGTAAATTTTTAAAAATGCCTATTGTCTCTTTGGTGGGGCTAATGACAGACTCTGGGAGGGCTCACGCCAAGGAGTACTTCCCAGAACTTCTGCTACCAGTGTCCTTGTCCCCACCGTGAGCCACAGCCACCCCCCGCCTCTGCAGGAGACCCTCCAACTCTAGCAGCTGAACACACATGTCAACTGAAGAAAAACTCACAACCTAAAAGTTGCGAGTTAAGCTGTACTCCAGGATCTTACTGAGGACTCTAGCACAGGTGGCAGCAGCTCAGATATCCCTGAGGAGCTTCTCTGAAGAGGATGTGCAAGAGCAGCTGCGGGTTATAACTGGGAGGAGTCATCTCTGCATTTTTCCCTGTTGCTTGCCGTGTGGAGGACAGGCTCTTGGTGCTCCAGCCAGGCGTCAGGGCTGTGCCACTGAGGTGGGAGAGCCAACTTCAGGACACTGGTCCACAAGAGACCTCCCAGCTCCACATAATATCAAACGGCGAAAATCTCCCAGAGATCTCCATCTCAACATCAAGACCCAGCTTCATTCAACGACCAGCAGGCTACAGTGCTGGACACCCTATGCCAAACAACTAGCAAGACAGGAACGCAACCGCATCCATCAGCACAGAGGCTGCCTAAAATCATAATAATCACAGACACCCCAAAACACACCACCAGACGTGGACATGCCCACCAGAAAGACAAGATCCAGCCTCATCCACCAGAACACAGGCACTAGTCCCCTCCACCAGGAAGTCCACACAACCCACTGAATCAGCCAACCTTAGCCACTGGGGACAGACACCAAAAACAACGGAAACTAAGAACCTGCAGCCTGCGAAAAGGAGACCCCAAACACAGTAAGCTAAGCAAAATGAGAAGACAGAGAAACACACAGCAGGTGAAGAAGCAGGGCAAAAACCCACCAGACCTAACAAATGAAGAGGAAATAGGCAATCTACCTGAAAAAGAATTCAGAATAGTGATAGTAAAAATGATCCAAGATCTTGGAAATAGAATGGAGAAAATACAAGAAACGTTTAACAAGGACCTAGAAGAACTAAAGAGCAAACAAACAGTGATGAACAACACAATAAATGAAATTAAAAATTCTCTAGAAGGGATCAATAGCAGAATAACTGAGGCAGGAGAACGGATAAGTAACCTGGAAGATAAAATAGTGGAAATAACTACTGCAGAGTGGAATAAAGAAAAAAGAATGAAAAGAATTGAGGACAGTCTCAGAGACCTCTGGGACAACATTAAACGCACCAACATTCAAATTATAGGGGTCCCAGAAGAAGAAGAGGAAAAGAAAGGGACTGAGAAAATATTTGAAGAGATTATAGTTGAAAACTTCCCTAATACGGGAAAGGAAATAGTTAATCAAGTCCAGGAAGCACAGAGAGTCCCATACAGGAAAAATCCAAGGAGAAACACGCCAAGACGCATATTAATCAAACTATCAAAAATTAAATACAAAGAACAAATATTAAAAGCAGCAAGGGAAAAACAACAAATAACACATAAGGGAATCCCCATAAGGTTAACAGCTGATCTTTGAGCAGAAACTCTGCAAGCCAGAAAGGAGTGGCAGAACATATTTAAAGTGATGAAGGAGAAAAACCTACAACCAAGATTACTCTACCCAGCAAGGATCTCATTCAGATTTGATGGAGAAATTAAAAGCTTTACAAACAAGCAAAAGCTAAGAGAATTCAGCACCACCAAACCAGCTTTACAACAAATGCTAAAGGAACTTCTCTAGGCAGGAAACACGAGAGAAGGAAAAGACCTACAATAATAAACCCAAAACAATTAAGAAAATGGTAATAGGAACATACATATCGATAACTACCTTAAATGTAAATGGATTAAATGCTCCAACCAAAAGGCACAGACTGGCTGAATGGATACAAAAATAAGACCCATATATATGCTGTCTACAAGAGACCCACTTCAGACCTAGGGATACATACAGACTGAAAGTGAGGGGATGGAAAAAGATATTCCATGCCAATGGAAATCAAAAGAAAGCTGGAGTAGCAATTCTCATATCAGACAAAATAGACTTTAAAACAAAGACTATTACAAGAGACAAAGAAGGACACTACATAACAATCAAGGGATCAATCCAAGAAGAAGATATAACAATTGTAAATATTTATGCACCTAACATAGGAGCACCTCAATACATAAGGAAAATACTAACAGCCAAAAAAGGGGAAATTGACAGTAACACAATCATAGCAGGGGACTTTAACACCCCACTTTCACCAATGCACAGATCATCCAAAATGAAAATAAATAAGGAAACACAAGCTTTAAATGATACATTAAACAAGATGGACTTAATTGATATTTATAGGACATTCCATCCAAAAACAACAGAATACACATTCTTCTCAAGTGCTCATGGAACATTCTCCAGGATAGATCATACCTTGGGTCACAAATCAAGCCTTGGTAAATTTAAGAAAATTGAAATTGCATCAAGTATCTTTTCCAACCACAATGCTATGAGACTAGATATCAATTACAGGAAAAAATCTGTAAGAAATACAAACACATGGAGGCTAAACAACACACTACTTAATAACCAAGAGATCACTGAAGAAATCAAAGAGGAAATCAAAAAATACCTAGAAACAAATGACAGTGAAAACACAATGACCCAAAACCTATGGGATGCAGCAAAAGCAGTTCTAAGAGGGAAGTTTATAGCAATATAATCCTACCTTAAGAAACAGGAAACATCTCAAATAAACAACCTAACTTTGCACCTAAAGCAATTAGAGAAAGAAGAACAAAAAAACCCCAAAGTTAGCAGAAGGAAAGAAATCATAAAGATCAGATCAGAAATAAATGAAAAAGAAATGAAGGAAACGATAGCAAAGATCAATAAAGCTAAAAGCTGGCTCTTTGAGAAGATAAACAAAATTGATAAACCATTAGCCAGGCTCATCAAGAAAAAAAGGGAGAAGACTCAAATCAATAGAATTAGAAATGAAAAAGGAGAAGTAACAACTGATACTGCAGAAATACAAACGATCATGAGAGATTACTACAAGCAACTCTATGCCAATAAAATGGACAACCTGGAAGAAATGGACAAATTCTTAGAAAGGCACAACCATCCGAGACTGAACCAGGAAGAAATAGAAAATATGAACAGACCAATCACAAGCACTGAAATTGAAACTGTGATTAAAAATCTTCCAACAAACAAAAGCCCAGGACCAGATGCCTTCACAGGCGAATTCTATCAAACAGTTAGAGAAGAGCTAACACCCATCCTTCTCAAACTCTTCCAAAATATTGCAGAGGGAGGAACACTCCCCAACTCATTCTACGAGGCCACCATCACCCTGATACCAAAACCAGAAAAAGATGTCACAAAGAAAGAAAACTACAGGCCAATATCACTGATGAACATAGATGCAAAAATCCTCAACAAAATACTAGCAAACAAAATCCAACAGCATATTAAAAGGATTGTACACCATGATCAAGTGGGGTTTATTCCAGGAATGTAAGGATTCTTCAATATACGCAAATCAATCAACGTGATACACCATATTAACAAATTGAAGGAGAAAAACCATATGATCATCTCAATAGATGCAGAGAAAGCTTTCGACAAAATTCAACACCCATTTATGATAAAAGCCCTGCAGAAAGTAGGCATAGAGGGAAATTTCCTCAACACAATGTAAGGCCATATATGACAAACCCACAGCCAACATCGTCCTCAATGGTGAATAACAGAAACCATTTCTACTAAGATCAGGAACAAGACAAGGTTGCCCACTCTCACCACTATTATTCTACATAGTTTTGGAAGTTTTAGCCACAGCAATCAGAGAAGAAAAAGAAATAAAAGGAATCCAAATTGGAAAAGAAGAAGTAAAGCTGTCACTGTTTGCAGATGACATGATACTATCCATAGAGAATCCTAAAGATGCTACCAGAAAACTACTAGAGCTAATCAATGAATTTGGTAAAGTAGCAGGATACAAAATTAATGCACAGAAATCTCTTGCATTCCTATACACTAATGATGAAAAATCTGAAAGTGAAATTAAGAAAACACTCCCATTTACCATTGCAAGAAAAAGAATAAAATATCTAGGAATAAACCTACCTAAGGAGACAAAAGACCTGTATGCAGAAAATTATAAGACACTGATGAAAGAAATGAACGATGATACAAACAGATGGAGAGATATACCATGTTCTTGGACTGGAAGAATCAACATTGTGAAAATGACTCTACTACCCAAAGCAATCTACAGATTCAATGCAATCCCTATCAAACTACCAATGGCATTTTTCACAGAACTAGAACCAAAAATTTCACAATTTGCATGGAAACACAAAAGACCCCGAATAGCCAAAGCAATCTTGAGAAAGAAAAATGGAGCTGGAGGAATCAGGCTCCCTGACTTCAGACAATACAACAAAGCTACAGTAATTAAGACAGTATGGTACTGGCACAAAAACAGAAATACAGATCAATGGAAAAGGATAGAAAGCCTAGAGATAAACCCACGCACATACAGTCACCTTATCTTTGATAAAGGAGGCAGGAATATACAGTGGAGAAAAACAAATACCGTATGCTAACACATATATATGGAATCTAAAAAAAAAAGAAAAGAAAATAAATGGTCAGAAGAACCTAGGGGCAAGACGGGAATAAAGATGCAGACCTACTAGAGAATGGATCTGAGGATACGGGGAGGGGGAAGGGTAAGCTGGGACAAAGTGAGAGAGTGGTATGGACATATATACACTACCAAATGTAAAACAGATAGCTAGTGGGAAGCAGCCGCATAGCAGAGGGAGATCAGCTCGGTGCTTTTTGACCACCTAGAGGGGTGGGATAGGGAGGGTGGGAGGGAGGGAAGGAGATGCAAGAGGGAAGAGATATGGGGACATATGTATATGTATAACTGATTCACTTTGTTATAAAGCATAAACTAACACACCATTTTAAAGCAATTATACTCTAATTAAGATGTTTAAAAAAATGCCTATTAAATTGATTTCTAGGAAGTAAATTACTTTAGTACATTTCACCAAAATCCTTTTTGGTTTCAGTTAAACACTATCACAACTTTCCATCAATTCTCATGTAAACTGTCCAGACTTCCCAAATTACCTGGTCACATGTAAAATTCCTGGACAATTAATTAGATTCAGAATCTCAGATTCCTCTCACCTATGGCATATCTCTAATCTCAGGCTTGATTCAGTAATGCAATCTCTTATTCTATCATCTCTGTATAGATAAATGTAACTCTCAGTTAATTATACAAAGAATAATTTCTAGATTCCATGTAGTTTTAGAATAATCAATTGCTCCTACGTATTTAACTCTTCTTTAAGGCACAACAGTAGAATTTAGGCCTCCAAGCAAATTTTGCAAAATGCTACCCCTGGAATTTGTTAACTTAGAAATGTTTTTGTTCCTGAACCCTTAAAAGCTTGAGGCTGAGTTTCGGCTTTGGTGACAAAGCCTAAAATGACAAGGTCATTTGTAGGATTACAGCAAATTAACATAAACTCTCTAACGGCAGGGGCTAAATATATTCATGTTGAATACAGTTCAATATAGTCAAGCCCATCATTAGTGGTTGAAGTGATGGAATTTTGATCAGGGAAGTCATGGTAATCTTGTGGAATGATTAGTGCTGGAAGCCAGGGGCTCTAATGTTTACTTCTGACTTTGTCTCTTTGCCTCATAGGAGGAGGCAACTTAATCTGTCTAAATGTAATCATCTGTCAAATGAGCTTAATAATACTGCCCTGGCTTAGAAGGCATATTATAGAGTTATGACAAAAATGAAATTGCTCTGCCCTTCACAACAGCCAAGACACGGAAATAACCTAAATGTCCATCGACAGATGAATGGATAAAGAAGATGTGGTATATACATACAATGGAATACTACTCAGCCATAAAAAAGAACAAAATAATGCCATTTGTAGCAACATGGATGCAACTAGAGATTATCATACTAAGTGAAGCTAGTCAGAAAGAGAAAGACAAATACCATATGATATCACCTATATGTGGAATCTAAAATATGACACAAATGAACCTATCTATGAAACAGACAGAATCACGGACATAGAGAACAGACTGGTGGTTGCCAAGAGGGGAGGGAGTGTGGGGGAGGGATGGAGGGGGAGGTTGGGGTTAGCAGATGCAAGCTTTTATATACAGAATGGATAAACAACAAGGTCCTACTGTATAGCACAGAGAACTATATTCAATACCCCATGATAAACCATAATGGAAAGGAATATTAAAAAAAAAAGAATGTATATATGTGTATAACTGAATCACTTTGCTATACAGCAGAACATAACATTGTAAATCAACTACACTTCAATAAAAAAAACTGAGAAAAAATAAAATACATGAGAACATTTTAAAACAATGAAAGTGTCCTGCACATATAAGTATTCTTGGATGGAGTGACAGTAGAATGTTTCTAACATGTGATTCAGAGAATGCAATGTTATGCTAGGTAACTGGACTGTTACTAATATTTTACTACTACTATTAATAATATTATTAATAAAAAATAGACAAATCCAATTTATATTTTGCTACCTCAGGTTAATAAACACTAACTGAGCATCTTAAGAAAATGGAGATTGTTTATATATAAGTATTATGTCAGAAAGTATTATTTTAAGATATTTGCCATATAACCAGAAAACAAAATTACAACAATGGGTTATTACAATACTAACAACATATAATTAGTATTATAACGCTAAGAATATAGTATATACCATATTAACATGCTCTAAGTTAATTTAATAGTAGCACACATTAAAAATTTAAAACACTATTTGAAAAGAATATGAGGATCTCATTGATTTCTGCAGGTACGTGCAGGCAGTGGCTGGTGGACTGGTTGAATCCTGTTTTGGATCTGACTTTTATTAATTTAAGTCACTGTCATGAATGCCTAGAGAACCAAGGCTTTCCAATTAGCTTATACCTGGAGAGTTATGCAGTTCTCAGGGTTTGAGTTTTAGCTTCACCGTGTATGGCTGTAGGTAAGTCAACCTTTTGGAGCTTGTGTTTTTCTCATTTTTAAAATGGGATAAATAAATCCTGCTCTGTCTTGTCTCAAACAGACAGTTGTTGTGACAATCAAATAAGATTATGGATGTGAAATCTGTTGGGAACTATAAATTACTGTATGAATGTAACTTTGGGTAACACGTTGCCTTGACTAATTTCTGAGTAGAAAAACTATTGCTATTATTTTCTCTTGATGTCAAGGTGTTTTACTTTTGCTAACTCATCCACTTTTGTTTTCCCTGGTAATGTCCAGATACCCCTCAAAGTTACTGAAACTTCAACCCCCCAGAAGTTGTCCCACATAGACAACGTGATCGTTACCCACTGATGAGAGAAGCCTTCCCACTCTCAAGTACACTCAGTCTTACACAGCCACATAGGAGACCCCCAGAGATGGTGCTCTCCCGTCTTCCTCGCTCTTGCCCAGGGGCACGGGTGGCTCCTCGTTGATCACACTTCTCAACTCCTGGAGAAGCTGCTTCAAGTCCCTCGTTGGATCTTCCTTTGTGTTAGGTTTCGTAGAGTGCTGAATTAAAACAATTTACAAGACAAGGACACTTTGTTTTTTTCAGATTCGAATGCCATTTCCTACTATAAAATTAATTCAACTGGTAAACAGAAATTATGGAGGAGAAAGAAGAGGAAATAAAAAACCTGTAATCTTACTCCTCAGGGATAATCAATAATATTCAATCAATAATCCACACAGTGCTATATCTAATCTATAAATGTGTGTATACCTATTTATACATATATGTAAACACAGGATCAAACTATACACATCTATTTTTAAATCTTTTTTTTAATTTTTTAACTTTAACAATGTGGTATGTACATCTTACCATGCCATTAAATATTTACAACTACCTCCAGGCAAAATAATTCCAATACTTTTGTTAAGGGCTGAACTAATTTTATAAAGCTACAGAACTTTACAAGTAAGGAACTCTCTAGCGATGAGTCAATCTACCCCCAACACTTTACTGATGAGGAAAGAGACATCCAGTATTTTCAAACTGTGTTAGTTGGAGAATAATATAAAAAAGATTTTCAAATAGATAGTATTCCTCAATGAATATTTATAATATAAGAAAAAGTACAGAGGTTCCCAATTGGCACAAAAAGAGAGGAAACCTAACAATAGTGAGAATTTGCCCTGGTGAGCAGGTGGACTTAGTTGGAGGATGTTCATGGCTAGAGAGGCATCAAGCATCATCAAGCTATTTTAGCCAGAAGTGTCTGTCCCAAGGCAGAGTTACACCTGCCACAAGGATTGGTTGTTGAAGGATGAACACTGCAAAATTTTTGTTCTCTGGGCATTACTTTTCTAGGGTCCACGTCAACCAAGTGTTGATGTTACCGGTATAACCCTCACATTCCCCTCCCCTTCCTACCACCACTGATAAACCACATAAAATATCCAGCTGAAGATGTCAAGAGTTCTAACTGAATGTGTGGTAATTATGCTCTTTCCAGTTTACTGATGGTCACCTTACCTAGAAATTACCATGATGAGTTCAGAATTTCATAAATTAGACTCCATTGAATTATGAAATTTGATTTCATTAATTTAAAATAGATGAAGATGTGAACCATTTTTAATAGACTTTATTTTTTAGAGCAGTTTTAGGTTCACAGCAAACATGAGTATTAGGTACAGAGATTTCCCATATACCCACTGATCGCACACATGCTGAACAAGTTTCTTAATCATAAATAAAAGCATTTGTCTCTAAGCAGATCCAATTTCACCAAACACTGGCTTTGTTCCTGTCCTAGCCCTGGTGGACATCATATCTAATGTGGAATAAAACTTCAAAAACCTTATCCTATTGCAATATTCAGTCACTTTAGTTCTAACCTTGAAATCTCAATATAACACCTGGACCTTCATATCTTCTGCCCACTAGAAAGCTTACTTAATAAGCTTTGTCATTAAAAATTTTAAGCCCTTGACATTTATTATAACTTATCAGTATAATAACGTACAAACGTGTAAATATGCTTCCTTCCCCACCCCTAGGATCATGACACTCATGTTCTTTGAGAGTAACTGGTGCTTTACAAAACATACAAGGTTGAAAAGTATTCAATTAACATTAACATTTACTTAACAATTAATCATAATCAGCCCTATGATATTCTCTTATTGTGATTTCATCCTAATACTCTTTACAACTTTTAAAATTTGTGTTGTTCCTCCAATTAAAATATAAGTTTCATAGAGGCAAGGATTGGTTCCACCATCTCTGTCTTTATACACTGCATTTCAAATAACCCATACTTTGCTTGTATATAAAGTCACAAAAATATAAAGTTGGAAGGGTCTTTAAGATCATTTAATTCTAGTCCAATCTCCAGTCAGAAGTGATGATGAGTTTTCTCTACGGCATCCCAGCAATATACTTATCTGGCATTTACTTGATCACCAAAAACCAAGGAAGGCATTTTAATTTTCATATAGCTTTAATCCTTTGCAAGAAAGGCTTAAACTGAATCTCCCCCATACAGCTTCCATCCCTGGTCATTGTTTTATCTCCTAGTGTTATGAGGGAACAATCTAACATGATAACCTTTTAGAAATGGATACTTATTTTATCATGCCAACCTCCCCTCCCCCACCTATACTTTCTAACACGCTCCCCAGGCTAGATCTTCTCAATTCATCTGCTCTTTTACGTAGCATGGGCTCACGATTTCTCACCACTTTGGTTGTGCTTCTTTTTGACAGACTGCGGTTTATCAATGATTCTCTTAAATGCTCATGCCCAGAAATGAAATAGAGAATTCAAGGAGAATCTGACCAGAGCAGAAGGGAGGAGAACTGCCTCCTTCCTTGATCTGGGCGCTATCCTTAAAACCTTTTTTGGCTGCAGCATAATACTGCTGACTCAGACTGAGCAGGCAGTCAGCTGAGGCTCCCCAGGCCTTTTCCACACGTTATTGATAATACACATCTTCCATGTCCTGTACTTTGCATTTCTGTGTATTTTGTACCAAGTTCAAGACTATATCTATCCCAGTCAAACTTTCTCTCATAGATGTGGCTCATCATTTCAACTGTCAAGATAAATTAATAGAGGCACCATTTATCAAATGTTTACCATGTACCAAGTACTCAATATATTATCTCACTTAAACTTTAATCTTCAAACCACCCAATAAGGTAGAAATCATCACTTCCATTTTAGAAATGAGAAAACTGAGGCACAGAGAGGTTAAACTAAGCTTGCTCAAAATCACACAAGGGGTAAATGGCACAACTGGGATAAAAAAATCATCTGTTTGTCTTCAAAGTCCATGATCTGTCCAATGTGATACACTGACTAATTCTCACTGGATATATTCATTAGGAAATGTTATCAGTATGTAATGAGCTGTCCAAATTTAGGATCATAAAATCACAAAATTGTAGAATATGGACAAGTATTAAATCATATAGTTGAACACGTGAGCTCACCATACTTACAATCTGGTTATTACTAAAAGTAAATCACAAATCACATGAAGGCAACTACTCTGCAAACTCAGAGGCATTAAACAAGAATTGATTTATCAGTCAAATGTACCCTGGGAATCTTTAAAACTACTAAAGAGATAGTAACACAAATGCCAGTACCACTTCCTAACCCATTCTGGAGGTGATAGGGAATAGAGAGGCAGTGTGGTACCAGTGGAAGACAGCACAGGCTTTTAAATCATGGCCACTACCATTCTCTGGCTATGTGATGTAGAACAAGTTACCTTTCACACTCCAACAGACTTTGCAGGATATCTGTTATGTGCCAGACACTCTGTTAGGAACTAATGTAAAATGACAAATATAACTGGTCCTTGCCTGCAGAGACCATACAGATTAATATGGGAGGCAAATGCATAAACAGATCATTTCATTATAACAAGGGAAATGCTTCTTTTAATCTTTATCTCCTAATCTGTAAAAATGAGGAAAATAACTCTTACTTTTATAAGGATGGCACAAGGAATGAGAAGCACTTAATATATACATAGGAAGTATTCAGTAAAGGCTGGTTTCCACCTCCTTCTCCCCTTAGCATAAAAACGCATGAAGTATTTTATATGCTTCATATTTACTGATCTAGAATGACCAGAAAGGTAATAAGACTTAAAGTATTATAATGTGTTAGTACTAGGATAGAGCCACTAAGAAGATGTCACCAGGGTTAACTGTGAATTCTAGTTAACTTATGCTCTCCTTGATATAAGTAGAGACGTTATCTTTCTTTTCTTTTTTCTTCACTCCCTTCCTTTATAAACCAATATCCTATTGTTAGACAGTTGTATTATTTCCATTTTTTGCTATTATAAATAATGCTTCAGTGAATATCTTCATGCATTTACCTTTGTGCCTATCTCTGATTATTTTATCACGATCAATTTCTAGAGATGATATTACTGAATCAAAGGGCATTTTAGGACTTCTGATAACTCTTATCTAGAAAAGTCATAACAGTCCAATCCAATATGTAAGGAGCTTAGAAGTCACCTCTTTCCTCACAACAAGAAAAAAACTTAACAAACTGATAATCATCAACTCTCCTTAGATCCATCAGAGAACTGAGGACACAGGCCAAACTGCTGCTCTCAAAACTGGAGGCAAATATACAGAATTATAGCTTACTGGAGCAGAAGTCCAGGAGCAGAGATCCTCCACTGAAGCCAGTAAAGGGTAGAAAAACTTAAATTGATGAATTGCTAGAGGCTCAGTGTGAACAAGCTTAAGAATTAAAAACTCCAAGTTAGGGCCACCACATTTTTGTAAGCTTTACCTCCAGGAGCCCCATCAGGTTCTCAGAATGGAGACTGGAGAAAAATCCCCTTGTGTTTCCCGACAGGAGTAAGGGAAAAGTAACTATCTTGAAATATGCTCAGAGCCTTCTGTTCTTCTTAACAAATCCAGCCCTCAAGGGACACTTGATATCAAACCAGAGGTGAAACACCTTGGGTTTTACCAGAGCTTGACCAACCTGGGGGAAGGGAAATACCCAACTCAACTCCCCCTAGCCTTCCCGTCTTACCTAAAGATGACAGTGGTGGTGGGGTAACAAAACTGAGAACTTGGGAGAGTCCCACCCAAGGGGCATAGGCTCACTAAAAGACAGACCTAATAATAGGACTATACAGTGTTCCCCACACACACACCTTACCATGACATCAATAAGCCTTCTGTATAATAATGAGACTACAACATAAAGAACTGCATGTCAAAGGCCTTCAGAGAAAGTTTCTAGGGAAACCCAAAGACAAGAGGGGAAACAAAAACAAGGACACCTGAGAAAATTTTAGCCTCTGACACCTACAGCTACAGCAAGCAGTAAACACAGCCCAACTCCTAGCGAAAAAACACAAAACCACACACTAAAGGTCTGTTTATCTCAGTTCTTTTTATCTAGTACATCATGTCCAGCTTTCAACAAAAAAGTACAAGGCATACTAAAAGACAAAAAAACACAGTTTGAAGAGACAGAGCAAGCATCAGAACCAGACTCAAATATGGCAGATATTTTAGAATTATCAGACTAGGAATTTAAAATAACTATGATTAATATACTAAAAGTTCTAATGGAAAAAGTAGATGACTTGTAAGAACAGATGGGTAATGTAAGCAGAAAGATTAAAATTCTGAGATAGAATCAGAAGGAAATGCTAGAAAGAAAAAACATTGTAAAGAAATGAAAAAGGCCTTTGTTGGACTTATCAGTAGGCTGGACATGCCCAATAAAAGAAACAATGAGCTTCAAGATATGTCAATGGAAACTTCTAAAGCTGAAATACAAAGAGAAAAAAGCATGAAAAAGATAGAATAGAACAGAAAATAGAACTGTGGGACAACTATAAAGGTGTAACATCCATAATGGGGACACCAGAAGGAGAAGAAAGAGAGAAAGAAACAGGAGAAATATTTGAAGTGATAATAGTTGAGAATTTTCCAAGATTACTGACAGATACCAAGCCACAGATCCAGGAAGCTAAGAGAACACGCCAAGCAGTATAAACACACACAAAAAAATCTATGCATAAGTATATTATATTCGAACTGCAGAAAATCAAAAAAAAGAAAGATTTTAAAGAAGCCAGAAGAAAAAAACACCTTACCTATAGAGTAGCAAGGATAAAAATTACATCAGACTTCTCTTCAAACCATGTATGCATGCGAAAAGAGAGCTGAGTGAAATATTTAAAGTATTGAGAGAAAAACACCTACCAACCTAGAATTATGAACCCTGCAAAATTATCCTTCAAAAGTGAAGGAGAAATAACAACTTTCTCAAACAAAAATTGAGGAGATTTGTTGCCAGTAGACTTGCTTTGCAAGAAATGTTAAAAGTTATTTAGAGAGAAGGAAAATTATAAGGTCAGAAACCCAGATCTACATAAAGAAAGGAAGAGCATTAAAGGAGGAATAAGTGAAAGTAAAATACAAAACTTTTTCTTAATTGCTCTAACAGCAGTTTGTTCAAACAATAATAGCAATAATGTATTCAATTAGGTACATACATCATATATATTAATAAAATACATAATATAATATATATTATGATATGTATTACTAATATATGCTTACGCATAAGTGAAATGAATGACAACAATGATACAAGGGGCAGGAGAGAGGAATTAGTACTATTTTGTTGTTAGAAGGTACTTGCACTACCCATGACACAGTATAGTGTTATATGAAAGTGAACCTGGATTAACTGTAAATGTATATTGCAAACTCTAGGACAACCACTAAAAAAAGCAGAAAAAAACCCATAATTGATGTGCAAAAGGAGAGAAAAATAAAATCTTACAAAATGCTCAATTAAAAAAAAAAAATCAGGAAAAGGGTGAAAGACAAAAATAGGAAAGAAAACAAAGGCAATGACAAAAAAACAGTAACAAATATGATACATATTAATCCAGCTATATAAATAATCACTTTAAATGTTAATGGTCTAAATATACCAATTAAAAAACAGAGATTGTCAGCGTGCATCAAAAAAAATAAGACCCAAATATTTATTGTCTACAATAAACCCACTTCAAATATAAAAGCACATATAGATTAAGAGTAAAGAGATGATGGACTTCCCTGGTGGCGCACTGGTTAAGAATCCACCTGCCAATGCAGGGGACACAGGTTCGAGCCTTGGTCTGGGAAGATCCTACATGCCGCGGAGAAACTAAGCCTGTGCACCACAACTACTGAGCCTGTGCTCTAGAGCCCTCAGGCCATAACTACTGAGCCCGTGTGCCACAACTACTGAAGCCCATGTGCCAAGAGCCCGTGCTCTGCAACAAGAGAAGCCACCGCAATGAGAAGCCCACGCGCTGCAACAAAGAGTAGCTACCGCTCGCCGCAACTAGAGGAAGCCCGCATGCAGCAATGAAGACCCAATGCAGCCAAAAATAAAAAATAAATAATAATTTTTAAAAAAGTAAAGAGATGAAGAGTTACACCATGCTAACACTAATTTTAAAATATCGGGGGACTTCTCTGGCGGTCCAGTAATTGGGACTTCACCTTCCAGTGCAGGGGCTGTGGGTTCGATCCCTGGTCAGGGAGCTAAGATCTCACATGCCTTGCGGTCAAAAACCAAAAAAACATAAAAAACAAGCAATATTGTAACAAATTCAATAAAGACTTTAAAAATGGTCCTCATTAAAAAAAAAGTTGGAGTAGTATTAATTTCAGACAGAGCAGACTTTAGAGCAAGGAAAACGATCAGGGATAAAGAAGGGCATTACATAATGATAAACAGGTCAATTTTCTTAGAAGGTATAACAATCCTTAATGTGTACGCACTTAACAGTGGAACATCAAAATATGTGAGGCAAAACCTGACAGAACTGCATGGAGAAATAGATGAATTCACAATTAGTTGGAGACTTTAATAACCTTCTTTCAAAAATGGAAACATTCAGCAGGCATAAATTCAGTAAGGATATAGTTGAACTTAACAACACCATCAACCAACTGGATATAATTGATACCTAAAGACTAATTCATCTAAAAACAGCAGAATACATATTCTTCTCAAATTTACATGGAACATTCACCAAGATATGAATTTGGGGCCATAAAACACACCTTAACAATTATTAAAGAATAAAAATCATACAATGTCTACTCTAGGAACACAATAGAACTGAACTTGAAATCAGTAACAGAAGGACAGCTGGAAAATCCCAAAATAATTGAAGATTAAACAGCACAGTCCTAAATAACACATGTGTCAAAGAAGATATATCAAGAAAAATTTTAAAATAGTTTGAATGAAATGAAAATAAAACTTACCAGTGTGTGATATAGCAAAAGTGGGGCTTAGAGGGAAATTTATAGCACTGAATGCACATATTAGAAAAAAAGAAAGATCTAAAACCAATAATCTAAGCTTCTTTGGGAATTTAGGAAAAAATAAGAGCAAATTAGATCCAAAGCAAGCAAAGAAAATACAAATAAAATTTAAAGCTGAAATCAATGGAATTAAAAACAGGAAACCAATAGAGATAATCAATGACCCAAAAGCAGGTTCTTAAACCTGCTTTTTATTAAAGATCAATAAAATTAGTAAGTCTCTAGCCAGGCTAACTAAGAAAAAAAGAGAGGATACAAAAATTTCTATCAGAAAGAGGTGACATCATCATAGATCCCATGGACATTAAAAGCATAATAAAGGAATATTATGAACAACTCTGTACCCACCAATTTGATAACCTAGATGAAATGGACCAATTCCTTGAAAGACATAATCTGTCAGAACTTACATAAGAAGAAACAGACAATTTGAATAGGCCTATTTCTATTAAAGAAATTAAATCAATAATTAATAACCTTTCAAAACAGAAAGCACCAGGCCTAAATGGGTTTACTGCTGAACTCAAACATTTAAGGAAAAGATTATAACAACTCTCGACAATCTCTTCCAGAAAATAGATGTAGACAATATTTCCTAAGTCATTCTATGAGACCAGCATTACCCTGATACCAAAACCAAAAACACTAGAAGAAAAGAAAACTATAGACTAATATCTCTCATGAACATAGATATAAAAATATTCAACAGGGCTTCCCTGGTGGCGCAGTGGTTGAGGGTCTGCCTGCTAATGCAGGGGACACGGGTTCGAGCCCTGGTCTGGGAGGATCCCACATGCCGCGGAGCAACTAGGCCCGTGAGCCACAACTACTGAGCCTGCGCATCTGGAGCCTGTGCTCCGCAATAAGAGAGGCCACGATAGTGAGAGGCCCGCGCACTGCGATGAAGAGTGGCCCCCGCTTGCCGCAACTAGAGAAAGCCCTGGCACAGAAACGAAGACCCAACACAGCCAAAAATAAAAAATAAAAAAAAATTAAAAAAAAAAAAGTCAACAAAATATTACTAAGTGTAATACAACAATCTATTTTAAGAGCTACATCCCACAATCAAGTGGGAATTATCCCAGTTATATAAAGCTAGTTCAACATTCAAAAATCAATTAATATAATCTATCACCATCAACAGGCTAAAGAGGAAAAATCGCATGATTAAATTAATAGATGCAGAAAATGCATCTGACAAAACCCAACATCCACCCATGATAAAAACTCTCAGCAAAAGGCCATTTACAACCAACCCACAGCCAACATAATACTCAACAGTGAAAAGCTGAATGCCTTCCCACTAAATTCAGTAACAAGACAAGGATGTCCGCTCTTGCTGCTTCCATTTAACACAGTAGTGGAAGTCCTAGCCACAGCAATCAGACAAGAAAAAGAAATAAAAGGTGTCCAAATTGGAAGGGAAGAGGTAAAACATTTGCAGATGACGTGATACTCTATATAGAGAACCCTAAAGTCTCTACCCAAAAACTATTAGAATAAATGAATTCAGCAAGGTTGCAGGATACAAGATTAACATACAGAAATCTGTTCCATTCCTGTACACTAATAATGAAATATCAGAAAGAGAAAGTAAAAAAAAATCCCACTTAAAATTGCATCCAAAAATATAAAATACCTAGGAATAAACTTAACCAAGGATGTGAAGGACCTGTACTCTGAAAACTATAAAACACTGATAAAGGAAACTAAAGATGATTCAAAGAAATGGAAAGATATGTTCTTGGATTGTAACAAATAATCTTATTAAAATGGCCATACTATCCAAAGCAATCTACAGATTTAACGCAATCCCTATCAAAATACCCCATGACATTTTTCACAGAACTAGAACAAATAATCCTAAAATTTATATGGGACCACAAAATTGCCAATGCGATCCTGAGAAAAAAGAACAAAGCTGGAGGTATAACCCTCCCAGACTTCAGACTATCCTATAAAGCTACAGTAATCAAAATAGTGTAGTACTGGCACAAAAACAAACACGTAGATCAATGGAACAGAATGGAGAACCCAGAAATAAACCCAGGCACCTTCAGTCAATTAATCTATGACAAAGGAGGCAAGAATATACAGTGGAGAAAAGACAGTTTCTTCAATAAGCGATGCTGGGAAAACTGGATAGCCACATGTAAAACAATGAGCTTAGAACATTTCCTCACACCATATACAAAAATAAACTCAAAATGGTTTGACGACCTAAACATAAAACCTGAAACAATAAAAATCCCATAAGAGAACATAGGTGGAACATTCCTTGACATATTTTCTTGGATCAGTCTCCTAAGGCAAAAGAAATAAAAGCAAAAATAAACAAATGGGACCTAATTAAATTTAAAAGTTTTTGAACAGCAGAGGAAACTTTCCATCAACAAAATGAAAAGACTACTTACAGAGTGGGAGAATATATTTGCAAATTATGTGACTGACAAGGGGTTAATATCCAAAATACACAAACAGAGCATATAACTCAATATCAAACAAACAATCCAATCAAAAAAATGAGCAGAAGTCTTGAACAGATATTTTTCCAAAGAAGACATACAGATGGCTAACAGGCACATGGAAAGATGCTCAACATCACTAATTATTAGAGAAATACAAATCAAAACCACAAAGAGGTATCACCTCATACCTGTCAGAATGGCTATCATCAAAAAGTCTACAAATAGAGAATTCCCTGGTGGTCCAGGGTTAGCACTTGCTGCTTTCACTGCTGTAGGCCCAGGTTCAATCCCTGGTTGGGGAACTAAGATCCTGCAAGCCATGCAGTGCAGCAAAAAAAAAAAAAAAAAAGTCTACAAAAACAAATGTTGGCAAGGATGTGGAGAAAAGGGAACTCTCATACACTGTTGGTGGGAACGTAAATTGGTGCAGCCACTATGGATAACAGTATGAAGGTTCTTTAAAAAACCAAAAATAGAACTACTATATGATTCAGTAATTCCACTCCTGGGTAAATATCCAGAAAAAACAAAAACACTAATTTGAAAAGATACATGCACCCCAATGTTCACAGCAAGTAATATTTACAGTAGCCAAGACATGGAAGCAACCCAAGTGCCTATGAACAGACAACTGGATTAAGAAGATGTGACACATAGATATACACACACACATACACACACACACACACACACAATGGATACTACTCAGCCATAAAAAAGAATGTAATACTGCCAGTTGCAGCAATGTGGATGGACATAGAGAACGTTATGTTTAGTGAAATAAGTCAGACAGAGAAATTGTTTAGATTCCACATAAGATATCACTTATATGTGAAATCTAAAAACATAATACAAATGAATATATATGCAAAACAGAAACAGACTCACAGATATAGAAAACAAACTTGTGGTTACCAAAGGGGAGAGGGATGGGGAAGGGACAAATGAGGGGTATGAGATTAACTACTATATATAACACAGATAAGCAACAAGGATATACTGTATAGCAGAGGGAATTATACCCATTATCTTATAGTAACCTATAATGGAATATAATCTGTAAAAATACTGAATCACTATGCTGTACATCTGAAAGTAACACAATGTTGTAAATCAACTATATTTCAATTAAAAAATAATTATTTATAGTCTTGAAAGGGAAAAAACCTCTCAGTAAACTAGGAATAGCAGGGAACTTCCTCAATTTAATAAAGAACACATACAAAAACCCTACAGCTAACAGCACACTTAATGGGGAGAAGCTAGATGCTATCTTGCTAATGTCAAAAACTAGGCAAGAATGTCCCTTCTCATCAGTTCTGTTCAACATCATATTGGAAGTCATAGTTAATGAAATAAAAAGAAAAACAAGGAAACAAAAGGTGTACAGATTTGCAAAGGAAGAAATGACTGTCTTTCTTCACAAATGACATGATTCGCTATGTAGAAAATCCCAAAGAATCAACAACAGTAACAAGAAAACTCCCGGGACAAATAAGAAATTATTGCAAGGTGTCAGGAAACAAGGTTAGTATACAAAAGTCAATTGCTGTATAAGAGCAATGAACAATTGGATTTTAAAATTAAAAACACAATACCATTCACATTAGTACCAAAGATATAGAATTCCTAGGTATAAATCTAACAAAATATGTACAAGATCTACATGAGTAACACTACAAAATTCTGATGTAAGAAATCAAAGAAGAGCTAAATAAATGGAGAGATATTCCATGTTCATGGATAAGACGACCCAATATTGTTAAGATATCAGTTTTTTCCAACCTGATTTATGAATTAAATACAATCTTAATCAAAACCCCAATAATTCTTTAAATTTTGTTTATATTGACAAACTGATTCTAATGTTTATATGGGAAGGCAAAAACCCCAGAAGAGCTAAGACAATAGTGAAGGTGAACAAATTTGGAGAATTGACACTATCCAAGTTCAAGATTTACTGCAGGGCTTCCCTGGTGGCGCAGTGGTTGAGAGTCTGCCTGCCAGTGCAGGGGACACGGGTTCAAGCCCTGGTCTGGGAGGATCCCACATGCCGCAGAGCAACTAGGCCCATGAGCCATGACTGCTGAGCCTGCGCGTCTGGAGCTTGTGTTCCGCAACAAGAGAGGCCGCGACAGTGAGAGGCCTGTGCACCGTGATGAAGAGTGGCCCCCACTCCCCGCAACTAGAGAAAGCCCATGCACAGAAACGAAGACCCAACACAGCCAAAAATAAATAAATAAATAAATAAAAATTAAAAAAAAAAAGATTTACTGTAATAAGACAGTGTGGTACTGGTAAAAGAACAGACAAATAGACTGATGGAACAGAATAAAATAAAGATCCCAGAAACAGTCCCACACAAATATAGCCAACTGATCTTCAACAAAAGAGCAAAGGTAATTCAATAGAGAAAAAGCACTATTTTCAACTAGTGGTGCTGGAAAAACTGGACATCCACATGCAGAAAAAAATGAATCTAGATGCAGACCTTATATCTTCCACAAAAATTAACTCAAAGTGAATCACAGACCTAAATGTAAAATTCCAGACTATAAAACTCCTAGAGGATAATATAGGAGAAAATTTAGATGACCTTAGGTTTAGTGATGACTTTTTAGATACAACATCAAAAGCATGATCCATGAAAGAAAAATATCAGTAAATTGTACTTTATTAACCTTAAAAACTTTTCTTTGTGAAAGATAATGTTTAAAAAAATGGAAATATAAACCACAGACTGGCAGAAAATCTTTTCAAAACACATAACTGATAAAAGACTGGTAACCAAAATACACCCCAAAAAAGAACCTCTTAAAATTCAACAATAAGAAAAATTTTTAAATGCCCATTTAAAAAATGGGTAAAAGTTTGGAACAGACATCTCACCATAGAAAATATGTATATGGTAAATAAACATATGAAAATAGGCTCAACATTGTATTTCATTAAGGAATTTCAAAGTCAAACAACAAGATACCATACTACACTACATTCCTATTAGAATGGCTAAATCCAAACACTGACAACACCAAATGTTGTCAAGGAAGGGGAGCAACAGGAACTCTTATTCACTGCTGGTGAGATTACAAAATGGTACAGCCTCTTTGGAAGACAGTTTCGTAGTTTCTTACAAAACTAAACATGCTCTTACTATACAATGCAGCAATCATGCTCTGTAGTATTTACCTAACAGAGTTGAAAACTTATGTCTGTGCAAAACCTGCACACAGATGTTTATCTGCACATAGATATATTCATAATCTGCCAAAACTTGGAAGCAATCAAGATATCCTTCAATAGGTGAATGGATAAACAAACTGTGGTACATCCATACTATGGAATATTATTCAGTGAAAAAGAAATTAGCTACTAAGGGATGACAAGATATGAAGGAATCTTGCAAGTATATTGCTAAGTGAAAGAAGCCAATCTGAAAAGACTATATACTATATGATTCCAATTATATGATATTCTGGAAAAGACAAAACTACAAAGAGAGTAAAAAGATCACTGGTTGCCAGGGGTTCAGGGGAAGGGGGGAACAGATGAACAGGTGAAACAGAGGGCATTTTTAGAGCAGTGAAACTATTTTGTATAATACTATAGTGGTCGATACATACCATCATACATATGTCAAAACCCACAGAATGTACAAGGAGTGAACCCCAATGTAAATTATAGACTTTAGTTAATAATAATGTATCAATATTGGCTTATCAGTTGTAACAAATGTACCACACTAATGCAAGATATTGGTAATAGGAGAAACTGGGGGGAGGGAGGGGTAGGGCAAAGGGAGTCTATGGGAGCTCTCTAAACTTTCTGCTCAATTCTCTCTAAAGCTAAAACTACCCTAAAAAAATAGTCTAGTAATTTAAAAAGAAAAAAAAAGAAACCGTGAACTTTGGAAGCAAAAATGACAACGTAAAATCATATCAACTTATATCTTTATCAGTAAGGTATGATACAAGAGTGGCCATTATGCTGCACCCTTCCCATTACCATTTGACCATTTTATATGCAAAATTGTTAGTTTTGCATTAATATGCAGCAATTATTATTTGTTTATAAATGAGTTTGAACATTTTTCATGTTTATTGACTATATGCATTTCTTATGTGAATTTTGTATCCATATCTTTAGTACACTTTTCTTTTAGAGTATATGCTATCTTCATCTGGGTATGTAAAAACTCTCTATATTATATACATTAACCCTTTATTTATTAGAAATATTTTTCTAGTTTGTGATTTCATTTTGATTTTGTTTCTGGTGGTTTTGTGATTTAAGTTTTATTTACTCAAAATAATCAATCGTTCTTTTTTAATTAATTAATTAATTAATTTTGGCTGTGTTGGGTCTTTGTTGCTGTGCGCAGGCTCTCTTTAGTTGCAGCGAGCGGGGGCTACTCTTCATTGCAGTGTGTGGGCCTCTCATTGCGGTGGCTTCTCTTGTTGCGGAGCACGGGCTCTAGGCGAGCGGGCTCAGTAGTTGTGGCTTGTGGGCTCTAGAGTGCAGGCTCAGTAGTTGTGGCGCACAGGCTTAGTTGCTCCGCGGCACGTGGGATCTTCCCAGACCAGGGCTCGAACCCGTGTCCCTTGCATTGGCAGGTGGATTCTTAACCTCTGCATCACCAGGGAAGTCCCAATCGTTCCTTTTAATGTTTATAAATCTTGTAATACTTTCACTGATTCATTTTTAATACTTTTGCTGTTTGATTCATATGGAACATATTTTGATTTATAACATGAGCAAAATACACTTTTAAAAATTAGAAAATAGCTAGGAAATGAATAATTTAAAAACATTCTTTACATATGACTCCTGTCTGGCTGGTAAAGAAATAGCTACATATAAGCTCTTCCTGAAGTTACTGGAGCCCGTCAAAGAATCTTGCTCTCTCCCACTCCAATCTCTGACCCTTAGGATACACATTAAGGCTATTGCTAGGGGACATACATTTTCAAGTTAAAACTTCTACAAGCTTTTTTGGTTTCAAGGGAAGAATATAAGCTTATACTGTTGTTGTTAAACTTAAGGTTTATTTTGTGATTTGATTAGCTTCCTATTATATTTTGACTCTGAAATCATTTTATGTTAAATTTGTTTCCAAAATACCTTGCAAATTATCTCTCTAATGTACCTCCATCTTCCCCAAATACTGTTCTCTCTAATGGCCTTGAGTCCATTACAGGCAAACTTATGAGTTATAATGTAAGATAAGTAATGTCTAGGGAGAATGTGTGCTTCTCAACTCCTCCTAGCTCCATTCTCCAAAGATAGAAGATGAATGTAAAAGCTAAAAATAAAAGCTTGATCTCATTCAGTTTGAATTAGACTATTCTATTTTGAGAATGCCTGACCAAATCCATCTCCTATAATACTTATGTTCCTGTCAGAAGGCGGTAATAAAAATGGAATATAAATATCCTGTTTAGAATATAAACATATTATTTATATTGTATACTAAAAATGGGTGAGTAGGAAATAAGACAAAAGTTACAAAGTGTTGCTGAAAATCTTGCTCACATCATGGGTACTTCAATGACAAAGATCAAGCACAGCTAGCACAAATTACAGTGCATGTGTATGGAATCTGATATATAAACAAAATAAATTATATGATCCTGGAAATATCTTATTTTTATATGCTACAATAGCCTTTATCTGAAACTTTCATCTAAAATCTTCTATGTCAAGCTACCAATTATTTGTGTGTACGTGTCTGTCTGTGTAGGTATGTATTTAGATACACATACATATATACATGTTCTTGGTGTTTGAGCTTGGATCAAATCACATAATATAATTTTTCTGGTTCTACCATTTTCTCACCTGTTAAAACTAGGGCAATCAATTGGATACTTTTTAATGCCTTTGTACCTCCAAAATGGTATAATACTCATTCACAAAGACCTAATGAAATACACTACTTGTTCAGGTAGAGTATCTATTTATGTCATCATCCATTTATTTTGTTTATAAACAGCATTCAACAGTGTGGTGTAGAGAATCAGTACAGTATAACTGGCTAAGGAGACAGGTTCTAAGCTCAGGCTATCTTGGTTAAGTGTTGGCACAACCGGGTTTTTGGAGTGTGAACTCTGTAAGTCACTTAGCTTCTCCAAGCCTCAGTTTCCTCCTCTGTAAAATAAGTATAATAACAGCACTTATCTCGTGTGGGTGGTTGTGAGGAATAAATTATATAATCTATAGAAAGTATGCTGCACAGTGCCTGGTGTTCAGTAAGTAATCACTATTATTAGAATCATGGAACAAAAAGACTAAAATGAAACGAGATAAATGAAGGGGCAATGCAGAACAAAGCACATAGAAATATTCTTGTTTTTTTTAAAATTTTATTTATTTATTTTATTTATGGCTATGTTGGGTCTTCGTTTCTGTGCCAGGGCTTTCTCCAGCTGTGGCAAGCGGGGGCCACTCTTCATCGCGGCGCGCGGATCTCTCACTATCGTGGCCTCTCTCGTTGAGGAGCACAGGCTCCAGACGCGCAGGCTTAGTAATTGTGGCTCACGGGCCCAACGGGCCCAGTTGCTCCGCGGCATGTGGGATCTTCCCAGACCAGGGCTCGAACCCGTGTCCCCTGCATTGGCAGGCAGATTCTCAACCACTGTGCCACCAGGGAAGCCCGAAATATTCTACTTTTAAACGTAAAACTTGGCATTTAGTTTTGCTCCGTCTGAAGCCCCACTAAAATGACACTAAAGAAATTAACAAGGATAAAGAGGAAAGGAGAGATAACATTAGATGAGTAATGATGATAAAATTTTGGGAGATGGAAAGCAAATAGGTAATTCATAATTAATTTAGTAGAATAAAGAAAGCTAGGGCTTCCCTGGTGGCGCAGTGGTTAAGAATCTGCCTGCCAATGCAGGGGACACGGGTTCGCGCCCTGGTCTGGGAAGATCCCACATGCCGCGGAGCAACTAGGCCCGTGAGCCACAACTACTGAGCCTGCGCGTCTGGAGCCTGTGCTCCGCAACGGGAGAGGCTGCGACAGTGAGAGGCCCGCGCACCGCGATGAAGAGTGGCCCCCGCTCACCGCAACTGGAGAAAGCCCTCGTACAGAAACGAAGACCCAACACAGCCAAAAATAAATAAATAAATTAATTAATTAAAAAAAAAAAAAAAAAAAAAGGTAAAACATCAAGTACCTGCACAGAAGTAGCCAGGAAGCAGCAAGCTGCTCTGCCTCAGAGTGTTCCAGAAAGACTCAGGAAATGGAGGCCTTGTGTATTTCTAAAGGCCAGGGTAAGGGACAGGGCAGCAAAATGGGAGGACTGGCTAAAAGTTTATGGTAGAAGCTGTGAGAATACCAGGTGTACTCCCCACGTAGTCAGGTAATAATTCGTTCTTTCCCCCTAAATACATTTAGAGGCTTAGTCTCTGGGTGAGGTTGAACCAAAGGACTTGAGGCTCCAAAAGGATATCTGGCATGGCAGGAGTAAGGTTGCAAACTGAAAATATAAGCATAAAGTAAGATTTATAGATATATAGATACCCCAGATTCCCTGCCCCACTCACCTCTCAGAATACTGGCGGATAGATTTATATCTACAAGTCTGTAGTAAGACAATCGCTCTTTAAGGGAATTAACAGGACCAAGAAAAAAAACTAAGATAATCTTTGGATCCCTCAGCTAAAAAGTAATACCTAACCACCTACTAGCTAACAAATCCTGTGAACCTTACAAAGTGCTTTTCATTGGCTTTTTAGGGCCTCAGTCTTAAATATGAATGGACAGCCAATGATCACCAAACAGCGAAGGAAAATCTCCAACATGAAAGACAGACATCAGAACAAACAGAAAAAAAATGAATTCAAAGAAACGGCAATAATTCAGGTAACAGAAGAAATTATTGAAAAACTGATACTAATATCCTTAAACGGAAATGAGGAAGTACCACATCCACAAAAGAACATGAAACTATATAAAGAGAAGATTTAAAAAACAGAAAAGGCTCCTGGAAATTTTTTAAAATACATGATATCAGAAAAAAAATTCAATAGATGTTTGGAAGATAGAGTTGAGGAGTTTTCCCAGACGGTGGGAATAAAATATGAGGAGATGGAAATTGGAAGTCAAAATTAAAGGAGATTAGAGAATAAATCCAGAAGGCTTAATAGGTGACTTAACAGGAATTCTAGAAAGAGAGAACTGAAAAAGTGAAGGAAGAAAATGATCAAATAAATGACACAAGAAAATTTCAGAGAAGAAGAACATAAGAGCCTGCACAATGAAGGGAAAAAGACCCCCAGCAGAGATCACCCTGAAATGAATACCAGACGTAAAGAAAAGACTCTAAAAGCTTTGAGAAACAAACAGGTCACATACAAAAGCCCTGGAATAAAAATGGCACAATAGCAACAACATTTTGCACATCAATCAAATGTAAGTGAAGAATAAAGGTATTTTCAGACATGCAAGGTTTTAAAACACATAATGAATGAAATGCACCCATTCTCAGGAAACCACTGGATTATATAATCTCTGCCAAATGCTGGCAAGGCTGTGGAACAAGAGGAACTCTCATTCACAGCTAGTGGGAGTGTAAAATGGTACAGCCACCTTGGAAGACAGTTTGGTAGTTTCTTACAAAACTAAACAGATTCTTACCATATGACCCAGCAATCATGCTCTTGATATTTGCCCAAAGGAGTTGAAAACATGTCCACACAAAAACCTGCACATGGATGTGTATAACAGCTTTATTCACAATCACCAAACTTTGGAAGCAACCAAGGTGCCCTTTAGTAGATGAACAGATAAACTGTGGTACATCCAGACAATGAATATTCAGTGCTAAAAAGAAATGAACTATCAAGCCATGAAAAGACATGGAGGAATCTTAAATACATATTACTAAGTGAAAGAAGCCAAACTGAAAAGGCTACATACTGTATGATTCCAACTCAATGACATTCTGGAAAAGGTAAAACTGGGAGACAATAAAAAGATCAATGGTTGCCAGGGGTGGAATGGGGGGAAGGCAGAACTTTTAGGAAAGTGAAAATACTTTGTATGATATGAAAATGATGGATATATGTCAATTATGACCTATGTATAAACATTTGTCCAAATCCATAGAATGTACCACGCCAAGAGCAAACCCCAAGGTAAACTATGGACTTTGGGTGATTATGATGTGTCGATGTAGGTTCATCCTTGATAACACATCATTCTGGTGAATGATGTTGATAATGCGGAGGCTGTGCATGTGTGAGGGCAGGGAGTATATGGGAAATCTTTGTATCTTCTTTTCAATTTTGGTGTGAATCTAAAACTGCTCTAAAAAAAAGTCTTGAAAAAAAGGGAGCAAAAAGAGCAGACAAAAATATGACTAGAAACCAAGAGAAACAATGGTCACAAGTTCACAGGGGATTCAGATAATGGAGTTATCACATACCAATTTAAAAAATAAAGTTACTTAATAGTACAAGTCTCAGAAGGAAACAAGAGAATGGGGCAGAAAAAATTGTCAAGAATATAAAAGATAAAAATTTTCCAAAATCAATGGAAGATATCAATCCACACATCCAGGAAGATCAGTGAGCCCCAAGAAAGATAAATATAAAGAAGACTACACATAGGCACATCACAGTCAAACTGCTTAAACCAAAACAAAGAGAAAATCTTTAAAGTGGTTAGAGAAAAAAAGTACCTCCCAAAAAGCGACAATAAGACTTAAAACTGACTTGTCAGTAGAAACAATGAAGACCTGAACACAGTATTTTACAATGAATTCATTCACCCATTAGACAAATATGTACTGAATACCTACCACATGCTAGATACTGTTCCAGGTGCTTGGAACACATCAGTGAATAAAACAAAGAATGTATGTTACATTTAATGTGTAAAATTAGATAATAAACATTTTTAAGGGAAGAAATTGTATAAAACATGCTTAACAGTCTATTTAGATAATACACTTCATTACTGCTGTTAGAATTACAATTAAAGTATTAAATTTAATAGACTTATGACTAGTACTTTTTCAGTGATGGATGAGATTCTCTATAATCAAGTACAGTCTATGTATTACTAGGCTGGATTTTGGCTAAAGAAAAGTCATGGAATTTCAGAGCTGATCTTCTAGAAAACCCTAGAGATGATCTATAGTCCAGACTCCTCATTAGAGATGAAAAGGAACAATACATTTAACTCAGTTTCCAAGGGCACACAAAGTAGTTAGAGACACATCTTAAGTCCCAGTGACTCCTGGTCAAATGTTCTTTGTTATGTTTGTTGTTTGCTTCATGGGGAGAGCGGTTTAATTTAATTTTTATCAATGTAACATGCATATAGCTTTAAAGGTAAAGTGATTTTATAACACTTAAAACAAAAAGCAGCAGTCTCCTTCCCTTCCTCTGCCCACCTCCAAGTTCCAGTCTCCAGAGAGAACCATGTTAACTTCTAATATTAATAATATTCTTTTGTTTGATAGAATGTTACTTGCTGTGTGATAGCTAGTTTATCAGTGCACATAACTCATGTGTGTGAAAAGAGTCCATTTCAACTTTTTCATTTTGCAGCGCATGCTTTTCATTTAAATGCATAAGCAGGATAACTGGTAGGTTACTAGCAACCCTGTTACTATACGTACAATAGGACTATTAACTAATGAAATTGATTTTCATGTGTGATTTCATGCGTGATTAGACTATAAGACTAGTTACTTACATGAGATAGGAAGCTGGCTGCAGACTGGGAAGACGGTACATTAGAATGAGAATGGGCAGCAGATGACGGCTGTAGAAGGTGTGGTTTCACAGAAGAATTGGAGGTGTATCCAGGGCCCTTAAGTTCCTGGAAGACAATATACATGTGAGCAAAATAACTGTCAACCTACAGTGAGAATTGTGAAATCAAAATGTATTTTTGCAAATATAATTTCAGTCTTACATGTTGAACTTCTACAAAGTTTTAAGCTAAAGTATTAAGCAAGATGATTCTGGTGTATGTTACTCTTCGGGGACTAATCATGGGCTTAGGAAGATGCCTTCACACTTCTGATGGATAAAATCATTCCAGATGTGAAAACATATCTCAGATGGGATGCTACTACGTTGGTTTCTAACTTTGCCAAACACTCCACACTACTTCTGACTACTGAGAAAGATCCTCTCCAACTATGGAGTGCTCTTGCCTGTGAAAATATCCAGTATTGAGACTTTAAAGTAAGTCTGCAATTTTAAAATATACTTGAAAAACAGACATATACTCCAGTGGAAAAATCTATTTTTAAAGAACACATGTTTTGTCATGCAAATTACACCATTTTTCTATTCTCTAAACAAGCCAAACATACTTGACCTCCTGTATACAGACCTCTGGTTCCCCAAGGTAGGTACTTCTATGTTTCCCTCATTCAGTATAGACTTAACATAAAGCATGGTGCTTCAACTTGTTACTATATATGAAAAGGACAGGTATAATCTGTACAATGTACAGATTTTATAATTGCTAATATTAGATAATGTTAAAAGTACACTTGAATGTATCTAAAGTACATGGGGAAAATATGAAAGTATATCAAACCAAGGCATAATTTTTGCTTAAACTACTATTTTTGATGAAAAAAGATCTTACTTTTACATCCAAAGTGTGTTGAAGTTTTAGGCGCACAGATTCTTGTTCCTGACACTGTATTATATCTTGACATTCTGCAAACTGCAAAGATGCCTACAATCAAGCAACCACATGTGGTTTATCCTCCATTCTTTATGCAATTTTATTTTATTAATGTATAAATGCAGAGTCGCCATCTCTTCAAGGAAACTTCCCCTGTTCTTGGCACACGGTATTACATTTATCTATTTATTTATCTGTTTTATTCAGAAAACTTGAGAGTAATTGGAGGCCACGTCTTTATCCTCTGTAGCCCCAGCACCTACATGGCATTTAGTATGTGGAGGGCACTCAAAAGAATGAATGAACTAAGGATGAAATGAGCAAACAGCTTTAGCAATGTAAAAACATTTCTATAAAAATAAACACAACTGAAATTCATTGAGTCAATATATCATGTTCTAAGACCTAAGTTTGAATAGGTGGGATCACAGGTCATTTTCTATCACCATGAAGGCTCTGATTTCTCAAGAATCAACAACTAGTCTTGGTATATTTTTAGGCTTCTAGAGTTTTCAGGTGACACAAAGAGAGATTTACTTCTCTACAATAAATGGAAATGACAAATACAGTGTCATCATTGATCCTTCTCATTCTTTAAGCTGTGTTCCCTACCTGCACTTTCTTTTCTTTTTTTTTAATTAATTATTTGTTGTTTTTTTAAATTTTTGGCTGTGTTGGGTCATCGTTGCTGTGTGCGGGCTTTCTCTAGTTGCGGTGAGCGGGGGCTACTCTTCGTTGCAGTGAGTGGGCTTCTCACTGTCGCGGCTTCTGTTGTTGCAGAGCACAGGCGCTAGGCGCACAGGCTTTAGTAGTTGTGGCACATGGGCTCAGTAGTTGTGGCTTGTGGGCTCTTGAGCGCAGGCTCAGTAGCTGTGGTGCACGGGCTTAGTTGCTCCGCGGCATGTGGGATCTTCCCGGGCCAGGGCTCGAACCTGTGTCCCTTGCATTGGCAGGCAGATTCTCAACCACTGTGCCACCAGGGAAGCTCCCTACCTGCACTTTTTGAACTCCACAAAGTGCCAGACGTTAGCATTACTTTATCTCTGTATGGATGTTTTTAACAGACTGTATTCTACCTAGTATTCAAGTCCTTCTTTGATGGTAAGTTAGATTGGTGGTATTTTTAGTTATTCAGGTCACGAAGGATACCAGGAGCATCTTACACCTTATATCTTACTGCTCTTGTGACCTGTTAGCCAGAAAAAAGATAATTTTGTAAAAAGTATGCATCATGACTATGTTTTTAAAGCTCAGCCTTCTGTACAGGATACGGTTTTTTTCTTGTGTGAGGTGACCGGGATACAATACAGTTTGACAGATTTGGTTCCTATCAACATGGTGCTTTCATTCAGAACAATTCTACTTGGTTAATAACTATTTAGGTGATAACTAATTTATATATTTAGTTAATAACCACCTTATCAAGAGCAACTTCCATATTAGCAACCTTTTCTTTCAATCGGCGTTCCTGAGATCGTAGGACTTCTAGTTCTCCCGCCATCTTGTTTTTCTCTGTTGCAACAGTACTCAATTCCTGGCTTAATTTTGTCTTTTCTTCTTTTAGAAAATGCTTTTCCTACAATTACAGAGGAGCAAATATCAGAAATAATATGCTGATGTAGATGCTGAGATGTGATGGAAATATAAAACTATCATGCAAAGGTCTGAACTATAGCTTAATTTGTTTATGGGTTGGAGTTAGGAGCTGCTAGAATTACGTTACCATGTTCTCTCTCATTTTTATCACTACTAGTTTATTACTTCTTTCTAGGCTTATTAAATCTTTGATAAAACCTATGAAATATGTAATAGCTGTGTTGTCACAAAAAGAGACAGTGTTGTGGTGAATTGAGATTGAGTAATCACATACCAAATCAAATTGAAACTTCTTTAAAATGACACAAGAGATTTAAAGAAGACACACGTATTTGAAATCTTTATGGGTTTTCTATTTTGTTTCAAGGTTGAATATTAATTTCACAAATGGTTAAATGTTAATTTCACAAATGCCTACTGTAGACCCTCTGGCATAAAGAGAAATAGGACACACAGCTCCTGTCCTCAAAGTCACTGTGATCCAGTGATGAGAATGAGCTTACTGATAAACTTATGGAGAATCTTTGGTATCTAACAAAATTTCATTAAAATTAGTTCATTCCCTTAAAATACATCATGAAATGGGTAGCAAAGAACAAATGCATAGTAATCAAGTTAAAATATAAACCTGAACTTAACTGAGTCTATATTTCTTTCTATATATATTTTTTTTTCATAGAGAAAATGTTTAATGTAAACAAGGTAGTAGGTATCACCACTGTAATACACATTTTGGATACAAATAGTTTTTCCTTTTCTGATGAGTTAGGCAGAAGAGGCTGCAGAAAGAAAGAAGGATTAATTTTTCAAGCTGCCTCCTTCCCGTTTGAGGGGAATGTCATTGAGCTTTGATGAACACCTTCCTTTACTGGGGGCAGGTGTTTCTGGTGACAGCAGGCAGTAACCTCTTACTGCCCTAAGTACCCTTGGGGAGGACGAGGATAAGCCCTGCTTTAGGTTCCAAATAGGCAAATAATGGAAGAAGAAAAAGAACAAATTTAGGATAAGAAATGGAGGGGAGAAAAAAGTGCGAAAGAACAAAAGCACAGGAAATAAATAAGTCCATATGATGAGGGGTAGGCACAAATGTATGTACATATTTGTTAATATTTAGCCTCATTCTAAAAATAGTATTTCAGCATTTTCGGTACGGGGAAAGCAATTATTTTAGTTGCCCTTATTTTCTGCTTATGCTGTTTACCTTCTCATCTCCATTACAGTCAGTTCTGTTATAACTCTTCTTCTAAAAGTGCAAATTTGTTCCAAAGTGATTGAGGTTATCAGGGAACATTTGAGTATAACACAAATTTCACATCTACTTATGCACAGTTTCATTTATGAGAAATACGGGGTCAATGCAGAAAACAGCACCCAGCTAAACAGAGCTGCACAGAAATACACAAAAAGCATACATACACACTCTTCAAACTATCAGCTCCCTCAGTTTACCCTGGGTTATGAGCTATGTCCATGCACATTCTGTGTTACAGGAAACCCACCTTCTACCCCTTCTTAACAACTCCCACGCTGCAGTTCTTCAATGCACAAGCAAACTTCAGGTCTTTTTTAAGATAAAGGGCCATCCTAATTGTAGTATTTATGTATCTCTTAACCATTTAACATGTGTAAAACTGTGCTACCATTTTCATTAGGTTCCTGTTTTTCTTTTGTCACTGATGAAGTTCGTTAGTGTGGTGCTCCTAATCCCACTGTTCTGATGAGCCCCATGGTGGTTTTTATTGCACTCTTTTGCATAGCGTGGTGATTTCAGTAACACATATGTTGCATTAGAGCAGAACTGAATATGTTTTGTTTATAACCATTCCGTCTCTCTGTCACGAATATCCTTTTGCCTACTTCTTGCAGTTAAAATATTAGCTCTTGGACAGCTACATGTAAAAAAAATGAAATTACAACGTTCTTTAACACTATACACAAAAATAAACTCAAAATGGATTAAAGGCCTAAATGTAAGACCGGACACTATAAAACTCTTAGAGGAAAACATAGGAAGAACACTCTGACATAAATTGCAGCAATATCTTTTTTGATCTGTCTCCCAGAGTAATGGAAATAAAAACAAAAATAAAAAAATGTGACCTAACTAGACTCAAAAGCTTTTGCATAGCAAAGGAAACCACAAACAAAACAAAAAAGCAACCCACAGAATGGGAGAAAATATTGCAAATGATGTGACTGACAAAGGATTCGTCTCCAAAATTTACAAACAGCTCATGCAGCTTAATATCATAAAAACAAACAACCCAATCAAAAAATGGGCAGAAGACCTAAACAGACATTTCTCCAGAGAGGACATACAGATGGCCAAGAGGCACATGAAAAGATGTTCAACATCACTAATTATTAGAGAAATAAAAATCAAAACTACAATGAGATATCACCCCACACCAGTCAGAATGGCCATCATCAAAAAAATCTACAAACAATAAAATGCTGGAGAGGGTGTGGAGAAAACAGAACCCTCCTATACTATTGGTGGGAATGTAAATTGGTGCAGCCACTATGGAGAACAGTATGGAGGTTCCTTAAAAAACTGAAAATAGAGCTACCATATGATCCAGCTATCCCGCTCCTGGGCATATATCCGAAGAAAATCATTGTTCGAAAGGATACATGTGCCCCAATGTTCACTGCAGCACTGTTAATAATAGCCAGGACATGGAAGCAACCTAAATGTCTATTGACAGATGAATGGATAAAGAAGATGTGGTGCGTCTATACAATGGAATATTACTCAGCCATAAAAAAGAATGAAATAATGTCATTTGCAGCAACATGGATGGACCTGGAGATTATCATGAAGTCAGTCAGACAGAGAAAGACAAATATCGTATGATATCGCTTATATGCAGAATCTAAAGAAAATGATACAAATGAACTTATTTACAAAACAGAAACAGACTCACAGACTTAGAGAACGAACTTAGGGTTACTGGGGAGAAGGGTCGTGGGGAGGGATAGATTGGGAGTCTGGGATTGACATATACACACTGCTGTATTTAAAGTACAATAGATAACCAACAAGGACGTATTGTATAGCACAGGGAACTCTGCTCAATATTCTGTAACAACCAAAATAGGAAAAGAATTTGAAAAAGAATAGATACATGGGGACTTCCCTGGTGGCACAGTGGTTAAGAATCCGCCTGCCAATGAAGGGGACACGGGTTTGAACCCTGGTCCGGGAAGATCCCACATGCCACAGAGCAACTAAGTCCGTGCGCCACAACTACTGAAGCCCACACGCCTAGAGCCCACAACAGGAAACTAAGCCTGTGCTCCACAACAGGAAAAGCCACCTCAATGAGAAGCCCGTGCACCACAACAAAGAGTAGTCCCTGCTCGCCACAACTAGAGAAAGCCCGTGAGCAGCAATGAAGAACCAACGTAGCCAAAAATAAATAAATAAATAAATAAATTTATTTTTATAAAAAGGATACATGCAAAAAAATAATAAGAGGACCAAGGAAAAAAATAATAAAATAAAATAAAATTCATTCCAGAGTAGATACAAAAAAAAAAAAAAATACTAGCTCTTTCAAGGTCCTGCTCAAATGTTCCTTCAGGAACTTTCTCCTCATTCTCTCTGTCAGAAATAAACTCTTGTCTTTCTTCCATCATACTTTGTATCTCTGCTACGTCCTATTCTGTGTTGTAGTTTACTAATGAGTGAACATATTGGCTTCCCCCATTCCAAGGACAGAGACTTACCTTGTTTGCATTTGCCATGGACTCTTCTAAAAATTGTATCTTGCTCTGAAGGGCATCTATCTGACCTCTTTTAGCTGTAATTTGTTTTTGCATCCCCATTGCCACTTTCATAGCTGGAAAAAAAGGAACTAAACTGTATCTTAGTTTCTAAAGTTTCTAAATTTTGAGCGGTGATTATAATTTGATGGTCAAACATTATGAGAAGGTGACAGGTAAGATTCCTCTAAGGCACCCGGACAGTTTCAAGGAAGTGTTCACAGAAAATGTCTTCAGATTTCACAATATTGGGATATAACAATTTTCAGCAGTTACTCAGAGGTTTTGAGCCCAGAAATGTATATAAATGATGATGTTTTGTGATTCCTTGTTAGAATTAATTTCATTGGCCATCATAATTTGCCGTATCTCCAACAGTAATAAATAATGCTGACCAAGTTCATACTTACACATATAGGAAATATATACACACAAAATATATACAGTCATAAAATGAAAAATGTATATAGTATTTTTACTAAAATAATTTTTCTAGAAACTGATATATAAAATACCACGCAAGACATCTACTATTAGTGATCTTTTAAAAGATCCCAGTGATATCACAAACGATTCAATTTCCAATCTCATGGTTATCGTCATGTGCTTGGAACTCACTGCTGTTTCAGAAGTCAAACTGGCAGTACGAGCATATATGTGATTATTTTACTAAAACTGGTGACAGGATGAGAATGTTCTAGACGGGCAGTAGGCAATGAATACTTAAGATAAGGCAGGCCACTGAAAAGATAAATAAAGCTCATCCTTGCTTGGAAATTCAAAGTCAGAGACCCTATGTTGTTTCTTGGAGTCAGCTGAGAAAAGAGGTTTGAAAATGCCACTGCTTTGAGTTAGGTCCAGCTAGAGCTTAGAGGGTAACAAGAAAAAGAAAATGTGCCATTCTTTAAAAACAAATTATTGGAGGATGAAAGGTGTGACTTCTTCCTAACAAGATAATAGTTCTTATAGCTAAACTGTCAAAGACAGGGTTAATACAGGCACAGGACACTGATTTGCATCATTTTCTCACCACCTTGAAGAATTTTGGTCTGATTAAGTGGATCATGGTTGGCCTTCAAAGGTAATTTTCTTAATAAATTTTTTGTTTCAAGGTGATCTTAATCAATGAAAACAGGCATTCGAAAGCAAATACAGGATTACCTAGTTAATTTAACAATGGTAATGTGACTGGGGCAGTTGTGGCGAGGCCCGGAGCACACTGAGGAGGGACTCTGTCTGGTGGAGGGGACGAGGGAACAGACCCCAGATGGGCCTCTGGAGTCATCTCTCGAAGCCCCACCATTTTCTTGGTGTTAACCAGAGAAGAAAGAGCTGAATCGCCAAGAACCGCACAAAATATGGACACGTCAAGAATTTGCGTGCCATCTTTGTGCAGGGGCCATGGTAATCTCCTTCAGTATCTTTCCAATTTTGGTATATGTGCTGTTGAAGTAAGCACAGACGTAAATCTTTTGACATGAAAAAATACTGAGAAATAGAAAAAAGGTAGCCTTTAGTTAAATATTTATTCTTACAGTCAGCTAATATAGCCATACAAACAATGATATGAATAATATGAAACAGCAACTAACCTTCTCTCTCTGAATTAATATGGGCAGCAAGGTGAAAAGGGAACAGGTAAGTGGTTGAAGGGACCCCTCATCCTAGCAGTTCAATTCCCAGGGCTCCCTCCCATCTTCATCTCAGAGAAGGAATTGGGAGCTGACAATTAGCCACAGATACACAGTTTATGTAGATAATAAACGTGTGAAAAATAAGGTGTTGAATGAAAATTATTGGTAACCTGTATTTATATCAACACTTCCTTAAAAACAATTAACTGGCATATATGGACATTGAGGTCTGTTAGAAATTATTGAAATAGCTACAGAAAAAGAAAGATTCAGATACTTAAAGATTAAATTAAGTAAATGGCAATTTCCCTCAAAAAAAAAAAAAACCTGAGAACTACTGCTATATAACACCCATCAGTGATACCTATTGTTGTATGTCTCTCACATCATGCTGCCCTGTGAAGAGGTGAAAGGCAATGTATCTAGGTTTGTGTTTTTATAAATGTAGACCAAGGGAATTAAAAACAAAAGGAAAAAATCTACTAAAGCATACCATGACCATCAGATCCTTCCATTGACTTTAATGTATTTCTTGTTTGTTCTAGCTCAGACTGTGCAGATTTTAATTGCATTTTCAGCTTATTTGTAGTAGTTTCCATTTCTTCACTTTTGTTTCGAAAATTCCTTTTTAAGACTTCATAGTCCTCTGTACAACGTGATAATCAATAATAGTTAATTTTTTCTACTCCATTGTTATAAAGTATATTTTATTTGTAATTAATGATCACAGAATTTTAGAGCTGAAAGAGATTCCATTTAGTTACAGCATTTGTTACAGAAATTAGATGTACACACACATTTCCAGGCATCTGACTCTTTTTAATCTGCTTGGGTGGGTCTTCCTCCTTTACCCACTTATTATTTACTGCTTTTTCCCAGCCAGTACAATTGGCTCACATCTATTTCACCTTAAACCTTCTTGGATAATCATATCTACCACACAGATTTAACCACCAGCTGTAGGTAGATGAAATGTCCACCACATGGTAAGTAACCTGAGGCTGCCATGTGTCTTATCTGATTTTTTTATCTCCAGTAACTATCAAAATACCCGGCATTCATTGTTCATACATAAGAATACACACACACCCCCACACACACACACACACACACACACACACACACTTATTCAACTATCTATTTATTTATATTTATCTATTTATATATGATAGATAGATTTACATATAAAGGGAACAAACAGAGCCAAGACCTCTCTGCTGAGATCTAACTCTGTCTAACCAGACACTTCCATGTGGATGTCCTGGTGCCCCCAGACCAACGGTATCACACTGACTGCGTCTCACCCTCCTGCCCGCAAGCCAACCCCTCCTGGTTTCCTTATCTCAGCTGTTGGTATCATTGTTCTCCCAATACTGCAAATTTAAAACCTGAAACACATACACGGTCCCTCCAATCTCCAAAAATATTCTTAATTCTTCCCTCTCCTCTCCTTCTCACTGCCACTGCCTCAGTTCAAGTTCTCATCACCTTTCCCTGGGACTACAGCAAAACCCTCCTTAACTGGTTGGCCTCTGTTCCTTTAGGCTTGCCTTTCTCTCTTTACCTGCTGACAATGTCCTTCTAAAATGTAAACCTGATGACATCAATCTCTTAATATCTTTTGCTGGCTCCACATTGTCTGCCTCATTTCTTAGTCCTCATTCCTTTGTATTTTTACTTCCATAAATACTTCTGAGGTCACATTATGTTATTTTATGCCTTCATGCTTCTGCCCATAATGTTCTCTCTGCCTGGATTGCCCTTCACCTCTTTTTCACCTGCCAAATTCCTTTTCCTCCATCAATCCCAGTACAGATGTCACCTCCTACAGGAGGCTGATTCTCTACCCTTTCCCACATGTGCAGCCAGCACACGTCCACTGTGCCTCACCCACTACACTGTAACCTGTTCTATACGGGTCTGGTTCCCAACTAGCCGGGGGCCTCACTGTTGTTTCTAGGGCCTGTCTCAGCATCTGGCATAGTAAATGTTCAGGAATCACAGATGTATGCGTGTGTGTGTGTGTGTGTGTGTGTGTGTGTGTGTGTGTGTGTGTGTGTGTGTGTGTGTGTGTGTGAAGTAGACAATACCTATACCATACTATTGGTGAACTAGGAGTATTTCTTTTTAAAAGTTAAGGCCTTGGATTTTTCTGTTTCAAGAAATTTGCGTAAGTCTGTTTACATGTGTTGCTTCGTTATTAAACATCTAATCAAGCTATCTGACTCAAAGGACTCAAGGTTTCCACTTCCCTCACCCTTCTCTTGGAAACTCAGTAAAGAATTTCATGGACACTGAAGGCTGACTAAAGTTAATGGTTAATAAGTGCAAGCTGTGGGAGGGCTTCAAGGAGACGTATCAGGATTTCAGGTGTCCACTGGGACAGCATAATTATCCACGTTTGTAATTGGGATGAGGAACCATTCTTTCACATAGTCCTAGTATCCTCATTGAACTTCACTGATAGCACTCCTATTTTTTAGCAGAATTTGAATTGGGAGTAACATACCTGTAAGACTGTTCAACTCATTCCTACTAGCTTTCACCTCACTTAATAAATGATCTCTCTCTTGTTTGATGTCCTTCACTGCACGGAGCCGTTCAGAGCCTGCATTCACCAGCTTCACCTTTTCCAGCTCCAGGTCACTCACTCTGGCTTCAAGCTCCCGTATCTTTGCATCTTTTTTATCTTTCAAAACCTAAATAGAGGGATAAACACAAAGGACAGAGTAAGAAATAAAAAAAAATAAAATACAAAGCAGCAATAGTAAGCTGGAAAACAAAAGGAATACTTTACTCCCTTTTAACCTTAGATGTTAATTCTCAGTATCACTGACCGCAACCCTTCATTATTCCTATTCTTTGTATTCATTCACTCAAAAAAAGGCATTGAGCACCAGCACCTACTCCGTGCCAGGCCCCACTTTATCTGTTGGGGATAGCGTAGCAGGGGAGGCAGGGGAGGCCCTAGGTGAGTACCTCCTTGTTTTACTCCCAAAACACCTCACCTGCGAGGCTTCCCCTGCCCTGGCCGTGTATCGCAGTAATCAAACAATGTCCTTGCCCTCGTGGGGCTTTACATTCCAGTGAGAGGAGACAGATGAAACAAATATTTAATAGCTAGATAATAGTAAGGACAAAAAAGAATTAAAAAGGTGAGAGGGTAGAGAATGAACACAGGGAGAGGGCTGTTACATGAGCTAAGTTGGTATGTGGAAGACAGCCTGACGGTTACCCTGATGAAAGCCTGCTAGGCAGGTTGGCTGTTGGCTGTTCTGGAAACCTGGATTTTGAGAGGGTTCCCACCAGTCTAACTGATGAAAGTGGCCCACTCTGCCTAAACTGTTCTGCAAACAAAACGATTTATGCTGAACACCTGCTTTCCTTTCAGAAGACTGTATTCACCTCTCCAATTAAGGAGTACCTAAATGACCAGCCCCCAGTATAAAAACCCTGCATACTGAGTCTCTAATGACCTTCTCTGGTTGACAACATTTGACACATGTTGTCACAACTTGTGGCTGGGGGAATAAAGCATATCCTGCGTGACTGCCGGAGAGGACTTTTGGAAGCTTGTGCCTGGCT
Organism: Eschrichtius robustus; assembly: GCF_028021215.1. Classification (NCBI taxonomy): domain Eukaryota; kingdom Metazoa; phylum Chordata; class Mammalia; order Artiodactyla; family Eschrichtiidae; genus Eschrichtius; species Eschrichtius robustus. The sequence goes on along the minus strand of NC_090827.1, from coordinate 59,637,447 downwards.
TCCTCCGTGTGCTTTTTCCCTTTGCTGATTTTGTTTTAGATCCTCTCATTGTAATAAATCCTATCCATGAGCACGACTATCTGCTGAGTACTGCTGAGTCCTCCTAGCGAATGATGACCCTGTGAGTGGTCTTGGGGACCCTGCCACAGCTGGTCAGGAAAGCCTTCTCTGATGAGCAGAGACCTCAAAGAGGTAAAGGAGCAAGCATGTGGCAGGCTGGCGACAGCTCCAGGCACGGGTAATGTGTTCAAGGAACAGCGAGGCTGTCAGAATGGCTGGTGGAGGAGACCAGAATAGGCCACCCCAAAATCTGCCTCTTCGGCATAGGATTATTTTGAGAAACAACAAACTCAGAAGAAGCTCTGAAAACAGTAGAAGTTAACCTTTAAGGGAAATTTACATTTATAAAGGAAATCTCCATTTGTAAGGGTGTCTCGCTCTCTGAACGGGAGGAAGACTAAATCAGGAGAGAATCTTAGCAACTGGGGAGGCACCAACTTAAATCTACGTAACAGACCTCATCCTTGTTTACTGTAGGTTTCCTGGTCTACTTCCCATGACATACCTCCCCTACACTGTTCTTTGTTTTAGCTGAAGATGGTACTTAAGCCTGAATTCTAAGCCACCTCTCTGAATTACTCATTTCCCTGGGTCTCTCCCATGCATATATGAAACATACATGTTAATAAACTTGTGTTTGTCTTTCTCTTGTTAATCTGTCAGGGCCCCAGAGAATTTAGAAGGACAGAAGGAAAAGGATTTTGTGTCCTCTACACTGGAGTGGAGTGAGAGTGGGTGGAAGTGGTGGGAGACGAGTCAGAGGGAGCCCTGGGCAAGATGGGCCTTACAGGCAATGTAAGGACGTGAGTGAGAGCTCCTTCTGAGAAAGAAGCCACTGGACAGTTTTGAGCATGGGAGTGATACAGCATAATGTTTTAAAAATATAGCTCTGGCTCCTGTGTGAAGCATAAACAGTGGTGGGGACAAAGAGAGGAGTGGAAGTGGGAGACCAATGAGAAGGCACCTGCTAGAACAAGCCGGTAAGGTGGGCTGGATCTGGTCCTTGAAGTGAGCAGGGAATATGAATTTGGAAACTCTCATTTTGCATTTCCAACCAACTGCCAGGAATTCCCAGCTTGGCATCCTGCTGCAAACTCTGACCAAACCATTCCCCTACTCCTTCCTCACAGGGCTTTTCCTCTCGAGTTTCTTCCCAATTCTTCTGTTAGGGGTGCTACCATATTCTAAGTCCCTCAGACACCTAAGTGTCTTTGAAAACTCAAAGTCTCCTATGTGTTTCCCTTTCCCCTGACCCCTTATAATCAACTAAACCTTCCCCAACCTCCAATGTGGATTATCATACCTCTCATGTGGATTCCTACAACTGGCTCAAAACTGGTCTCTATTTACGCTGGTAAGCCTTCCCAGGATGAACCCCTCTCTTCCCAGACCTAGGTCTGCACTGTCTAGTACAATAGCCACTAGCTACATGTGACTGTTGAGCACTTTAAGTGTGGTTAATCTAAGTGGAGATTTCAAACACCAGATTTCAGACTCTATATTAAAAAAAATTAAAATATCTCAATTTGGGATACTGCTTACAATGTAAAAATATCACCCTATTTGGATATGAGTAAAATAAAATGTTATTAATTTCACCGGTTTCTTTATACGTGTCTACTAAAAAATTTTAAATTATATATGTGGCTGACATCACATTTCTAGTGGACAGAGCCGGCCTAGATCCTTCTGAGCAAACACCATTTGAAAACAAACTTCCTTATTTGTCATCAGATTGTGCCCTCAAATTACGGCCTGTTGGCCTTAAATATAATACTAGCTAATGCAGTTTAAATGTATAGGCCAATGCTATATTTGAAATGTAACACGTGACAGGCTTTTTTAGCTGTTGCAGAAAGGATCGGTGGAGAGCTACGAGCTTGTCTCGCTCCCACCTGTGACGGGCTTGGGCAGTAAGGGCCCTAAACAAGGCCATCTGATCCCAGATTGCCTAGCCACTCCCGGTAACTGTCACCCTAGATCCAGCTGCACTCATGGGGTGACGGAGGGGTAGGGCTTTCCTGGGACAGCCTGCGGCATCACAACATGTACTGGGCATATGCTACTTCTGTCCCAACTGGTGGGGTCAGCTGATGGACATTTGGTCCTTTTTCAGCCTTGGAAGAAAGGATCCAGCTGTGAGGCCCTGCAGTTGCTAGAAGAGAGCTTACCCTGCTCCTTTGCTGTCAGTGTGCGCAGGCCCCAGCCTAAAGAGGTGAGAGAAACCATACCTTCTAGGGCTAGGATTCCCCTCCTTTCGTCCTCGCTGGATTGTGGAGGGAAGTGGATATAGCGTAAAAGCTCAAGTTTTTAACTTACATTCTGTGCATCTGTGTGAAGCTCTTTTCAACTAGGAAATCTTTCCCTGAAGCCGCTCCAGTTCCCTATTTGGGAATTAAAAATTAGTTTCGGGCGTCCCTGGTGGCGCAGCGGTTGAGAGTCTGCCTGCCAATGCAGGGGACACGGGTTCGAGCCCTGGTCCGGGAAGATCCCACATGCCGCGGAGCGACTAGGCCCGTGAGCCACAACTGCTGAGCCTGCGCGTCCGGAGCCTGCGCTCCGCAGCGAGAGAGGCCGCGACAGTGAGAGGCCCGCGCACCGCGATGAAGAGTGGCCCCCGCTTGCCGCAACTGGAGAGAGCCCTCGCGCAGAAACGAAGACCCAACACAGCCAAAAATAAATTAATTAATTAACTTAAAAAAAAAAAACTTAAAAAAAAAAATTGGTTTCTACCCTGTCTAATCTACCTTTAAATTCTGTATCCAAACTTCGTCAGATTAACCTACCCCCAACATTGCCTTTTTCATGTCACCTTATCTTCTCTACCCAAAACTTTTAACAGCTCCCACACTACCTGTAGGATAAGGTATAGACTGAGCTACTTCCCCTTGCTAGGAATGCCTTCTTTCCTCCTCTTTGCCTAGTTTTTACCATTTCAAGTCCCCACTTCTCTTGGAAGGCTTCATTGGCCACTTTAGTCACAGTAATGCACACTGCTCTGGGATACTCTAATATCAGAACTTGACCTATGCTCTCCAGACCAGCATCAGATGGAAATGTGTTTAGAAACACTAGATTTCAGGCCCCGTCCCAGACCTACTGAATCAGAAACCCTGGGGCTGGCGCCCAGCAGTCTGTGTTTTAACAAGCCCTCCTGGTGATTCTGGTTTTCAGTCCAGGTGACTGAGAACTTCTAGTTCTCAGGTGATTGAGAACCACTGCACTGTAGTGTTTACTAGTACACTGCCAAGGACCAAATCCCGAGGTAGTGTTGTTCTCAGGCAAGCTATTTAATGTCTCCATTTCTCAGTTTTCTCATCTGCAAAATGGGACAATAATGTACATACCTCATAATGTTTTTGTGAACGTAAAATTGATTTAATTTACAGAGTATGAAACACAACATATTCTTCCATTTCTTTGTACTCTTAACAATACTAGAAATCCATCTCTTTTCTTTAACAAGAAGGTGGAATAATCATCTTTTCTTCTCTAACATGTTCTGCAAACCTATTCTAAAGTTTTCACTGTAAGGGTTGGCCACTGAGAAGCCTTTAAAAGTCTCTTTCATGGTGAGTTTGGCTGTTAAAAAAAAAATGTATGATATAATCAAGTAAAACTTAAGCACTAGAAAATTCTAGGTCTTTATGCAATGAACTTGTATATCTCCATAGGACAGGTAATAATCCATCGGCCCAATTTTTAGAATGAGGAAACTCGGGCATCTAAAGTTTAATCAAGATTTTGATTATCAGGACTTCCCTGGTGGCATAGTGGTTAAGAATTCACCTGCTAATACAGGGGACATGGGTTTGAGCCCCGGTCCAGGAGGATCCCACATGCCATGGAGTAACTGAGCCCGTGGACCACAACTGCTGAGCCTGTGTTCTAGAGCCTGTGAGCCACAACTACTGAAGCCCGCGTGCCTAGAGCCTGTGCTCCGCAACAAGAGAAGCCACCACAATGAGAAGCCCGCGCACTGCAAGGAAGAGCAGCCCCTGCTCGCCGCAACTAGAGAAAGCCCGTGCGCAACAACAAAGAACCAATGCAGCCAAAAACATAAACAAATAAATAAATAAATTTATTTATAGAAAAATAAAATCAATATTAAAAAAAGATTTGTGATTATCAGAGGCAGGGAAAGGATGGGGAGGGGAAATTGGATCAGGTGGTCAAAAGGTACCACATTCCAGATATAACAGAAATAACTACACTAGTGATGTAATGTACAACATAATGACTATAATTAATACTGCTGTATGGTATATTTGAAAGTTGCTAAGAGAGTAGATCCTAAAAGTTCTCATCATAAAGGAAGAAACATTGTTGTATTTAATTTTTTTTGTATCTATAGGAGATGACGGATGTTAACTTACTGTGGTAATCATTGCACAATATATGTAAATCAAGCCATTATGCTGTATGCCTTAAACTTATACAGTATTGTGTCAATTATATCTCAGTAAAACTAAAAGAAAAAAATTAATTGTACGTGACTTGTCTCCTACTACTTACCGTGGCAGATACCGGTAACATAAAGTTTAGGAAATCAAATTTTTAAAAATTTGTTCAATAGTTTTAAACTTTGATAAATACTTACTGAGCATCTGCTGGGTGCAAGGCACAAAGTCCTGGGGCAGGAGTACAAAGATGAATAAGATGTGTACCCTGCTTGAAGAAGTCTGCAGTCTTATAGGGAAGAGGAGACACTGCTATTTATACACACACACACACACACACACACACACACACACATACAGTGCAATACAGAACGTGATCCAGGCTATAACAGGTACAAATGCAGTATGATAAGGTTCAGAAGGAGAATGGAATGGGGGAAGAGAACTAATATTTTCTAAACATCTTCCAGAGGCCAGGAACCAAGCTAAATAAATCCCTGATACATATTTTCTCATTTAAGCCTCAAATAACCCAATAGGTTTTGGGGTTTTTGTTTGGTTTGTTTGCTTTTTGGCTTACAGACATAGAAGCCAACATTCAGCAAACAGTCCAGTGTTTTATAGTTATTGAGTGGTGAGAGATGGGGTTCAAATTTAGGTCTGTTTGAAGAGGGACAGAATACTTCTTCAAACTGTGGGATCAGGAAAGGCTTCACGAAGAACCTGGATTTCCTGACTTTTCTCTTTTGTGTCAGCAGTTCTGAACCATTTTGGGGCCATTCCTTGTGGAATCTGATAAAAGTATGGCAACTTTCTCACAAAAACATATATGCACACTGACACAAATACGTTCAAACATTTCAGAGTGTCCACAATCATCTTACAGAACCCCTTTCCAGTCAATCAGGTCATACTTACTCATGGGAAAAAAGATACTTCAGAAGCTAAACCACCAAAACACTCTACAGACCTTAACTTCCTGTAGCTCCAGTCTCCTGTCATTGATCTCTTTCTCCAGCTGGGCTTTCTCTACTTGCATAGCGCCAGCCGTCCGTCCATGCTGGCCCACCAGCTGCGTCATGTTTTCAATCTGTTGTCGCAGGATCTCGATCACTTTGTCCTTCTCTGCCATCTGCAGCTTGAGGGCCTCGCATTCTGTCTGCACGTTTCTGAGGTGACCCCCTTCATTCTTCAGATGCTGCAGCTCCTGCAGCTTCAAGTCTACCCGGGAGCGCAGCTTCATGATCTCCGAGTTGGTGGCCTCAATGGCTCTCTCTTTCTCCTGGAGTGAAGCTGTCAGGTCCGACACAGTCCTCTCGGAGCTCTCCAGGGTCAACTTCTTGGCTGTCAACTCTTCTACTACTTTGCGGAGCATCTCTTTGGTGGATTCAAGCTGAGCAGTCAAAGAGGACACTTTTTCTAGACTTTCATTCTTTCCTTGAATTGCTGCCATCTGATTGTTAAGGAAGAATTTCATGAACTTAGGCAGACAGACAGAGGTCTCAAGAGACATGACAAGTTAGCTCAACAACATGAAATCATGAATCTGACAGTGTCTCAAGTTGTTCTGCTGTCAGAACCTCACAGAGATCATAGACTGACATGTGTTACTTAGAGCAAGGTGGAGAGGCCTTAATTTAATAATAATGCTCCTCTAGAATGGTTTTCTAGGGTGGGGAGGAGCTTGGCAAGTTTCCTCTGAGGATGTTTTCCACACCAATTTAAGTTAGGATAACACTGGCAATAGTGGAAAGTGTGGTAGGATTGAAGACAAACTGCTCTTTCTATTTCCCTCCAACCTGCCCCTTAATTCCGGGGGGAGAAACAAAAACAAAAAAACATCTGTTGGAGACCTTCAACCCTGCTGTTCCTCAGATCTCCCTATGGTTTGATGCTTTTCTGAAATAAGCAATTGTTAGGTTACCGATTTCTAGGTGGAAATGAAAAGGCAAATCGGATGGGCGTTTCGTGACTCAACAATGGACAAAAACGAGATAAAGCTTAACATTTTAAATTTAACAAGTCGTCAAACACATAGACATAAACAACAGGTTTTTATAAGTTGCTCACGGAATCCACAACTCTACTTCGGGGGAGCCCCAGGAGGGGCCGCCCAGCCCTGCCTGACCTGCCGTTCCATCTGGCCCTGACACTCGCTCTTCACGGCCTTGAGGAGGGCCTCCAGGCGCTGCACCCCCATGTTCCTGTCGTCCAGCTCCCGCCGCAGGTGGTCGATGGTGATGCTGTTGCCTGTGTCCCGGTCCCACAGGCGCCTATTCTGCTCCTTCTCCAGACTCAGCTCCTTCTCTCGTTTATGCAGATCAGCCTACAAGAAACGAAGATAAGCTTTTCCCCTGGTACTAAATAATTAAAGTAAAATTCGTATTTTCCTTCCTTACATCATCTCTGCAGTTGTTATGTGATTTGAGAAGCCTTTGATTTTGGAATCTGACTCCCTTTTAATGGCTTGATAAAGAACAATATTTCCGGGCTTCCCTGGTGGCGCAGTGGTTAAGAATCCGCCTGCCAGTGCAGGGGACATGGGTTCAAGCCCTGGTCCGGGAAGATCCCACATGCCACGGAGCAACTAAGCCCCTGCGCCACAACTACTGAGCCCACGTGCCACAACTACTGAAGCCCGCATGCCTAGAGCCCACGCTCCACAACAAGAGAAGCCACCACAATGAGAAGCCTGCGCACCTCAACGAAGAGTAGCCCTTGCTCGCTGCAACTAGAGAAAGCCAGCGCGCAGCAACGAAGACCTAACACAGCCAAAATAAATAAATTAAATAAATTAAAAAAAAAAGAACAATATTTCCTAGAAGAATAACATTTTGTTTACTTGTAATTTCTAGCATTACATCTCAATGGACTAGACCCCAAATAGTATATAATGAAGAGGAAAATACAAATCATCCTGTTAAGTTTTGAATTTTCTAACAAAGGCATTATGCTTCACATCAAGTGTACTCCTGTAATAAAGAAAAGCTTGAAGGAACAGCAATAGTAATTTGGTTGACTGCTTCAGAAATAGCAGAATAGTGTCTGGTATTGGGATTGGAGTGGCAATTGGGTTGTGAATAGAATACCTCCCTCTTCAGTTACTCAAGAAACACATAGTGAGTGTTTACTGTTGGCAAAAACTCCATAGTCGGAGAAAGAGAAAAAAAAGACACACAGGGGCTTCCCTGGTGGTGCAGTGGTTGAGAATCTGCCTGCCAATGCAGGGGACACGGGTTCGAGCCCTGGTCTGGGAAGATCCCACATGCCGCGGAGCAACTAGGCCCGTGAGCCACAACTACTGAGCCTGTGCGTCTGGAGCCTGTGCTCTGCAACAAGAGAGGCCGCAACAGTGAGAGGCCCGCGCACCGCGATGAAGAGTGGCCCCCGCTCACCACAACTAGAGAAAGTCCTCGCACAGCAACGAAGACCCAACACAGCCAAAAATAAATAAATAAATAATAAATAAATGTAAAAAAAAGACACACAGATATTCAGAGAACTTTTCACCCAGAGAGAGATACATGGACAAATAACTGGAAGTGGCTTTTCACTGAAGAGACAGAGCTAATGAACAGCAGAGAGAAATGATCAAAAAGGAGATCAAATGCTTCAAGAAGGCATCTAAGTTGGACCTTGAGAACAGCTTGGAGATGCAGAGATTAGGAAGAAGGGACTAGAAAGACGCACATGGGGTTTGCTTGGAGCACTGGGTGTATGTGGAGAGAAAAGACTGGAAAGGTAAGCTGGGGCCAGATAACGAACAGTCTTGAAAGGCAGGGAGTCTGACTTTATGGGGAGAGTAATTCTTCTGAGTGGAAGAGAGACACAATCAGAGGTATAGTTTAGAAAGATGAATACAGGCTGGACGGAAGAGGGAAGAAACTAGATTTAGGAACCGAATAAGGAGATGCTGCCATGCTGCAGGTATAATGAGGGGCTTGGATGAATGGGTAGTGGCAGCAAGAATGAAAAGGAGGGGATGGTTATGAGGACGGTTCAGACATTTAACCTCCAAGATTTTCAAATTAGATATGAGGACACTGGGATACACGCAATAGGAGGGGAAGAAGTGAGGATCATCCCAAGGTTTAGAGCTTCTCTCCCAGTTGCCAGCTCTCCCTTTACGGCACGTTCATCCAGCCCCCTGTCGGCCTGTGAAGGACGCTCTACCAGCAGAGGGCGCTGTAGCCTGGAATAAGGTTGGGCGGGGAGAAAGAACCCTATTCTATAGGACCTCTAATAAATATCACACGAAGGGATACTAACATCTCCTTTCCTAAACTTCTCAGCCTGTAGTACCCCTAAACAGAGGGCAGAATCTGGTTCACTAGTCTCAGAATCCTCTTTTCTTTCCTTCTAAAAATTTTTTTTTTACCTGAACTTGCATTTAAATTTTCTTTATACATAATTTGTATGTGTTTTGGATGTTGTTTGGCTTTGAAATGAACACTGAACATTACTTCAATTTAGCAGAACACAGTACCTAATTGAAAGACTATGGCTGTTTGAAGATCAGCTTCACCTAACTTTTAAGCCCTAACAGTTCTGCTTAAAGTATAGAATACTATATTTTATATGTAAAACTTGAATAGTGTCTAGGATATTGTGTTGTGCATAAAAATGTACAACTATGTTGTAAAATTTGTAATTTTACAAATGAAACTAGTTTTGTGAACTATTGTGGTAAAAATTTCCCAGAACTAATCTCATTCATATTTCAGAGCATCAACTTGCCAAGAGCTTTTGAAGTTGATCATCCAGATTTCCAGATTCCTGACTGAACTGATCGCGTTCCGTCCGTGCTTCCGTTAGTTCTGAGTTCGCAAGAACTAACTGCTTCTCCAGCTCTTCTATCTGAAAGGAGAGCACAAATCAGTCTGATTACGTCAATGAGTAATATAGTCTTTGGAAAACAAATGGTATTATTTTGGGGCAATGGTATTATTTGGGGGGCAAAAATAAAGTTGATTGTGATGTATTTTGCAAAGTTTTCTAAACTTAAGATCTATGTAGAATTTAGCCAGACAAATTGACCAAAATGAAATACTTGGTACTGTTAGGTTAAGCCATGGTTTGTAATGCATCACTCTCATTTTCACACTATTCAAGATTTATCTTCTGTGAGTATGTGTTCTATAATTTGGTATTTAAGGAAGCTTGATGTAGCATAAATAACATTCTGCAGAGCCCACGTAAATTAACTATATTATACTTAGAAGAGCTATTTTGTTTCAGAATATCAGTGTCAATAATAAAAGGCATTGAATATAAAAGAATAAATGGTAACAACAAGTTTATAGTTACTGTCATTATTATATAATCACCCTATTTTGAAAGAATAAGTGAATTTATATTACAATCCTCAATTCCTACGACTATAAAATGGGATAAGAATACCAATTTTAAAGGATTGTTATAGGTGTATTTTTCTCTTACAGACGGGCAGCTGTCGCATCTGTGTGACTGTGCATTTCTATGACATATGCCAGAAGGGCCATAGCTATTAACAGCATCCCTACAGCTCTTAACCTGGAGGTGCAGTGCAGGCTAAAAGGTTAAGGTCTCAGACAATGTAGATTCTGGGTTTGGATTCTGGCACAGCTGTACAAACTCATAACTTAGACACAGATATTAAAATAATGAAAAACTATTGATACTTAGTGATATGTAGTAATACCTGATCTTTAATGTGATACCTACAATGATATTTCATCATCCACTTTTCAGTAATAACAAATCTTTCATGTCTGCATAAATGTTACATATCCCTTCTTACTGCTAAGGCATCTATTGAACAGGCTTCCAAATCTACTCTCAAGAATAAAACTTATTGATTGGTTTGGATGCAACTGTGATTAAACCTTCTTAAAGAACATATGAGCAAGACTAACTTTTTCTTAATGACTATTTTAAACTGGACTAAGTTCATTTAAGATCTTCATTGATTAATTCAGCACACACTTATTAAGCACATTATATATAAACACATATATGCAACTATCTCTTTGATATATGGTAAGTATGAATACTTAGAAGTTATCTGTGTGTGTATGTGTATATATATATATATCTTTATCTACATACATACATACATGACTTAAGAAAATACTAATACAGGACTATCAGTTTCAAATTTACCAACAGAGTAGTATTACAGCCTACAGGGACTGGAATATAAATTTTAATATACACATTGGATATATTTTAAAACTGACTCTATTTGACTGCATGTTATATATAAAAAAGTATTTCACAGGAATTAGATAAAATAAAACATTAGGTGACTGACTGAAATGTGCTCATAGATTCTAATAATCCTATAAAGAAGTACTTTCACTCTTGTGCTCCTTTGGGGGCATATACAGAAAAAAGCCCTTCAACAGTTCACCCTCTGTGGCACAAGTAGCTTCCTAAGATAAATGAATGAATAATATCAGTTGATACAACCTCTTCAGCTCTTTTATTATTGGGAAAGACTAAGCGCACTTAGTAAAGACAGTAGGAATAGTTAGGAAAAAACCCATAAACTTTCACTTTGGGTAGACAAATGTGATCAGACAGGAAATGTGATCTTACTAAGAGTCAAACACCTTGGGTTCTGAACCAGCTTCTGTCACATAAGCTGTCTGAGTCTATAATTTGAGTCTAAATTATACATTTTTCACCAATAATTTGAAGAGTATTCTAGATGATCTTTTAAATTCCTTTCAATTCTGCTACTAATACTTTTTAACACAAGAAGAACAGTATTAATGAAGCTGAAATTCTATCTTTCCCACCTGTCTTTGGAAACAAAATATGGTCAAAGGAACCATATTTTGAGCTATAAATTTAACAAGAACACTTTCAACTTGAAAAGTTACTCATATGACTAAAACAAACATCTTCTGTTCCTAGTCTGGTGTAAAACCGTTTCTGTCTTTGAGCAAAGTATTTGTATATGTGCTTTAAAAGCTTCAATTAAGACTTGCGATTTTATGTCTGTTTTCACTTTTTAAGAAACCCTGGGTAACCATTTGATGTTAAAATCTATGAGACCAAAATTTTAAAAAGAAAAGAAAAAAGAAAAAGAGTCAACTCGTAACTTTCTGTCTAAGTATCAGAAGTTCCTCCAGACCCCTGCAGGAACATTTGTTTTGTAGTTGTCAGTACTGACTCAACTGCTATAGCTCTGCTTTTACCTTTCACTTTTTAGAGTAAAAATATTTATATTAATTAATCATTCAAAAAGATAAATGGAGAGTGAAAGGGAAAACCATTGAAGTAGCAGCTGAGCTGATACAAACAGCTGTTAAAAACACTATAAAGAAAAGCCTTTTAAAATCTCCAGAATAAATACTGACATCTGAGATATAGTAAAGGTTTTTTCTTTTTCTTTTTAAATAGCAGCACTGGTTTTCCCTTTCACCGTCTATGAATCTACTTTTTGTTTTGGATCACTGGACAAATAGGTACTGGGATCTCATTCTAATCTTACAGTGATTTTAGGTATCACCAATCATGCCAAATTGTATCTTTTGTCTTCTGTGCTCAAAAGGACACAGTTATGGGGTAATAAGGGATGCTGCAGGTGAGCATGGAGGTGCGTTGGCAGAACTATGCAAAGAGGTTTGCACAGAATCTTCCCGCACAGTATATAGCTCGAGCCAGTGCCACTAAATCTTCACTTTTTGAGTATGAAATTCAGCCCCAAATGCTTTCAAAGTAGGAAAGATAAACTTAGAATCAAGATCATGAGATATTTTTGTTGTCAAAAAGCGAAAGTTAAGAGTAAAGCCAAATCTACAGAGCCAATAGTGACAGCTTCTACTGGTCCAAATTCGTAAAGGGGAATTCTGGAGGTTCTCCTAAAATGGAAAGAGAAGAATAGAAAAAACATTACAGTAAAACACTTTTGTATGTCTGAAAGCTATGTCTAAAATCTTCTTTGAAACACAATTTCCATTTTCATCAATATGACCTGAAGAGAAACACTGCCCTCCTAAACAAGTTTTCTCTAAACTTATGCATTTTAGTTGGGAAAGTTTTGTTCAGACCTGTCATGTCATCAGTTTTTTAAAATAATAAATACTTTTTTTCTGAAGGAATCTGACCTCAGGAGAAAATACTGATACTGCCTGCCTCTCATAAAATATGTTGATGTATAATATCAACATACCCTTATAAGTCCCTTTTCTCACAAATCTCACTCTTAATCATAGCTTTTAAGTATTTTTTCCTTATTGTTATTTGGACAGTATATACTAAAATGTGCACTGAAGCAGTGGAAAATAAAATACATTTTAAAGTTTTAATAGGCTTTAGCAATGTAAAGTCAAGGTACATGAAAAATAAAAGAAATTAACAAAAGAATCTGTCTTTTAAAATTCTATATTCGATTTATTACAACAAAAACATTTCATAACAATAGAATTTTTCATGAACCCCAAATGAAATACTTTTGTTAACTTGCTTGATCTTCTTTGCTCAGTTACGCCATGTATTATTAATGCCTTTCAGGTCGGAGTATATTCAAATCTATATTTACATGGCAGGGTAATCATCTCTCAGTGTTCCTTCACTAAAGGGAGTTACTGTTAAGAGATCCTTGTTAACCATCAACTAGGTGCCAACTCAATTAGGTTCAATATGCTTTATTATAAGTCTCAATGATCTGGATTAAAATTAATTAAACTAATATGCCCCCCTTATTTCCAATAATGTTGGCTGTTTAAGACTGTCGAAATTCTTGGTGATCCATTGTTTACATTAGAGCAAAGTAAGACAGTGATTTTAGTATTATGTTTTTATCTATATGACCTCAAAACACTCATATAAAAGGTTTGCAGTCATTCATCTGGATGCTATGCTTCTAGAATGCTAAAGAAATAGACGTTTATAAAAACAAAAACTATTTTTGTATTGTTTAGATGTATTTGTTAAAATTTCCTACCATGCCCAAATTTACAGTTGATCAGCATGATGCTATATATCAGACCATATGCAGATTAGCCATGAGTGATACTTATGAAGGGGTAATTTTTCCAAGCAACATTACAAATGGAAAGCTGTATCAATTTCAAATTATGTAAGACAAACAGGTGAGTTGAGTTTTATTTAGAACTTCGTGGCTTTTCAAAGGGTTTACTTTGTCAATAAACAATGAATAGTCTTTTCAAAATTTGAATTTGGTTTGAGTATGATGAATATCAGTCATTGTACTGTACTACAATACAGCAGCTCTCTTATTTCCTTTCTCACTGTTGGATTGTCACTGCTCAGCTCGGCCAAGGTGCCTACCTCCACTCAACCTGAGTAGTAAAGTAAAGCATCTTTCTACCCCACGCTGTATTGAAATCATTACCATCCTATAGGGTGAGATCAAGGCCTTTTGTGTAGGCTTGATCTGCCCAGAATGGGGTCGATCGATATTCCTGCTATCAATCTTCAGGGGAAAAGTGCACCCTGAGAAACGAAACTAGAACACAAAAATCAGGCCTCAGAGAAGCAGTAAAGAACAAATATTTCTCTCTGGGCTTTTGTTTCTTGGGTTTAGCCTTTAAGAAGTCTAAGGTTCCTCAAGGCTGCTTCCAGGTGGCAGTTGTTGAAATGACCTTGATACAAGAATCTAGGCCAAGAGCTAAGGAAGAGGTCTTGGAGAGCAGTGTTATTCACACTGCAGCCCAGCAGTGAAACATGAAGTCAACTTAGTGAGCATCAAATCAGTATCTGAAGAAAACAGAAAAGAGCCAGCGTCTTAAGTAATAGGGGTAAGTACTGTTTTGTGAAGTGTGCTTCAGTTGTATGTGTATACTAGATTATATGGTAAACTATATTTCTTGCTGTGGGTAGTGATCAAAAATGTTTGAAAGTCCCTGTAGAGGATCCAAATCTCATAACTGAGGTTTTATAGTTTCATGTTACTCTTTATTGTTTAGACTTTTATAGTAAATTCATGTCTAAATTTTCCATTCTTCTTTCAGCTGTGCCACAACGAGTTTAAAGTCGAGGTCTTGAGCTAGAGAACCGAGGAGAAACAGCCCCCTCCTGTGGCCAGCAAACGGGTGACAGTGGTAATTACAGGAGGGGTTGCTCAAAGGCAGGAAAATATCTGGAAGAGTTAGTGCTGCAATATTCAATTGCTTCTTCCCATACGGAGCTTTTTTCTTGTACTGTGACCCTGTAGAACTGGATTATTTTATAAAGAAAATCTGGCAGCTTCCTTATACTCTATTTCTTCCCAATCAACTAAGGAGTAGGAAATTAGCTACAAGTGGTTAGAACTGTAGGTTCTCTTACAGGTAGGATGATTATACGTAGAATTTATCTTCCAGACGAGGACATTTTGGAGATGAAAGGTGGCATTCACAAAACAGGACACTATTTTGTGTCCTTGAAATTAACAAAAACCTAAGCTCCAGAAAAATGGTTGATAATGATAACGAACAGCTTGTCTTTAGCTATGGACAGTGAGAGAACAGAATACTGTAGTAAATATTAATATCTAGTGTTAATAGGAACTGTGTGATGAGAAATGAAGATTTAGCTTCCTAATTATTTTTTATTCGGCCTAATCTTGAAGCGAACTCAGTTTGCTAGCCGCACAATGATTAATAAGGAGGAGTTGAAGTAAGAGAGGAGGTTAGGCCCCAAAACGTTCAACGGTCGGGGAGACCAGCTGGTACCAAAGTACCTGCTAAAGCTAAGCCTTGTAAAAGTAATTAAAATGGCCTTATTATTCACTTTTTAGAAACTTACTTGAAGGATGCAAAAACTTTTCTAAGAATGAATTAATTTGAGCAAACAACTTAAAAACTGTTTTTCTATAGTAATTTAACATGTAGCTATTTAGCACCCATCTTATAAACTGCTTTTAATTTTAAATGATTGCTTTGAGTCCTCACTTTCAAATAAACCATTAAAAACTATATAATTGATTCTGTGTATAATAGTCGCTGGAAGCAGAGCAGCAAAATCTAAACTCACCTTGTCTTCATACATCCTTTTGGCTTCCCTTAATTCAGAACGTAGCTGAGAAACAGTAGATTCCAGGTCACTGAGTTGACGCATATACATTGAATTTTGGTTTCTTGCTTGCTCTCTAAAAAGGGTTTAAAGGGGGAATAACAACAAATAGCAGACTGAGAATAAGTGTGATACCTAAGGGTTCTCTAGCTTTTAGATACTTCCACTAATTATTTAATATGGCATTATTAGGCCAATAGTCTTTTATTTTCCAAAACTGCTTATTAAAAGATTAAATTCAAAAATGTTAACTGTTAAAGGTAGGTGATGTATACATAGGAGTTCATCATACAATTTTCTCTATACCTTTGTGTATGACTGAAAATGTCCATATAAAAAGTTTCAACACAGGAGCTCAAATTATAAAATTATTTATATGTATATATATAAAATTTATGTATATTTATACATACACACACATATATATAGTGTGTGTGTGTTTGTTTTATCCTATCAGTTGAAATGTAGACAATATCTAAAACATCCAGTCCCAAGAGGCCCAAATACTTGCCATAATACTTCTGCTATGGTTATAAAGTATTATCTACATGTTAAGTAATCTTTTCTGTTTCTTTGAATGTTAGAAAAGTTTTACTTTCCTGTAGAATCAATTATTAAGCAATTTTTTAAAAGATCTTAGAACAAAAAATTAATACAAATAAAATGAAGATAAATGACTATCAATTTCAAACCACCAGGACACACATACTGAATGATTTCCAGTTGACTTTGGATACTATTGGCTTGGCTCCGAGCACTGCTAGCTTTCTCAGTAAGTCCTGCTATTTCAATTTCATGTTCACTTATTAACTGCTCAATCCTATAAAAAGAATGTGGTGATTGTTATTTGATACAGATTTTGCCTGACAATGAATTATTCTAAAAGTTAATGATTTTCAACACTCTTAAATTTAGTATTTTGTTTTAGCTTTGAATATGCTATTCTTTTTATAACAAGTATATAAATTAGACCCAGAATCCTTTATCCAAGTCCTCTGGGGGCAGTTACGTTTTAGGATTCAGAATTTTTTTTTTTTAATTTTACAATGGTAATAAATAACAGTACTAAATATCATGTGACACCCCCAGAGAGATCTAGGGAAGTGTCCTAGAAGCCACACATTACTAACACAACAGTAGGTTTTTAAATATTCACAGTAACTCATAAAGACTATAAAAAGCTTTACATTAGCTCAGGTTTTCCCAACAAATGAGTGACAAAGGTTCTAACCTTGACCAAACTTTAGTCAGACTCCTCTCGGCAGTCTGCACCTCCACCCCACTTAGTAGGAAGCCTAGGCTTAGTATGAATCTCGCTAAGTCAGTTTAGTGAGAAGCCTCTCGCCTCGATGCCTCCTTCTAGTAATTTTCTATCCACTGAACCCCTCACCCTGCTTCTTGGCTATGAATCCCCATTTGCCCTTGTTGTATTGGGAGTTGAGCCTCATCACTCTCTAATGCAAACTCCTGTTGCAATAGTCTTGAATAAAGTCTTCCCTACTTTTTAAACACGTGTCAGAATAAGTTTTTCTTTAACATGAGTTTGCCACAAATCTATGAAAAAAAGATTCTGTGCTTTAGAGCTTTATAGATTTTGGAATTGCTGATGAGAGATTGTAGACTTGTGGTATAGTTTCACTACGATCTTCTATACCAGTGTTCCCCAACCTTTTTGGCACCAGGGACTGGTTTCATGGAAGATGATTTTTCCATGGACTGGGGTTGCGGGGGAGGAATGGTTTGGGGATGATTCAAGTGCATTACATTAATTATGCACTTTATTTCTATTATTACTACATTGTAATATATAATGAAATAATTATACAACTCACCATAATGTAGAATCAGTGGGATCCCTGAGCTTGTTTTCCAATTGATTTATTATGGTCCCTGTGCAGTCAAACCTCTCTGCTAATGATAATCTGTATTTGCAGCCGCTCCCCAGCACTAGCATCACTGCCTCGGCTCCACCTCAGATCATCAGGCATTAGATTCTCACAAGGAGCGTGCAACCTAGATCTCTCGCATGTGTAGTTCACAGTACGGTTTGTGCTCCTATGAGAATCGAATGCCACCGCTGATCTGACAGGAGGCGGGGCTCAGGCGGTAATGCGAGCCATGGGGAGCGGCTGTAAATACAAATGAAGATTCACTCGCTCACCGCCGCTCATCTCCTACTGTGCAGCCCAGTTCCTAACAAGATACAGACCGCTACCAGTCAGTGGCCCAGGGGTTGGGGACCCCTGTTCTATACCTCAGAAACTTACCTGTCTTGATGTTGTTGAAGTAGTAGTTCTATTTTGTTCTGTGATTCAGATTTCAGTGTTTCAAGCTGATCCTCTACCTGGTTATAAAAAAGAGATACTGATTTAGGAACTGGTAAATCTAAAGCTTGGAAAATTTAGAGATTTTCCAACAAAAGGAATTCCTTAGAAAGATGCAAATAGAAGCAATGCTAAAATCAGATACATTCTACCGCTGTATTTTATTAGACCTTTTATATTGGTTATACTCTCACGTAACTACACAGATAAGTCGAGTTAGTTCCCATTATTAACAAAGATCATTGTGGAAGTAACTTCTGCTATTTTAGAGAACAAAAATGAGAACTTGGCTTACTTTGAAGAGTTTTAAAAATTATATGCCTAATACTATTGTCTTAATGAATTTTAATATAAAATTGATGTAGTGTTCTCACCACTTACTGGAAATATCCTCCCTTTAAGATAAGAAATCTCTGTGTCTAAATCTCTTAGGATTTTACTAATAGCTGAGCCCATGCTGCGGAAGTGGATGGTAGACATGCTGTCATGTTCATATATTTTCTTGCCTGAGGCTTCTTCAAAGTCAACTAGGACTGATCGGATTTCTTGAAGCACCCCCTCATGACTAAGCATCATCTTTCTTAGCTGCTCTATCTGTGTGTTGCTCTCTTTCAGCATATCGTCCTTAAGGCATTTGGCAGCTTCAAGTTCATGAACGGTATTTTGAAGCTGATTTCTTAAATCCTCCTGGGACTGATTCTCTCTTCTTCTACGAAATAAATGAAAGAGAAGAAATAATACTGATAAAACTCAGATTCACACAAGTGATTTTACACTACAAAGAATAAAACTTTAAGATAATTTCAGGTAACGAATCCCAACCTGATGTCAGCCATGGCATCTCTCTCCATCTGCATCTCTTGAAGTTTTGTTTGCAAATCAATGACTGACTGTCTTAAGTAAAATGTTTGTTTCTCATGCAATTCATTGCTCTGAAAAAAAAAAAAGTCCTGCAAATTAGTTTTCATTAGAGGAATGTATTTCCTTATAGCTAATAATTTCCAAAAATCTATATATCAATGATTTATTTTTATGTGTACTTCCTTCCCCCTTCACCATTGTTCGGAGCCTAAGTAATCATTTCTCACCTAGGTTTTTTGAATACCTTAGTCTCACTGTCTCAACCTTGCCCCCTTTCAATCCATTCACTTTACAACCAAAACACCATTCCTAGAACAAATCTGACTCTGGTTCAAGACAGAGATAGGAATAAACTCTATTCCTGAGGACATGAGAATTGGTGGAAATTGTGTATATAGAAAAGTCAACCCCTACCTCCAACTGACTTAAAAAACTTGGCAGCAGACAACTACCATTCAAAAATCAAGGTGTTCTACTACAGAGAAATTCACAAAGATCTCAAAATCAGGCACTGAGAGATCTCCCAGCACAGTGGTTGATGCCACACCTAATTATCCCAAAGTAAAGCCATCAAGTTCTGCCCTCAGGGAGACTGCCATCAGTTTTTTTACTGTTCATTCTTGAGTATGAACAAAGAGCCAAAAACCACTGAACACTTGAAGGAAGATTACAAAATAAAAAAGAGACCAAGATTAAACAAATGAGCAAATACTCAGGAAAAAAGATCCAAAGAAACAAAAAGAGATAATGCAACAGTGGAAGAACACTTCCAAAAACTTGTATTGCAGAGAAATTTGAGAGACATTTTTGCTGTAAAGTAAGAACAGGACACTGTGTCAGAGAAGTGATCAGAGGAGAAGAGAGAGTTCTTGGAAATTAAAAATATGGTTGCAAACTAAAAAGTTGCAATAGAAATGCTGGAAGTCAAGAAACGCACCCCAAAAGTAAAAAAGTAGACACAAATTTTGAAAGAAAAGGTAAGAGATTTAGAGGTTCAACCTAGGAGATAATATCTGACTAACAGGAGCTTCAGAAAGAGAGAATTGAGAAAACAGAAAAAAACTATCAAAGAAAAAAGAAACCAAAAAAACCTGAATTCCTCAAAGCTGAAGGGCACAAATCCGCAGGCCAAAAGGGTCCACTGAGTCCCTTTTGGTACTAGCACAGGGAAGGAAAAAACAAAAATCCACACCTAAGAACATCATAGTAGAATTTCAGAGATAAAGACCCTAAAGTTTCCAAAGATGAACCCCAATTAAGTAAAAACATATCATCTACAAAGGAACAAGAATCAGATAGACATCTTCTCAGTCTGTGCAAGGGCACGCAATATTTTCCAAGGATTGAAAGAAAATAACTTTCAACTTTATCCAGCTTAAGTCATTATCAGAATGAAAAAATTCATATAATGTATGTCCCATATACTTCTTCTTAAAAGTTTCTAAAGATGTGTTTTGACTAAATGAAGAAATAAATCAAGAAAGAGGAAAAGAGAAAACAGTGAATCCTGGAAATCATGAATCCAACCAGGAAAGCAGTGATAGGAATCCCAAGAAAATATCTATACAGCAGACCTAAGAAGAAACTCATCAAGACTAGACAGAAGAACTCCTAAAGGGTCCTGGGTTAAAGGAGGTTTGATAGAAAACCTATATAATAATTTTTTAATGAGGATATGATAAAGGTAAATATCAACAGTATAAGGAAAAAGCAAGGCAATTAGGAACCACAGGAAAAACAAAAATTACACAAGAAAGGAAATATAATAGGTTACTACCTAATTCTGCAGTTGACAATGTTTATATAGTCAATACAAGGTAAGACCCTTTACCTTCTTTTCTAATAGTCCAGGTAAATGGCTAGAGTAGTCTGAACTTTGGATGGTTAACAGTGGAAATAAAAACATTTCCATATTTGAGAAATATATATGTGGTACACTGGATGGACTTGGTAGTAAAGTGAATGTCAGGGAAAATGAAGAGGTATCAAGAATGAATCAGGTTTTTGCCCTGTGCAACTATGTAAATGTGGCACCATATATAGCTAGAAGAAAGGTTTGGGGGAAAGATCAGGTATGCAGTTGGAAATGTTGAGTTTATGGAGCCTGAGAAACATTTCAAGTAGAAATGTCCAGTTGGAACACAGGTACACTAACTGGTGTGGAGACGAGTTAAAAGGTCTGACCAGAAATGTAAACTGAACATTCACTTAGATATAAATGGCAACAGAAGCTATGGGAATCACTATGACTGTCTATGGAGGGTTTTGTTGGAATAAGAAACTGAAAAAGAATAAGCTGGAGGAAAATCAGGAGAGTGTGTTTCCATGAGACCTAAGAGAAAAGAGCACTTCAAGAGGAAGAGAATTGTCATGTGTGTCAAATGTTGTTGAAAAGTCAACTAAGATAAGGAATGTAAAGCATTGATTAGATTTAGCATCACTGCTTACGCCTGCTGTAGCATACATGTCCTGTTACTATCATTTTCTATTTTAAATATCTCAGCTGTAAGACTGTAAATGTGTACGCAAAAAGGACCATATCTTTTCCATTTTTATATATCCAGTACCTAGCATAATATGTTACATAGGAGGTTTGTGATAAATATTATAAGTACCCAAATAGCCCTGTTATTTATTTACTGATTTAACTAATTTATTGGGAGCTAGTCAAGTGTCACATACTCCGCCAGAGGATAGACTTGGAAAATTAACTGACATTGCTTCTTTTCCTCATTGGTACCTCTGTGCTTCATCTATCTATCTATCTATCTATCTATCTATCTATCTATCTATCTATCTATCATCAATCCATCTCTTTAGTGCACTTATCATAAAGTATTGTCATTATTTATTTATATGCCAGGCCCCCTTCAAGACTATGAACTCCTTATGAGTCCTATCATTCATCTTTGCATCCCCTCTACATAATACAATGGTATCTCATTTTCAGCACTTAATAAATTTGTAGTTTTTTTAAGTGCTCACACATTCTGGTGAAGTAGAACAATCCGTTAATGAATATAATAAAACATACTAAATACTACAATAGACGTGTGTATGAAGAGCAACAAGTGTACAGAGGAGAACACACCTACTTGTGTCTAGAGGAAAGGCTTCAGAGAAGGAAAAGCTTGAGCTGAGTCTTGATGGATAATAACAATTTAACAGGTAGACAGGCAGAGAAGAGGAAATGACTTGGGCAAAGGCATGAAGGTCTAGAATAGAATGGCACATCCAGGGAAGAGCGATATTGCTAGAATGGAGGGTACATATAGGGAACAGGTAGCAGAAGAGGCTAAAATGTACAGGGAAAAAATTAGATCACAAAGGCCTTTGTATAAGTTTGACTTCTAGGCTATAGACTATTAGGATCCAACATGCAGCTGTAAAGCTGACTAAAGCCAGCTTGATTCTACACAAGATCCACTTGAAATTTTTATCGAATAACTTCTATACACTACTTAACTATCATGTATACACATACATCTAAAAACCGACCCCCTACCAACTGCTTTGTAAAGAAAAACCAGGTATCATGAAAGCAGGACAGCAGGCCTGAACCAATTACTAATTATAATTATAGATGAATGTCATTAATTATAACATTTTGAGCTATTCAAGTTTCACTAAGATTACACCAAGAGCACAGCAAAAGAAACAATTAACAAAATGAAACGACAACCTATGGATTGGGAAAAAATGGTATTTGCACATCCTATATCTGATAAGGGGTTAACATCCAAAATATATAAAGAACTCATACAACTCAATAGCAAAAATCCAAATAATCTAATTAAAAATGGGCAAAGGACCCGAATAGACATTTTTCCAAAGAAGATATACGAATGACCAACAGGTACATGAAAAGATGCTCAATATCACTAATCACTAGGAAAATGCAAATCAAAACCACAATGAGATATCACCTCATACCTGTTAGAATGGCTAACATCAAAAAGGCAAGAGATAACAAATGCTGGCGAGAATGTGGAGAGAAGGGAACATTTGTGTACTACTGATGGGATTATAAAAAACTGGTGCAGCCACTATGGAAAACAGTAGGGAGGATCCTCAAAAAATCAAAAATAGAACTAACATATGATCCAGCAATTCCACTTCTGGGAATATATCCAAAGGAAATGAAAACACTATGTCGAAGCGATACCTGCACCCCCGTGTTCATAGCAGCATTCTTTATAATAGCCAAGACATGGAAACAACCTAAGTGTCTACTGACAGACGAATGGATAAAAAAGTTGAGGTATGTATGTATGTGTGTGTATATATACACACACACACAATGGAATATTATTCAGCCACAAAAAGGAGGAAATCCTGCCATTTACGACAACATGGATGGACACTGAGGGCATTATGCTAAGTGAAATAAGTCAGACAGAGAAACACAAGTATCATATGATCTCACTTACATGTGGAATCTAAAAAACAAAAAAACAAAAAAACTTATACAGAAAGCGATCAGATTTGTGGTTACCAAACAGGGATGTGGGGAGAGGGGGAATTGGATGAAGGTGATCAAAAGGTACAACATAAGTACTGGGGATGTAATGTATAACATGATGACTATAGTTAACACTGTTGTATGGTATATATGAAAGTTGTTAAGAGAGTAATCCTAAGAGTTCTTATGACTAGGAAAAAAATTTTTTTTCTTTTTCTTTTTTTTATCGATATGAGATGATAAATGTTAAGTAAATTTATTGTGGTCATCATTTCATGATATATATAAGTCAATTCATTAATTCATTATGTTGTACACCTTAAACTTATGCAGTGCTGTATGTTGATTATAGCTCAATAAAACTGGAAAAAAATTACACCATTAAGACAAGGCATTATGACTTATTAACAAAAGACAAATGGGTATGCAGACTTTTCATCAATCCAATTTTTAATAGTGAAATAGAAGGCATAGGCCAAATTAACAAGTTTAACCAATGAATCCATTATTATTATTTTTTAAAATTTTATTTATTTATTTTTGGTTATTTTGTGCTGGGTCTTAGTTGCGGCCGGTGAGCTCCTTAGCTGGGGCATGCAAACTCTTAGTTGTGCTATGCATTTGGGATCTAGTTCCCTGACCAGGGATTGAACCCACGTCCCCTACATTGGGGGGTGAATTCTTAACCACTGCACCACCAGGGAGGTCCCATGAATCCATTATTAAGTTTTTCTTCCAGAAAGTTTGGGTTCTATTCCAAAGCTCTGTGCCTGTCTCCCCAAAATGGTATCAGATACTGGAGGAAAAGAATGTAACTCACTTCATTTAGTCTTCTCTGCAAATCTTTGACTTGATGTGAATATTCTTCCAAAACACGTTCAATGTGTTCCTTTCCAGGGTAAGGAATGACTTTTCTGTGAGAATCAAGTTCCACTTCATATTTAGGGAAAAAAGGGATTTGTGTCAAAGTCCCAGTTGAAGATGTGTTTTCAATTATTGTTCCACGAATAGATGACATAAAAAATGAACCTGAAGAACCTAAATATTAAATAATTAATTAACCAATTAATGAACTTAATAATAAAATAATTTTGTGGCAAACATTATCCCGGGTAGATTCCCTTATTGAACCCTGAAGGAGCTCAAGGTCTCATGGGGAAAACAGAAAAGTGAGAGTCTCTCTGAGAGAGAAGAGCACAAGGTAAAAAGGAGGAGCAGGTCAGGGAGGAGGGGGTAGTTTTACTTGACAGTGATCAAGTGATACTTGAGCTGAATTACTCTTGAAGCATCTATGAGTAAGAAGTCACTAGTCTGGAAGACAGGAGAAGAGGAAGAGCATTCCAGGTAGTGGGAAAACCATCATTATTGGCGAGGGGTCTTGAAGCAGCATGGCAGACTATGGGTGAAAGGAAGTAGTGGCCAGATATGAGAATGAAAATGTAGGACGAATCACGAAGGGCCTTGTGGTCGTGCCAAGGAATTTGGATTTCACTGTGAAAGCTCTAGGGAATCATTAGAGGACCTGAAGATAGGCATAATATAACTACACTTGTGTTCTGAAAAGGCTCTCTGGCTTCAGTGTAGAGAATGCATTGGATGGGGATAAAAATGAAGGTAGAAACTCAAAGTAGAAGAAGGCTTTCAACAGTTCAGGCAAGACATGGCAAGGGTCTGCCCTAAAGCAGAGACAGCAGAGATAGAAACAAGGGCATGAATTTAAGAAATATATGTGGTAAGTAAGAGAGAGGGAGACATCAAAGATTTCTCTTTAGTTTCCGGCTTCAGCAACATCCAAGTAATGATGTTGATTTGCAAATACTGTACATGGACCTGAAGTCTGGGAGAGTGTTTTACTTTAGAGATAAGACTCTGGGAATCATCAGCATATGAGTTCTAATGAATCCTTGGAGTCAACGGGATCATCTAGGGGCAGCGTACAGAGTGAAAAGGGAAGAGGATCAAGAAGGGCACTCTGAGGAAATATTAACATTTAAAAGGAAGACAAAGGAGGTAAAACCCAGTAAGAGTCACAGAAGACACAAAAAGATTTTCAAGAACCACCACTGGCTTGAACTGAGGGACAGAGACAGTATGAGATGGAAAGAGGCTTTTCTACAAGCAGGCTGAAAAAAGCCACCCAGCTGGAAACATATGCTACCTTTCATGCAAAAGGGAGGAGAACTCAGAGCCAGACCCAAGCGTCCAGTGGATGGTGCCAGGAACCATGGAGACTTATTCCCAGGCCTGGGTCCTAATCAGTCAGCTGGTCCTGAGGGGTCAACCTGTGCCCAGCTGGATTTCAGAACTGTGACGGACATACGTGCTTCCTGTTTACTGCTTTCTCAATAGGAGAGGACAATGGTTATCCTGTGCCTGGCTACCACTGCATGTTGGGTGTCACAAGTCTTCAGATAATGAGGAACTCTACTCAAGGAGCTGTATTTAAGGGATTACAATTAAGGAGTTTCATCCATACTTGAATCTAATTTAGGTAAAGATATTCTGGCCTTTCAGTGAGTGCTGTAGTGTGATCAGGCTATTAGGGGCCTTCTTAGGAAAGTGAATATATTTTGCATGTGAGAGAAATATAAATAATCTGTGACCAGAAGGTAAACTGCAGTGGTTTTAAAATATGTCCACATATTCTTTGTTACTCCTCCCTTAAATAGGTGGAGGTTAATTTCCCTCTTCTTTGTAAGAAAGGAGAAACAAGAGTGTACATGTATGTGTATATGTATGTACATATATGGATATGTGTGTACGTGTGGCATTTGCTTAATTTTGTACAAAAGAAACACTGGAAGAATAAGACAGAATCTCATGAAAACAGCTATCTATAGGAGTATACGGATGGGTGGAAATAGAATGGAAAAGATAGGGACGGCAGCAAGACTCTACTGAATATACCTTTTTATAAAGTTTTCACTTTTGAGCCATATACATGTTATACATATTCAAAAAATAAAATTGGAAACTAACAGAAAAAAATAAACCTAAGTGTACAGTAAGTTGATAACATAACCTCACAGAGAAAATAGTTCCTTTCAAATAACTTTAGAACACAGTACCCTGACTGCACGTGAACTTAACTTAGCAGGTAAGTTGTTAATATAACAGGTGTCGTTACAATTCTGAAACAATTTTGTGTGTACTGTGTAAGAGAGAAAACGAGTAAACACACTGAAGTTTTTGGAAACGTGAGTTTTCACTGTAAGGAAAATACAGATATGGAATGGGGGGAAGATGAGGAACAACTCTATGGTACTGGATTTGAGAATTACCAGTGTGAACTTAAGGAGAAAAAATCTAATTCCAAGCTTTAGACACTGAACACTCCTAGACACAGTGACACTTCAGTAGCAATAAGCACACGAGATCTTGGTGTGTGAATACTATTTCCTACTAGAAGGAACCAGGGCTCCTTAGTGAATAGCTGATTCCAGGTCTGGTGGAACAGGAAAAGTACAGCCTGGAACATTCTGATGTGCCAGAAAGTAATGAAGTGGGCCATGTTTTAAAAAGACACAGAACTGGCTTAAAGGGGCTGGCCAAGTTTGGTACAATTGAGCATCAAAACAACATTGACAACAATACATTATAGCACTTTGAATTAAAAACAACCTATGGATCTAGAGTGATAATAATAAGAGAAAAGCTTTTCTTTCCTAAAAAATGTATGCTAATAACTATGGTAAAATTAGAAATCATCAATGTAATAACTGATTCAGGCAAGGATCTTCAGTTGACGCTAAAACCACTGAATGAAAGGTTATTTAGTACTAGCATATTCACAGGGTCTCAAAGGGCCATCCTATAGGTTACTTATTAATTGTAAAGGAGAAAATATAACTCTAAGTTAGCAGGATCTGGCATTATGTGTTCCCTAAAGTATGATGTAAAAGTATAAATTGTCAACTATGTGAAACTCTTGCCAAATGAGTTTCATCTGAATCTAAACATGAGACACAATCAGAAAAATCTAGAATGTGGAACATTCTATAATACAACTGGTCTGGACTCTTAAGGAAAATGCTATGAGAAACAACAACAACAAAAGGAGGGAGGATGGTTACAGATTTAAAGAGAATAAAGAGACCAAACAATCAAATAACAGTGCATGATCTTTGATTAGATTTTTTAAAATGCTAACTAAAACTTTTTTTGGAACAACTGGGGAAATTTAAATATGAATATAAATTAGATGATAACTGCATCAACAGTAATTTTCTCAGATACAATGATGTGGCAATGTAGGAAATCATCCTTTTCCTAAGGAGATGCACATTCAGGTTTTGAGGCATGAATAATGATGCCTTCAACTTCAGCAAAACGAAATATAAATTGTAGGTATAGAGATAAAGCAAATGTGATAAAATGTTGACAACTGGTGCATCAGTTGAAGGGTATTTAATGTACTCAATGTACTATTTTTTCAATTTTTCGACCATTTTGAAAAAATTCGAAGTAAAATGTTGGGCAGGGGGAGAGTTCACTGCATTCGGCAAAAAAGAGAAAATCTAGTCATTATGGCCAGAGTGATTTCATTGGAATACTAGGTTCAAAAGTCCTAAGGCAGTGGTTCACAGAGTGAATCGATGGTGAAGATGTGGACACGGGAACACAGACTTGTCTTTCAGACGGCACAGCTATGAAGGAAGAAGAGACAAGGAAGGCGTAGGTTGAGGAGAAGGTTTTAATTTTTGTTGTTTTGGTTTGTTATATCTCCTTGTTAGTGGTTTTAGGCTGGGAGAGATTTAGCATGTTTACTTTGATGGATAAGTGCAAATAGAGAGAGAGGGACTGAAGATATCGGAGTGAGTGGGGCCCAAGACTCTGCAGAGATTCTGGAGCCAAACCTCCGAGGAGGCTGAGCTGGTGTGAGCGGGGGTGGGAATTAAAGCATGGGTAGCAAATTAGGAGGGTACCCCCTCCACTGAACTATGAAGACGCATCGACTGTGAAAAACAGTGAGTCTTAGGGGCAGTACAGGAGAGGGTAGGAGAATACCAGCCTAATGGCGTATTTTCTCTGCAAATTAGGAAATGATGTTACCTGAGAGTGAGAAAGATGGTGGCAGAGTGAGGGGCTTGAGAATGGTGTAATTGTGAAATAAGCGTGGTGAGAAACTGGAGACAGAACTGGCTAAGATTAAGAGAAAGATTCCTCAGCAGTATCAGGGGCCCAGCTGAGACGGCAGACTATGGCTCTGAAGTGGCAAATTGGTGGAAAATCCACATATGTGTATTTTCTTCCAGCAGTCCAGAACAAACATGGAAAAGGCAGTCAGCCTGAAAGCACTGGGATTTTCCTGTAAGAGTGCAAAGAAGAATAAGAGAAAGAGGAAGTTGAGGATATTGGCAAGTGATAAAGAAAGTGAAGATAGGAAGAGGTTGATAGTTTAGGAGAAAACAGCAGAAGGTAGAGCAGCTGTTCTCAGCCCTTGCTGTAAACCAGACACACAAGGAGAGCTTTAAAAAAAAAAAAAAAACAGTGGTGCCCAAGCCCCATTCCAGATCTCCCGAATTAGCATCTCTAGGTGTGGTTCTAAGACATTTAAAAGTTTAAAGTCTCAAAAAGTGATTTTGACATGGAGCCATGGTTGAGAACCACTACCTTTTATGAGGCAGAAAAATTAGTGTTGTAGGAATAAGACAGTGAGAGTGCTAGAAGATAGCAGGCTGGATTCCAGAAGTCCAACCATTCTTGGCAATAAGATCCAAGATAGGAAAGTGAGTAGCTAGAGTACAGGTCAAAACAATTAGAACTAAAAAGGTGTAGAAGCCGTGAGTCTAAGATCTTAGATGGGTCATCCATGAAGACAATGATATTACGGGATGATGATATGCCTGGGGAGGGAGAGACAGCCCATGAGCTAAGTGTCCATGTCCCTGATGAGGATGAGGGATATCGTGTAGGTGGGGAGGTGAGCAGGGTTGATGGGTATAGTAGGATGGAGGTGACAATGGCATGAGCATCCTAAGGAGCAGAAGCTTTTACAAAATAAGCGTGCTAAAATAAAAGTTTTTAAGCACTGTTTCACTGTGCTTAGAAACAGTGAAACAACACCTATAACTGAGAATAAACTCTGGCTGCATTCTTTCAGATGAGAGAGACATGACAGGGAAAGCAGTTAGGGCTGTGCAGGTCACCTGCCTGACTGCCAGATAATCCATTCTCTGTCCTGCCCCTATTCTGCTGTGTGTTGTGGAGAACTTGTTTTCCTAGGCCCCGTTCCCAACTTGTTTCCAGGACGGTTCGCAGTGGGAGGTACAGGCAAAAGACCAGAAGGCCAGAGGAAGGGAGAAGCTAAGGGATCGCTCCTCTCTCCTGCCTCAGACAGGCTTCTGGCAGTGAGTGGTGGCTTCAGCTCCCACAGGCAGCCGTCTCCATGGTTCTAGCTCCTGCTTGTACCTACGCCGTATGACAGCTCCCATTCTCAGGGTCCTTCTAGCGCCCAAAAGCTGGTAGCAGCTTCCTGCAGTGGCTCATCTCTGAGCCTTCTCAGCTCTTTCAACACCTGTGTTATCAATTCCCTATATTAAATGTCACCTATTTATTCCAACTGTTTCTGTTTTCCTGCCTGCTATCTGTTGACTGAAATAATTTTCATCAGAGTTGATGGGGGGCCTGAACTAGGACAGCAGTCATGGGAATGGAGAGGGAAAATGCATTCAAGACACATTTCTGAGAATAGAGAAAGCAGGACTTGGTACTTGACTGGATGGGGGGCGGGGGGTGTGAGGGAAAAGAAGTCACAATGATGCAGAATTTGGGCTTAGAGCAGACCGAGGAAGAGAAGGCATTTAGAGAAACATGGCATGTGCTTAAGTGCCTCAACCTGAAAACAATCTTCAAACCAAAAAATAATGTAAACACATGCTAAAAAATAGATATGCTATTTTTAAAAGACTAAACAATTTCTTCCTCATAAAGCAGAATTATAAATAATCTGGTAAACATTCATGAACAAGGTCTGTGCCTTGCACAGTTAAATCAAAACATACTGAAAAAATAGCAGCTTGAATGAATATTATGACGACTGCTTAGTTCTAATTTTTTCCCCATTTTGTTTTATAAAAAACACATACCTGCATTGGATGTAATGCCACTACTTGATAAAAGATCTTCATTATTTGATTCACAAGGTTTTTGTTCCATATTAAATATTTGCTACCTCTTCTTAGAGATCTTGAAATATGAATGCTTCCCTATTTAGTTCTTTTAGTTCTTACCTATAAAAGACAGGGATTCGGTTTTTATTAATAAGGTATTATGTGAAAAAAGTTCATAGAGGAGGAACTGACTATATTTACATTTGAAATTTAATAGCAATTTTTCACCAGGAAAATATTTACACAGAAATATTTTATTATTATCTAACATTAATAAGTGAACAGAATCTTACTGTAAAACTTATTGATTTTAATGGCCAAGTGGCTTATTAGAGACAATCTAAAAATAAAAAACTAACACTTTAATTATTATGATTACTAGCACTCTGATTTGGGGCAGAGTTTTTTCTCTTAAGTCTCTCTCATCACCTTACATTGTCAAATAATGGAAGAAGACATTTCCTCAGTAAAGAGCCATAAATTAGGAAAAAAGATCACAAATCAGCAAATTAGAAATCATTAATAAAATGTAAAAACTTCTTTGATATCAAATAGTGCTCATAATTTTAGATTAGGCCAAGAGGGGTCTTCTGGGTTTGGAAAACACTGGTGGTGGCCTGATTCCAAATCTCCTCCTCATCCTCTGAATATCCATAAAATCAACAAGAACAACAAATAAATAAAAGCACGTGGGCTCCAAGCCTTCAGCATTCCCAGAAGACAGAGAATACCACAGCCTTCA
Source organism: Eschrichtius robustus (assembly GCF_028021215.1). Taxonomy (NCBI): domain Eukaryota; kingdom Metazoa; phylum Chordata; class Mammalia; order Artiodactyla; family Eschrichtiidae; genus Eschrichtius; species Eschrichtius robustus. The sequence goes on along the minus strand of NC_090827.1, from coordinate 59,606,479 downwards.
AATTGTCTGTTAAGGAGAGGGAAATTTTTTTCCAAAAGTTCTCCCATATTCTACCGACCAGCACTGCAGGCCTGTGAGTATGGACAACAGGAAAGGAGAGGCTGAAAAGGCTGAAAAGACTGAAAAGGAGTAGAGGACTCAGAGGAAGCACAGAGTCACCCTGGAAAGAGAAGAAGAAAGGCCAGGTTACTAAGCACAGGCTGGAACATGATAGTCTGTAGCCCTGGCTATGCAGTAAGGGCTTGAAAGTGGGTGGGCACCAGGAGTGTCAGCCTCAGAGAAGAATGTTTCTGGGGGAGAATCAGATATGGAGACATGGCAGTAAAGGGAAGAAGGAAATGAGAGGGGAAAATTCAGGAACCAGCAGAAACAAAAAGAAGCAAGATATGCCAATGCTCCTTCTACCCTTCCCACCCAACATCCCCACCACCATCCATAAAAGGGAACACATGGAAGACGGCTCTCTCAGACAAGGAATCCTGTCCACTAAATGAATAAAAGTAGAACACATCCATACAGAACTACAACAAAATGTCAGAAAATGTGGATAAACTCTTTTTTGCCTATGAAGAGTCCTCCCCCATACCCTCCCCACCAACAAACATGAAGTCAAAGAAAATTGTAACACACCACTCCAAACTGAACTAAATATTCTCAAGCAAGCTTTTGGGGGTGATGAAAAGTCACCCTTGAATGAGAATTGTAAATGTAAGAACAGAAGTGGACAAGAAACAAAGAAAAAAGCAAAAAATCAGGAAGAAATGAAATGAGAGTTGATTAAAGTAAGGAAAGAAAGAAAAGAAAAAGACAAAATTATATCAGAAATGAAGACCAAATTACAAAGTACACAGGGAGGAGAGACTGTAATGTAAACTTAATAAAGGCATTGAAGAAAATCAGGAAAACAAGAGGATGAAAACTGAGATAAAGAAATAAAAAGGGTGGGAGAGGAAGTGAATGAAATGGAAGACAGGCAAAGAAGGTTGAACATAATTGGTGTCCCTGAAGAAAAAAGTCAAAAAAAAAAGAAACAGAACTATTATTTAAAACTATAATCCAAGGAAGCTTCCTATAAATAAAGGAAGACCCAAATCTACACATTTTTCATACTAGGGAAAATCGACCAAGAATGATTAACTCTGAAATATATCCTAATAAAACAATATTAAGACTTTAAAGATTATGAAAAAAATCCTCAGGGCCTTCAGGCAAAAAAGATGAAATAATATACAAAGGCAAGAGGATTAGAATGGCATCAGATTATTCAAAAACAACATACAAAGCAAGGCAACAGAAGAGCAGCATTTTCAAGAAATCTAAGGAAAGAAAGTATTGATATAAACCAAGGATATTATACCCAGCCAAGATCTTCAAAAGATACAAAGGCATAGAAAAGCAGTTTTGAATGCACCAGAACACTGTACATTAAGTGCTCCTTCTGAGAAATCTACTAGAGGGAGTGAAGCTTCATCCAACCAATAGATGACCAGCAAATGTGGCCAAATGGTAACAACTGGTGAAAATCTTTGGTTTTTCTCTAGGTTTTAAATTTTTCAAAATAAAACTTGGGAAAAAAGATGAACATTTAAAAAAAAAAAAGATGACTGGGAACACTGAAAAAAGATTGATGGTGAACATTTAAATATTCAATTACAAAGTTGAGACTAAAACATGGGTGGGATAATGGCACTGAAGAATAACATATAAATATTATATGTGTGACAACGGAGAACAGATGTAACTAAAGACGGGAAAAGAGACAAAAAGGGAAAGTAGAATGCCATTGGTTGTAAAAGGTACCATTTAAAACTGACAAAAAGCAAAAGGTAAAGAAAGGAAAAAAAGGGGGTTACAGGTGCAGTATAGAAAGTATTAAGGCAAAGGTAACCACTAGAATAAAAATACAAATCTTCTAAAGTGACAAAAGAATTTTAAAAAGAAAAAGTAAAGAAGAAACACCAAATAAACACAGTAAATATAATACTTGCAGTAATTACACCAGAAGATAATAATGTAATGACAATGTGACAGAATTTAGACCAAACACAACAGTCACATCAATAAACCTGAAGGGACTTAACTTGCCTATTCAGAGAGAAGTACTTTCAAATTGGCTCTTAAAAAAATTCAACTCTGTGCTGTACACAAGAGGACACTAATAGGCATTGATTCAAAAAGACTACAAATAAAGTGATAGACAATGATTTGCTAGGCAAATGAAAGCAATAAGAAAGCATGGGTTGGCCATACTACCCAAAGCAATCTGCAGATTTAATGTGATCCCTATCAAATTACCCAAGGCATTTTTCACAGAACTAGAACAAATAATCCCAAAATTTATATGGATCCATAAAAGACAGAGAATTGCCCAAGCAATCCTGAGGAAAAAGAACAAAGCAGGAGGCATACCCTGACTTCAGACAATACTACAAAGCTACAGTAATCAAAACAGCATGGTAAAAAAAAACAAAAAAAAACAGCATGGTATTGGCCCCAAAACAGACATATGGATCAATGGAACAGAACAGACAGCCCAGAAATAAACCCACACACCTATGGTCAATTAATCTTCGACAAAGGAGGCAAGGATATACAATGTGGAAAAAACAGTCTCTTCAGCAAGTGGTGTTGAAAAGTTGGACAACTGCAGGTAAATCAATGAAGTTAGAACACATCTTTGTACCATATACAAAAAATAAACTCAAAATGGCTTAAAGACTTAAATATAAGACATGACATCATAAAACTGCTAGAAGAGAACATATGCAAAACATTCTCTGACAAAAATTGTACCAATGTTTTCTTAGGTCAGTCTCCCAAAGCAATAGAAATAAAAGCAAAAATAAACAAATTGGACCTAATGAAACTTATGAGCTTTTGCACAGCAAATGAAACCACAAATAAAACAAAAAGACAACCTACGGACTGGGAGAAAATATTTGCAAATGATGCGACCGACAAGGGTTGAATTTTCAAAATACATATATAAACAGCTCATACAATTCAATAACAAAAAAACAAACAACCCAATTGAAAAATGGGCAGAAGACCTAAACAGACATTTCTCCACAGAAGACATACAGATGGCCAATAAGCACATGAAATGATGCTCATCATCACTAATTATTAGAGATATACAAATCAAAACTACGATGAGGTACCACCTCACACCGGTCAGAATGGCCATCAATAAAAAGTCTACAAATAATAAATATTGGAGAGGGTGTGGAGAAAAGGGAACCCTCTTATGCTGTTGGCGGGGATGTAAATTGGTGCAGCCATTATGCAAAACAGTATGGAGGTTCTTCAAAAAACTAAAAATAGAGTAGCCATATGATCCAGCAATCCTACTCCTGGGCATGTACCCAGACAAAACTCTAATTCAAAAAGATACATGCACCCCTATGTTCATAGCAGCACTATGTACAATAGCTGAAACATGGAAACAACCTAAATGTCCATTGACAGATGAATGGATAAAGAAGACGTGGTATACAATGCTATACAATGTACAATGGAATATTACTCAGCCATAAAAAAGAATGAAATAATGCCATTTGTAGCAACATGGATGGACTTAGAGATTATCATAATAAGCAAAGTAAGTCAGTAAGAGAAAGACAAATACCATATGATATGTCTTATATGTGGAATCTAAAATACGACACAAATGAACATATCTAGGAAACAGAAACAGACTCACAGAAATAGAGAACAGACTTGTGGTTGCCAAGGGGGAGGGAGGTGGGGGAGGGAAGGACTGAGAGTTTGGGATTAGCAATGCAAACTATTATATATAGGATGGATAAACAACAAGGTCCTACTGTATAGCACAGGGAACTATACTCAGTATCCTATGATAAACCATAATGGAAAAGACGATGAAAAAGAATATACATATATATATGTGTGTGTGTGTGTGTGTGTATAACTGAGTCACTTTGCTGTACAGCAGAAATTAACACAACACTGTAAACCAAATATACTTCAATAAAATTAAAAAAAAAAAAGCATGGGTTAAAATCCTGATACCAGACCAAGTAGTCCTCAAGCCAAAGAGTATTAAATAAGACAAAGGGCACTTAAAGTTAAAAGCTGCATTCCACAATAAAGATATAATATCTCTGACTCCATTTACCACATAACACAGCAACCACTAAGATAAAACATAAATTACAGGAAATGCAATAAGAACTAGAAACACAGTAATAATGAGAGACTTTAACAGGCCACTCAGTATGAGATAGGTCAAGTGGCCAAAAAATGAGTAAGGATATAAAAGATTTAGATGAAATAATCACTAAGGTAGACTTTTTGGATATATATTGAACACTACATTTTGATAATAGAGATGTACCTTCCTCTCAAGTGCACATGGAATATTCACAAAAACCAATCATACTTTAGGGCACAAATAAAAGATCAGTAGGTTCCATAAATAGAAATGTTACAAACATCCACCTCTGGTCACAATGTAATAAAACTAGAAAGTAAAAGTAAAACCCAAAAGCAAAAAGGCCTTTCCACTTGGAAATTGAAAGGCCTTGTATTAAATAACTCGTGTGATAAGAGAAATATAAACAGAAATTTAAAAATTTCTGAAAAATACTGACAATGAAAGCACTACATATCAGAATCTGAGATACATTAAAGCAATGCAGGGACTTCTCTGGTGGCGCAGTGGTTAAGAATCCACCTGCCAATGCAGGGGACATGGGTTCGAGCCCTGGTCCGGGAAGATCCCCCATGCCGTAGAGCAACTAAGCCCGTGCGCCACAACTACTGAGCCTGCGCTCTAGAGCCCGGGAGCCACAACTACTGAGCCTGCGCACCTACAGCCTGTGCTCCGCAACAAGAGAAGCCACCGCAATGAGAAGCCCGCGCACCGCAACGAAGAGTAGTCCCCGCTCGCCCCCACTAGAGAAAGCCCGCGTGCAGCAACGAAGACCCAACGCAGCCCCCCCAAAAATAAATAAATAAAATAAACAACAGACTTTAAAAAAAAAAAAACCAATGCAAAGAGGAAAATTCCTAGCCTTAAACACCTATTTCAATTTTAAAAAGAGAATGAAAATAAGTGAATTAGATTTCTAACACAAAAAGGTAGGGGGAAAAAGTATAACAAAAGAAAGCACATGGTAGGAAATAATAAAGATAAAAGCAGAAATTAATGAAGAAAACAGAAAAACAACAGATCAAATTAATGAATCAGAATCCTGATTCTTTAAAAAATATAGGCAAGGACCATCAAAATGATGGAAAGAGGAAGATCACTTATAACATACTACTTACCATTTTTACATTAATGCACAATGTAAGCATAGTGTTAAAATTTTTTTTAAAAAAAACTTCTGAGCTAAAAAGAATTTTTGTTGAACAGAATTCCTTTTTATTTCACTCACAGTTTCTCCCTTTAGATTACTGAGGTGCCATCTGTCAAAACAACAATTAGATAAATTCTACCTTAATATGTTTTATGCTATCATTTTTAGGAAATACGTAGTAGGTAGGGAGACATTCCATAAAGAATTATAACAAATGGAATGTTACTCAAGCTTGCTAGGCAATTTAAATGTTCTAACAGAAGGAATTGCTATTTGGGAAAAAACTCTCATTTAAACAAGTTTTATCATGAATGTTTGCTGTATAACTTAGCTTACACGCTAAAGTGACGCATTTGGGGATTCTTCAGGATGATGAAAGACAGTAAGAAAATGTAAATTACTGAGTAATGTTATTATCATAAATTACAGATAGATCAAAAGCATGAACGAATGAGCAGGACAGGCTGAATCAAAGCCCAGCATTGCGAGATCATACACTAATCCACTCTGCTTGATACCAGAGTTCTGGGTATCAAGAAGGAAACAGAACCTACAAGCAAGATAAGCAGAACGGGTACTAGAAGTTGGAGAAATGAGAAGAAAGGAAAAGGTTTGACTTTAAATTATTCTGATATGGAAACCATGTTCTACTTTGGCATAAGATGATGATAATAAACTCATTAATTCAGTAACCACTGATTGTTGGTAGGACATTAGGAGCCACAGTCCTTCAGAGGGAAATTTTTTTTCTTAGAAAATTAATAAAGAAGACAGCACAGGTTTATTTACTTAAACAAGAATTTTAAAACCATTTATTTGTAAAGATGCTTAGCACTTCTACTTGTCAATGCTGCTAGCTATTTTATGTACTGTAGGGTAACGAAATCTGTCTTTAAAAAATATTTGTAATCTAGATTTTCACTATTTTAGACTGACCAAATCATTAAACTGGTCAAATCATTCAGTGTTTCTCTACTTGCATTGCATTGTAAGAACTGAAAGATAATTCCTATTTTCAGGCATAAAACTTAGTAAATTACTAATGATTCCTGGGAAAAGAAAGGTTTTTTTGCCTCAGTAAGTCATAAAATTGTGAAAACGCTGCACTTTGTTGATTTGGGGATCAAAACATGAACTTACATGTGTCTGATTTAAATCTCTGAGTAAAGTACACACATAAGATCTTGGCCTCTTCTAGTACCCTCAAGATTTATTAAGAACAATTCTACCTGGTTTAAAATTATGAACAGGTTCACATTGAAAGGAGCCTTAAATTTCTGACAAGTAATAGCTAGGTAAAGACTCTACTCTTGTTATTTAATTGGAATGTTGCAGAAAAGGCCTTAGAAACCACAAACCACAAAAAGAGGACTTTTGGAGGAAAATAATTTATAGGCTTTAGTTTTTGTTACATAGTTGAGCTAAAAGACTTAAAACTATCTCCTGGGTTCTTACCCCTTTCTCCTTGGCTTCCAAAAGGCCATGGTGACTGTACACCTACTTTCCCTAATGTGACCATTCCTCACCTTGATTTCTTTCCTTATGGCTACGTAAGGTAGACCTCTCATGTGACTGTGATAAAATGTGACTGTCTCCACAGTAAGCTGATTTAGAATCCATGCTCTATTTTGATTGGGAAAGATTACGTATAATGTGTGTCATATTTAGATTACTGGATTCGTCAACTAATGACTCAAGCCCCTAGAGTGCTACCTTTCACAGAAGCCTGAGACTGGTGATTTTATAAAACTGGTCCATACTCTTGTAGAACCAGTCTGCAGGTATGTTTCCCCTAGAAAATTCTAAGGTACCCCAAGATTGATCCAAATACCACATACCTGGGCTGGTACAGTCTCAGAAACACAATGAGGAGAGCAATTATTACTGAATAACCCTTTATTGCCTGAGTTATTGTTGTTACCAATAACTTCACACCACTCTTACTGTCTGCTTTCTCAATCACATTCTTTCTCTCTAGATGTTGTCATTGACTGTTACAGTTCAAATCCTAGTTCTGTGATCTACCACCTATGTGACCTTGAGAACTATATTTAACCTCTGTAAGACTATAAGATGGAGATAGAGTATATACCTCAAAAGAATAAGAGTTAACTGAGATAACTCATGTCAGCCTTACTATACAGTACTTGCCTCAATCTATAGGTACATAGTGCCACAGTAAGCCATGAATAACAATATTGTTTTTAAAATTTAGGCAGTGTATACCCCCTCACTTGCCCATAATAAATGGCTATATCTTTCTATATATCTAGAAAGAAGATATAAGTTTCATACAAGTCCACTAACAGAAAAGAGAGTGAGTTTAAAATGCATTGAGTGAACACAGGGACCATTATAATGTAATGTAGAATTAGGCTATTTAGACCCTACTTCACCAGTACATAATACCATCTTGTAGGGAGGCAGCACATAAGAAGCACAGAACTTAGGATCAGGACACGTAATTCTGTCATTGGTTACCTGTGAAAGCATGGGCAAATCTTTTCACATCTCTGAGCCTCAATTTCCACCATTACTAAGTGAGGTTACGGTTGTGTTTTCTAAACGTTTCTTAAGGAGTGGAAGCCATTTTTTGAATCTTCAGACCCCCGACTACACACCCTCCGCTCTGCCTCCCAAACACCTTTATGGAATGCAGAAGGCTCCATGGAGCAGAGTTTGAAAACCACAGAGATAAACCCCTTATAACTTTATTATCTTAGATACTCCAGCCTAGGCATTCATCAAGTTTAAGACTTCAGGCTCTAAAATTAGATACAGATATAATAAATTAGTGTATCAGTTGTATTTAGTCACAATTCTTAAATATAACTCAAAGTAAAACAAGAAACACCTTAAAATCTGGATATTCTTATTTTCACTTATACTATTAACACCCGAAAAAAAAATATTTAAAAATATGCTTATTAATATATAGAACACTTCATTACCTGAAATTTATTACTTTCAAAAAGTTCAATTTGCAAGTTAATTTTCATCACTTAAGATCTTGACAACACCTACAACACACACATACAACAACACCAGCAGCAACAAAACTAAATTCTTTTTCCTTTGGGCTTATCTTGTATATGAAAGTATGCTTTAAAATTATAGCCTATGGCACTTATCTAGGCTATGTTTATACAACAGAACATGTTCAATTATATGCTCCCTATTTATTGGCCCAATGCTAATCTTGTTGGTATAGGTCTCATTGACATTATCAAGATAGCGCAGCAAGTAAACCTATAGGCCCGTGTCTACATTCCCCAGACCTGACCTTTCTCCAGGTATTGTCCAAACTGACTTAAATAGACCCCCTGAATGTCTTCTGACCATTTAAACTGCTTTTCACTGCTTGGAGATGCTTTGACCAGGTAACAGCTCTTATGCTTGGTTAGAAAAGTTACTGAGCAGAGGAACTTCTGTCTATAAATCAGAAATAGGTCAGAAATGGGTCTATAAATCTTAAGCAATGGAGCTGAGATTAAACAACTAGGATTTTTGGACTATCTCAGTGGAATCTAAGTAAGCAGTTGCCTCTTTGGAAAAATGAATGACAATACAAGCATCAAATCATTGTGAAATACACCTGAAACTAATATAATGTTATATATCAATTATACCTCATTTGAAAAAAAGAATGACAATATTCTATGTTCAGAATGAGGACTAATGAACAGAAGTAAAGGGAGGTAGGTTCTAGCTCAGGGTGGAAATGGACATTCTAAAAACTAGAGCACCTTGGATATTTACATGGTGGACTTCCTTGTGAGGTGTTCAAACTGAGAGTGGATGAGCATTTGTTGGGATGACAACTTGCCACTGGCTGTCCTCTCTTGGGCAGAGTATTGGACTAGAAGAAGTGTAAAATCTTCTCCAATCTGGACATTCTATGATTTTGTATGGAGAACATTCAGCAAAAAGATGACCAAAAATACAGTGACTTCTCACAGATGATTTCAGTCAACAGCAAAGCCAGACAGGGACAATTCCACTGCTTCCAGCAAGTTTCATGCTCTTTTGTTTAAAAATTTTGGCTCTAGATAAATTTTAATGAAATCTGTTCCTTTAACACCTCTGCATATATGTTTACAGTCACCTGAAATTCATCTTATCCCAAATCTGGTCTCTTTTCCTTCCCACCTAACCTGTTTCCTAGGGCGTTCTCAGATAGTGATACCATAAACCCAACTTCCCAAGTCAGACATTTCAGTGTCTTCATTCTTCATCTATTCAGTGTCTTCATTCTTCATCTATTCAAACTCCACATTCTGTTGAGTCTATCTTTGTAATACCTTTTAACTCAGGGAAGGAGACTTAAGTGTGGTCAAAAGTTATACGGAAGGAATCCTGGAATATGCAGTTTAGTTAATTTTAGTCCTATCGTATTCTTTCATGCTTTAATCAACTCTTACTAGACCTGCTACAAAATACCTCATAATGATCCTTCTAGTTTCATTTTCTTACAATCTTCCTTTAAAATCAGAGCCATCTTGCCATACCTTGCCCAAAAACAAAGCTTTGAACTAAGACCAGCGCTCAATGCCCTTTACCATCTGGCCTAACCAACCTCCCAGCCTCATCTTCATCTTCACTCCCTTGACACACACTGTGCAACATTCAAAGTTTACTAGCTGTGTCCTGAGCATGTCCTGTTCTTTCAGGACCCAGCTTTTACTTATACTCTTCTTTTTCTTACTCCTTTCTTCCCAGCAAAATCCTCTCCAGTTTAGCTTTTAGGGATGTGGAGAAAGAAGTTCAAAACTATGTAGCTGGTAGCAATGTACACTGATCCAGTCTTTAAAATCAGTGTTCTAATAAAAAGGGAAAGAAAACTGCCCAATGCCTCTGAAAAATATAATTTAATGTAGGGGACTATATTTGGAGGACATGCTCCCCTTACTCTTCCCACATCAAAAGTAGTAAGCTTTAATTAAATCATTCATGCATATAAAACACTTAGCACAGGGCCTGGTACAAAGTAGACCTCTGGTAATTATTAATTACTGTTGTTAGCATTTTGATGGTTTACAATGTATTGCTGCTATGAATAGTGCTTCTATAAATACTAGAGATAGAACTTTCTAAGATCAAGACCAATCAAGTTTCTGCCCTCGTGGGTCTTATATTCTAACGGAGAAAGACACTAACAAAACAAATCAAAAATATAATTTTGGAGATTGGTCAAGTGCAACGATGAGAATAACACAGGGTAGTAATAATATACAGAGAGAAGGAGTTGAGACTACTTAGTTAGGGTAGGTCAGGGAAAGACTTCCTGAAGTGACATGTGAGCTGAATGACAAAAATTCAGCCCTGCAGAGGACTGGGGAAGATCTTAAGAGGAAGGGCCACATGCAAAGGTCCTGAGATGAGAAGGGCTAAGGGTTCACTGACTGCCAGGAAGGAGGCTAGTGAAGCTGCATGTAGTCCAGGGAGAATGGGAGGTCTGCTTATAGACAGCCAACTGTGTACTGTGCCCAAAGGAATGCTGTGCTTATTAGCAGTTCCTTTCCTAAATTATCCTGAGAAGCTGCTGGTGAGGTTGGCTGGTGGTAGAGCTCACGGGACCTTGAAAAAGTCATACTAATGACTTTGGGGTTTATTCTATAATTGCAGTGGAAAGCCACTGGAGGATTTTAACCAGGGGAATATAATCCTCTAGCGGCTGAGTGGGAAATATACTGAGTAGAAGGAGGCAGTTATGAGGCCACTGGAGTAGTACAGCAGAGGAACTAAAACCTTAACTCTAAAGGAGGCCAGTGATCTAGAGTGGATTGGTGCTGGGATTGGGAATGGGGATTGACTACAAATGGGTACCAGGGATCTTTTTTGGGTGATGGAAATGTTCTAAAACTGATTTGTGGTGATGATTGCACAACTCTAAATTTACTAAATATCATTAGATTTTACACTTAACATTGGTGAATTTTATGGTATGCAAATTATACCTCAAAAAAGCAGTTCAAAAAGAAAGCAGATTGGCTACTCTTTGTACATTTTAGTGATGTTTTGTGGGGTAAGAAGAGGGGTGCAAATTAGCTGCCTGGGACCCAGAAGTCAATCAGTTAAACCTGAACACTGGCTTTTTCCTGCATCCTGAATACTCCAAAGGGTCTTTATTTCAAGATGACTAGAGGTTGTTTTTAACTCCCCGCCACACGGAAGCACTTTGGCATTACCTCTTTTCCCCTGGATTGAGCCTGGAACTCAATCCCCAAGTGTCTGCAACTCTTATTTGATATACACATGACAGCTATCCAACAATGTCTTAGCTAAAGACCAAGCCTAAGTCACTTTGTACCTTTATTCTCTTAACCAGAACAAATGCAGTGATATATTAATAGGAATACAACGAAAGTTTAAAAAATTGCTTTGAAGTGCTAGACCACCTCTTTCGTATGCACTTTTTAATTTCTTTTCTCACCAAATTCTTTGTTCAGCCTTTTCCTTAGGATTTACGGGGTTCAGGAAATATTTAGTGGTCTCCACTACTGCACCTACCACTGCCCCAGCTGGAGAGCTTTAAAATACAGTAAGTCCCCTGCATACGAACGATTTCCATTCTGTGCGTGTTTGTAAGTCCAATTTGTTCGTAAGTCCAACAAAGTTAGCCTAGGTACCCAACTAACACAATCAGCTATACAATCAGTACTGTACTGTAATAGGTTTGTAATACTTTTCACACAAATAATACATAAAAAACAAACAAACACAAAAAATAAAACATTTTTAATCTTACAGTACAGTACCTTGACAAGTACAGTAGTACAGTACAACAGCTGGCATACAGGGGCACGTTCACATCTTTGAAAGCCTGCAACTTGGAGGTTCATATGTAGAAGACTTACTGTATTCATCAATACAGGATTGATTCTATGTGATTTATAAGTGTAACTGTATTAGTTTCCTGTAATTGCCATAACAAGTTACCACAAGTTTGGTGGCTTAAAACCATAGCCATGTATTCTTTCACAGTTCTGGGGCCAGAAGTTCAAAATCAGCCTCACGGGGCTGAAATCCAAGTATTGGCAGGGCTGTGCTCCCTTCAGAGGCTCTAAGGAAGAATCCATTCCTTGCCTCTTCCAGCTTCTGGTAGCTGCTGGCATTACTTGACTTGTGGCTGCATCACTCCAATTTATGTCTCTGTGGTCACACTGAATTCTCTTCTTCTGTATCTAATCTCCTCTGGCTCCTTCTTATAAGGATACTTGTGTTTGCACTTAGAACCCACCCAGATAACCTCCCATATCAAGATCTTTGACTTTACCCTCTTTCCTTATCCCATTCACAGGTTCCAGGGATTAGAACCTGATATTTTTGGGTGGCCCTTATTCAGTCTACTATACCATATAATTTGGGGCCATCTAGTTTGGGAACAGGTGGTTCACAGAGGCCCTATTTAATGAATTGTGGATTATTACAGTGAATGGCCCTAACATACTAGATAGACAACACTGAGTCCTCTTTGTAGAACACAATAGTAAGGGCTCTGCATATACCAAATAACTTGTCAATTTCTGCCCTCAATTCAGGAGTATAATAATATCTCTACGGCCTAAAAACCACTGTACCCACAACACAAATAAAGATAACTCTATAAGTTTTAAAACAATAAATGTGGTACAGAGGTGGGAGGATCAGACTGTCTCCCACCACTCCCTCACCTCCATCCCACGACTTTACACACATGGAAACAGTCCTGCCCGGCTGGTCTCTGGGACAGTGGAACGTGCCAGCCCTGTCCTTCCCGAATCGGCTGCTGAGAAAGCAAGAAGTGGTTTTGCCAGTCTAAAAACCCTGAGAAATAGCCGACTTCACTTTTCTTCTACTTTTCCTTGACCTTAATGTACACCAAGATAAATGAACACAACCTGGAACAGCCTCAGTGGGGACTTGGAGCACAGTTTTGTGGAAAAGGATGGTCTCATCTGAGAACTTCTTGTTTCTGATTGATACAGAACCAGACTCCTCACTTAACAGGGAGGGCTCCAGCTGAAAGGGCCCCTGCACAGCATTTAATACAATCTCATTCTGCATGAGACTGTCCAAGGCTACACATTCCTCTTCATACCTCTGTCTTCCGCACCCCTCCCCCCCGTCCACCGGAAGCGCGGTAGGAACAGGAGTTAGCAGTAATGTCGGGACAGGATCCCGTTATTTCTACCAAAAGGAATACTATGGTCCCAGAGTTCAGCCACCGTCCCCGGAGGTCTTGCGATCCCCGAAAACGACGGCAGTCCGTTCTGATAAAGAAGCAACTGGCCATCTACCACGTGCAAAACAAACACAAAGGTCTGGAAGGTTCCAGAAATGAAGACGCGCTGCTTCGGGTCCTCCGGAAAACGACCCACCCTCTCACCGGGTCCCGGGTCCCGGGTCCCAGGTTCGCGCCCGCCCCTGTACCTGCGACCAACGCCTCATCCTAGGAGACCGGCCCCATCCCCGCGGGGACGCCGGCGGGCGCGGCGGCCGCACCTGCGTCGACTGGGCGGGGCGGCGTGGGCGCGGACGCTGCCCCGCCCACCCCTGCGCCCACTCCTCGTGCGCTCGGGCTCCGGCCGCCGCCTGCTCCAAGCCAGCCGCGCGGGCAACGGTTAGCACCTCAGCCGGGCGTGGGGAGGGGGAAGGGGTGCCGGACTACTCCTGCGGGGGCCGCCGCCAGCCCCGGACTGCGTCCCCAGACGCCGTCGCCCGGGCAACCGAGCGCCATTTCCCCCCCTCCCACCCTCCTCCCCGACCCCAGGAGCTCAAAGGAGGCTGCTGCTTGCACCCCGCAAGCATCAAATCCTGCCAGCCCTACCCCAGAAACGACCCTGATTCGGGCCTCCACTTACGCTCTGCCTCTCAAGGCGTCTCTCTTTATCTACGGCCTCTTAGACGGTTTCCGAGTCCTACTCTTCCCCCCCACCCGAACGCCCCAGGCTATTCTCGAAGTTGTTCCGCAAATGATCTTCCCCAATTCTTACCGACTCTCACAAACGCTATCTCTACCCACAATCTAAGCGTCAAGCCCAATCTTGGCGTTGCCAGTCAGGTCTCCCCGCCCGCCTTCTGACAGTGCCTCCGTTATCCCCCTCCGCCAACCCACCCCTCAATTCCCCTTTGACTATCTCATTTAACGACTCACATTCTGCAGCTCTGCCTTCGCTCATGCCGATCCTCTGTACGGAATGATTTTCAAGGTTCACAAGTGTTCTCGGCGTAGCTGACCCTCTTGCCTCCGGAGAGTTGTTTCTTCCGCTGTGCTTCACTTGTTCTCTGTCGTTATCTCTAATACAGAACTTATCACATAATGTGATTTACACACTTAGACCTCTCGGTGCTGCCTAAATTAGTGCTCAGATGGAAGGAATCCAGAAAGGCCTGCGTGTGATAGATGCAACCTGTCGCGTTAATGCTATTGGCTGCCGCGTTATACGGACACCTACAGTGAATAACTTTTTATGTGCAAGTTGATTGGAAGTATTAATAAATGCTACATTATATAATGTAGTTATAAATTTTAATAAAATTAGTATTAAATACCCTAAAGATTGCTTTTTATCGTACCTATGATATAAATTATTCCATTTATTGACTGGGAGAGAGCTAAGATTGCCTATAGAATCAAGTATTTTAATAGGGAATGAAATCGGATTAAATGATTTTTGATTAAATTGAATGGTTTAAGTTTTGTGGCTAGACAGAAAGCAATTTTTAATTATATTGTTTTAAATTTTATTCTATCAATGAGTGTAACATGAGTGTGGCAAGAAAATATTTTAGTTCCTAATATGTGATTTCCATTGGTGTCTCATGTTTGTATTTGTACCCTGGGCTCTATGAACAAAGGAAGTTCTTTTTTCTTTAGTTTTGAAGTCTCTAATTGAAATAATATGTTAATTAGAACACTATAAAACTATTTAAACCCACATATGTATGAAAATTATTTTACTATAACTTTTTTTTGAATTTTATTTATTTTTTTTTATACAGCAGGTTCTTATTAGTTATCCATTTTATACACATCAGTGTATACATGTCAATCCCAATCTCCCAGTTCATCACACCACCACCCCACCCCCCTCCACTTCCCCCCCTTGGTGTCCATACGTTTCTTCTCTACATCTGTGTCTCAATTTCTGCCCTGCAAACTGGTTCATCTGTACCATTTTTCTAGGTTCCACATATATGCATTAAGATACGATATTTGTTTTGCTCTTTCTGACTTACTTCACTCTGTATAACAGTTTCTAGATCCATCCACGTCTCTACAAATGACCCAATTTCGTTCCTTTTTATGGCTGAGTAATATTCCATTGTATATATGTACCACAACTTCTTTATCCATTCATCTGTCGATGGGCATTTAGGTTGCTTCCATGACCTGGCTGTTGTAAATAGAGCTGCAGTGAACATTGGGGTGCATGTGTCTTTTGGAATTATGGTTTTCTCTGGGTATATGCCCAGTAGTGGGATTGCTGGGTCATATGGTAATTCTATTTTTAGTTTTTTAAGGAACCTCCATACTGTTCTCCATAGTGGCTGTATCAATTTACATTCCCACCAACAGTGCAAGAGGGTTCTCTTTTCTCCACACCCTCTCCAGCATTTGTTGTTTGTAGATTTTCTGATGATGCCCATCCTAACTGGTGTGAGGTGATATCTCATTGTAGTTTTGATTTGCATTTCTCTAATAATTAGTGATGTTGAGCAGCTTTTCATGTGCTTCTTGGCCATCTGTATGTCTTCTTTGGAAAAATGTCTATTTAGGTCTTCTGCCCATTTTTGGATTGGGTTGTTTGTTTTTTAATATTGAGCTGCATGAGCTGTTTGTATATTTTGGAGGTTAATCCTTTGTCCATTGATTCATTTGCAAATATTTTCTCCCATTCTGAGGGTTGTCTTTTCGTCTTGTTTGTAGTTTCCTTTGCTGTACAAAACCTTTAAGTTTCATTAGGTCCCATTTGTTTATTTTTGTTTTTATTTCCATTACTCTAGAAGGTGGACCAAAAAAGATCTTGCTGTGATTTATGTCATAGAGTGTTCTTCCTATGTTGTCCTCTAAGAGTTTTATAGTGCCCGGTCTTACATTTAAGTCTCCAATCCATTTTGAGTTTATTTTTGTGTATGGTGTTAGGGAGTGTTCTAATTTCATTCTTTTACATGTAACTGTCCAGTTCTCCCAGTACCACTTATTGAAGAGACTGTCTTTTCTCCATTGTATATCCTTGCCTCCTTTGTCATAGATTAGTTGACCATAGGTGCGTGGGTGTATCTCTGGGCTTTCTATCCTGTTCCATTGATCTATAGTTCTGTTTTTGTGCCAGTACCATATTGTCTTGATTACTGTAACTTTGTAGTATAGTCTGAAGTCTGGGAGCCTGATTCCTCCAGCTCTGTTTTTTTCCCTCAAGACTGCTTTGTTTATTCGGGGTCTTTTGTGTCTCCATACAAATTTTAAGATTTTTTGTTCTAGTTCTGTAAAAAATGCCATTGGTAATTTGATAGGGATTGCACTGCATCTGTAGATTGCTTTGGGCAGTATAGTCATTTTCACAATATTGATTCTTCCAGTCCAAGAACATGGTATATCTCTCCATCTATTTGTATCATCTTTAATTTCTTTCATCAGTGTCTTGTAGTTTTCTGCATACAGGTCTTCTGTCTCCCTAGGTAGGTTTATTCCTAGGTATTTTATTCTTTTTGTTGCAATGATAAATGGGAGTGTTTCCTTAATTTCTCTTTCAGATTTTTCATCATTAGTATATAGGAATGCAAGAGATTTCTGTGCATTAATTTTGTATCCTGCAACTTTACCTAATTCATTGATTGTCTCTAGTAGTTTTCTGGTGGCATCTTTAGGATTCTCTATGTATAGTAACATGTCATCTGCAAACAGTGACAGTTTTACTTCTTCTTTTCCAATTTGTATTCCTTTTATTTCTTTTTCTTCTCTGATTGCTGTGGCTAGGACTTCCAAATCTATGTTGAAAAATAGTGGTGAGAGTGGACATCCTTGTCTTGTTCCTGATCTTGGAGGATATGCTTTCAGTTTTTCACCATTGAGAATGAGGTTTGCTGTGGGTTTGTCGTATATGGCCTTTATTATGTTGAGGTAGGTTCCCTCTCTGCCCACTTTCTGGAGAGTTTTTTTATTATAAATGGGTGTTGAATTTTGTCAAAAGCTTTTTCTGCATCTATTGAGATGATCATATGGTTTTTATTCTTCAACTTGATAATATGGTGTATCACATTGATTGATTTGCGTATATTGAAGAATCCTAGCATCCCTGGGATAAATCCCACTTGATCGTGGTGTATGATCCTTTTAATGTTGTTATTGGATTCTGTTTGCTAGTATTTTGTTGAGGATTTTTGCATCTATATTCAAAGTGATATTGGTCTGTAATTTTCCTTTTTTGTGGTATCTTTGCCTGATTTTGGTATCAGGGTGATGGTGGCCTCATAGAATGAGTTTGGGAGTATTCCTTCCTCTGCAACTTTTTGGAAGAGTTTGAGAAGAATGGGTGTTAGCTCTTCTCTAAATGTGTGATAGAATTCGTGCGTGAAGCCATCTGATCCTGGACTTCTGTTTTTTGGAAGATTTTTAATCACAGTTTCATTTTCATTACTTGTGATTGGTCTGTTCATATTTCTATTTCTTCCTGGTTCAGTCTTGGAAGGTTGTACCTTTCTAAGAATTTGTCCATTTCTTCCAGGTTGTCCATTTTCTTGGCATAGAGTTGCTTGTAGTAGTCTCTTAGGATGCTTTGTATTTCTGCGGTGTCCGTTGTAACTTCTCCTTTTTCATTTTTAATTTTATTGATTTGAGTCTTCTCCCTCTTTTTCTTGATGAGTCTGGCTAATGGT
This sequence comes from Eschrichtius robustus, assembly GCF_028021215.1. Taxonomy (NCBI): domain Eukaryota; kingdom Metazoa; phylum Chordata; class Mammalia; order Artiodactyla; family Eschrichtiidae; genus Eschrichtius; species Eschrichtius robustus. The sequence continues at coordinate 59,588,294 of NC_090827.1, read as the reverse complement.
TTATCAATGTTGTTTATCTTCTCAAAGAACCAGCTTTTAGTTTTATTGATCTTTGCTATTGTTTTCTTTGTTTCTATTTCATTTTTTTCTGTTCTGATCTTTATGATTTCTTTCCTTCTACTAACTTTGGGTTTTGTTTGTTCTTCTTTCTCTAGTTCTTTTAGGTGTAAGGTTATATTGTTTAATTGAGATGTTTGTTGTTTCTTGAGGTAGGATTGTATTGCTATAAACTTCCCTCTTAGAACTGCTTTTGCTGCATCCCATAAGTTTTGGATTGTCTTTTTTTCATTGTCATTTGTCTCTAGGTATTTTTTGATTTCCTCTGATTTCTTCAGTGATCTCTTGGTTATTTAATAACGTATTGTTAGCCTCCATGTGTTTGTTTTTTTAATGTTTTTTTCCCTGTAATTGATTTCTAATCTCATAGCGTTGTGGTCAGAAAAGATGCTTGGTATGATTTCAGTTTTTTTAAATTTACTGAGGCTTGATTTGTGACCCAAGATGTGATCTATCCTGGAGAATGTTCCATGCGCACTTGAGAAGAAAGCGTAATGTGCTGTTTTTGGATGGAATGTCCTATAAATATCAATTAAATCTATCTGGTCTATTGTGTCATTTAAAGCTTGTGTTTCCTTATTAATTTTCTGTTTGGATGATCTGTCCATTGGTGTAAGTGAGGTGTTAAAGTCCCCCACTATTATTGTGTTACTGTCGATTTTCTCTTTTATATCTGTTAGCAGTTGCCTTATGTATTGAGGTGCTCCTATGTTAGGTGCATATATATTTATAATTGTTATATCTTCTTGGACTGATCCCTTGATCATTATGTAGTGTCCTTCCTTGTCTCTTGTAACATTCTTTATTTTAAAGTCATTTTATCTGGCATGAGTATTGCTACTCCAGCTTTCTTTTGATTTCCATTTGCATGGAATATCTTTTTCCATCCCCTCACTTTCAGTCTGTATGTGTCCCTAGGTCTAAAGTGGGTCTCTTGTAGACAGCATATAGATGGGTCTTGTTTTTGTATCCATTCAGCAAGCCTGTGTCTTTTGGTTGGAGCATTTAATCCATTCACGTTTAAGGCAATTATCGATATGTGTGTTCCTATTACCTATTTCTTAATTGTTTTGGGTTTGTTTTTGTAGGTCCTTTTCTTCTCTTGTGTTTCCCACTTAGAGAAGTTCCTTTAGCATTTGTTGTAGAGCTGGTTTGGTGGTGCTGAATTCTCTTAGCTTTTGCTTGTCTGCAAAGCTTTCGATTTCTCCATCGAATCTGAATGAGATCCTTGCTGGGTAGAGTAATCTTGGTTGTAGGTTCTTCCCTTTCATCACTTTAAATATGTCATGCCACTCCCTTCTGGCTTGTAGAGTTTCTGCTGAGAAATCAGCTGTTAACCTTATGGGAGTTCCCTTGTATGTTATTTGTCATTTTTCCCTTGCTGCTTTCAATAATTTTTCTTTGTCTTTAATTTTTGCCAATTTGATTATTATGTGTCTTGGCGTGTTTCTCCTTGGGTTTATCCCATATGGGACTCTCTGTGCTTCCTGGACTTGCGTGGCTATTTCCTTTCCCATGTTAGGGAAGTTTTTGACTATAATCTCCTCAAATATTTTCTCTGGTCCTTTCTCTCTCTCTTCTCCTTCTGGGACCCCTATCATGCGAATGTTGTTGCGTTTAATGTTGTCCCAGAGGTCTCTTAGGCTGTCTTCATTTTTTTTCATTCTTTTTTCTTTATTCTGTTCCACAGCAGTGAATCCGACCATTCTGTCTTCCAGGTCACTTATCTGTTCTTCTGCCTCAGTTATTCTGCTATTGATTCCTTCTAGTGTAGTTTTCATTTCAGTTATTGTATTGTTCATCTCTGTTTGTTTGTTCTTTAATTCTTCTAGGTCTTTGTTAAACATTTCTTGCATCTTCTTGATCTTTGCCTCCAATGTTTTTCCAAGGTCCTGGATCATCTTCACTGTCATTATTCTGAATTCTTTTTCTGGAATGTTGCCTATCTCCACTTCATTTAGTTGTTTTTCTGGGATTTTATCTTGTTCCTTCATCTGGTACATAGCCCTCTGCCTTTTCGTCTTGTCTATCTTTCTGTGAGTGTGGTTTTTGGTCCACAGGCTGCAGGATTGTATTTCTTCTTTCTTCTGCTGTCTGCCCTCTCTTATTATTTTATTATAATTTAATTGTAACATTCTTTGCATTTTGAAGTATCTTGCAGTTTTACTTCATGGTATTTTTCTGATATTGAATATAGAAGAGCTTCTTAGCTTTTAAAATAATTAGAGATAAAGGAAGGGGTTAATTTACCATTCATCCAGTCATTTCACATATATTCACAGAGCACCTGATGGAAACATGTTGAAAATATAACCGTGAATCAAAAAAAAGTCCCTAACCTCATGGAGTTTACATTCTTGTAGAAGAAGAGGAGCAATGTGCAGAGAGGCAAGTTCAAATATGTCAGATGGTGATAAGTATTAATGAGACATGTAAGGATGTTAATTTCATAGTTTGGTCTGAGAAGGGCTTATTGATAAAGTGACATTGAACAGAGGTCTCCTTCTAGAGGGAGGAGCCATATTGTAGAACACAGCTCCCCAAGCGTGTGCTTGGTGTATTTAAGAATCAGCCAAAAAGCCAGCTTGGCCTGAGCAGAGTGGACCAGCCAGAGGAGGTTAGGGTTCTGGTCATATAGGGCCCAAGTCACCAAGAGCTCGTTAGTAAGAGTCCATGCCTCGAGCCAGCGTTGTTATTTGTCTCCCTTCTTTGGGTTTCTACTCTGGACCAGACCCTATGCTGGGCACTGGGGGAAGATACAAAGAAGCTCCAGTTTCCGCCCTCAAATAACCAGTGTCCTTCTTATTGTTGAATGCCTGCTGGCCTTTGTGAGGTGCAGTTAAGGACTGTTGGTTGATTAGAGGATAGTTCAGGAATAAGGAACCCAGAGCTGGTCTGAGCTTTGTCACTACCTATACAGTCTTGGGCAAGCCATTCAACCTGTTGGAGCATTAATATTTTCATCTGCAAAATGCTAGATGTAGATATTATCACAAGAGATATTTCTAACTCAAAAAACCCCCCAAAAACCCCACTATGATTCTATAAAACCAAAAAATAGAACTTTATCTTAGTACAATAGCACTGATTAAAAGTGTACTAGGAAAGCACTTCAGACATCACATACATGTTGTATATGTAGGGTCACTTAAAATTTAATTCATGATTTGCTTAGTTAAAAAAAAAATCTTGTTTCACCCAACACAATCAGTTTTGTAAATGAGTGGTAGTTTTAAAAATATAGTGTAGATTATATAAAAAATTTTAACCATGTGTTTCCTTTATAACTTCAACCTTAAATATTTTTTGCCAAAGGTCTTCAAAACTAAACACAGTGCTAAACCAGAGTTACAGGGTAGCCTGGATTTTGGTATAGATATTTTCTCTTTCTGATTATGGTTTAAAAATTTCTATTTCAAACACTATTTGACAGCCATATTTCCCTAGTGCCTGGTAGAATGCAGACACATAGAACTGACTCAATATATATTGTGGAGGAAATAAATGGCAAATCACCTCCAATAATTTTTTCAAGTAGATATGGTATAAAACATTAGAGACTGTATAGTTAATGTTCTAACATTTTCTTTCCACTAAGACTACAAGAAAAGAAGTGTATTTAGTAAGAAAGTTTGAAACAACAAGATCCTACTGTATAGCACAGGGAAGTATATTCAGTGTCCTGTGATAACCTGTGGAAAAGAATATGAAAAAGAATGCATATATAGATATATATATGTATAACTGAATCACTTTGCTGTACAGTAGAAATTAACACATTGTAAATCAACTGTACTTGCATAAAATATATTTTAAAAAAGAAAGTTTGATCTCATTCAACAAATATTTATTAAACACCAACTATATGCCAAGAACATCAGTGAACAAAACAGACAAACCCTGCCCTCATGGAACTTATTCTAGTTGGGAGAAACAGATCATAAATAAACACTTGTCCTAATTAACATATTAGAACATGGTGAGTGCTATGGAGACAGGGAAGAGGGAGCGTGGGATGTATGGACCTTCAAATAGAGCAGAGAAGGACCCACCTGCTTCCCAGGTGCGGTTGCAATTAGATTTCTAGAAATATTGCCTGACGGGGTGGACTGGGAGATGAGCAATTTCTAACTTGTGGTTACTTTCTAAACACGTTTTAAAAGAAGACTTTCATATACCATCCTAAGTGCAGGAATGTATTTGCTCTTTAGAGTTGATTGAGGTTTTTAAAATCAACTTTATTGATATATACCTCACTTACAATAAAATTCATTCATTTTAAGTGTACAGATTGATGTGTTTTGAGAAATATACATACATAGTAAACAGCACTCCAGTCAAGGTGTGGAACATTTCCATTGACCCAGAAATCTCCTTTGCATCCCTTTGCAGTCAGCCTCTCCCCCCAACACTGATATGAGTTAAGTTTTTTAAAAATGCAAGTCCTTGAGTTTTGAGGATAAAGACTTTGTTTTACAGAAGAATTAAAAGGGATAGAAGTAGGAGATTGAAGCCAAATAACTAATAAAATTAAGGCAGATTGCGTTTTCTCCTCTAGGCTGTTTCTGCCGTTGTGGTCAATCACCGTTGTCACTAGCGTTTTTGAAGCTGGCTCCGGTTCTTCCAAAATAAACTTATGCCCTTTATCATAACCATCTATTGTTTAAGATTTTAATACTGCTGTTTCTGCTGAGCTATATTCTTATTAAAATCCTTTACTTCTCAGAAGTTATGGATATATTTCTACCAGTTTTTTAGAATAATAGCTTACTACACTCATTCCTAGAACAGTTATACTTTTTGCCAGGTATCTAAAATGTAGTATATGCTATCAGGTATTATTATTATTTGGTTCTTTATGCATTTGGCAGTTTTTGGGACATCCACCCACAACCATGCTCAGCATGGTGAAGTGATGAACCGATTAATTACAGTGTCATATTTTACAATCTTTCTTCACCTTTTACAAGTACCTTTTAAAAAACCTTTTTACTGCAGTAAAATGTACATAACATAAAATTTACCATTTTAACCATTTTAAGTGTTTAGTTCAGTATATGCACATTGCTTGACAACCATCACCACCATCCATCTCTAGAACTTTTCCCCCAACTGAACTCTATACCCATTAAACTCTAACTCTCCATTCGCCCTCCCCCCAGCCCCTGGCAACTACCATTCTACTTTGTCTCTGCGAAATTGACTATTCTAGGTACCTCATATAAGTGGAGTAATACAGTATTTGTCCTTCTGTGACTGGCTTATTTCACTTAGCATAATGTCCTCAAGTTTCAACAATGTTGTAGTATGTGTCAGCATTTCCTTCCTTTTAAAGGCTGAATAATATTCCACTATTGTTTGATATATATATATACACATATCACATTTTGTTTATCCATTCATCCATCTATGGAGTTCTTGAGTTTTTTTTAAACTAATTTTATTGAGGTATAATTTCTGTTTATTAAACTGCATTTATTTAAAGTGTACCGTTTGATGAGTTTTCATAGATACACATTCGACCCTTGAACAACAAGGGTTTGACCTGCGTGGGTCTACTTATACGTGGATTTTTTTCCAATGGTAAATTCTACAGTACTACACGATCTGCGATCTGCAGTTGGTTGAATCCTCGGCGCAAAATCGAGGAAACAGAGGGCTGACTAGACAGTTAAACACAGCTTTTCGATTGCGTGGGTGGGGGGAATCTGTGCCCCTAACCTTCATGTTGTTCAGCTGTGTACTCCTGTGAAACTACCACCTCAATCAAGACTAACATTTTCATCATTCCCAAAAGATCTGAATTGATCGTGCTCTGATAATTTTATGACAGCCCTCAGGGTGGTTAGTGAAGCAGATGCTGTAAACTGCATAAGCAGCATGCATTTCCCCTTCCTCTTTTCTCGGAGAATCCCACTTTGCATATTCAACACAGCATTCTACAGAGCCATGACATTGCTTCAGGGGAAGGTCTAGCAGGTGCATCCTGATGATTTTTAAACTAATCTTTGGGCTTTCAGTCCTCTTTCAAGTGACTGTTTTCAGGTGAGGCTTCTTGGCATTTAGCGATGAGGGAAGGTGGGAAGGTCGACTTGGAAGTTTTCCTCACTCTGAAGAAGGAGACACATGAAGAGACAATTCTTTTTGCCTCTGAAAGGTTGCCTAGAGAGACTGAAAAGTTTAAAGTAAGGTTGATTTTTGTCTATTTGGGATGGTTCTGAGACGTTCCTTTTAAGAAAAACTGAATAAACTTCCAAACCTACAATTTAACGACTTATTGTCTACAGTTACTTTGATGATGATTTAGTAAGCCAGAAGAGCCACTAGGTGTCACTCTGACTTTATTATTTATTTTCAGAGACAACCTAGTGACATTTTCAATCTTTGAAATATTAAATTTAAAGGCATTCCAAAAAATCCAATAAGTTAAATCACATTTAAAATGCTGAAAAAGATAAAGACACATGGGTTGCTATGAAAAATTAAAATCAAGAAATGAGAATTTTGAAAAGAACAAATTAATTTTTCCTTAGGTGAAGTTAACAAATAGAGTGATGAGTGATTTCTAAGAAGTCAAAACAGTGATTAGGCAAATGACGTTTAAAACAGTGTTTGGTATAGGCATGCCAGAAGAATAGGAGAGGCAATATGACTGAAGTCTTTTTCTGCTTTGGGACCATATTCACAGTAACAGAGCAACATGAACTCAATTACAACACTGGGAATTTTTCATATAGAGACAGAAAACAAAGTTGTGAGGTACATTGGATCTATTTATCATGAAGGGAAGAACTTGATAAGAAGGTAGGAGTAATCCTAAGTTAGAGGCAGAAGGAAGGAGGGAAGAAGTAGAGAGAAAACAAGATTCGAAGCTACCTCTTTGAGACTGCACTAAGCTTCCCTAAACTTTTTCCTAAACCAGGAAGAACAATGAAGCGTTTCATTGTGTTCACTCAGAACTCTTTCGGTTGCAAGTAACTGTAACCCAACTCCAGCTATTTAAGGAAAAAGTACACATGTGTTTATAGGCTTACCAAACTGGTAAGAATGGGGTAGCTTCAGGTATGGCTGTATCTGGTTAAGGAAAGCAATTCTCAAAGTGTGCTCTGGGGATCTTGGAGAGTTCCCTGAGACCCTTTTGGGTCTGCAAGGTCAAACCATTTTCATAATAATACTAAGACATAGTCTTAGTGCCTTCCTCTGTCAGCACCTTGAGACAATAGGGTTGTTTTTCTCTCTCTAGGGAGGAAAGAGGGCCCAATTTCATACTCTAATTAGAGTTTGAGTCCAGATCACATACCCTAACAGAAGTTATCCTTATGAATTAGCAATGCTGGCCACAGAGACATAAATTATGCAAAAGACCTACCTTAAACTGAGATTCCATTCCTGAGTGTCTGACAATTTTAATTTTATGCTCACTTACGCTGCTTGCAGGATGACTCTGGTCAGATTATTTAGGCTTTTCATGGCCTCTATGTCCTTACCTCTAAAAAAGGATACATTCGTTGATTGTGAGCAATGGAAGATGGGGAAAAAGTTATTCTAACTCTGATCTATCAGTTGCTACAATGAATGTCCACCAAATGAAGTTCTATATGGTTTTTTTTCAGATTGTATATAAATTCTCATTAAGTATTTATGTAAAATATTTTTGGCGATAATGTAAAATAGAGGTTTCATTAGTCCACAAGCACTGAGTTCTATTCATCACTGTTTACCTTGTTCTTATTTCCTTTGCCTTTTGATTTTGGCTTTATTACTTTTAATAGTAAATGTTGATTCTGTGAAATCCCATTTTTTTTTTTTCCATTTTTTACAAAATGAATCAGGAGCAAGATCATAAGTGCCATAAGAAATAATTTTCAGAAAAAACTATTCATTTACTTAGGATTTTATTTAAATGTATATACATATAGATTTTAATAATGGAGTGAAAGAAAAACCAGCGTTTCTCCTTTTATTCTTAATTTATAAATTAAGCTGCAAAAGGAAGCCCCAATAAAAACTGCATAATTACTCTTAAGAATCAGACAATATTTATCATCTACTTTCATTTTGTACACCTTTTGTTTCCACTAAAGTACTATCATTACATTAAAATGAGATTTTACTTTTTTTTTGTCTTTGAGCCCTACAGATAAAGTTACTACTGAAAAGCAAATAACACTTGACATGTGTTGTACATTAAACACCATCTAGACTTCTTTGCATATTATTTCTGCTTCTCTATTATATTAACTTTTCATTAACTGTGAGTACAAACACCCAAATTAAATTGATATCAAAATGTCAGTTTCCAACATAATTCACATTATCAAGTACTTTTAAACAAAAAGTTTTAGCAAACTATCTCTTGGAAATAATTCTAAATTGTTCCAATAACTTGATAACTGAAGCTTCTGGGTAAAAGATATAGTTATCTTGCACTATTTAAATTTTTAATAGAAAGTATTAATGTTAAATTTTATATAACATTATTACAAAATTCCATTGCTAACCTGAAATCAGAACAACATTCCTCCTTGAGTGTCTATTACTTGCCAGATATTAAGTATTTCTTTTCATTTAAAGAATGGATAACAAACTGTCTTGGAGTAGATAACAATTAAAATATAGAAGAAAGCCTGCCTCCTGTTTGTATTGAATCAAACAAGGAGAAATTTGACTGGAGAGTCCTATTTCAAGATGAGAGGCTGGTCATATATTTTACTTGGCATTTTCTTCCAATGAACAAAATAAAGTCCTTGTGCTACCACCTTGACACTTACTTAAATGTTTACCAAATCCTCTTTGCAAACTTGGCTGCACAGCAGAATCGCCCAGAGTTTTTTTAAAAATGTCAATGCCTGTGCCTCACCTCCAGGGATTCTGCTTTAACTGGAACAAGGTGGGGCTAATCTATCAACTATTTTCCTACTCCTTGCTAATTAGCCATCTGTATGGTATTTTTAACTGTCTACGTTTTATCAGCTGTAAGACTGTTTTGATTGGTCAGGTCTTTGTGGGGAACTGAATTCCGCATAGCAGTGCTTACTGGGCAGAAAGGTTGCGGTGCCTCTGTTTGCCTTGATCCATTTTCCTCTCACTTCCTTACTCTTTCTCTCAGAGGAGGCAAGTGGCTGCCTCCGCAGCTGCGGTGGCTGATCATCACTGAAAGGGCCAAAGAAAGAACTGAGCTGCCTCCTGGATATTTTTTCCAGGGAAGGTTAATTTACCATGCTTTTTTCCATTTTTCTCTACATCCTGGAAAAAACTTTTTTTTTTTTTCTTTTACAAGAAACAGACTGAACTTATTGCTGAAAAACAGAGGCAAAAAGTTTTAGCACAGCTTCTCAGTTTGGGACAAGTCAGAAACTCCTGAAGCGAGCAGAAGCATAGTAAGTGCTTTCTTTCTTTTAAAGCTACTTCTGGGAAGAGGGGTGGGGGGGGCGCTATTGTAATGGTAAATTTCACTCGGAGAGGAAGAAAGGGTTGATAATCAATCAGAATTGAGGGATTCAGTTGAGTTTTTGCAATTTTCTTACTACATTGTAAGATGACTTGAAGTTTCTCTGAAAAAGTGTTGCTGTGGGTGTGTGTGAAATAAAGGCAGTCTTGAGAGTGACATTGAAAGAAGTTTTTTTTGAACAGAGTAGAGAGATATACACCACTCGGGGGCTTCAGTGAGAACCGGGAATTCCAGGAGGAGAGTTTACATTCAGAAATGTTGAAGTGAAAAATCCTTCTGGCTCAACATCTTGGAGTTAAGCTCGGAAGAACCCTCTACATCTGAAAGAATTTGTTCCTGGAAACCTCTTTTTCGGCCAGCGTGGATCATGAAGGATGGGATAATGTGCTATACAAGCACCGCTTTCTTGAATCTGCTGCAGGCATTTAAAATTTAACTTGAGGGTTCATGTGTTTGGCATGATGAGGACCACGGAGAACTTCGCTGAGACCAGTGCCACACTAAACCCTAACAGGACCCCCAGGGGAAGGTACGTTTATCTGGAAGCGTTCCTGCAGGGAGGAGCTCCCTGGGGTTTTACTTTGAAAGGTGGCCTGGAGCATGGAGAACCATTAATCATCTCTAAGGTATGTTTCTTTTTCCAATATTGTCTTTATTGAAATTGCTTTTTAAACTTTTGTCAGATCTGTCAAAAATACAAAATAATGCCGAGGATTGCCTGGATATTGCTTAATTTGCTGTTTCATACCTTTCTGATTATATCTGGACATATTTTGCATAGCTTGGTGTTTGAAAGAAAAATGTGTCTCGCGCATTTATTCTGTGAAATCCCAGGGAAAAATGTGCTTGTTTAATGGATAATCTCTTTTTGTGAATGAAATAGTATAAAACCAGCTACCACATGATCTTTTCTGTTATGAATCAGATTAAAGATTAACTGCATAGTTAAGGTAGTGGCATGGTGTATATTTGTGTATGAGTGCCTTTATTTAGCATATGGCTAGAAAACTATCTTCTCTTTCTCCTTTAAGCTGGAAGTATCTAGCGTTCAAAATATTTTAGAATTTGTTTGCAATTCTGGATAATTGATTGCATACATATTATTTATTGCTTTTTGCACACTCAGGAGAATTAAATCAGCTTTCAATATAATCCAAGGGCAAAACAGCATTTCTGCCTCTTCTGTTTATCTATGTATTTAAGCCAATTTTTTTTTTTTTAATAAATTTATTTATTTATTATTTATTTTTGGCTGTGTTGGGTCTTCGTTGCTGCACGCCGGCTTTCTCTAGTTGTGGCGAGCGGGGGCTACTCTTTGTTGCAGTGTGCAGCTTCTCATTGCTGTGGCTTCTCTTGCTGCGGAGCACGGGCTCTAGGGCACGGGATTCAGTAGTTGTTGCACGCGGGCTCAGTAGTTGTGGCACTCGGGCTCAGTAGTTGTGGCTCGAGGGCTCTAGAGCTCAGGCTCAGTAGTTGTGGCGCACGGGCTTAGCTGCTCCGCGGCATGTGGGATCTTCCCGGACCCGGGCTCAAACCCATGTCCCTTGCATTGGCAGGCGGATTCTCAACCACTGCACCACCAGGGAAGTCCCTAAGCCAATTTTTAAACCTTCGTCATCCTGCAAAATGCCTCAATTCTTCATATATCTTTGGTGTGGATAGGTATACCCATTGAATGAATCCTTTTTGTGCATTAGGTTTAGTGTTTCTGCTTTTCTCTAAAACTTCAGAGATTAAGAAAGATTACAGAGATTTCTTTTATTTTTATTTTTTAAATAATTTTTAAAAAAAATTATTCATTAATTTATTATTTATTTATTTATTTTGGCTGAGCCAGGTCTTAGTTGAGGCATGAGGGATCTTCACTGCGGCATGCATGCGGGATCTAGTTCCCCGACCAGGGATTGAACCCTGGCCCCCTGCATTGGGAGCGCAGGGTCTTACCCACTGGACCACCAGGGAAGTCCCCAGAGATTTCTTTTAAAATTTCAGAATATTAACAGTCTAAAACAACAGAATATAAGTGCTTTTCACACCTTAGCATTACTCAAGAAACATCTGTAATTGAGGGGAAATTTAGTTTTAGTTGGAGAGTGGGAAAGAGGTAAATATGCATTTTGCCTGAGCTCTATTACCTACTTAAGGTTAGTTTTCATATCCCACCAAAATGTGTGTTTTGAGAGAGACAAATGATTCTTACTGTGGGTGAGCCAGTGAGAACTGTTTTCCAGCAGTCAGCCAAGAACGTGCAGAATAGCACTGTAAACTGTGTGACTTTTCCTTATCTTTCCTAAGAAAACAAAAGATATGTATACATATATGTGTATCAGTTAGGAAGACTTCCAGCTATAAGTAACTGGAAACCCGACTGATGGTAACCTAAGTAAACTGGGGTTAGTTTTTCTCATATTACAAGAAGTCTGGAGTTAGGCTGTCCAGGCAAGGAGCAGCAGTTCAATAATGTCATGAAGAATTTCAGTTAGCTCTCCACTCTGCCTTCTTTATGATGTTGACTTTTGTCTTCATGGTTGCAAGATGGATGCCATATCACTGGCATTGCATCTTCATTCTGGGCAGGGTTTTGGCTTTTGGTTTTGGCTTTTGGTTTGGAACCCTCCCTATCAAACTTGTGCTTACATCTTGTTGACCAGAACTGTGCCACATACCTATCCTTAGACCGATTATTGGCCAAGGGGAATGAGACTACCATGACTAGTTTAGACCAGTCAGGATTTCTCTCCTGGGTTCTGCGATAGAAACTTAGCCTCCCTGATGTCAAGGAATCTCTGCCCACTATTTGAACAAATTGAGGTTTTGTTTTCAGGAAGAAGGAGGGAGTGGGTGCTGGGTAGACTGTTGAGAATGTCTGCCACAGACATAAATATCATCTCTGCATTTTAAAACTCTGGTTTACATTCAATTTGCCTGGTCTTTAATGTTAAGATATTATGTATCTGCTCACTAGAACAGTTTCCTGTCAAACAGGCCTAATCCTACCACTAATGAGCCACTCTGCTAAGGCTCCATTTTATCTGCAGAATGGGGGTAAACGATTATCTCCCTTATTGGAATGTGTGGGGATTAAATGAGACCGTGTATTTAGAACAGCTAGCATAGGGGCTGGTACACAGAAAGAGCTCAAAAAAAAAAAAAAAAAAAATCTTAACAAAGATTATGACTATTGCTTTTCATTAGTCTAAGAGACATTGTATTAGGATACAGATCTGTCTGATCTACAAAGATCCAAAATAGCAGTAGCTTAAGCAATATAGGAATTTATATCTCTGTCACATGACAATCTGAGCATAAGCCAAACTGAAAGATGGCTGCAAGGGGTCAGGGACCCAAGTGCCTTCTACTTTCTTACTTTCATCCTGATGCCCCGTCTGCATGGTCCAAGGTGACTTGCCCCAACATCTGCTTTCCAGTCCGTAAGAAGTGGAAAAAGAAAAGAGAAGACAATCTCCTTCCTTTCAAGGGTATAATCTGGCGTAATCTGCTCTGTCCAATATGGTAGCCACCAGCCACATGTGGTCCATTTCAATTAAAAGTAACTAAAATGGGACTTACCTGGTGGCGCAGTGGTTAAGAATCCACCTGCCAATGCAGGGGACACGGGTTCTATCCCTGGTCCTGGAAGATCCCACATGCCGCGGAGCAACTAAGCCCATGCGCCACAACTATTGAGCCCGTGTGCCATAACTACTGAAGACCTCGCGCCTAGAGCCCATGCTCTGCAACAAGAGAAGCCACCGCAATGAGAAGACCGTACACTGCAATGAAGAGTAGGTCCTGCTTGCCGCAACTAGAGAAAGCCCACAGGCAGCAACGAAGACCCAACGCAGCCAAAAATAAATAAATAAATAAATAAATTTATATTTTAAAAAAGTAACTAAAATGAAATACAATTTTAAATTCTGTTTCTCATATCCACTAGCCAGATTTCAAGTGCCACATTGCTTCAAAGCTCTTGAATCTCTCTCCCCATCCTGTCTGTCTGGCAAACTCATATTCATCCAAGCTCCATTTCTTCCTCTCTCTGAAGTTTTCCTGACTTCATCAAGCTGAGTTAGGTGATCTCTCTTCTACACTCCAATAACATGCATTTATTACACCAAATCATAATTTTTAAATTTATGTTGACTGTCTTCTCAGCAGTCTGAAAGCCTCTTGAAAGGCTGCGACTATTTTCTTTTCATCTCTACCACATCAAACTCAGCCCGGGTACACAAATATTTGTTGAGTAAATGAAAAGGCATGGGCTATGTCTTATTCATCTTGCATTTCCAAGATCTAGCAGAGCGCCTGGCACAGGGTAGGTGCTCGATAACTTCTATTGAAGTAATAGGCAAAGACAAAACAGAGCAGGGGGGCAGTCTAAGCAGGGATGCAGAGTCCCATGAGATGAGGATGCCAGGCAGATCTCCAGACATGGAACATATATGTTTCCCATTGCTACCATAAAAATTACCACCAACTTAGTGGCTTAAACAACACAAACTTATTATCTTACAGTTCTGTAGGTCAGAAGTCAAACACAGGTCTCACTGGGCTAAAATTAAGATGTCAACAAGGCTGTGTTCCTTTTTGGAGGCTATAGGGGAGGCTCTGTTTCCCTGCCCTTTCCGTCTTCTAGAAGCGACCCCCATTCCCCGGCTCATGGTCCCGTTCCTCAGTCTTCAAAGCCAGCAATGGCAGGTTGAGTCCTCATATCGTATCACTCTGATCTCTAACTTCTGCCTCCCTCTTCCAATTTGAAGTACCCTTGGGATTACATTGGGCCCACCAGGATAATATCCTTATTTTAAGATCAGTTGAGTAATGACCTTAATTCTGTCTGCAACCTTAATTCCCCTTTGCCATGTAATCTAACATATTCACAGGTTCCAGGGATTAGAACGTGGATGTCTTTGCGGGGAGAGGGCTTTATTTTGCCAACCAACAGGGAGTTTGAACATTAATGAAAGTCCACGTAATTAAGACAATACCAAGGATAAGACAAAAGTTAAGTTTAGTGGCTGATTGTGTGTATCCCAGACCTTTTTTCTAGGACTATGAAAAAAGTGCCTATTAGCTCATATGCTGCTCACCAAATGTTCACTATTCCCCTAATGCAGGGTGACCCCCATTGCAAGTGAAGGGAGGGGTTAGTACACATTAAGTCTTTGATATGAAAGGCAGGTACATTTATACAAAGCAGTTATAAGCTGCCAGGTATGACAATATAATGAATGAAGTATCAGTTTTCTTTAGGTACAAATGAGGCAGGAGAATGAATGGGGGAAAAGGAGCTACAAAAGTGTGGCAGTAAAAGAAATCATTTCCTAATCCCTTTCTTTGGGATTTAATGTCCTTGAAAAGGAAAGGTGGAGTTGAGGAAAGAGCCTCTGTAATCTGTAAACTTCAAAAAGAAAGGGTAACTTTTTAAAAAAAATAAGGATTGTATGTAGAAGCTCAAGTGTTTCAATAGTTCAGGAAGTTGGCAGCATGATTTTGTTATGACTCACTCCGTATTGTGGCTGAGAAAAGTGGTTCCACCTGCTGTGGGGATGCACCTGCCCCTAGGATTTATAATCAAATAACAACTAGAACAACAACAAACAACAACCAGTAACAACCACCAGTAAATGCTGGCACTTACTAAGTGCTTACTAGGTGCTGAGCTCTAGTCCAAGAGATCCACGTGTGTTAACTCATTTAATTTCCACAACTCCATGAGGAAGGTAATATTATGATGCCAGTTTTATACATGAGAAACCAAGACACAGAATTTGAGTAGCTTTCTGAAGCTCTCATGGCTGGTAGAAAGTGCTAGAGTTGGAATTTGAATGCGGGCATCCTGGTTCTCCAGAGTCCACACGCTTGACATACTCTGCCGTTCAGTCACTGTTGCCTACCAAATATTTGGCTCAGTCTAGATTCTAGAGCCATGATCTGGGTAAAATATGGGATTAATCTTTTTTTATATATGTTTTAAAATTTATTAGAGAAAACAATTTTTAAAAATCTTAGTCCTTGGGGTTTCCTTGGTGGTCCAATGGTTAAGACTCCACGATCCCAATGCAGGGAGCCTGGGTTCGATCGCTGGTTGGGGAACTAAGATCCTGCATGCTGCACAGTGTGGCAAGAACAAAAAATCTTAGTCCTATACATGGAAGCAACCTAAGTGTCCATCGACAGATGAATGGTTAAAGAAGATGTGGCACATATATACAATGGAATATTACTCAGCCATAAAAAGAAACACAATTGAGTTATTTGTAGTGAGGTGGATGGACCTAGAGTCTGTCATACAGAGTGAAGTAAGTCAGAAAGAGAAAAACAAATACCGTATGCTAACACATATATATGGAATCTAAAAAAAAAAATGGTTCTGACGAACCTAGGGGCAGGACAGGAATAAAAACACAGATGCAGAGAATGGATTTGAGGACACGGGGAGGGGGAAGGGTAAGCTGGGACGAAGTGAGAGAGTGACATGGACATATATACACCAGCAAATGTAAAATAGATAGCTAGTGGGAAGCAGCTGCATAGCACAGGGAGATCAGCTCGGTGCTTTGTGACCACCTAGAAGGGTGGGATAGGGAGGGTGGGAGGGAGACGCAAGAGGGAGGGGATATGGGGATATATGTAGACATATAGCTGATTCACTTTGTTATACAGCAGAAACTAACACACCATTGTAAAGCAATTATACTCCAATAAAGATGTTAAAAAAAAAAATCTTAGTCCTGTAAGGGTTCCCTAAAATAGGTACAGGAACTCCTTTAAGTAGTTCAAGACCCATAAAAGGAGGGGCCACTTACCATTTCTTAGTAAGTATTGTTGTGGTGTCTCCACCTGGAGAGGCACCTTTTTTGTGCACTTCAAAGGATTAAAACCTCCACATGTACTTCATGTGCTTACATGGTCTTCTCTAGGAAGAAGACTAAAATGTATACTCTAGCCAAAAAGAAGTATGAGTGTACCAGTTCAGCCCTTGGGAAGAAGAGGAGGGAAAAGGAGGCTTATTTTAGTTATATGGGGGAAACCCTAAAGCAAACCCACCCAGACTTCAGTGGATGCTCCTGGGTCTTGGATGCTCTGGGCTTTCTGGAGAATTGGCGACTGGAACAGATTAGCCTGGGGGCAACTAGACCGTCCTTCGCAACCACAGAAAAGCTGTCACTGGCAGAGAGCTCCTTGAAGCAGTCAAGCAGAGATCCTCTCTGAAGAGCTTTTGGATAAATGAAGTGTTTCTGAATGGCCCTGTTGTTGGAAATGATTGCACTTGCCCCCAAAAATTGAATGCGTCAGAGGGCTGGGTTAGAGACAATGTATCTAAGAAGTACTGGCTACAACAGGAGTCTTGGTGCTCCACACCTGGTCTCCTGGTCCTGTGTTTTTAGCCTCTGATGTCCTTTGTAGAAAAAAATAAAGGCTTTTTCTCTTGTGTGTTAAAAAAAAAAAAAATCCTGGGCTTCAGAATTGAAGGTCAGCCATTGTCTCTTATGTCATCAATGCTCCTGATTCCTACGTGCCTGGGAGGTATCTTTGCTCTGGCTGGACTGTCTTCTGTGACATCTCACAAGTAAATCTTGTTGGTTCCATCTTCCATGCCATTACCCCTCCTTCTCTGAATCTGCTTCTACCACCTATAACACCATCATCCTCTTCCTGTCAATCTAAATCTCAGCCTTCCCCTACCAAGGCTTGGCTCACTACCCCTATCCCAACCCCATCTCTCCATTCTTTATCTGTAAGGGGGTGTGTTTGCTAGGTGACGTCAGAGGTTAACCTCAAACTTATGCCCCCTGTCTTCCTGTTGGCTGACACTACTCAGATTTTAAAACGGATTCTTTCATTGGGTTTTTCTAGCCTCAGTGATATGAGATAATCCCTGAATCCTCTTCATAATTCCTCCTCTGAAGAGAATCATCCAAAACATCCCAATCAACCTGCCCTTTCAAGAGGAAATGAACTGCTTTACTACATTGTGAGAAGCCTTGGAAACAGAAATAGCCCGTAGGTTAGGAAATGACTCATTTGGAGCATGCTTAAGTTGTCTGGATGACCATGTTGAGATTTCCTCATTTCTGGATTGTCTATATCCATCTGTCCACACTGAGCACATTACAACCTTCTAGCTTCTTTAGTGATCCTCAGTTTCAACACACCAACATCAGCCATACAATCTCTCTTGACCCATTTCTTCTGCACTAAAACAAGGATTATTTTATGAGTTTATGATAGCCGGTTTCTGAGTTCAATGTGAAATTGACTTTTAGGCAGCTTCCCAAGACCTTGGGCTGGTTGGTTTAGTTCATCCCAAAGTCATCTTTTTCATCTCCTTCCAAGAACCCAGCTAGATCAGCTTGTTATTGACCTTTTAAAACAGCCAGTCCTTTCTGAGGTTCTCTCCCTACCTTTCTTGCTCTTTCCTTTAACATCACTTGCCCTTCATACTAGGGAAGCCTCATCTGTCTGCTGTCCTTAAACTAATTTGTTTGGTCCCTCATTTTTCCATCGCCTTCCGTCCTGCATGTGCATCAAGTCTTCCTTCTTCGCATGTTCCCGGCACCTTTATTTGTGCCATCTTATAGTACAAGTAGTTGTTTGCATTTGGCCAGTAAATTGTAATCACTTTAAAGCCAAATGAGTTTTACTCAGGCTGTATATCCTGTTTCTCCTAGCGAAATACTTCCCATTTCACACACAACAAATGCTCAATAAATGTTGAATGACCTATAGGAGGTTAGAGCTATAAAGAATCTCAGCAATCATCTAATCCAACTTCCTCATTATACAGAGAGAAAACTGAGATACAGTAAAGTTCAGTTATTTGCCAAGATGGTTTCTGCCATAGCAAACAAATTGTGTGTGTGTGTATGTGTGTGTGTGTGTGTGTGTGCATGCAAAGCTCAGCTAGTGAGAGAATTATTAATTGCTTTCTGCTTGTGCCATTCATACTTTCCTAGCTCCCGGTTAGGCTGCTATCTTCTGGAAGCTAAGGGCCTTTCTTTCCTCCCTCCCTCCTTTTCTTCCTTCTTTTCTTTCTCTTATCCACAATGCTTAAACTATGCATAACAATGATGAAAATGAAAATATATTAATGAAGAGGAAGACAAATGAAATATCAAAGAGGATCTTCTTTAAAGTCTTTGTTAGAAAGATGTTGAGGGTAGTATATACTAGAATACCCTGCTTAAAAAATTAAGGTAAGTAAGTTGAGTTTGATTTTCAATTTAATGATGTCTTGCACATATATAATGTTTGTAAATGTCTGTTGAATTGAATTGATTGGGGAGAAAAAGGAAATTTGTGTTTTTGATTTAACTTTTTGAAACTATGTAAACTTTGCTTAAAGGTTATGTGTTTTTAGATAAAAACTAAGTTTGTGATCCTATCAATGTTGTTGGAACTAACTTTTATTCAAGCAGCATGCTGAGGTGATGTGCCAGATGGCTCTAAGCATTTGTAAGAACTCTGCTTTCTTTTAAAGGTAATAGATTCCCAAGGCACTGCCTCTTATGTAGGGAACACAATTTAGGAAATATTTGTCTGTCTCATTTTAGTGAACCCACAATGTGATTGGAGACACGTAATGTGAGGCTTTCTATCAATCTTTGAAAAAAACAAAACCCTAAAGGACATTCTGGATCTTAACTAACCCACAGACAGAATCTTCCATGTCTCTCCCTTTGATGTACTTCCAAACAGCAAACATCTTGATCCAAAGAGCTGCAGGGTCACTGTTTTCCCATTCGGTCCATCTCAGGAGTCCACCCGTCTTTTATGCTCTGACAACCTGGGCCCTTCTCAACGAAACGAAACGAAACAAGGCAAAGACTCTGCTAACTCTAAGCACTGTTTCTTCCCCTCTTCTAATGACTATCCCCACAAAAGAGAACTTGTGTGGCTCGATCTGTAGAATGGAAGTGACAGTTCTTTCCTGCCTTCAGAGGAGGCTTTTCTAAATCAACTGCATTTTTTCATTCCTCAGCCATTCATGCATCTATTCATTATATCCTTCTCCATCTTGAACTGCATTTTACCTTAGAGATTTATAAGATCTATCTAAAGCCTTTATATTTAATGCCCTTTGGTATGTCTGTATTGATTTAGGGTTGTAATTTCTTTTTTTTTTTTTAAATATATGTCATTTCCTTTTTTTTTTTTTTTTTTTAGTAATGCCTTTGGGTTTTTAAAAAAAATATTTACTTATTTATTTATTTGGTTGCACCAGGTCTTAGTTGCGGCAGGCAGGCTCTTTAGTTGTGGCTCGCCAGCTCCTTAGTTGTGGCACATGGGCTCCTTAGTTGTGGCATGTGAACTCTTAGTTGTGGCATGCATGTGGGATCTAGTTCCCTGACCAGGGATCAAAGCCAGGCCCCCTGCATTGGGAGTATGCAGTCTTATCCACCGTGCCACCAGGGAAGTCCCTGGGGTTGTAATTTCTATGTTATCTTCTTTCTTTTCGTTTTAGGCAAGGCTGTCTAGTGTAGCAAAATACACATCCCAGACACTCTAAGGCTTGGAGTGAAAATAAACAAATTTCATCTCTACCATAGTCTTAACTGGCTGTGTGACTGTGGGCAAGTAACTTAGCTTTCCTGAATCTGTGTCCTCATCTATAAAAATGGAACATTCTCACCTAATGGAGTTGTTATAAGTATCCAAGGGATTAAACTATATAACAGTGCTTTGAAATGACAAAACACATCCGAAGTTTAGTTATGACATGACGTTATGGACTGGTGGGAGAGTAGTAGGTACCAAACAGAGGTTAGCAACTCAAATAACAAAGATGATACTTGGCTAATTTTCTGTATCATGGCCAACAGTTGCTACCTGAACAGATAATTCCCTGCCCTTGTGGAGCTCATAGTTTAGTAGAAATCGACTGGCGGAAAATATGTTTGTATATGGTAATTTCAGGGTTATTATGAAAAAAAAAAGATGAGTTCCAGAATGGTAGTATCTGTTAGGTAGAGGTATGGGGAGCAGGGTTTATGTTAAGTAGGATGATTAGAGAAGAGTTTTCCAATAAGATGACTTCTGAGCTAAGACCTGATGAATGAGAAATAAGAAATCAGATATAAAAGAGGTTTATAAGTTAGGCTGATGTAAGAAGGTCTTGGAATGTTTCAGAAATATGAAGAAAGATGTTTTTGCAGTATAGTAGGTATCTGTTTGGACTGCTATAACAGAATGCCATAGACTGGGTGACTTATAAACAGAAATTTATTTCTCAGTTCTGGAGGCTGGGAAGTCCAAGATCAAGGCACTGGCAGATTCAATATCTCGTGAGGGCCCACTTCCTGGTCCATAGATGTCATCTTCTCCCTGTGTCCTCGTATGGTAGAAGGGGCAAGGGAGCTCTGTGAGGTCTCGTTTATAAGGGCACAGATCCCATTAATGAGGGCTCCACCCTCATGACCTAATCACCACCCAAAGACCCCACCTCCAAATACCATCACGCTGCGGGTATAGGTTTCAACATATGAATTTTGGGAAGGACACATTTTCAGTATATAACAGTAGGCAGGAGAGAGAGCAGTATGACATCAAATGCAAAGGGAGGCAGGGGTCAGATCAGACAGGACCTTGTAGGTTGTAGAAAGGACCTTGGACTGAACTTAAATGCAGGGTGTGAGGAAGGGTACATCACACCACAATTCTTTCTCTACTTATGGTGGGATGGGCCAATTGCATGTAATTAAACTCTGGGTGATTTTTTTGTGCTTTTTTTTTTTTTTTGGCTCCGTCGGGTCTTAGTTGCGGAACGTGGGATCTTCTGTTGCAGCGCGCCGGCTTCTCTCTAGTTGTGACGTGCTGGTTTTTCTCTTCTCTAGCTGAGGCTCGCGGGCTAAGTAGTTGTGGTACATGGGCTTAGTTGCCCCACTGCATGTGGGATCTTAGTTCCCTGACCAGGGATCGAACCCGTGTCCCCTGCATTGGAAGGTGGATTCTTTACCACTGGACCACCAGGGAAGTCCCTATGCTGACTCTTAAAGCCAGCCTCTCCTCTCCCTCATACACTTCTAAGGCACTTCCTGGGTGTACAACAAGACAGAGCCTTCCAAAAGATAACTGTCAAAATTCATTGTGATTTATGGAATTATGCATAAATAAACAGTAAATATTCTTTTTGTAATTAGTTGGGAGAAAGTTCTCCCCCTCCACCTCATAACTGTTGATCACTTGGGTTATTTTTCACTTAAAGACAACAAGATTTGTCATAGCAATATGACTCACTTTTCTGAGATCCTGCTCTGTAACTGGCATGTTAGTTCACATAAGCGTCACAAAACTCTGTGAGGTACGGATTCCATTATTAATACCACTTCATAGGTGAAGAAACTGGAAGATTGCTTAAGGTCATAAAAGTAGTTAGGGGCCGATCGAAGACCTTTTAAACTTTAAGCCTAAAAAATACCTTTTAAAGTAAAAACTGCATTGTCATTTTATAATTCCAAAGAATCTTTCCATCTACTTTGTCCCATGTCACAATGACTGGGGGAAGAAGTGGGATGTGTGAACTCTGTGGAGAAGTCAGGCAGCTCAATGGTATCTTGAAGGTCACTTGCACCATGAAATGAGGGGTGTGACTGAGATATCAACCTCAAGAATTAAATTGGACTCCCCCCACTTTCCCAGACTCTGCTTCCTGCTATCTTTTATTTCTGTCAGGTTCTAACCTTGGTCTCATTTGACCTCTCTGATTGTTGTTTTTCAGCTGAGATCTTGTGTTTTCATCTCCATGCACAGTCATCGTCTTTGCCTTTGCTTTTCTATCACGCCCTTGTCTCCTCAATTGACTTAAACTTCCCCCTCTCACTAGCCTAAACCCTAGGGCTTACCTCTTGGGCTGGATACACTCCATCACATCGTTAAGCCATGATAAAACCCTAACCCTCAAATCAAGCCTGTTACCCCAGGAGAAACACGAATTGACTAAATGAACACTAAACAGTTTAAAGCTAACAGGGGCTGGATCCAGTTAATATAGGGATCAGACTAGTCGGAGAGGAGAGAGATGGAAGCAGATGTCAGAATGATGTAGGGCACAAGCCAAGGAATGCAGGTGACCTCGAGAAGCTGGAAAAGGCAAGGAAAAGACTCCTCTCTGGAGCTTCTAAAAAGAACACAACTCAGCTGAAGTCTTATTTTAGTCCAATAAATCCCATTTTGGACTCTGACCTCCAGTGCTGTCAGATGATAAATTTTTGTTGTTTGAAGCCACCAAGTCCGTGGTAGTTCGTTACAGCAGCAATAGGAAACTAATACACTATCTCATTTAGCCCACTGTGCTTTTCAGAAACATAGAGGATAAAATATAGCACTGAAAGGGAAAGTGAGGGGAAAAAAGGCTGCAAAGGGTGAAGGAAGGAAAGATAAAGGTTTGACCCCAGGCAGGGTCAATGAAAAAGCTTACGTTTGAATCACAGTCAGACTTGAGTTTCAAACTGGTAGAGGACTGATTTTCTGGGAGGCTTCAAGTTCATGCCCCCCAACTTGGTGAAGAGACCTGGTTATAAGCTCAGCAGCACAACAGATGTTCTTTCATGGGGGAGCGTCCATCAACTGGCCTCAACCTTCACCTTTACTTGGCTCCTGGAAATGTAGTTTAGACAGATCCTAGAACTCTGAAGATCTCAACATTTTAAAAAGATCTCAAAACACAGGCAAGTTAAGTGGAACAAGCACTCTACAGGTTAGTTGGACTAAGTGCCTAGCACTTTGGGTATTAAATTATATCCTGAGCCACACATTTGTTGGAAGGTAAGAAGAAAGATTGGATTTCTAGAACTAATTGACTTACTCTTTTCCTTTGAAAAGTTATAAATTTTAATGGAGGAAGTTGTATGGGTGTAATTTAAGCTTTTATCTTCTTGTGTGCAGTCCTCTGAGAAGTTCACATTTTTCAGGCCTTGTTTCATGGAAACTGGGAAATGAGCTGTTGGAATTCAGACCTGGGATCTGGCTGAGTTCTAGAAAGAAATACACATGTTGAGTGTTGAGATAAAACATTAAAAGAGTATGAGACTGAGTGAATTTGGGGAATGAGAAGGCAGAAAATACCTGACACTTTCATATTATTCCTTGATTTTTTTTTCATATTTTCACTTTGGGGTAATTACTGATGAGCATCAGGTCAAAAAGAAGTCAGCCATTGACCTCAATATAAGCAGCAGGCAGGTGAAAAGAATTAGTGTGCTTCTTCAGGATTGCATTTATAGTTGCATAGTGGTGCTCTTGGCTCAAAACTTACAATTAAATAAGTGTTGGCCCTCTCTTGAAAGAACCGCTATCACAGCTTCCCCTACATATGTAAGTCAATGAATTTGACCTTTAAGAAGAAACCGTTGGTGTGGGCCCTTCCACAGGCTCAAGATACATTGCAAATTTCTCAAATTTCTGAACTAGGGCACTATCAAATGCTACAGCCACCTTTCCTTTCTATGAGAGAAAAGCAAAATAAAGGAGGGAAGACTGCATGGCAGAAAGAAGGAAATCGATACATAATAACTACATTTACTCAGTTCCTACTGTGGGTCAGGTGCTATCTTAGGTTATGTTATTTATTGTTTCGTAGAATGAGGTTTTTTAAAAATGTATTTATTTTTATTTATTTATCTTTGGCTGCATTGGGTCTTCGTTGTTGCGCACGGTCTTTCTCTAGTTGTAGCGAGCTGGGGCTACTCTTGGTTGTGGTGTGCAGGCTTCTCATTGCAGTGGCTTCTCTTGTTGCGGAGCACAGGCTCTAAGCATATGGGCTTCAGTAGCTGTGGCTCGCGGGCTCTAGAGCGCAGGCTCAGTAGTTGTGGCGCAGGGGCTTAGTTGCCCCATGGCACGTGGGATCTTCCTGAACCAGGGCTCGAACCCGTGTCCCCTGCATTGGCAGGCGGATTCTTAACCACTGCGCCACTAGGGAAGTCCCAAGGTTTGTTTTTATATATGAGAAAAGAGGTTTTTCACAAATGATGGAGCCAGGATTTAAAGCTATTTCATGCATTCACTAACACATTTAGTTAACACATTATTTACTGAATGCCTAAAATATGACAGAATTGGGAAACAACAGCAAACAAGGTCCCTGCACCCAAAGAGGGAGGTGTTTCTGGTTGTTTTTATACCACGTGAAGCAGACCCAGGCACGGCCACACCCACGTTCCCTCACCTTTCACTGCTGTGCACAGAGGCTTGACTTCCAACTGTCAGCATCTGCATTTCTTCGCTTATGGACTTTCTTTTGCCTCCCCTTTGGTTAATGACTCTGGGAGCAACCCTCCACCCGTGACTGAGTGGAGTCAGAAGGTGACCAGTCCAACTCTCTCATCCCTTGGATGGGATAACAGTGAGGTGTACGTTTTCCACTAGCTCCTGGAGTTGCCCACGGTTGTAGCTGGCTTGATAATGTGACTGCCTTCCTTTCCCTGCCTCCTTTGCCCACTTCCCTCTCAGTTTTCTTTACTTCCCAGTGAAACTCTTTGCATTTGAATTCTTGTCTCAGAGTCTGCTTGGGGAAACCCAAACCAAGATAACCACCATTTAGAGGATGCTTGCTATGTGAAAGCCAGAACCTAAAACCTAACATACAATAGATCTCTTTCTACTCTGCTCTGAAATTCAAGCAGGAGGAATCCCATACTTTCTTAGACCTAATATTTTCTTGGGTGCTAAGAAAAGGAGAAATTCATTCCTAGTTATGATGTTTTGCAATTCTCTCTTTCATCTTCTGCCCTCTCACTGATGGGCTTGCCTTTCTCTTTTTTCTCCATTGACTGGGTTGATAAGTCTCACTGTTTTTATCCTTATTTCTTTTTTTCTGTATCAGTCAAGCACCAAGAGAGTTTCCCCTCCCCTCTGAGAGGAGAATCCAGTTTCTCTTTTGTTCTATGTGTTCTTTTATTCTGTAGGTTATGTAGCTTAGTGGTTAAGGAAAATGGGGCCCCTTGAGCAGAACAGACAGAAGATATTTTTTTCTGTCTGATTTTTGTGGGGGGCCTCTGAGCATAGGTTCTTTTCAAGAATTTTATTTATGTTGCTTATTTTCTTTCTCAATTCATTCTATAAACATAGCACAAGAAGAAAAATGAACAACATATTTTGAAGTCCAGAATATTTGACAGTATAACCTGTCAATGGTATGAAGTTTGGCACCTAAATAAGCAGTAAAATGATTTCCAACCCATCCCAACCCCAAAATAACAGAATAACTTTTCAACACAGAAATGCAGTTTCCTGGTGTAACTTGTACCACTGCCAAATTCAATACAAGAAGCTTCTTTTCTTTTGGAGCTGTTTCCCCACAGTATGAATATTCTTTGACTCCCTATGTTGTCCGTTCCCAATTTCCTTGTTTTTTGCTTGAGTTCACTGAAGACTGACAAACAGTAGCTTCGTGTGACAGCCATTAGTCTGCCTTAAACCTCAAGTTGCTCTTGAATGGATAGAATAATGAATAGATTGTATGTAATATAATTCATGTTGTCAGCTATATGGAATTGGCAGCTCAAAGGAAACGAAATATGCTTCCAGTCTTCTCTCTTCTACGTTCTTATTTGAATAGAATAATGCCAAAGGCATTGTTCCCTCCTTCAGTTAAAGCACTTTTACAGCAGTCTGAACTCTGAGTAATAGAGCAATAAACATATATGCTATCAAAAAAAGAGATGGTAAGGAAGATAAGTATTTGCTTCTTTGCATCAGTGGGAATTAACAAGCATTTTTTAAAAATCGTGTTTTTGTGTATGTGAGCACAGGGAGGGGCATTTCATTATAATGAAGGAGGTCTTGGCAAGTCAATGTTCATTTTAATCCCATGGCATTGATTGCTGAGCACATTCATGCCCACTCTAGTTCCAGGGAACCTGTGGAACAGAAAATAGATTCAGAAAGTAGCACAGAAGAAAATCATCTCCCAACCTCCCATCTCTCAAGCAGGGTAAGAGATGCATTCTTCTTAGTCAAAACTCCTTGGTTTGTCCTATTTATGCCGTCATTTCATAGAGGTTAAAAATATACCTTTCCATACATTGCTGGTGGGAATGTAAAACAGTGCAGCCACTTTGGAAAAACAGATGGCAGTTTCTTAAACATGGAATTACCATATCACACAACAATTATACTTCGAAGTATATACCCAGGGGAAATGAAAACGTGTGTCTATACAAAGACACACTCAGATGTTCATAGCCGCGTTGTTCACAATAGCCATGAAGTGGAAAAAATCCAAATGCCCACCCACTGGCTAAACAGAACATGGTCTAGCCATATGACAGAATACTATTTAGCAATAAAAAGGAACTGAATACTGATACATGTTACAACATGGATTAACCTCAAAAGTATTAAGCTCAGTTAAAGAAGCCAGACACAATAAAACACACATTATGTAATTCCATTTATGTGAGATGTCCAGAAGAGGCAGATCTATAGAGACAGAAAGGAGATTAATGGTTGCCTAAGGCTAGGGATGGGAATGGAGAGTAACTGTAAATGGTACAAAGTTTCTTTTTGAGGTGATGGAAGTGTTTTGAAGGTAGATGGCAGTGATGGGTGGTGCACAACTTTATATTAAAAATCATTGAACTGTAAAGAAAAAACCCCACTTTTATTCCGGTAATAAAAAGTGGAAGAAACAAAAAAGGAGAAAGAAAATAAGGAAGAATCACAAAATAGATATTACTCATAGATATTACTCACCATGTTCAGTATTTAGTATTGATTTCATTAGCTGAAATTTAAAGTAGCAGAGGAAGACGACGAAAATGAAGCTCTAAACAACATTGCAGTGCCCTAATTATTTAGGGAATCAGGACAATCTAAAAAGTTGTTCATAAGACAACTTAGGAGAATACAAAAAAAAATGTATATATGCATATAACAGAGTTACTTTGCTGTACAGCAGAAATTAGCACAACATTGTAAATCAACTATATTTCAATTTAAAAAAAAGAGAAAAAAAATCAGACAACTTAGGAAATGAGACCTGATATGACACGTTCAGAGGACCTAGGCAGTGGATTCTAGGATCTTCTCTGAAGGAAGAGTGCCTTCCTTGTTGTCAGATGTCAGGATCTTAAATCTGTTTAATTCTGCCCATGTTTTGAGAAATAAAGTTGCAGTGTCCTGGGAAAGCAGAATAACGTAAAATATGGAAGTTTTTGCTAAATTGCTGAGGATAGAATTTCACTCTTTAGTGGAGTTTGA
The DNA here is from genome assembly GCF_028021215.1 of Eschrichtius robustus. Classification (NCBI taxonomy): domain Eukaryota; kingdom Metazoa; phylum Chordata; class Mammalia; order Artiodactyla; family Eschrichtiidae; genus Eschrichtius; species Eschrichtius robustus. The sequence continues at coordinate 59,560,585 of NC_090827.1, read as the reverse complement.
GGACACAAAGGCATTTAACATTGCAACAGAAAAAATGTTAATACTGCAGAAGAGGAGGGGTGCTAGCAATCGAGTATGAGAAATTTTTGTTCATTGAGATATGGAAATCAGTGAAGTCTTACCCCTTTGGAGGTTATAAAGGTGAGTAAGCTGCTGAACTGGTTAGATTATAAAGAAGGAAAAGAAGCATTTCAGAGTGAGGGGTGAGGAAGCATTTCACGAGGGCCATCTTATACTTTATGAAGCCATGTGGGAGGCATGAGCCACCTGAGAGCAGGAACGTTTTGACCACAGATGATGCCCAGTTGCTCTCTCTGCCCCATGGTAACTTTCCTGGCTGTCCACTCTGACTTCTCGTGGGGACCCATGACATGTGGGAGAAGAGTCTCTCAAATGTCTACAAAAGTCCTTGCTATCGTCCTCCATTCCAGTATCTGCTGATCAAAATTGTCTCAGATCCAGGGGATCTATGGTGAACGTTTACATGTTTGTTGTTAATGTGTAGTGGCTGCTTCTTCATGGAAAAAGATGATGGATACTTGTGTAATTAACTAATCAACAACAACCCGTTGTTTTTCTGTTATAGACTCTAGCTCTCACATGCACTAGACTTAATTCAAAATGTGTTCTTGAATGGTATAAGTCACTTTCCTATTGACAGTTGACTTCCCTAAAGTTTTATAGTCGACACAAGAGAAAGGAGATGCTGGTTGGGGTTGTTGGTAGGTCAAATCACTGATTATAAGGGAGTGTGACTATGAAAGCAGGATTGGAAAGCAATCCAGCGGGGCTTTAGAAAGAGATAATTTTCTTTCCATTTTCTTCAGAGAAAAAAATCCTCCGCAAAGTAAATGTTTAAAATAGTTCATAATAGAATAACTAGAAGAATAATTCAGTAAGGTGACTGGATACAAGATAATTTTAAAAAGAAACCGAGGGACTTCCCTGGTGGCACAGTGGTTAAGAATCCTCCTGCCAATGCAGGGGACACGGGTTCGATCCCTGGTCTGGGAAGATCCCACACGCCGCGGAGCAACTAAGCCCATGCGCCACAACTACTGAGCCCACGTGCCCCAACTACTGAAGCTCACACGCCTACAGCCCTTGCTCCACAACAAGAGAAGCCACTGCAATAGGAAGCCCGTGCACCGCAACGAAGAGTAGTCCCCACTCGCCGCAGCTAGAGAAAGCCCACACGCAGCAATGAAGACCCAACACAGCCAAAAATAAATAAATTAAAAAAAAAAAGAAACCGAGATCCCTCCTGTGGAAAAGCAATAATAATAAGAAAAAATAATGGGCAGTGGGTGGGGGGTTGGGTAGGTACCAATTTTCAGTAGTAATAAAAAAATAAAACTACCTAGGAATTAACTAAGCTAGAAATGTGCAGCACTTTTTGATAAAAATTTTAAAACTTTATTGAGGAACGTAAAAGAAGACCCGACCAAATGGAAAAATGTAACATGTTTTGGAATGGGAAGATTAAATGTTATCAAGATGTTAGTTTTTCTTAAACGAATCTATCAAATTCCAAAAATTCCCAAAAGCATGTTTTGGTAGAATAATGTAAAAATAGCCCATTTTAAGAAAGAAAATATAAAAATAATGAGTGAAGAATGTCTCTAGTAAATATTAATACTTTTTATAAAGCTATAGTAATCTAAAAGTATGGTTCTCCAAGGAAAACGAAAATATATGTTTATATAAAGACTTGTACAGGAATGTTTGTAGCAGTTGTATTCATAACAGCTCCAAACTAGAAACGATCTAAATATCTGACAATAGGAAATGGGTAAAGAAATTGTGGCACATCCACACAATGGAATACTGCTCGACCATAAAAAGGAATAAATTACTGGTACGTGCAACAACATGGATAAACTACAGAAACACTGTGCTGAGTGAAAAAAGGTAGAACCCAGGGGAGTACATATTGAATTGTTCCATTTACATGAATTTTTAGAACAGGCAAAATGAATCATCGGTGAAAGAAATCAGAAAAATGGTTGCTTCTGTGATGGGGATGGTTGGGGACTGACTGAGGCACAAAGCATCTTTTTGGGTGATTGAAATATTCTATATCTTAATAGTGGTATGGGCTATGTGTATGTATGCATTTGCCAAAACTCATTGAATTGTATCCTGAAGATCTGTGCATTTTATATCATATAAATTACACCTTAAAGTGTGATACTTTAAACTGTGAGGCAGGAACAAATTGACTGGCCAATGGCACCATGGAACAAAATAGAAAATTTAGAAATGAATCCACTACATAGACAAGCATTAGTATATGATGAAAGAGAAACTTTAAATCAGCAGGGGTGACGGGGGAGGAAGGATTATTTAATAATAATACTGTGATCAGGAAAGATAAAAGCTGGATCCACTTCATTCCTAACACCAAAATAAAACCAGATGAGTTAAAGATTTACATATAAAATAATGAAATAAATTTACTTCATAAGCTTACTTCATGCATTTCTATATTGTTTAAATTCTTTTAGCAAGCACACTTCAAATTTTTTTGAATATGGTAAAATATACATAACAAAATTTACCATTTTAACTATTTTTAGCTGTACATTTCAGCGGCATTAAGTACATTCACCTTGTTGTGCAACAATCACCACCATCCACTGCCACAATTTTTTATATTCCCAAATTGAAACTCTGTACCCATTAAACAGCTCCCCATTTTCCTCTTCCCCCAAATCTACTTTCTGTCTCTGTAACTTTGGCTACTCTAGGTACTTCATATAAGTAGAATCATACAGTATTTGTCCTTCTGTGGCTTATTTCACTTATCATTAATGTCTTCAAGGTCCATCCTTGTTGTAACATGTGTCAGAATTTCCTTCCTTTTTAAGGCTGAATAATACTCCATTGTAGTTTGTTTACCCATTCATCTGTTGATGGACATGTGTGTTGTTTCCACCTTTTGGCTATTGTAAATAGTGCTGCTATGAACATAGGTGTACAAATATTGCTCGAGTACCTTTTGTCGTAGTCTGCTTGGACTGCCATAACAAAATACTGGCTCGTTTAAACTACAGAAATTAATTTTCTCACAGTCCTTGAAGGCTGGAAGTCCAAGATCAAGTTTCTGGCCATTTGGTTTCTGGTGAAAGCTCTCTTCCTGACTTACAGACAGAGATGGAGTAGAGAGGGAGCTCTCTGGTGTCTCTTCTCATAAGGACATTATTTCTATCACACCAGGTCCTCACCCTTATAATCTCTCTTAACCTTAATCACTTCCTAACTCCAAATATAGGCATGGGTATGAATTTGGGGGTGGGGGGAGACACAAACAATCAGTTTATATTTTCTTTCAATTTTTGGGGGGGTATATACCTAGAAGTGGAATTGCTGGATCACATGGTAGTTCTATGTGAAACTGGAAAAATGCTTATTTTTTTTGTAATTGAAAAATGCTTTATTTTCTATGGTTAATTTTTTAAGGAAATGCCATACTGTTTTCCACAGCTGCATTACCCACCAGGAATGCACAAAGGATTCAAGTTTCTCCACCTCTTTCACAAGACTTGTTATTTTCTTCTTCTCTTTCCCCTCCTCCTTCTTTTAAATAATAGCTCACCTAACTGGTGTGAAGTGGTATTTCATTGTGGTTTTGATTGCATTCCCTAATGATTAATGATGTTGAGTATCTTTTCACGAGCTTGTTAGCCATCTGTATATCTTCTTTGGAGAAATGTCTGTTCAAGTTCTTTGCCCATTTTTAAATTGGATTGTTTTGTTGTTGTTGTTTTATAGTTCTTTAAATATTCTGAATATTAATCCCTTATCAGATATATGATTTGCGAATATTTTCTCCCATTCTGTGCATTGCCTTTTGACTCTGCTGATAGTGTCCTTTGATGCACAAAAGTTTTTAATTTTGATGAAGAACACAATTTTTTTTTGTTGCATACACTTCAGGTGTCCCATCCAAGAAATCATTACCAAAGTTAATGTCATGAAGCTTTTCCTTTGCATCTTCTAAGAGTTTTATAGTTTTAGCTCTTACATTTAATTATTTGATCCATTTTGAGTTAATTTTTGTATATGGTGTAAAGTGAGAGTCCAACTTCATTCTTTTGCAAGTGAATATCCAGGTTTTCCAACACTATATCTTGGAAAGACTGTCTTTTGAATATTAAATGGTCCTGGCACCCTTGTAGAAAATCATTTGGGTGTATATGTAAGGGTTTATTTCTAGGCTGTTTATTCTATTCCATTGGTCTATATGTTTGTCTGTATGCCAGGACAACACTGTTTTGATTACTATAGCTTTGTAGTAAGTTTTGAAACCTAGAACTGTGAGACCTACAATTTTGTTCTTTTTTAAAAGACTTTTTTGGCTATTTGGGGTTCTTTGAGATTCCACATGAATTTTAGGTTGGACTTTTCTGCAAAAATTTCTTGGATTTTGATAGGGATTGCATTGAATGTATAGTTCTCTTTGGGTAGTATTGACATTTTAACAAGCCTAAGTCTTCCAATACACAAACATGGGCTGTTTTACTATTTATTTATGTCTTCTTTAATCTTTCAGCAATGTTTTGCACTTTTCAGTGTATAGTCTTTTGCCTCCTTGGTTAAGCTTATTCCTAATATTTTTTCTTTTTGATGTTGTTGTAAATGGAATTGTTTTGTTAATTTTCTTTTTGGATTGTTCACTGCTAGGCATAGAAACACAACTAATTTTTGTACATTGATTTTGTATCCTGTAGTTTTGACGAATTTGTTTATTAGTTCTGTGTGTGTATGTGTGTGTGTGTGTGTGTGTGTGTGTGTGTGTGTGTGAGACTGCTGGGGTTTTCTACATCTAAGGTCAAGTCATCTGCAAATAGAGATAATTTTGCTTCTTCATTTCCAGTTTGGATGTTTTTTAATTTCTTTTTCTTGCCTATTTGCTCTGGCTAAAACTTCCAATATTATGCCGAAGTAGTGAAAATGGGCATCATTATTTTATTACTGATCTTAGAGGAAAAGCTTTCTTTCAGTCTTTCACCATTGAGTATGATGTTAGCTGTGAGTTTTTCATATATGGCCTTTATTATGTCACGCTTTAAAATACAGATAATATTGATATGGTTTGGAGGAAGGAAAGTACGATAGCCAAAGACAAATATTATAAGGGAAAGAAAGGGTAACAGCTCTGACTATGAAAAAATTGAAAATATTTTCATGGCAGAAACTCCATAAGCTAAAATGATATGATAAAAGATATGATAGGGGTAAGATCCTTAATATAAAAGAGCTCTTACATACAAATAAGGAAAAAAACCACACAAAAGCTAAATTGGGAAAGGACATGAACATGCAATTCACAAGAAAAGAATAACAGGGAGTTGTGGAATATCTAGGAAAAGCATTGACATGAACATGCAATTCACAAGAAAAGAATAACAGAGAGCTGTGGAATATCTAGGAAAAGCATTTATTCTCCTTAGTATTTAAAGAGATAAAAATTTAAATGAGATAGAATTTTTAAAAATTGAAGTATAGTTGACTCACAATATTATATTAGTTTCAGGTGTACAAAATAGCAATTCAATATTTTATAGATTATACTTTATATAAAGTTATTATAAAATATTGACTATATTCTCTGTGCTGTACATTACACCCTTGTAACTTGTTTATTTTATACCTAGTAGTTTGTAAAACTCCCCTTCACCTGTTTTGACCCCTCCCCCCACCCCATTCCCTTCTGGTAACCACTAATTTCTTCTCTACATCTGTGAGTCTGTTTCTGTTTTGTTACATTTGTTCATTTGTTTTACTTTTTAGATTCCACATATATGTGGAAACATACAGTATTTGTCTTTCTCTGCCTGACTTATTTCACTAAAAACTTTTTTTAAACCTCTAATTCTGAAAAAGATGAGGAAGAGTAGCAACATGCACTTGGTGGTAGTAATTTCACACATTTTCCATGGGAATACAAATTGGTTCAGTCTTTTCAGGAGGGCACCAAGTACTAACTCTTAAAAATGTGCATACTCAACAATTATATAACTCTGGGTTTATCCTAAAGAAAAAATCATCTAAGATGTATGTACAAGGATGTTCACTGATAACGTTATCTGAAAGAAGAAAAAGCTGGAAGTATCTAAATGTCAACAACTATGGGGCCACTAAAAATGATGATGCAAATGTAGTGTGTATATATACACACACACGTGTATATCGTCATCCCTCAGTCCTCAAGGGAGGCTGGTTCCAGGACCTTTCCTTGGATATTGAAATCCTCAGAAGCTCAAGTGCCTTATATTTGCATATAACCTCCGTACATCCTCTTGTATATTTTAAATTATCTCTAGATTACTCGTAATACCTAATACAATGTAAATAATATGTGAATAGTTATAAGTACAATGTAAATACTATGCAAATCGTTGCCAGCATGCAGCAAATTCAAGTTTTGCCTTTTGGAACTTTCTGGAATCTTTTTTTAAAATATTTTTGATCCATGATTGGTTGAACCTGCAGATATGAAAGGCCAACTGTACCTGTAATCTATCTATCTATCTAAGCATGGAAAGATATATATACATATATTTCTTTTTTTTGAGTGAGAAGCAGATTGCTAAATAATACACCTAGTACAACCCCAGTTTTATTTACTTATATGTTTCTGACAAAATTTTGGAGGCTATATATACAAAAGTATTAAAAAGTGGTTGTGTCCAGATAATGGGATTTTGAGGGATTCATATTTTCCTCTTTTTTCATTTCTTTTTCTAAGGTTTCTACAATAAACATGTAGTCTTGATGTAGTAATGGTTTTTGTTAATTTTTAAAAAAGGCTGACTTTTATTGTGGTAAAATATATAGCGCATAATATTTACCATTTTAACCATTTTTTAAGTGTACAATTCAGTGGCATTAAGTACATTCATATTATTGTGCAACCGTCAGCACTATCCATCTCCAGAACTTTTTCATCTTCCACAACTGAAACTGTCCTTATTAAGCATTAACTTCCCATTACCCACACCCTTGGTGGTGCCTTTTAAAATCAGGAGTATTCTATATTCAGTCATGTTTATCCATTCTTTCCCCTTCCCAACTACATATATGCTTAAAAATAATAACAATTTTATTGAGATATAATACACATACCGTATAAATCTCCCACCACACACACACTTTTGAAGTATTTTAGCCTTCCTTGTCTTTTTTTTCTTTTTAACTGGAAACATTTTAACCATGCACGAAGTACAGTGTTGGAGGTGAATGCTCTTGAATTGCTTTGGGAGAAATTATAGAGGAAAAAATATAAGTGAATTTTACCTCCCAGAAACCTGTGTCCTGTGTTTGGAAAGGACCTCTGGGTACCTTCAAAAACCATTCCAACTGGTTTTAGGCCCAGCTTCCCTCTGAAAGTTGAGTTAAGCTCAAGAACAGGAATCCATTACTAGGTCAATAACAGGAGAGGAAGGGGGGATTGGAAGGGGCCTGGCGCAGCTGCGGTTCATTTGGTAGTTTAAAATTGGCTTTTCTTTTATTCTCTTATTCCTGCTACTACCATAGAATCCACGAAGAATAGGGATGTTTTCTCCGGCACATTTGATTATAATAACAGGCCAAGATCTCTTTGAACGTAACCAGTAAAGAAAAGAAGCATCCGTGGCCATCAAACTGGGTAAAATAGTAACATAATCTCTGATTTGTAGTTTGAATCCTATTAATGATAATGGTGTAGAATTGTACAGTGAGAATGCTTTGGGAGTTGCTAAAGCTCGATTTTTCAAAGGCTGCATTCCTCATTAGACCTTCCCCATTAAGGCATGCTCGAATGATGCTACACAGCCGAATAGTTGGGATTTTTTTCCACTCTTGTCATAGTCTGAAGACAAAGGATTCTTCCGCTTGCCCAAGTTCCTGGGAGCCTAGGTTGAGCGGCTGTGACAGAGCGTCAGCAGGGAGCTTTTTATGCAGGCTTGGGTTTGCCGTCAGGCTCATTCACTAAACAGGATCAAGTTGGAGCAGTAGACGGAGAAAAAAAATCAATGGAGGAAAATCTCACGCAGCCAGATATGGTGCCATGATCCACTTTTCTCTTTCTGAGTCACGATGCTATCCAGGCCAAGGCGCAGAAAACTGTAAAATCTTCCTTCTAACTGCATTGCATCTTCTCTGTGCTTTGGCTGAAGTGATGTCGTGACAGTTGAACAAATGCTGGCACTAGGGTTGCAGCATACTTGACTTCTTCTCTGAGCGGCATTAAGAGTGGTGTAAGGGAGCTGGGGGCCCTGCAGTTGATACCCAAGGTTCCTTCTCATGGCCTCGCAGTCTAGCTTGTCCTCAGTGTCTCCTGACTTCGATGTTCTCATCTGTAAAGTATGGGTAATGTACCAGCTCCTTCTAACTTACAAGTTTCCTGTGAGGATTAAAGTGATTCACTCGTGTATTTGTTACAATATCAAGGCATACTTCTAATTCATTATCATTAGAATTTTTATATTTGAATTTAGAAATTGTGTGTTTATGACTCTTCTGGATTATGTGTGTGTGGACTTCAGCCATTACCAAAAGAGACAACTTTTTAATATTACCCAAGGAAAAGTATTGAGGGCTATAAAAGTTCCAAAGTGACTTTAACTTAGGTATAAGATATAAAATACTCTCTCCATTTGTCTTCAATTCAATAAAAATAGCATATTTAGGAATGGACATATCCAGAGGCATCCTTCTCTTTTACGTGAAATCTGGCTTAGCATAGCGATTAAGAGCACCAGCTCTTGAGTCAGAATTTTGGGGCTCACCTCTGAACTCTGTCACTTGCTAACCATGTGCCTTGGACAAGTTATTTAACCTCTCTGTCCCTCTATTTCCCCATTTATAAGACTGGGATAAAAGGTGGTAATTACTTCATAAGTTCATTGTGAGGTTTTAATGAGTTGATAGAAGTAAAGCTCTTAGAATAGTGGTTAACACAGAGTAAGTATCATTACTATTAACTAATTAATTGGAAGAGAGTTTGGGGGAAGGAAGGAGAAAGAGGGGGTCAAATAAAACCCTCTGCCCCCTACAAAACAAAACAAAACAAAACAGGAAAGAGTCATCAAGAGAGGGAAAGACAGTGGGGAAGTAGGGATCCAGATAGAGACAAAGATGCACAAACACACCAAAACAGACAGAAAGACAAAGACACTTTCACCCTTGTCTTGTGATCTTTGTCTCTTACTACTGAAAGTTTTAAAAGCCATATTACCTCTTTACACCATAGGCTGTGTATTAGTTTGCTACAGCTGCCATAACAAAATACCACACACAGACGGGATGGCTTGAACAACAGAAATTTTGCTTACAGTTTTGGAGGATAGAGGTCTAACATCAAGGTGTCGGCAGGTGTGGTTCCTTCTGTGGCCTCTCTCCTTGGTTTGCAGATGGCACCTTCTCACCATGTTCTCAGGTGGTCTTCTCTGTGTGTGTGTGCACATCCCTGACGTCTCTTTCTGTGTACAAATTTCCTCTTCTTATGAGACATCAGTCATACTGGATTAGGACCCATCCTAACAACCTCATTTTAACTTAATTACGTATTTAAAGGTCCTATTTCCAAATACCATTGTACTCTGAAGTACTGGGAGTTAGGGATTTATTAGATGAATGGGGGTCAGATACAATTCAACCCACAACATGCTTTTCGCTTCATAGGCAATGAGAAATTAGCCAAAGGACCAGAATTTACTCCAGTATCATATAAAGGCATCAAAGGGAGTTTTGAAGTCAGCGGTGAAATTTGTTTGAATATCTCTTGTGATACTTATATCAATCATATGAAAGATATCTGACATTTATGGAGAAACCCAGACTTCCATGGAAAAATAATAGACATTATTATTTTGTCTATTTTGTCTATTTTTGTCTATTATTTTGTCTATACATTATTTCCCCACCACTAATTTTTTGTTTGGTTTAGACGTCTGGTCTATAATTTTTGGTTTGGAAAGTGGGATTTAGAGTTGAGTCAGACAGGAAAATAGAATCTACACTAGTTATGTCAGCAGAGGAAACTTACTATAGGGAAAAAGCATGAAGATATTTGCTACTCTCTGCCCATGATGAGCAATTTAGCATGGTGTCATCCATGAAGGAGACACATGTGATGTTCTGTGGGATGTCAAGATGGTTAAGACCTCTGGGGACTGTGGCAGAGACTACATGGAAAGCAGAAGGATTGACATAACCCTGAGGTAAGACAGTGAAGGTGTGTTATTGTCCTGTGTTAGTAGAAAGCAAAAGTTTTGTGATCCTTGAGAATTGTTTGAAGGGAAAAAAAATTAGATCAATAGCTGTGTACCAGATGCCAGATACTTGTGTTAATCTGCTCAAGTAAAGTTACCACATCGGGAACAGCAGCTACGATTGGCATTGCCTGATTAAGTTTACAATAATCCATAATCATTATCCAAGATGAATACATCTTCTGCATAGGCCAAACAGTAAAGTTAAATGGGAATGTTAGGAATTGCCACACCTGCATCTTTTAAGTCTTTGGTATTGGCATGAATCTTGGCAATTCTCCTAGGGATGGGGTATTGCTTTTGGTTGACTGTCGGGAATGGGGTGGAGGGAATTCCAAGAGCTTCCACTTGGCCTTCCTACAGCATTTTGCCACATTCCAGTGTGGAGATTAGACCAGTTACATCAATTATACACCCAAGCACTAAGGAAATAACCATTTCCTTACAGGTAGGTCCTGTAAAATAGTCTTGAGCTCAAACCTCACGTATCACCTGAGTACCATAAGTCTTCTCTCTGAATACTGATCTCCAGTGGTGTTTTGGGTCCCCAGGAATTAGCATGCATTCAGAACTAGTATGAAGAAAATTTCAAAAATCTATAGACTCTTTAATTTCCCTCAATATAAAGGCCAAGACTTCACTTAAATCTTATTAGCAAAGTTGATCCACATCACTTGCTTTTCCAAGCTAGTATATGTATATATACTAGCTGATGTCTGATGCCTGCTATGACAGGCGACCTTTGCTCTGAGGCTCCCCTTCAGCCTGGCCAAGACCTTCTCAGAATTATACTGCAGGCTGAAGTTCCTCCTACTCAGGCCTCCTTCCTTCCCTCCCTCCTTTCACAGTGGTCAGACTTGCACTGTGGTCAGAAGGCTCTCACCTCCTATTCCTGACCCCTCTCGCCTTTATCTTCCACAGGTGCTTCCCCCAGTACATGTCTTCCACATCTTGTTCCACTTTGGCATTTGTTTCTCAGAGGATCTGAGCTGACACAGAAATGAACTAATCTTGCAAAAAAGCCTGAAGTCCATTGAATATTAGATTGTTGACAAGTATAAGATTTCTGGGCCTTGGGGAGCATAATTTTACTTTTTCCTAATAACTGAAAGTTTTAAAAAAAAGATAATTAAATATGCCATACGTAAAAAAGATAATTAAATATGCCTGAATAGAGTTGGTTTCTTTCCCCTAGAAAAACATCTATTCCCTAGGTGAGCAAATGTTGCTTTTGGAAATCAATTTTTAAAGTGGATCCAGGGAAGAGATTAAATTCCTGGGATTAGGAGCAGAAACTGGGAACCCAGACAGCATTTACATGTTTGTCTGCCTCCGCTCTATATTTTGCTTTCTATTTTATACCATGAAGTGTTAACACAAGATCTAAGGTGTCAAAAATGAAAAATGTGAGGTTCGTGTGGTGCTCTCAACAGGCTCCTTAAAGAATATTTTTTCCTTCTGTCAAAAATCAGCTAAAATTGAATTTGGCATTGTTTGCCCTTTGTTGCCCAGGCATTCGGGTCAGACTCTTGTCTGACCTAAGCACGGCAGTGATGGACAGGTCTGTAGAGGGCATTATCACAGCCTAATCAGATAAACCGAAAGCAAAATTCTCTTTCTCTTCTCCCACGGCATCTGCCCCTTCATGCTCTTCCTCTTTCATGTTCTGCTCTAACTTGCCTTGTGAATTTTCAAGGCATAGTACAATTCATTATTATTAGTGAGGTAGAGATTTTGGTTACAGCAGCAGTTATAGGAATCAACTGTCTTCTGCCTTGTAGACAGACTTCCTCAGGAACAGAGCAGCCTTGGGGAGCCTTGGCCACTGTGGCACCACCAAGTCTGAAATATTTTTTACCTAATGCAGAAAAGGGGGCCCTACTGTTTCCTGGATGCTTTAGGCTTTCAGTCAATAATAATGATGCATTTAATATTGGGAGAATCTAAAACATTCATCTTGTAATAGTAATAGCAATAAATCCAAGTCTAGAATCAGCAGAAGCCTTGCAAAAAATAATCAAGCTAAATAAAATGAACAACATCAACAAAAACCAAGTCTTAAGGGCAATAAAAGAATCTCTTTTTGTTTGTTTGCTTGCTTAAGTGTATATTTAGCAATAATAAGAGACAAGGAAGAAATGCCTAGGTTTGGGGCTGTAGAGGCAATGACAATATAGGCTTAAGAGAAAGTAAAATACTGTTAAAATAGTATTTTGCTTCTCTGCCAGGAGAGTAACAGAAGGAGATAATTATTTGTTGCATTTGTGCTTTGTGCTAACCCTTGTGCTAAATTATATGTGTATATATATATATATATATATATATACACACACACACACATATATATATAAATATAAAATTATATATATATATACACTATATATATATAAAACCTTAACTCTAACTAGATGAGGTGTGTATATATGTATAAATATATATATATATATATATATATATATATATATATATATATATATATATATATATATATATATATATAAAATCTTTGTTCTCTCCAGAAGTCAGAAAAGGAAGCATGTCATCTCCATTTTATTGGTGAGTAAACTGAGGGTTAGAGATGTTAAATTAGCCCAAGATCATATGGCCTGTTAGTGTCCCTCTGGGAGTCAAACCCAGGCCTGTCTGACTTTAAATTATGGATGAAGGAGAATGATCATGGAACTCTAAAAGGCAGCAAATGCTGGTAAGAGGGACTAACACCTGAGGCAGCTAAGTAATGGGTTCCAGCCTAGAACAACCAAAGGCCAAGGCTCTTGGTGATCGCCTACAGTGTGCTTTGCTAATCTACCCAGGATCTGCGAGACCTTGCACATGAAGATGCTGAAACTTCAATTGGTGATCTTCAAGGAACTAAGGGAGTATAAAGGGGAAGCATAGGAAGACTCAAGATGAAGATATGTAGTCTTAAACCTAGTCATAATTTGAATAATTTTACTGAGCTCTGAGGCACACTGAACTCTCATTTGCAGTGGCTTGGGGAAGTTAGAACCAGAACTTAGAGAAATGACTTGATCATAAGCTGACTTCCAAGGAGCACACCCTACTTTCCAATACCTACTATCAAAAATGGAGATGAAGGAGTTCCCTGATGGCCTAGTGGTTAGGATTCTGGGCTTTCACTGTCGTGGCCCAGGTTCAGTCCCTGGTCGGGGAACTGAGATCCCGCAAACTGCGCGGCGTGGCTAAAATAATGATAATAATAATAATAATAAAGTGTTACTTTAAAAAAAAATGGAGATGAGGAGCTTGGGCTTGATTTGGGCTGACTCCATTATTCTAGAAGGTGGAATATGAGGAAATTATCTGTATTTGAATTAACATAAAGGAACACAAAGAGACCCCCCTGATGGCTCAGAGGATCAGACTGAACCCCCTGGAAAAGTGTGCTCTCAACTACAAGGCAGAGAGACAGGGCTCCACACAAAGGGCTGGGATTACTTTTCACCTATCCTACTGGCCAAGATTTGGCAAGGTTGGGGGGAAACACTCCACATATACGGGACCTTCCTGTACATTGCTAGTGGAGGTGTAAACTGACACAACATCCACAGAGAGAGCATTTTGGCAGCATCTACTGGAATTGTAAATTCACATTCTCTTTAACCCAGCAATACCATTTCTAGGGTTTGAACTTGAAGAAATACTCATTCACGTACATAGTGGTATATATACAAGGACATTCACTGCAGCATTCTTAGAGGAAACAAATAGTAGAATTTCTTGTCTCTTGACTAGGATTTTTTTGCACAGTTTTTATAATTCTCTCTTAGGGTTTTCAGTTGCTATCACTTAGTTATTATTTTCTATAATCAACTTGGGTTCATTAAAAAATTACTAGATTAATTCATAATTATTATGATAAAGCCAAAACAAAACAGTTTGCATATGTATATGCGCATATATAAACATGTAAAAAATGATAAACATATATAAATTAAATTCACACATTAAATTGACCACTGTTGTTAAAGCTATTTCTAATTTAAGGTGGGTCAATGTTTTGTTTGTCATGATGATTCAATGTAGGGAATAGCATGAGAAGTATTGCAACATATAATAAAAGAAATTTTGGTTGTACCTGTAGGTCATGGTCCACTCCTTTCAGAAGTGTCAAGGCCAACCCCTGTAGAGTCCTGTGGGTGTTGGAAGGTGGGGAGTGAGTAAAGAGCTGCTGATAGGAGGCTGTGTAATAAGCTATTAGGGGCGAGTCTGCCCAAGTCTTCCATTTAAATTCCCACTGCCCAAGTCTTCCATTTAAATTCCCAATCATCTCCTTTCACTTTTTTCTTTTTTGCCCCTAACCTCTTAACTTAGTACCCTAGATGGGTGAGAGGATTGGGGTTAGGAAATATTCTAGTAGGTCAAAGTAGGAAACTGGGTTTATGTGAAGAGACAAGACAATGGACAGTTGAAGATACAGAGCTTTACAGGAAGGAATATTGAGATTTAAGATGAAAAATGTCAAGAATGGGCCAGCTAAGTTTTTAAAATTAATTAATTAATATCTTTAAATTGAAGTATTGTTGCTGTACAATATCATATGTTGCAGGTGTACAATATAGTGATTCATAATTTTAAAGGTTATACTCCAAGTATAGTTATTATAAAATATTGGCTATATTCCCCACATTGTACAATATGTCCTTGTAGCTTATTTCATACCTAATAGTTTGTACCTCTTAATTCCCTACCCCTATACTGCCCCTCCCCACTTCCCTCTCCCCACTGGTAGCCACTAGTTTGCTCTCTGTATCTGTAAGTCGGCTTCTTTTTTGTTATATTTACTAGTTTGTTGTATTTTTTAGATTCCACATATAAATGATATCACACAGTGTCTGTCTTTCTCTGACTTATTTCACTTAGCATAATGCCCTCTAAGTCCATCCATGTTGATGCAAATGGCAAAATTTTCATTCTTTTTTATGGCTGAGTAGTATTCCATTGTGTATATATTCCACATCTTCTTTATTCATTCATCTGTTGATGGACATTTAGGTTGCTTCCATTCTTGGCAATTGTAAATAATGCTGCTGTGAACATTGATAAACAACCTAACCTTACATCTAAAGGAAATAGAGAAAGTAGAACAAACAAAACCCAAAGTTAGTAGAGGAAAGAAATCATAAAGATCAGAGCAGAAATAAATGAAATAGAGACTAAAAAAAGAATAGAAAAGATCAATGAAAGTAAAAGCTGGTTCTTTGAAAAGATAAGCAAAATTTATAAACCTTTAGCTGAACTCATCAATACCCCAGACTCGGAGCTACTCACTGTACTCTGTCTCTCTGTCTACTTCAGAGGGTTTCTGTGAGAATCAAGTGAGTTTCTGTGTGTGAGTGAAAGTACTTTGAAAACCACAAAGCACTAGATACTTGAAAGCCAGTTTCCAAGAGATAGAAAACGTTATTCACTCTACTCTATGGAACAATCCTTTTAATACAGTACTTGGAAAGCAAGTTACTGTCAAAACTAAAATAAAATTAACCATAGATTAGAGGAACACTTTTGGATGGCAACGTATTAAGAAAAACACAAAGATAAAAAGAAAAAAATGACATATAATCAAGATAAGTTGTAATTAAAAAAAATGGCCTTTTTGATGGGGTGAAAATTTTTCACAGAGCTGAAAACTGCGATTGCATTGCCACATTGTATAGAACAGTCTCTAGAACAGGACTGACCTGGCTGTAAGAGGATAATTGCATGACCTAGTGTATTGTTCCCACCTTCAGCTGCTAATGAAGCTCATGGAAAATGTATCCCACTTAACGAATGAGGCTGAAAATGCCAAGAAGCCTTTTGCCAAGGATGTGTTCTCCAGACCCAGACTGAATTCATTATTTTGTTAGAGGACTGCCACCAAGCCAACCATGGGCAATTTAGCATGCCACATTTCAAGCAGAATTTAATTCATCTAATACATTCACTTTTGTATGCCATAAATGAGACAAATACCCATGATCAGGTGACAGCCTGTCAGTAATGCCATAAACAGAAAGTGGTGATGTTAATAGATAGTTCTTCAGTCAAGTCTTGGTTATGCTCCCACTAAAAGCTGGTCCAGGGCTTCCCTGGTGGTGCAGTGGTTGAGAATCTGCCTGCTAATGCAGGGGACACGGGTTCGAGCCCTGGTCTGGGAAGATCCCACATGCCGTGGAGCAACTAGCCCCGTGAGCCACAACTACTGAGCCTGCGCGTCTGGAGCCTGTGCTCCGCAGCAAGAGAGGCCGCGATAGTGAGAGGCCCGCGCACCGCGATGAAGAGTGGCCCCCGCTTGCCGCAACTAGAGAAAGCCCTCTCACAGAAACGAAGACCCAACACGGCCAAAAATTTAAAAAAAAAAAAAAAAAGCTGGTCCAAAAATTTACCAAGGATATCAAGTTCCTATCGTGTGCTGTGTCTGTGCCTTTTTATGAGGAAGAGGTAAAAGGCTGTGTGTGTGTTTGTGTGTGTATACACTACTTTGTTATGAAATATCACTTATCTTCATACCCAAAAAAGAATGGGTATATGTCTTGACGAAAAAAAAGCACCTCTGAGTGACTCAGTCTGCTATGGGTATCTTTTTATAAAATCACACATCTCTAAGGTTACCTGAAGATAGCTATCTTATAAGTACTAGTTCCTTCTCTCTTTATGGCCACATGCTTTCCCTTTAGATTTTAGCAAATCTAAAAGCAGAGAGAGTTGGACTGTTACCCAAAGTGAGAGTCCTCACACCTATAGAGCCTGCTACCCCAGTCAGGAGGCGACACATGAATGCATCAAGAATGGGGCCAAGATCACAATAAGAAAATGTGTTACGATACACACCATTTATCGAACACTTCCTGCTCTAAGAATCTATACATCTGAAAGAACATCTGAGAAAGACACCAGGGGTCCAATGAGCATCTTTTCTCCTGATCAGATTTAAGGGCAGCTCTCAGGTACTTTGGGAATCACAATTACTTGGGAAGAATAGAGGGTTGTATCATGTAGGCTCTGAAGTCAGATTGCCTGGTTTTGCATTCTTTCTCTGCTGTTTGATAGCTGTGTGACCTGGGGCAGGTTACTTAGTCTTGATAAGCCTTGGTGCTTCTGTTGGTAAAATAAAGGAATGGGGAGTGGGGGATAGAGAGGGGAGAAGGGGAGAGAGAAAAAATATATATCTCATCAAGGGTGTTGTGAAGAGTGACATAATGCTTGGCACAGTTTCAGGTATATGGTAAGCATGCAATAAATGTCTATCAGCAAATTTTTTTTTTTTTTTGGCCGCACTGCACGGCTTGCAGGATCTTAGTTCCCTGACCAGGGATTGAACTCGCCCCTTCGGCAGTGAAAGCGCAGAGTCCCAACCACTGGCCCACCAGGGAATTCCCAGCTATTTTTGATATTATTATTTTTCCTTATTTTTCGATATTGTTATTTTTCCTTCCCCAACTAGAGTGAGCCATTAATTGATCAAAATGTGTCATGTACCTAAGACGGACTGGGGCAAAACAAACAAAAGACAAAAACAGATTGAGAAACACAGCTTTGTGCAATAATTTAGACCTCTTCACCAGTCAAAAATTTACAGGAGATGCTATTAGATAGTAAATTAACTGACTTTCCATTCTTTGCTAATTCATTCCACAATATTTGCTATCAAAGATGGATCTGATCTGGGACTTGCCTTCAAGAACCACAATCTTGCCATGAAGATGAGAGGGTGCTATGACTGGGACGCAATGGTGGGGCACCGAGGGAGCCTTCTGGGGTGCTGGCAATATTCTGTTCCTTGACCTGGGGGATGGTTCTATAATAACTAATTAAGCTATACATTAATGTTTAACTTTTTGGTGTGTCTGTTATACTCACAATAAAAAAAGTCCGTAAGAGTGGTATGTGAATGATATCTCAATTAAAAAATTATGAGATACTCCTGACCTTGGATTAGGGAGTGGTTTCTTAGATGGACACACAAAGCACAAGCAAGCAAAGGGAAAAATAAATAAATTTAATTTAATCAAGATTGAAAACTTTTGCTTCAAAGGAAAGTACCAAGAAAGTGAAAAGACAAGCCACAGAGTGGGAGAAGTATTTTCAAATCATTTATCGGATAAGGGTTTAGTATCTAGAATATATAGAAAACTATTACATTTGTCAGTTATGCCTCAATAAAGCTGAAATTAAAAAATAAAATAAAAGAAGAAAAAAAAGAACCATTAAAACTCAACAATGAAAAGAGACAGCTCCATTAAAAATGAGTAAAAGCTTTGAAGCTTTTGGACGCTTATCCAAAAAAGATATACAAGTGGGCAACAAGCATATGAAAAGATGCTCAACACCATTAGTCATCAGAGAAATGCAAATAAAAACCACAAAGGTACCACTGCACACCCACTAGGATGGCTATAATGAAAAAGACAGACAATAACAAATGTTGGCAAGGATGTGGAGAAATTGGAACAGTCATGCATTGCTGATGGGAATGTAAAATGGTATAGCCATCTTGGAAAACAATTGGGTAGTTCCTCAAAAAGTTAAACACAGAGTTACCACATGACCCAGAAATCCCACCCGCTAGGTATTTACCCAAGAGAAATGAAAACCTAAGTCCACACAAAATCTTGTACATGAATGTTTTTAGCTGCACTATTCAGAATAGTCAAAAATGGGGGGAAAAACTCAACTGTTCATCAACTGATGGATAAACAAAATATGGTATATTCATATAATTGATTATTTTTCAATCATAGGAAAGAATGAAGTACTGATTTCAGCTACAACATGGATGAACCTTGAAAACATTATGCTAAGTGAATGAAGCTGGTCACAAAGGCCACAGGTTGTATGACTCCATTTTTATAGAAGGTCCAAAATAGAAACAGAAAGCAGATTAGTGGTTGCTGGGAATGAGGGGAAAAGGGGACTAGGAAGTGATTACTGACGAGTACAGAATTTCTTTTGGGGGTTATAAAAAATGTTATGGAATTAGATAGTGGTAATGGTTGCAAAACTCTGTAAATGTACTGAAAACCACTGACTTGTACACTCTGATAAGGTGAATGTCATGGTAGGTGAATTATACCTCCATAAAATAAATAAAATACAAAGTATGGGACAGTTTTATGCTTTGTAGTGGTTATATTTGACTAAATTGTAGAGTGTATGAAGAAAGTAATAGGAAATAAATTTGAAAATAGAAAATGGGATCAAATTATAAAGGGCTTCGATTATCAGGAAGCTGGCCATGGAGAACCATTACAGGTTATTTAGGGAGCGAGTAAGGTGATTAGAGTGTGTTCAGAAATTTAGTCCTGCATCAATTTCAGCATCAACTTTGCATCTGTCCTAGGCTTTGTACTAGAGAGTACGAGTGATTTTGTACTTGGTAGTTTCGTTTGTGTTAGGGAATATATATGATTTTAGAAATTTTCCCCCAAAGGACTTGATCATATTGGCCTGGTAAATTCAATTATATAAACCTTTATTATATAAAACATTATGGATACATGTATGGAGATATATATATATATATATATATATATATATATATATTATAAAGCGTGACTTTCTTCTATAACAAAGAAGTGATAGAAGATGAAAGCAAGATTTTTGTGTCATGTTCACTAATACACATCCCTGATTTGGAGAACAGGAAAGGGAAAATAGTCTATTAGTCCAGGTCTCAACAGAACATTTGTATTATAATAATTTAATGAGAGTTACCAAGAATTGTGAAGGATCGGAAAATTTACCCTATTAATAAGCTAACCTGATAGATGCTGGTAGAAGACACAAGACTCCTAGGTCAGAGACAAAGGGGTTTTTTACTCTGTATTTTACCATAGTCAATTGTGGACGAGTTAACGATTTACAGAATTTTTAAAAATATGATCAAATTAGTTTTTAGAAGCTCTAAGAAATGTATTGTAAAATAAAATATTAAATGCAGAAAATGTATAAAATCTGTTTCCCACGTGGATTTTTGAGTATAGGCTTACTAGACGTTTTGAAAGCTTATAAAGCAAATGTTAGCTTTTTGGATTGAAAACTACAAGCTGAAATAGAATGCTAAGGAATCCTAAGCAAATCGCTTGTACATAGCGCTTAACTTTCTCAATGAAGTTTTTCAGAAGGACAGATTCAGTAAAGTATGTTAACTGCAAATTCATTGTTCACACCAGCATTCTTTAATCTAATATTCTATGGTGGGAAAAAAATTTGCAATAAATGAGAAAACATTAAGTAGTGAATTCTCCTAGTGCTTTCTACAATACTCCCTGGGATCCATGTGGTTTAATCAACACAAAACAATACTGTTCTTTTTTTTTAAAAATCCCCTTATTCTAGAAATCACATGAAATGGTCTTGCCTGTATTCCAATTATATTTTATTTCACTTAAACCTGTTGAACTGCATGGGCATACAAAACAATTTTATAGCAGCTGTGCCAGCAGAGTCAGGCAGTATGCTGAGCGCTAGCATATCGAGGAAAACGAGACTTTGGTGGGGACACCTGGATCTGAATCTGGAGGCAGCAGGTTTTTAGAGTAGTTTGAAAATTCTTGGTGTTGAAGGAGTCAGTTACCTAATTAAGTTACAGAAGCATGTGTGTTTCATACACAAGGAGAGATGATCGCTACTCTTTTCCTAGACTCCCAAGCCATTTCCTTCAGTTATATGACCTCCACCCCAGACAGAAGAAGGTCTGGTCTAGGATCTGTTTCCAGACAGAAGAAGGTCTGGTCTAGGATCTGTTTCCTATAGTTTTCTAAATGCTGATCCATCCATTATTAAAGAGACTTGACCTCTGAGCATCAGATTACTGCATTTCTTGTAAACCAGCTTAGTGGCAACAAAATCCAGTTCATCTCTAGATGTTGGGGTTTTTTAACTGAGCCCTTCTATTTTTTTTGTTTCTTGGTTAAAGAAGAGCTGCAAATAAGTCCATGGACATTTTGGTTATCAACTTTACTTACTTTCAAAAGATCTGACCATATAACCCTTTGTCCTGTCTCAGATATTTGATGTGTGTAATTTAAAAAAAATTTTTGTTCTACTGAAATGTCTTTTTTTTTCTCAAGCAGAAATAGCAGAAGATTAAGAATTAGGATATGTAGCCTTTCCTTTCATCTCTTAATCCCCTGTGTATAACCTATTGCAGTAAGATAATGCTTCTGGGAATGTGCCATGTGTTTCTACGACGTGTGTGACTGCAGATGAGCTGGAGTAGACTCGGCTACAATTTCTGAGTCTGGAGCTCCTATGTGTTTGGAAAAATAAGGGTGAAAGAGAATATTCATAAAATATATCTTAACTAGTTCATGTGTCTGAAATAAGAGACTGGGAGCAACATTTCCTAAACTAAATAAGATCTGGTTTAACTTGATATGTGGAAAGAGAAAAGGACAGCCCCCTGAGGAAACTCAAACTTGCAGCAAGACTATGTATATTTGACCTTTTTCTGTTTTTGCCTTGAATTGTCTGGAGGCTCAAAACCATTCTTTTATTTATTTATGTTATTATTTATTATTTTTGGCTGCGTTGGGTCTTTGTTGCAGTGCACGGGTGGCTTTTTTGCGGAGCACAGGCTCTAGGCGCGTGAGCTTCAGTAGTTGCGGTGTGTGGCCCCGTAGTTGTGGCGCATGGGCTCTAGGGCGCACAGGCTTCAGTAGTTGTGGTGCATGGACTTAGTTTCTCTGTGGCATTTGGGATCTTCCTGGACCAGGGATCAAACCCATGTCCCCTGCATTGGCAGGTAGATTCTTAACCACTGTGCCACCAGGGAAGTCCCCTCAAAACCATTCTTTTTTTTTTTTTAATTTTTTATTTATTTTATTTTATTTTTTATTTTTGGCTGTGTTGGGTCTTTGTTGCTGTGCGTGGGCTTTCTCTAGCTGTGGCGAGCAGGGGCTACTCTTCGTTGCCGTGTGCGGGCTTCTCATTGTCGTGGCTTCTCTTGTTGCAGAGCACGGGCTCTAGGTGTGCAGGCTTCAGTAGCTGTGGCACGTGGGCTCAGTAGTTGTGGCTTGCGGGCTCTAGAGCTCAGGCTCAGTAGTTGTGGTGCATGGGCTTAGTTGCTCCACGGCATGTGGGAATCTTCCCAGGCCAGGGCTCGAACCCGTGTGCCTTGCATTGGCAAGTGGATTCTTAGCCACTGTGCCACCAGGGAAGCCCCTCAAAACCATTCTTAATGCTCAGTTACAGAGACTGTATCAAGTTTAAAATTTTAAAATCATTGCCATGATTTTTTCTTTCTACTTTATCATATATATGTATAAATAGTTGGCATAATTGATAAATAGGTGAGTATGTGTGTGTGTATATATGTATAGCATATATATATCATATATATGTATACATACTTCTTTTTTTTCTTTCTTATAAAGTCATCTGTAATTATTTTTGGAAAGAAGTAAGAAATGAATGCATGATAAAAAACAATGAGGTGTGCAGGATGATTTTTTTCCTGTCCATAACCTTAGTTAGCATTTTCTTTTATATCAAGGGAACACTAAAGCTCATTATGAACAGGGCACATAGAAAGACGACACAAACCAAAAGCAAACAGACAAACAAAAAAATAGGTCTTGTGAGAGTTGATTATGGTTCAACAGGATCAGCCTTTCAACTTTCCTTTCTTTCTAATACTAGGGATTTTACTCCAATTGCAAAATTGTGGTTGAGCTGCAGTGACCCAGAGACTCAACATCTGTTAACAGAAAGTAAGAGGGCTATGTTTACAAGTGAAGTTTCAGAGCCTGGGCGGTGGGCCTGACATTTGAGAAAACGGACAGGGACGGCCCTTTTGTCTCCCTCCCTTGCCCCCCACTTCCCTCTCTAGGACCCAAGTTCTCATGCCACCCAGCCAGGCCTGTCACATCGAGAAAGCACTCAAGCCCTTGACCCCTTCTTCTCTGTTCTCCAATCAAAATCTAACCGTCTGGTGTCCTGTTTCCTCAGGCCTGTTAGGAGAGAGAATCTAATGCGATAAATAAATTCACAGTAAATATTAGACAATAGAAGAGCTCTCAGATCGCGTAGGAAAATGCGATAAATAAATTCACAGTAAATATTAGACAATAGAAGAGCTCTCAGATCACGCAGGAGACCCATTGTGGTCACCTTTCCATATTGTTTCAATGTCCTGTGTGTTCTCTGGATTTTGGAGTTATGTCGAATAAGCAGTCAACAATCTCTTGCTCCCCTGACCTTGTGTCCTCTCACCTTCCTGCCTCTCACTGCCTGCAGATAGCCTGGTCTCTGGGTTTTTTGTTTTTGTTTTTTTCCATTGAAAAGGAAGATTTCAATTCTCTTTGACTAGAGTTGGTAAGACAGATTAGAAAGTAGATAAGCCCCTAAATGAGTATCGTGTTTTCCTAAATATAAATAGAAAAATTGGTAGGTCATTTCTGAGAGAAGAGCTGTATGTATGGTGGAACATTTTGTTTCAGAAATGAATATTCAAAGATAGAACCAGTCATAGTGTTTTCCTGCAGATATCCAATAAAATGGGTAAGGGCTATGCATTCATCTCTGTACAGAAGCTTTGATGCTTTAGCATAAAAGAGGAAGGAGTGGTGAGCATCTGAGACATCCTGGCAGTATGGATTCGAGGGAGGAGGGTTAGCTTTGGCCAGGTAATCCCTTTGTATCAGAAAGGGCAGTATCTTTATAGAATGTTGGCTTGGCTATGACCCATGTTTTGACCTGCAGTTCCTGAAAAGGTTTTATGCGACACCATTCTTTTTTTCGTTTCCTTTCCTTTTCTTTTCTTTTTTTTTTTTTTTTTTTAATACAGCAGGTTCTTATTAGTCATCAGTTTTATACACATCAGTGTATACATGTCAATCCCAATCTCCCAATTCACCCCACCACCACTCCCACCCCCCGCCACTTTCTCTCCTTGGCGTCCATACGTTTGTTCTCTACCTCTGTGTCTCTGTTTCTCCCGTGCTAACCGGTTCATCTGTACCATTTTTCTAGGTTCCACATATATGCGTTAATATACGATATTTGTTTTGCTCTTTCTGACTTAACATCGCTCTGTACGACAGTCTCTAGATCCATCCACGTCTCTACAAATGACCCAATTTCGTTCCTTTTTATGGCTGAGTAATATTCCATTGTATATATGTACCACAACTTCTTTATCCATTCGTCTGTCCATGGGCATTTAGGTTGCTTCCATGACCTGGCTGTTGTAAATACAGCTGCAATGAACATTGGGGTGCATGTGTCTTTTTGAATTATGCCTCCTTCTGGGTATATGCCCAGTAGTGGGATTGCTGGGGCATATGGTAATTCTATTTTTAGTTTTTAAAGGAACCTCCATACTGTTCCCCATAGTGGCTGTATCAATTTACATTCCCACGAACAGTGCGAGAGGGTTCCCTTTTCTCCACACCCTCTCCAGCGTTTGTTGTTTGTAGATTTTCTGATGATGCCCATTCTAACTGGTGTGAGGTGATACCTCATTGTAGTTTTGATTTGCATTTCTCTGATAATTAGTGATGTTGAGCAGCTTCATGTGCTTCTTGGCCATCTGTATGTCTTCTTTGGAGAAATGTCTATTTAGGCCTTCTGCCCATTTTTGGATTGGGGTGTTTGTTTCTTTAATATTGAGCTGCATGAGCTGTTTATATATTTTGGAGATTAATCCTTTGTCCATTGATTCGTTTGCAAATATTCTCTCCCATTCTGAGAGTTGTCTTTTCGTCTTGTTTATGGTTTCCTTTGCTGTGCAAAAGCTTTGAAGTTTCATTAGGTCCCATTTGTTTATTTTTGTTTTTATTTCCATTACTCTAGGAGGTGAATCAAAAAAGATCTTGCTGTGATTTATGTCAAAGAGTGTTCTTCCTATGTTTTCCTCTAAGCGTTTTATAGTGTCCAGTCTTACATTTAGGTCTTTAATCTGTTTTGAATTTATTTTTGTGTATGGTGTTAGGGAGTGTTCTAATTTCATTCTTTTACATGTAGCTGTCCAGTTTTCCCAGCACCGCTTATTGAAGAGACTGTCTTTTCTCCATTGTTTATCCTTGCCTCCTTTGTCATAGATTAGTTGACCATAGGTGCATGGGTTTATCTCTGGGCTTTCTATCTTGTTCCATTGATCTATATTTCTGTTTTGGGGGCAGTACCATATTGTCTTGGTTACTGTAGCTTTGTAGTGTCATCTGAAGTCAGGGAGCCTGATTCCTCCAGCTCTGTTTTTATCCCTCAAGACTGCTTTGTTTATTCGGGGTCTTTTGTGTCTCCATACAAATTTTAAGATTTTTTGTTCTAGTTCTGTAAAAAATGCCATTGGTAATTTGATAGGGATTGCATCGAATCTGTAGATTACTTTGGGTAATGTAGTCATTTTCACAATACTGATTCTTCCAATCCAAGAACATGGTATATCTCTCCATCTGTTGGTATCATCTTTAATTTCTTTCGTCAGTGTCTTACAGTTTTCTGCATACAGGTCTTTTGTCTCCCAAGGTAGGTTTCTTCCTAGGTATTTTATTCTTTTTGTTGCATTGGTAAATGGGAGTGTTTCCTTAATTTCTCTTTCAGATTTTTCATCATTATTGTATAGGAATGCGAGAGATTTCTGTGCATTAATTTTGTATCCTGCAACATTACCAAATTCATTGATTAGCTCTAGTAGTTTTCTGGTGGCATCTTTAGGATTCTCTATGTATAGTAACATGTCATCTGCAAACAGTGACAGTTTTACTCCTTCTTTTCCAATTTGGATTCCTTTTATTTCTTTTTCTTCTCTGATTGCTGTGGCTAGGACTTCCAAAACTATGTTGAATAATAGTGGTGAGAGTGGACATCCTTGACTTGTTCCTGATCTTAGAGGAAATGCTTTCAGTTTTTCACCATTGAGAATGAGGTTTGCTGTGGGTTTGTCGTATATGGCCTTTATTATGTTGAAGTAGGTTCCCTCTATGCCCACTTTCTCGAGAGTTTTTATTATAAATGGATGTTGAATTTTGTCAAAAGCTTTTTCTGCATCTATTGAGATGATCATATGGTTTTTATTCTTCAACTTGATAATATGGTGTATCACATTGATTGATTTGTGTATATTAAAGAATCCTTGCATCCCTGGGATAAATCCCACTTGATCATGGTGTACGATCCTTTTAATGTGTTGTTGGATTCTGTTTGCTAGTATTTTGTTGAGGATTTTTGCATCTATATTCATCAGTGATATTGGTCTGTAATTTTCTTTTTTTGTAGTATCTTTGTCTGGTTTTGGTATCAGGGTGATGGTGGCCTCAAAGAATGAGTTTGGGAGTATTCCTTCCTCTGTAATTTTTAGGAAGAGTTTGAGAAGGATGGGTGTTACCTCTTCTCTAAATGTTTGATAGAATTCACCTGTGAAGCCATCTGGTCCTGGACTTTTGTTTGTTGGAAGATTTTTAATCACAGTTTCAATTTCATTACTTGTGATTGGTGTGTTCATATTTTCTATTTCTTCCTGGTTTAGTCTTGGAAGATTACACCTTTCTAAGAATTTGTCCATTTCTTCCAGGTTGTCCATTTTATTGGCATAGAGTTGCTTGTAGTAGTCTCTTAGGATGCTTTGTATTTCTGCAGTGTCTGTTGTAACTTCTCCTTTTTCATTTCAAATTTTATTGATTTGAATCCTCTCCCTCTTTTTCTTGATGAGTCTGGCTAATGGTTTATCAATTTTGTTTATCTTCTCAAAGAACCAGGTTTTAGTTTTATTGATCTTTGCTATTGTTTTCTTTGTTTCTATTTCATTTATTTCTGCTCTGATCTTTACGATTTCTCTCCTTCTGCTAACTTTGGGTTTTGTTTGTTCTTCTTTCTCTAGTTCCTTTAGGTGTAAGGTTAGATTGTTTATTTGAGATTTTTCTTATTTCCTGAGGTAGGCTTGTATTGCTATAAACTTCCCTCTTAGAACTGCTTTTGCTGCATCCCATAGGTTTTGGATCGTCGTGTTTTCATTGTCATTTGTCTCTAGGTATTTTTTGATTTCCTCAGCGATCTGTTGGTTATTTTGTAACGTATTGTTTAGCCTCCATGTGTTTGTGTTTTTTACGTTTTTTTCCCTGTAATTGATTTCTAATCTCATAGCGTTGTGGTCAGAAAAAATGCTTGATATGATTTCAATTTTCTTAAATATACTGAGGCTTGATTTGTGACCCAAGATGTGATCTATCCTGAAGAATGTTCTGTGCGCACTTGTGAAGAAAGTGTAATCTGCTGTTTTTGGATGGAATGTCCTATAAATATCAATTAAATCTATCTGGTCTCTTGTGTCATTTAAAGCTTGTGTTTCCTTATTAATTTTCTGTTTGGATGATCTGTCCATTGGTGTAAGTGAGGTGTTGAAGTCCCCCACTATTATTGTGTTACTGTCGATTTCCTCTTTTATAGCTGTTAACAGTTGCCTTATGTATTGAGGTGTTCCTATGTTGGGTGCATATATATTTATAATTGTTATATCTTCTTCTTGGATTGATCCCTTGATTGTTGTGTAGTGTCCTTCCTTGTCTCTTGTAACATTCTTTATTTTAAAGTCATTTTATCTGATATGAGTATTGCTACTCCAGCTTTCGTTTGATTTCCATTTGCATGGAATGTCTTTTTCCATCCCCTCACTTTCAGTCTGTATGTGTCCCTAGGTCTGAAGTGGGTCTCTTGCAGACAGCATATATATGGGTCTTGTTTTTGTATCCATTCAGCAAGCCTGTGTCTTTTGGTTGATGCATTTAATCCATTCACATTTAAGGTAATTATCGATATGTATGTTCCTATTACCTATTTCTTAATTGTTTTGGGTTTGTTTTTGTAGGTCCTTTTCTTCTCTTGTGTTTCCCACTTAGAAAAGTTTCTTTAGCATTGGTTGTAGAGCTGGTTTGGTGGTGCTGAATTCTCTTAACTTTTGCTTGTCTGTAAAGCTTTTGATTTCTCCATCGAATCTGAATGAGATCCTTGCCGGGTAGAGTAATCTTGGTTGTAGGTTCTTCCCTTTCATCACTTTAAATATGTCATGCCACTCCCTTCTGGCTTGTAGAGTTTCTGCTGACAAATCAGCTGTTAACCCTATGGGAGTTCCCTTGTATGTTATTTGTCGTTTTTCCCTTGCTTTCTTTCAATAATTTTTCTTTGTCTTTAATTTTTGCCAATTTGATTATTATGTGTCTTGGCGTGTTTCTCCTTGGGTTTATCCTGTATGGGACTCTCTGTGCTTCCTGGACTTGGGTGGCTATTTCCTTTCCCATGTTAGGGAAGTTTTCAACTATAATCTGTTCAAATATTTTCTCTGGTCCTTTCTCTCTCTCTTCTCCTTCTGGGACCCCTATCATGCGAATGTTGTTGCGTTTAATGTTGTCCCAGAGGTCTCTTAGGCTGTCTTCATTTCTTTTCATTCTTTTTTCTTTATTCTGTTCCGTAGCAGTGAATTCCACCATTCTTTCTTCCAGGTCACTTATCCGTTCTTCTGCCTCAGTTATTCTGCTATTGATTCCTTCTAGTGTAGTTTTCATTGCAGCTATTGTATTGGTCATCTCTGTTTGTTTGTTCTTTAATTCTTCTAGGTCTTTGTTAAACATTTCTTGCATCTTCTCGATCTTTGCCTCCAATGTTTTTCCGAGGTCCTGGATCATCTTCACTATCATTATTCTGTATTCTTTTTCTGGAAGGTTGCCTATCTCCACTTCATTTAGTTGTTTTTCTGGGGTTTTATCTTGTTCCTTCATCTGGTACATAGCCCTCTGCCTTTTCATCTTGTCTATCTTTCTGTGAATGTGGTTTTTGTTCCACAGGCTGCAGGATTGTAGTTCTTTTTGCTTCTGCTATCTGCCCTCTGGTGGATGAGGCTATCTAAGAGGCTTTTGCAAGTTTCCTGATGGGAGGGACTGGTGGTGGGCAGAGCTGGCTGTTGCTCTGGTGGGCAGAGCTCAGTAAAACTTTAATCTGCTTGTCTGCTGATGGGTGGGGCTGGGTTCCCTCCCTTTTGTTTGTTTGGCCTGAGGCAACCCAACACTGGAGCCTACCTGGGCTCTTTGTTGTGGTTAATTGCGGACTCTGGGAGGGCTCATGCCAAGGAGTACTTCCCAGAACTGCTGCTGCCAGTGTCCTTGTCCTCATGGTGAGACACAGCCACCCCCCTGCCTCTGCAGGAGACCCTCCAACACTAGCAGGTAGGTCTGGTTCAGTCTCCTATGGGGTCACTGCTCCTTCCCCTGGGTCCCGATGCACACATTAGTTTGTGTGTGCCCTCCAAGAATGGAGTCTCTGTGTCCCCCAGTCCTGTCGAAGTACTGCAGTCAAACCTCGGATGCCTTCAAAGTCTGATTCTCTGTGAATTCCTCCTCCCGTTGCCAGACCCCCAGGTTGGGAAGCCTGATATGGGGTTCAGAACCTTCACTCCAATGGGTGGACTTCTGTGGTATAAGTGTTCTCCAGTCTGTGAGTCACCCACCCAGCAGTTATGGGATTTGATTTTATTGTGATTGTGCCCCTCCTACCATCTCATTGTGGCTTCTCCTTTGTCTTTGGATGTGGGGTATCTTTTTTGGTGAGTTCCAGTGTCTTCCTGCCGTTGATTGTTCAGCATTTAGTTGTGATTCTGGTGTTCTCGCAGAGGGAGTGAGAGCACGTCCTTCTTCTCCTCCATCTTGAACCAATCTGCTATGCAACACCTTTTTGTTCTTTCCCAAATCACTTGAAAATAAATAGTGGAGAGAATAATGTGATCAGGGGCTCTGATTACATTTATTGCTTATGTAGGGTTTTAGTAGGCAATGGGATGCTTCCTGATTCTTTATGCCTTATATGTCTGAAATGTATCATAATAATTAAATGTCTGTAAAAGTTAAATAGAACAAATGGTTTGGAGAAATTAGTCCTATGTAGTCAAATGATTCTTTTGCGTAGGTACTAACATGGTAGCAGTTTGGCCATTTCCATTTTTTATGCTTCCCTACCCCTTAAACAAACATAAACGGAATTTTACGGATGTGACTAGTTGCTTCCCACTCTCTCTGACTTACGGAAGAAAATATGTGTGCACTGCCATTTGCTTAAAGATCAGCAGCTTCCATTTCTGTGGGATGGGATGGAAGTGACCACACATGTGTTTGATCAGTAAGCCTAAGTATTTGCAATGCTAACTATACCTACTGCAAAAGCACAGAAAGTTGCATATTTAATTAGAAATTCAAAAAGGCCAGAACAGACAGTGAATGGCAACTAGCATATTTTGAGAAGGATGTTTAGAATATGCAGAAAAAGATTCTTTGCCTCTAAATAAGATAGACAGTTCATAACCACATGGCTGGAACCTCTTTGGTAAACATTTGAATGAGATGGGGTCCAGATGGGAGGGCTGGTCATGGAACTTTAAGATCCTCATGAGGGCTGGCAATGCCTGTTGGGAATAAACCGTATTGCCTGGCTGCCCAACCACTAGCTGTATCCCAATCCATTGGCACTTATTCAATAATTCTTGTAAAGTTTAAAAAAAAAAAAAAAGAACTGCTTCTTTGGTGGTACTGGGAGGGGGAGTTCCAGGAAACAAAAAGCCACATGCTAGTGTCTTAGTGGTAGCCAGGACCACCATGTGTGGCCATGCAGATTTTGCTCTGCATGACTCCTGGTGTCACCATTCACATAGATTCCAAAATGAATGACACCCCCTGTAGTTGTGCAATGTCTCAGCCCTAGTGGTAATCATTTATTTGGTGATTTGGAAATATTTCCAGAGTATCCCTTGTGAAGGACAAAGGTCTACTGTGTATCTTATATACTTCACTATTAACCCTGTAACTTGTACTGAGTAATTAATAAATATCTATTTGGTGAAGAAGTAAGAGAAAAGCAACTTTAAAAAGAACAGCTTTTAAAAAAATGGTACAAATGAACTTATTTACAAAACAGAAATAGAGTCCCAGATGTAGAAAACAAACTTACGGTTACCGGGCGGGGAAGGGAGTGGGGAGGGATAAATTGGGAGATTGGGATTGACACATCACACTACTATATATAAAATAGATAACTAACAAGGACCTACTGTATAGCACAGGGAACTCTATTCAGTACTCTGTAATGACCTATATGGGAAAAAAATCTAAAAAAGAGTGGATATACGTATATGTATAACTGATTCACTTTGCTGTACACCTGAAACCAACACAACATTGTAAATCAACTATACTCCAATAAAAATTTAAAAAAATAAAAATAAAAAGAACAGCTTTATTAAAATATAATTTCCGGGCTTCCCTGGTGGCGCAGTGGTTGAGAATCTGCCTGCCAATGCAGGGGACACGGGTTCGAGCCCTGGTCTGGGAGGATCCCACATGCCGCGGAGTAACTAGGCCCGTGAGCCACAATTACTGAGCCTGCGCGTCTGGAGCCTGTGCTCCACAACAAGAGAGGCCACGATAGTGAGAGGCCCGCGCACCGCGATGAAGAGTGGCCCCCACCCTCGCACAGAAACAAAGACCCAATGCAGCCATAAATAAATAAATAAATAAAAATTTAAAAAAATATATAATTTCCATATCATAAAATTCACCCCTTTAAAAGTGTACAAGTCAGTAATTTTTAATATATTTATGGTGTAGTACAATCATCACCCTAATCAATTTTAAAACATTTCATTACTCTCCCCACAAAATGCCATACCCGTTATCAGTCACGCCCTGTTCTGGAGTTCTGGTTATGACTCTCCTTGTCCCTTCCTTCTGCCAGCTCCTGGCAACCACTAATCTATCTTCTATCCCTATAGATTTGCCTATTCTGGACATTTCATATAAAGAGAATCATACATTGTGTGACCTTCTGTGATTTGCTTCTTTCATTTAGCATGTTTTCAAGGTTCATCCATGTTTTAGCACGTATCAGTACTTCATTTCTTTTTACTGTCAAATTATATTCCGTTGTATGGATATGCCACATTTTATTTATCCATTCATCAGTTAGTGGGTATCTAAGTTATTTCTACTTTTTGGCTATTATGAATAATGCTGTTATGAATATTCATGTACAGATTGTTTATGTGGACATATATTTTCAATTCTCTTGGATGTACCTAGGAGTAGAATTGCTGGGGAAAGGGCAATTTTTACTTTAGTAATCTCTCCATTATTAACTGTTATATTAAAAGTCATCTTGTTAATGGTATATGTCCTTTTTTATTTACAGTGTTTTTATTTACAATGTTTTATTTACATTGACTTACAATGTTGTGTTAATTTCTGCTGTACAGCAAAGTGACTTAGTTATACATATATATTCTTTTTCATATTCTTTTCCATTATGGTTCATTACAGGATATTGAATATAGTTCTCTGTGCTATACAGTAGGACCTTGTTGTTTATCCATCCTATATATAATAGTTTGCATCTGTTAATCCCAAACTCCCAATCCTTCTCTCCCCCACTGCCACCCTTGGCAACCACAAGTCTATTCTCTATGGCTGTGAGTCTGTTTCTGTTCCCTAGATAAGTTCATTTGTATCGTATTTTAGAGTCCACATATAAGTGATAGCATATGGTATTTGTCTTTCTCTGTCTGACTTACTTCACTCAGTATGATAATCTCTAGGTCCATCCATGTTGTTGCAAATGGCATTATTTCATTCTTTTCTATGGCTGAATAATATTCCATTGTATATTGTATTTATATACCATTGTATACCACGTCTTCTTTATCCATTCATCTTTCGATGGACGTTTAGGTTGCTTCCATGACTTGGTTATTGTACATAGTGTTGCTGTGAACATAGGGGTGCATGGATCTTTTCTAGTTATAGTTTTGTCTGGATATATGCCCAGGAGTGGGATTGCTGGATCATATGATAGTTCCATTTTTAGTTTTTTGAGGAACCTCCATACTGTTCTCCATAGTGGCTGCACCAATTTACATTCCCACCAACAGTGCAGGAAGGTTCAGTGGTGTGTGTCTGGCTTGGCTGGTACTTCTTGGTCCTACACCAACCCTCCACCCCCCCACCCTCACACATGTTGTGAGCCAGTAGGTGAACCACAGAAAAGTGAATTGTACTAAGTGTTTAGTCTCTTTGAATAGGGTCATACTTCCATTGAATTCACTCTGATTTATTATTTTGCTACTGTGCTTGGAACACAGATAGTATTCATTAAGAATTGGATCTATAGAGTAGAAACAGAGGTTCCCTGTTTCCATCAGTCAACTCTCAAAGGATAGCTGGAGCCAATTTCAGATTATTCTAGGGCCTTTGCTTTCTTAGTTCCTTGCCATCCTTCTTTTTTTGGCCTTTTTGCTTTTCATTAGTGCCACTTACTAAACTAAGAGACCTGAAACACAGATATCTCAGCCAAAGTATTTTTATAGTCTTTAGGTGAAAAGAACTTATAATAGGTTTGTCATCATGGTTTTTATGTGCCTTGTAAATTGTGTTGTTTGTCCTGAAACTCTGAAGAAGTTACAGTCTGCTTCTTTCAACCTATTCTTAGTTTCTGGTATTATGCTGTCAGAGTTATTATTAAGGATGGTAAAAAGAACTTACAGTAAAGGAAGCAAATTGTTTAAGTGCATAAATTATAGAATTTATTTTTTTTAAAAGTGGTCACAAAGTAAGAAAAAGGACCACCGGAATGATTTTCTTTAAATAGACTGTATTTTCATCATAATAGTAACTTTATACATAGGTCTTCTTGTTATGACTTTGCAAAGTGAGCATTACCTTAGAATTGAGATCCTTAGATTAAGGAACTTGTCAAAAGTCTGCTTTTTTAATGAGCCAAAGCTATTTGAACTCTGCAGACTTTCACAGTTTTCTTAGTGGCATGTATATTTGAGTAGAAGGTAATAAAGAGTAGGCAGTGAGAGGGATGCTGTTTGACTCTTAAGGAGAACGTTGTTTCATTGGAGAGGAATAAAATATGGACTCCCTTTAAGCAAAGTAGTTTTCATTTCTGTTGTCCAGATTTCTTAAGAACCTGATAAAAACATTAGCCCCACCATATCCAGCATTCCCCATTAATTCTTCTTGGACCCTTTTCTACAGAATGAAATTGGTTGATTCATAGGCTGGCCTGAGGTTTTGAATAGAGAGCTTTGGGAGAATGTTTAAGAAGTGTTCCAGCAAACCATTAAGACTGTTGACAGGTGGCCAAGCCAAGGGAAAGAGTATTAGTAATAACAACAACTTACACTTACAGAGCTCTTAATGATGTCAGGCAGTGCCCTAAGTACATTACATGTATTAACTCATGTGATTCTCATAGCAATCCTATGAGGTCAGTCGGTTTTTACCCTCAATTTAGATGAAGGAACTCAGGCACAAATAAGTTAAAGAATTGCCCAAGGTCACACAATCATGATTTGAACCCAGGTGGTCTAGTTCCAGAGTCAGTGTCCTTAACCACTAAGTGTCCCTGCACAACCTGGAAACACGGAGAAACTCTCACCCATGCCTCTGGAGAAGGGAGGGAGGGCAGGGGCCCAGTTCCCTGTCAGCATTTTGCAGAAACGAACTGGTGAGCTGAGGCATTCTCCTGGCCTTTCACTGCTTGGATAATTTCAGACGGCAAAAGAAGCATTAGTTGTATGGAATTCTTTTGTGGCCAGAAGGTATCAGCTGGGCGTAGATCTAGATTATCTTTAAAGATATACCTTTTTTTTTTTTAAACAGAGAATGAGTGCTATTGTATACAATATTGTCTTTTATTATGGCAGGTTTGTGGAAACTGGCAAAAGAGTCAAATTAAGAGGAGTTGAGATGTAAAGATGAAAAAGCTAAGTCACAAGACCATTGCAAAGTGAGAAGAATGTAATTTGTGTGTCCGTTTACTCCCTAGTGTGACTTTTAATCTCCGGTACTTAAAACTTACTGAAACTATCTAACTGTGGCCTAATAAAATAAAGAGCCACCATGTCTTTTCATTTCTGTTTGTCGAAGTTGCACAGATGTCGGATGAAGATAAATAAATACTGTTGACAGCTTCTGGTGGAAGCATAATGTGCTTTGAAAGAATGAATCAAGACATGAGCCAGGGTTTATGGCCTCAGAGCAAATGAAGGTCTTCTTGGGGACAAAATGAGGTTTAGGATTCTAGAGGAAGCTTCTAGAAGAATGAGCACAGCCCAAAATGGTGCTACCCTTGGTACTGTCCTTAGTCAAGTAGAGAAAGACAAAGAATCAGTTTATAAAAATGCATATTGACTGGTGGATTAGAGGTGCATTGAGCCAATAGAATGGTTGAATTTTATTTCAGCAATTGAAATTAGCTCATTGCAGGCAGCCACTATGTATATATTACCCGCCCCTACATCCTAATCCATAGTAGCGTGCCTGCTACTTAGGAACAAGAAAAAGAGCAAAAATAATAACTACCATTTATTGACACTTACCATGTAGGCTATGTATTATTATCACCTCCATTTTATGAATGAATAAATGGAACCTTGGAGAGTTAAGTCAATGGCCAAATCTCACACAAGTCATTTAACTGCAAAGTCTATTTTCTTAACCACCGCAGCTGATCATGGCTGACCTTAATGATTAGGCTAAAGGTTTTGGAATATCTTCTGCAGTTAATGGGGGAATCCTTGAAAGTTTTCTGAACAGGAGACTTATAAAAAAGTGGTATATGGGATGAGGGCAGAATGGTTTTGTAGCTTTTGCACTTTATTTTATTTTATTTAAGTCTTTATCGAATTTGTTACAATGTTGCTTCTGTCTTACGTTTTGGTTTTTTGGCCGCAAGGCATGTGGGATCTTAGCTCCCCAACCAGGGATCGAACCCTCACCCCCTGTATTGGAAGGCAAAGTCTTAACCACTGGACCGCCAGGGAAGTCCCATTTAGCTTTCACACTTTCATTTTGCCGTGAAGTGATAAGCATCTGAGTCAGTATGTTAGGTTAGAACCAAAAAGAGAAGAGAGATAGAAGACTCCCTGAGAACAAATGGATGATCCTTGAGACATGGGGACTGATTGGTTGTGGGAATTAGGGAGAGGAAGGAGTCCCAATGAATCTGAGGTCTCCAGAGTAGTGACAGAGAGATTGCTGGTGTCATAAATAGAAATAGGGAAATTAGGAGATGAAGCAGTTTGCAAAGATTTTTAGGCCTGTGGTGATGTTTTGGGCCTCCGGTGATGGCAGGACGCTAGTGTGCAATGTATACCAGTTAGTCTTTCCTTGATGTCAGAGACTTTGTCTCCCTACATAAAAGCTAAAAATTCTGGATTCTTGCTTTCCTAGACTCCCTTGCACATGACCCAGCTTTGGTCATGGGACACAAGTGGATACATCCTGGGGGTTTCTAGGAAAGATTTTTCTCTTTGATGATTAAAAATTCTAGTAAGAAAAATATCTTTCTGCTTTGGATTTCAAATGCAAGTTTATCTTACAGGAATCTGCTGCAGCCATTTTGTAGCCTTGAGGCACAGGTGGAGAAAACAGGTGGGAATTTGACTCAGAGCCCTGACATTGGGGAGCTCCTGAAACAACACCAGGACCATCCATCTCTCAACTTATCATGTGGGGGAAAAAAAACCATTGTTCAAGCCACTTTTAGATGAGTGTTTTGTTATTTGTAGCCAGAGCATCCCAGCTGATATAGACTTCATGCAGGTCCCAGATTACCTTGGGATCCAAGACTGGCCGTACTTTCTCTTTTGGACATTAATTTTAGGAAAACACCATATGGGGAGTGAACATCAGAATTGTCCACTGAAGCCTTTAAAATAGTAGGAGTTCCTAAAAAGGAGAATGCGCTTTGGATCCCATTTCTAGAAAATGAGGGCTTTTTAACAAAACTCTCTAAAGGTCATACAGCCTGGCCCAGATCTCAGACCCAGTTTGCTGCTAGGTGAGAGTCCCTGTTAGGTTTCAGTGTTACAGTGTGCTTCTCAAATGACAACAGGGCTCATTAGTAAATTGAAGCATCCCAAAGCCCCTAGATACACACGGGGCGAAGGAAGCATTTTCTTCTTTCAGAGCTGCTGCTCTTTCCATGCTCTTCCTCCCACCTTCCTTGCATTTGCTGGTGTCTGCTGGCAGGGAGGCAAGTTCAGCCCAGTGATGGATGTGCTAACGAGACTTAGCCTGCTTTGTGAAGCTTTTGAATTGGAGCAAGTATGCATTTGGAAAGTCTGGATGACTGATTGATTGAAAAGTAATTGATTGCAGAATTTCAAAATGAGATTCAAAAGGTACATTATAAAGTTGGATTTCACAAAGGCCAAATACTTTATTATACTCTTCTTTTTTGCTCATTTTATTCATTTTAAGTTTACCAAATTATTTTAGAATTTTGTACCCACTTCACCATTTAGCTCCTGAAGCTTTTTGTGTGTTGTATATAAAGTTTATGATAAGAAAATTCTTGTCAGAGAGGAAGAAGAGAGAAAAACATGCTACGTAGATTCTAGTCCTGATTCTGCCACCCAGGAGGGAAAATTGTTTAATGTTTCCAAGCTTCCATATTTGTCAGTGAAAATATTTGACTAAACCTTGTGTAAGATCCTGTCCACATGAGCTCAGAATTCCTACTTCTTAGGTCATGTTCTACATGGAGGGCGGGTCAGGGTGTGGGTCTTACCTACACACCTCAGGGGGAACACGCCTGAAGATAAATAAGAATCTTGCTAGAAGTATAAGGTCAACAAAATTTGGTTCTGATGGTGGGATTCTGGGTGGAGATGCCAGGTAAAATACAAGACCCTTAATTAAATTTGAATTTCAGGTAAACAAGAATTTTATTTTATTTTTTTAAATATAAGTATGTCCCAACTACTACATGGGGCATACATATACTAAAAAATATCCATTATTTTATTTGAAATTCAGATTTACGTGGGAGTCCTATATCTGGATTTACGAAATCCTGCAACCCGAATTCTGCAAAAAGTCACTGATGGTAATGACATCAGCCTAAGTTACTTGGGAGAGGATAAAGGAAGGCTCCAGGAGGCTTCTGTAGGTTTGATAGATCTGCTGTCCCGGCTGGGGGCTGAGTGCATTCAGCCAAAGGTGAGGGGAGTGAAAGACTGAGGTATGTGTCAGGAACTGCGGGACAGGGAGTCCTCCCGCTCCTGGTTCCTCACTTGACCTTGAACATCTCTTCAACCTCCTTTCCCTTTTTCACCCTTAATTGGTTTTCATGAAAATGAAACTATTAACTTTTCATTATAGGCTGTAGTTATGCCATCCTTTTCATGGTCC
Source organism: Eschrichtius robustus (assembly GCF_028021215.1). NCBI lineage: Eukaryota > Metazoa > Chordata > Mammalia > Artiodactyla > Eschrichtiidae > Eschrichtius > Eschrichtius robustus. The sequence goes on along the minus strand of NC_090827.1, from coordinate 59,522,145 downwards.
TTGTTCTGAATTTTGAAATGAGTGGATGGGCCTTGGTCTATTTTTCTCGTTCTCCATGCTCACTGCCCCCTCCCTAATTAAATTGATTTCTGCTGGTGTGCGCCCCAGATTGATTTTTCCTCCCCTGTGGACTTGCTCTTTCTCAGTAGAAACATGAACGCCAAATTTCTCAAACCCATTTCTAAATTTCTGGGCCTTTTCAGATTTTCTTTATACTCATCCTTCAGTTGTCTGTACACTCTTTACCCACATCACACGTCTGTAAGGAAGCAAAAGGCAAGACTCTTTTTTTTTTTTTTTTTTAATTTATTTATTTTATTTATTTTTGGCTGTGTTGGGTCTTTATTTCTGTGCAAGGGCTTTTTCTAGTTGCGGCGAGCGGGGGCCACTCTTCATCGCGGTGCGCGGGCCTCTCACTATCGCGGCCTCTCCCGTTGCGGAGCGCAGGCTCCAGACGCGCAGGCTCAGTAATTGTGGCTCACGGGCCTAGTTGCTCCGCGGCATGTGGGATCCTCCCAGACCAGGGCTCGAACCCGTGTCCCCTGCATTGGCAGGCAGATTCTCAACCACTGCGCCACCAGGGAAGCCCAGGCAAGACTCTTTACAGCACGTAGAGGGACGGGATTGCACTTCGGTTTTGACCCCCGGTGTGTGGCTCGCTGCCTGTAGCACTGCGGAGGCAGAATCGACACTGTGCACTGCTGGTTTGTTCCTGTTTGTCAAACAAGATCACTTAACACCTCTGGGTCGGGTAACTGCTTTCCTGTGAAGCGAGAGGACTGCTGAGCTGGAGAAACGGAGGACACTGATCCCAGATGCTAAGCATTTCAGGGCCCTGATAGTAAAAGCAGCAGAAGAATGAACAGGAAAAAGAGATGCTGAGACTGCCACACACATGGTACAGGACATGGCTGGGGTGGGAATCTAATGACAAGGGGATGTCCTCCCCCCTCCCTCCCAAATACTGGCAAATGAGAGCAGCCACAAATCCTGGCTTTTTAGTTATTTATCCTGAGGATGGTAGCGGGAGGGGCTCTTTGGGGTGCCCTCTGCGTGGTGCTCTCAGTGGTCCCCAGTGTTGTAGCCTTTGGGGCCCAACATGCCAGCTGTGGAATTTGGCAGATGGAGGTCATGGGTCAAGGCCACTTCTGAAAGGGCTGCTTAAGTTTGTCCTCTGTGCAATCTGATTCAAAAGGTGGAAGGCCCTTCTCTGTAAACTTTTACCTACGTGGTTGAAATTCCCACCCCTAGAACCACTAAAGAACCCAAAACCTTTGTTCAGGCCAGCTTTCTTCTGTGTACTAGGCACCAGAGATCCTGAGAAGAATGAATGGTCCCCACTGTCTGGGAGCTTATCAAATAAAGTAAGCTGATGGTTGAACTAGAGTTTACCCATGTAATGAGTGCTGTGGTGATAGTTCACACTGATAGTTAGGCCTGTGTCCAGGGGTGGGGGACATTGAGGAGCTCAGCAACGAGAGGAAGATGACAGATGTAGGTAAGGTTGTGGGCTTGGATGCTGTAGGAGCCGCTGTGCGTGCCATGCCCAGATCCCCTTGACTGGACTGGTGTCCCCAGCCCTGAGCTGCTGGGGACACTGGCTGGCGGGCTCCCCGCTGCACTCTCCCAGGGTAAACTGCCCTCTGCTGAAAGAATCAGAATATGCCCAGGTGGTGTATACCCTTCCCCAGGGATGCCTTATAGCCAATGGCTGATTGATGAGACAGTACAAAAATCTGGCTTCCTTGCCTCAAAGTGGAGAACTCTGTGCTGTTATTCTTGCTCCAGAGATCCTGTGGGATCAGCCTGAGAGCAGACTTCAGCTGGAACCACGTCTTAACTTCTGCGCCATCCTGCCTCCCTCACTTCCTTACAGGTATCTCCCCAAAACGTGTCTCAGTAAATCACTGGCACATGAATTCACCTCTGGCTCTGTGTCTAGGAAACCCCATCTGATGGTAAAGGGGCAGGAAGTTGATGTGGTTCTGCAGTTGTGGGCTCTTATTTTCTGTGACATGGGAGACACAGTAGACAAGGTGGTTGAGGAGATTGGTGAACGTTGATGGCCGGCGTGTGCCTCATGTGGGGAATAGGAGCAACGTTGATTGTCAGCTTAGGTGAGAGACCATAATATTTTCGTGGCACCATCTATATTGTGGTATCATTAGCTTCAGCACTCAGCAGCCTAGATACAAAACCAGAAGCAGATGGCACATGGCTGTAGTGCTGACAAAGGGAGGCCATAGGAAGATAATGGTCCAGGCATGATAAGAAAGGACTTGAAGGTTGGAAGGAACAAATAGTTTGAGAGAAAATGGAGGTGTCAATGGACCAAAGATATGGTTAAGATTGAAAAATATGTGTGATGGGCACCAACCAGAAAACACGTGGCAAGATTAAGAGGCTGGGAGGGTGTGTTCAGAGTTTAGAAAGCAAGAATTTAAGATTTAAGGGTTAGAGCATTTCTGCATAATGACAGGTCTAGATCCTCCAGGGGCACAGGTGTCTGAATCAAGTAGGTGGGAAGTTTCTGGTAAAGAGATCAAAGCAATGCAGCGTTAGGGAGTTGGAGCCGTCCTCAGGGATGTTGTCAGCACTGAGGTGTGGTAGTGACCCCAGAAATCCACACTGAACATGCAGCTCTTACCTGCCCCACGCCCCAGAGATGCCATCACTTCTTGTACCTGAGCCTTTGTGTAGCAGGCGTCCCTAATGAAGGCACTGGGCACAGACAAGTTATTGGAGGCACAGGAATTCCTAGTGAGACCTTCTTTCTTGGTGGTGTATAACCCAAACCATTTGTTAACAGCTTAAATAATTCCCAACTTTCAGTTTTCACAGTGTCCCACATCCCCTTGGACTAGTTAACCTTCCTGTTAAATCTCTCAGTTAGGAAAATGCCACTCATTTGATTTTTCCCTTTTTTTCTTTGTATTTTCACTTGCTATTCTTATCTCCTAATTATCTTGCTGACCCAGGCATTCAAGAATAAGGAACACCATGATATATGAGAAGCAGTTGATGTAGTGGAAAGGATTCATGCCTCTAGTTCTGCCTGGAATGTTCTCATTCCTTTCTTCATTCAGTTAATTTTCACTTGTCCTTTGGGTGCAGCTTAACTGTCTCTTTCTGTTCTCCCCAGACTATTTCAGAACACTCTCCCCCATAATATACGCTCAAAGCGCCCTATTCCCCATATGACTCTTATCACAGTTGTAATTAAACAAACAAAAAAGTTAAGTAATTCACTGCTTAAGGTCTGTGTCACCTGTTGGAATGTAACCTCTCTAAGGACAGGGACCATCTCTGTATCCCTAGCTCCTGACACAGCACCCTACGTAAAGAATGCACTCAATAAATATTTGTAGAGCAAATAAATAAGCGTATGATGAGCTGACAGTTAGAAAAGCTCCAATTCTATTTCTAGATCTGTTCCTACATACTCTGTGATCTTGGGCAAGTCATTTCAGCTTTCTGAGCAAAGTACGTTTTTACTCATTTTAACATTGTATGATTTCTGATTTCACAACGTATCAGCCAAACACCTTAACAACTCTTAACCCCAGCACTATGTCTGGGCTAACTACAACTTCTCCTGGAACTTCTTAAAGTAGCTTATTTGTAGAAAAACTGTTTTTCCTTTGTGTTTTGGTAAGCTATTGCTAAGTTACAAATAAGTCCCATGTTTAGTGGATTAAATAATAATTTATTATCTCAAAGTAAGTAGAAAAGAGGTAATGATAAAGATCAGAGTAAAGAACCAACGAAATAGAAAGACAAGGAGATAAGGTAGTGGACCATGGGGATGTTTGAGGAAAGAATATTCAAGGCAGAGGGTACTGCTGGTCCCAGGGTCCCAAAGCAGGACACGCCAGACATGCCAGAAGATAAGGAAAGAGGCCCTAAGTGGCTGGAGCAGAGCGAGGAGGATGGTCGTGAGCAGCCAGGTCATGTTGGGAGCCTTGGCCAACTTGCGGACTTGGGCTTTTCCTCTGAGTGAGATGGAGAACCACTGAGGGATTTTGAACAAAGTGGCGTGATTTGCAGTCTTCAGTCCTTTCCTCTGTTGTGAATTCTAGCTTGTCCTCTTGACTCTAGTCATGCAGATGTGTATTTTCCTGGGTGGTGAGACAGAACAATCTAATTTTATACGATCAGAGATAGGCTGCTTCTTTGGGCAGGGTTTTACTTCATGTTTGTAGATTGAGTTTGTACTTTTGGTTCCCAGGGAGTTCACACAGATAGGGGTGACCGCTTTGTCCTAATTGCAATTTCCATCTGTATGCCTACATTTTTTTTGAGCTGGACTAAGACTCAAATGGATAGATAGCTCAAGGAAGGTAGAAAGATAGATAGATAGATAGATAGATAGATAGATAGATAGATAGATAGATAGATAGATAGATAGATAGATGTAGAAATGGATGGATGGATGGATGGATGGATGGATGGATGGATGGATGGATGGATGGATTGATGGAGAGATAGATATATAGTAGAGAGGAAAAGGATGAAGTAGAAATCTTCCTTGTTTAGGCAGCATGCAAGGAGGACTGGTGAACTTTTTCTTTCTCTGTGAATTACAAACTTAGAGTTCAGAAATTGCATAGTTGGATTATTGTTACCTTAATTCCACCTCCTGAATAATCAAATATATTCTAGCCTAACCAAATAGTAATTAGGTTTCTGCTTATCTCCCAGAAGCAGTGGGAACATTAGAGAGACTTGGCACTGGGATATTACCAGAGGATAAGAGACATACGTGCTGAATAATGAGAGTAACTAACAAAACTGGACTTCGCCCTTTCGGTATGGGAATACTCAATAATGCCTGGATCTTTTCTTTTGTGTTCTGGTCTTATGCAAACACAAATTACACTCTTGTTGACTTCACTGTAACCCATGAAACTGAAGAAGGGGAAATTTGAGTCCCATAGAAGGCAGTTTCACCAAACCTGCCTCTTGCATTTGTGTGATGGAACCTGAGAACACCTGTATTTTCTAACCGAATTTATGAAGGAAGAAATGTCCCCAGCAGTAATCAGCACTGGCACATGGTATGAACAGACAAAGCTACTTCTTTAAAATCATACATTTTTTAGAACTGGAAGCAATCTAAGAAAGCATCCAAGCCTCCCTCACTGTACAAATGAACAAAGTAAGTAAAGCCCAGAAGTGCCTGTTCACACCTGACATCAGTCTGTACTAATTGTGGGAAGTCTGGGAAGCCATGTGGCATCATAGAAATAGCATAATCTTTGTGGAGGTCTGGGCAGGAATCAGAGCTCTGCCACTTACTAGCTGCTGTAGCCTTGGTCAAATTACATTATCTCCTTGAGACTTACTTCCCTCATCTATCCCTACTTCATGGGCTGGTTGTGAGAATTACACGACATAATACGTTAAGCCCTGGCACAGAGTAGATGCTCAGGAAATAGTAATTATGATCAGCTCCCTTTTGCTGCCAGTAATGATACAGAAAAACCATCTCAACAAGTACTCAGTGTAACTAAACGATTTTAAAATGTCAACCAATGGTGAACTTGTTTCCAGCCATATTCAATACACTAAAATTACAATATAACTCAGGGTAACAAACATTTGTATATAAAGTACAGTGTTAGGCACTATAATTAGCTCAAAAACAAATAAAGAGGAGATATGGTTCCTGCTTTTAAGGAAATGAGAATAGCCATGTGTACCCTGTATATTGGGCTGTGTTTTGGTGAAGACTGTGGTAGTCACTAGAAGGGAGTGGACCCCGGTCTCTGGAGGGAGAGAAGAAGATCATTCTGCATGAGGGACTCAGGGAAGTCTTCATGGAGAAAGTCACATTTGAAAGACTTCTTGGAAAGTTCTGGAAAAGAGATTGGGGAACATTCCTGTTTGAAAGGAGCTTCTTTAGCACAGGCACAATACAGAATGTATTTAGATTTAGTAAACTTCTCTGCTTAAATGAGCATAGCATATGTAAAGGAAATGCTTAAAATAATAATAGTAGTTATCACTTATGGAACACTTGTCACATGCTAAATACTTCTCATGTACTCATTCTTTTGCTTATTTTACAACTCTATGAGGTAGATGATTATTATCATCTCCATTTTAAAGATGAGGAAACTGAGGCATAGAGGGGCTAAGTGTATTGGCTGAAGGCCTCACAGCTGATGTATGGCAGAGCCAAACTTGGGCCTAGGTCATCTGACTCCAGAGTCCGTGCTTCAGTTTTGACATAAGACAGTACTTTCTCCTTTTTTTCTCCAGATCCATGTTCTGCCCTTCTCTCTGCTCTGCACCCCAGGAGGTTGAGCTGTGTGGGCTCTATCAACCAGTTCCTTTGCCCTCTGGGTTCTAGGTGCCATAATGGAAGTGAAATTGCAGAGCAAGCCTCAGGTTTGCTGGGGCTGCATTCCTCAACTGAAGACTACAGCTCCTGTTGGCTGGTTACTCCTGCAATTTCCAAAACCATCCCCTCTTCTTGTCCCTGAACAGCTATTGTTGACCCCAGGGTGTTTCACCATCCCTTGTTGGTTCCTTTAACTCTGTCCCTATCTTTGTGAAGAGTAGAATTTTGGGGTCATAGGATAATCATATGTTTATCTTTAATAGATACAGCCAAGTAGTTTTTCAAAGTGGTTTTACCGATTTATATTCCCACTAACAGCGTATGAGAATTCCAACTGTTCTACACTCTTGTCAACTCTTGGTATTTTCTGCCCTTTTCATTTTAGCCATTCTAGTGGATATATAGTGGTATCTCATTGTAGTTTTAATTTGCATTTCTCTGAACCACAGAAGTTAGATACTTTTTCATGGTTTTTTGTTTTGTTTTTGTTTTTTTGCCATTTGGATATTTTCTGTAGTGAAATGTCCAGGTCTTTCCCCCTTTCTAAATTGGGTTGCCTGTCTCTTATTGATTTGTGAAAATTTTTTAATATGTTTTGGGTACAAATCCTTTGTCAAAGATATGTATTGCAAATATCTTCTTTCACTCTTAGGCTTGACTTTTCATTCTCTTAATAATGTCTTTTAATGACTAGATAGCCTTAATTTTAATATACTCTAATTTATAAATTTTTATTGTTTATGCTTACCACTTTTTATAGTTTTTAAAGATATGTTTGCTACTCCAGTATCATAAGGGTGTTTTTCTATGCTTTCTTCTAGATATTTTATGGTTTTATCTTTTACATTGGGATCTGCAATTTATCTGGAATTTGTCTTTGTGATGTAAGATTAGAAACCTGATACTTTACTTCTCATATGGCTATCCAGTAGACCCAGAACCTTTTTCCTTAGTTCACTGCAATGTCACCCTTTTTATAAATTGACTATACATGTGTGGTTTTATTTTTGGACTCCATGGTATTCTACTCCATTGGTCAGTTTCCTTGTGCCAGTATTGCACAATCTTGATTATTATAGCTTTATAATGAGTCTTGACATCTGGAAGTGGAAGTCTTCTGGCTTTGTTCTTCTTTAGGATTGCTTCAGTTATTTTGGTCCTTTGCATTTTCATATGTATTTTAAAATCAACTTGTCAATTTTCATGAAAAAATATGCTTCAACTTTGATTAATATGGTGATGAACCTATAGATTTATTCATGGAAAATTAACATCTTAGCATTATTGAGTCTCTCAATCCATGAGCATGGTATATCTCTCCATTTACTTAGGTCTTTAATTTTGTCCAATAATATTTTGTAGTAATCAGTGTAGAGAGGTCTTATACATATTTAATTGTATTTATTCCTAGGTGCTTGATTTGCTATAATAAATAGTATTATTTTTAAAAATGTGTTCTCTGTTGCTAATTTATATGCATATAATTGATTTTTGTATATTGACTTTATCTAGTGATCTTGTAAATTCAATAAAGTATGATAGCTATCCTTTATTAGTTTAAGGAAGTATCTTTCTATTCCTAGTTTCCTAAAATTTTGTTTAAAACCAAGCGGGTGCTGACCTTTATCAAATGCTTTTTCTGCATCTCTTAAGATATCCACCTCTGTTTTGACTCAGTTCTAGAACCCAAGTCCTTTCTCTGGGCTTGGCTCTACCCTCACATTCACAAAACTTGATGAATAGAAACTGGACAAACAAGGATTTATACAAGGGAAGTGGCAGTAGACACAGAAAGGAGGAGATGAATGAGAGAGATCTTGATGCTCTGTAAAATATTTTGTATAGTTTCAAATGGGTTTGAATGAGATAGAGCCAGACTTCTCAATTTTTTAAACTCCTTTTGATAACATGAAAGAAAAACTTCACAGCTTTGTATTATAGAAACAGTAAGCAATTTTTTAAGTATAAAATTTAATACTGTTTTGTTTTTTCAAACTTTATACACAATATTCACTCATACCCCAAGTCTGATCCATTCTCCCTAGGAGAGTACTCTTCCTCACCACTCTTTTCCTGTTGAAAATCATTGAAATAGCATCCATAAAACACCACTTTATTCTCTTAACACTGGAGTTGAATTTAAATGAGCCCTAGTGCCCTCTTGTGGACATGAGAGAATATATGAGTGTAATAGTTTTCTTTTCACTCCAAGGTGTACTTATGTATCTGTGTCCTGTTAATCTAAGGTGAACCTGATGGTAGAAAGACCTCACGTCATGGAGCCAGGCAGTGCGTTGCCACTTACAAGCCCTGTAAACTTAAGATTCCTTAGCTGATAAATGGCAATACTAATATTACTCACCTTATTAAGGTTATTGAACATATTAAAGGAGGTTTAAGGAAGTTCCCTTCCATTCCTAGTTTCCTAAGATTTTGTTTGAAAGTATGAATCAGTGTTGAATTTCATCAAATACTTTTTCTGGATCTTTTAAGATGTCCACTTCTGTTTTGACTCTAGGACCCAATGCTACAGCCCTTTCCCAGGGCTTGGCTTTACTCCCACTTTATATACAAATAATACTTAGCCTGGCAGATAGTGCATTCTCAATAAATATCATCTGTGAATATTATCAAAAATCTTAACAGTGAACCCAGAGGGCAGGGAAAGATAGTAGAGTACAGTATCCTAAAACAACTTGGCTACAGATACTAGTACCCTCTCCTCCCCCAACCCCACTCTACCTCATTCTTGATTCCCTGAGGCAACCACTCAACTCTTAACTATTTCTTTTTATATTTATAACCATATTTTTAATAACATGCATATATGGCTTTTTCTTGAGTTTTTTTCAGATGTAGGTACTATCTATTGACTTTCTATTATGGAAGATGAAAATTTAGCTTTCTTATAGTATTCCCCCATCCTCCCCATCCTTCCCACTCTTTCCCATTTATGATCCCATTTATGTAAGAATAATTTAATTATATATTTGTATATTTTGCTTTCTCCACAATAACTAAAAGGATGAACAAAGGCACAGAAAGGATGAATACTAGCAAAAGAAATCTAAATTCACATTATTAATGTTGGACAAGACTGAACTTGAGTCTTAAATGAGTCAAGGAGATAAATTTTTAATGAATATATAATATATATATACGTTTAAATGAAATTTATAGTGAAAAAGTTTAAAATTTACAGTGACAATAGAGTTTTAAAAATAACTTTATGCAACAATAGTGAGGAAGAACAAAAAGAGAAGATTTTAATCACCTCTGTCAGTCCATATCTGATCCAACAGAGGAAAACTAGGAAGGATGTGGAAGATTTGAATAATGTCATGAAGATAAATCCAAATGTGCCCCCAGATAGGCTCATGTCGCCAGGTATGAGTAGCAATGTAAAACTTGACCTTATATTAGGTTACCAAAATTGTTTTTTAAACAGTACAATTTTCACATTCCCACCAGCAGGGTATGAGGGCTCCAGTTTCTCCACATTCTCACCAACACTTGTTATTATCTTTCTTTTGATCACAGCAATCCTAGTGGATATGAAATGATATGTCATTGTGGTTTTGGTTTGCATTTCTCTGATGGTTAATGATGTGATACATTTTTTCTTGTACTTATTTGTGATTTGTATATCTTCTTCAGAGAGATGTATATATAAATCCTTTGCCCATTTAAAACATTGGGTTGTCTTTATTATTGAGTTCTAAGAATTTTATATATATGTATGTATATATATACATATATTGATATATACATATTCTAGATACAAGTCCCTTATCAGATATATGACTTATAAAAATATTCTCCCATTCTGAGGGCTGTCTTTGCACTTTCTTGATGGTGTCATTTGAAACACACAGTTTTAAATTTTGATAATGTCCAATTTATCTTTTTTTTTTTTATTACTTGTGCTTTTGCTATTATATTCAAGAAACCATTGTCTAATTCAGGATCATGAAGATCTACACTTATATTTTCTTCTAAAGGCTTTACAGATTTAGCTCTTACATTTATTTAGGTCTTTGATGTTTTGAGTTAATTTTTGAATATGGTATGAGGTAAGGGTTCAACTTCTTCTTTCACCCGTGGATATCCAGTTGTCCCGGGACTAGCTGTTGAAAAATGATTATTCTTTCCCCATTTAATTATCTTGGTGCCCTTGTCAAAAATCAATTGACCATAAATGTGAGGGTTTATTTCTGGACTCTCAATTCTATTTTATTCAATTTATGTCTGTCCTTATGCTAGTACTATACTGTCTTAAAGATCATATGGTAAATTTTAATCAGAAAGTGTTAGTTCTCCAATTTTGTTCTTCTTTTTCAAGATTATTTTGAGTATTCTGGATTCCTTGAATTTATATATGAATTTTAGCCTCAACTTGTCAGTTTCTGCAAAGACTCAAAATGGGATTTTGATAGGGATTGCATTGAATCTATAGATCAATTTGGGAAATATTGTCATCTTAAAAATATTGTCTTCCAATCCATGAACATGGGTTGTCCTTCCATTTAAGTCTTTAATTTCTTTCGGCAATGTTTTGTAGTTTTTAGAGTATATGTTTTGTACTTCTTTTGTTAAATTTATTCCTAAGCGTTTCTTTTTTGATGCCATTATAAATGGAATTATTTCTTAAAATTCACTTTCAGATTGCTCAATGCAAGTGTATATAGATTATTTTTTAAAGTATTAATTTATCTTTCCTCTGCTATATATAGTCTACGTTTACTGCAAACTGCTGTCCATTTTATTTCTCTGATTTGTTTTACTAATTTATCTACCTGCCTGACTCCTGAGAGTGTTTGTGTTTTCAAATCCTGATTTAAAGCATTTAAAATGTTATTTCTATGTAGATGGGTTAGTAAGGATAATTAGCAGGTACTTCTTAGGCTCTTTAAATACTCCATTGGGAATTTTTGGACACTCACCTAATTTTTTTTCCACATAGAGTTTAATATATCCCAAAGTGAACTTGTTCTTATCTAATCATTTAGGTTACCCTATGTCTGGAATTCTCAGAGAGAGAGGGACGATGGGACACATGTTGTTCTTATCTTCCAAATCCATGACTCTTGCCAAAATTCAGGTTACTCTCAGCAAAGCTGAGAAAATCTGAACATGTCCAGTGTTGATGAGGAAGGGTCAAAATGGGTACTTTCATGTACTATTGATATGTCTGTAAAATGGTACATGTGCTCTGAAAATCAGTATGCCAATAACAAAAGCCTCAGTAAAGGTTATAATCTTTAACCTTATAATTCCCCCTTTAGAAATCTATCATAAAAATTCTAATATCCAGAAAAAAATTTACACATAAAGACCTCATCAGTATTATTTTATAGTACAAAAATGTTGAAATCAATTTAAATGTGCCATTAAAAATACTTATGCATAGAAAAAGACTGGCAGAAAATATACCAAATTGTTAATAATGTTATCCCTGATGAATAGGAGAATGATGATTTTAACTTTCTTTATAGTTTCCTTATTTTTCTGAAGTTTTAGGACTATTAGCTTGAATTACTTTTATCACCAGAAAAATATGTTATTAAAAAGTGGTTTGACCATAATTCAAAAAGAGACATGTACCACAATGTTCATTGCAGCACCATTTATAATAGCCAGGACATGGAAGCAACCTAACTGTCCATCAACAGATGAATGGATAAAGAAGATGTGGCACATATATACAATGGAATATTACTCAGCCATAAAAAGAAACAAAATTGAGTTATTTGTAGTGAGGTGGATGGATCTAGAGTCTGTCATACAGAGTCAGTCAGAAAGAGAAAAACAAATACCGTATGCTAACACATATATATGGAATCTAAAAAACAAAAAACTGTTTCTGAGAACCTAGGGGCAGGACAGGAATAAAGACGTAGATGTAGAGAATGGACTTGAGGACACGGGGAGGGGGAAGGGTAAACTGGGACAAAGTGAGAGAGTGGCATGGACATATATACACTACCAAATGTAAGATAGATAGCTAGTGGGAAGCAGCCGCATGGCACAGGGAGATCAGCTCGGTGCTTTGTGACCACCTAGAGGGGTGGGATAGGGAGGGAGGGAGGGAGATGGAAGAGGGAGGGGATATGGGGATATATGTATATGTATAGCTGATTCACTTTGTTATAAAGCAGAAACTAACACACCATTGTAAAGCAATTATACTCCAATAAAGATGTTTAAAAAAAAAAAAAAGTGGTTTGAGGGAATTCCCTGGTGATCCAGTGGTTAGGAGTCTGCACTTTTACTGCCGAGAGCCCGGGCTCAATCCCTGGTCGGGGAACTGAGATCCCTCAAACCATGAAGAAAAAAAAAAAAGGGGGGGGGTTTGAGAATTCAGAACAGTGTGCAAAAGCCCTGGGAGCTTTACTGATAAGCAATTTGCCATTGTCCCCCCTTGCCCCGCCTCACCAAGTAGAAACGTTATGATGGTGGTGCTGAACACCAGCCCCAGGATCCTCTTCTCTTGGTTCCTCCTATGCCCAGAGGCAGCTCTTCCTTTTCTGTTTCCCTTGGTGGGTGGCAGACCCTTATCTCTCAAGGCCAAAAGGCAAGGAATCAAGGGGGATTTGGAGGAAACTGCAAAAATTCCAGGAGCCTTTTCCCTCTAGCTAGATAAGATTAGACTTTGACCTCATCTAAATTATTTTTTTTTTAAAGATTTTTTTTAATGTGGATCATTTTTAAAGTCTTTATTGAATTTGTTATTGCTTCTGTTTTATGTTTTGGTTTTTTGGCCATGAGGCATGTGGGATCGTAGCTCCCCGACCAGGGATCGAACCCGCACCCTCTGCATTGGAAGGCGAAGTCTTAACCACTGGACGACCAGGGAAGTCTCTCACCTAAATTATTGATAAATACATTCTCTCTGTTTTCTGCTGTTAGACAGAGATCTAAATTACTATGTCTATTCTTTCCTTAACGTCATAGCATTGTTGAAGTGCCTAGATGTTCTTTAGCAGTGCATCACAAACTTGAGCGCCTCAGAATACCCTGCTGGTTTGTTAAACTCCACTTGTCAGGCCCAGCCTCTAGACTTTCTGACTCAGTTGGGCTGGGGTGCTGGCTGAGAATTTGCATTTCTAACAAGTTTGTGAATGATGGGGAAGCTGCTGGTCTGGGGACCAGAGGACAGGAGAGCAAAAGGAAGGGAGAGCACAGGATGCAAACAAAGAAAGGTCATAAGTAAAGGGAGCCCTTAGGGGTTCTCCCCTAGTCTGAACCTTTCTTGTGAAGTGAAGCTATATGGGGTGACATCAAGGTGATGAATAATGATAAAGAGTTAAAAGCATAGATTTTGTATGGTACAGATCTGAATTTGAATTCTCTCCCTGCCAGATGTGGCTCTGTGACTTTGGGCAAGTTACTTAACCACTCTAAGCCTAGTTTCCTTAATTTTAAGATGGGGATTAAAATAGTTGTTGCTTCATAGGGTGACCGGAAGAATTGAGAGAATAGGTACATTGTTTCACATAGTTCCTGATCCACAGTGAGTACTCTATAAATGTTAGCTCTTATTATTGTTTACTTGGCCCTGTCACACATGACTGCAATCCCTTGGAAATGTGTTTACTGGATGAGACACGTACAGATTTAGACACACTGGTTTTTGCTGCCATATACGTGGATGGCCTGAGTTGTTGAGGACTTGACCTGAGTGCATATGCTGTGCGTGTAATTGCCCAGCGAAGTGGGGTGGCCCAGGGGAAGGAGGAAGGGCCTCTTGTTCCAGTTTGGGTCTTGGTTTCCTTATCCGTGAATTGAAGGGAGTTGGACTAGAGAATTTCTAGGGTCTCTTCCAGCTCGAAAATGCCGGTTTCTCACTGCCAGGGCAACTCCATGAATTTAGACTTTCTTCTCTTAAACATTAGGTGGCAGCAAAAGACAACACTCTTGGCTGCCATTTGCTACAATGGGTAGGATGCGCTGATATCCCCCAATTTACACCGTGTTACAAAATAAAAGATGCAAATGGCTTAAGATCACCACCTGATCCTAGAGGTTTCTAAGAGGCCAAGGTTTAATATCCCTAGAATGATGCTTATATCACTATAATTAGGATTTTCTTGTTTTTCAAGTATGTCCGCAGAAGGTACGGACCCACCATTCAGTACTGCACTGCCCCCACATCCACACAGACACACACACACACACACACACACACACAGACACACACAGACACACACACACACACCACCCTTCCCCAAGGCATTTTGCATCATGGTTGTGGTTTCTCAGAAGAATACCTGCTAAGTTCTCGCCTGTGATCAGCTGGGGGCTGCATGGCAGGCTGGCAACTGTGTGCTTTACAAGATGCAAACAAAAACTTCTTTCTTCTGGGATCTGGGAGGATTTGAGGTATGGGGGCCTGGCAGTGTTCACCCAGGAAAATAAATTTCAAATAAAACACTCTTGTGTTACCGTTCTGTTCCAGTGTGTCCCAGTTACAAAGGGTGGTAGGAGAGGCAGAGCTGGGTGTTGGGACACTGTGATCCTTCGTTGGCTGGTGGCCCCTGGCCAGGTGGGCTGGGAAGGGGTGGGGAGAAGACGGGAAGCAGACCATAGAGCGGGATGGGGAGCACTGATGCAGAAACAGAATAAGGGACCTGCCCTCAGAATCTAGATAAGGTGCCTCCAAGGATCCCTAGGGGCAGAGGTCAGGAGCCTGCTTCAGGTGCAGGTTGGGTGACCTTTAGCAGAGGAATTTCAACCGGAGGAGAACGGGAGTGGTGTGAGGCCTAAATAGGAAGATCACCCTTCTCCAAGGACCTAGAGGATGTCACGACAGAGGTTGGCCTGAGTGGGGCAGGTGGACGTAGAATGGAAGGACTGAAAAGGTAGTGGCAAGGGTCAAGTTAAAGAGTTGGCACGTAGACTAGAAGGAAATGGACGCATAAATACCAGGGTGAAGTTGTTCAGTGGTTTAAGCATATGCCATACGATTCGAGCAACTTGAGGCTGTGTTAATTATCCCCCTCAGTGGCACGCAACTCATTTTCTGAGATCCGCTCCTCATGATGGTAAAGAGTGATTGACTGTGAATTTGTGGAGATTCTTGGGATGCTTCAGGTCTCCTTGGGGAGGGCATCTCCAGACAACAGAAAGGAGGGCAGGCCATGAACTGAGCTTTGATTTTCAGAGAAAATCCTTCTCCTTCTTTCCTTTTCTTCCTGTTAGGTGGTAAGAACAGAATAATCAAGGAAAGCAGAGAGGAAAACTAGTAGATTTGGAATGTGGACTATTTTATAAAATTCCCTTGTTTTTCATGCTGGCTTTAGAGGTCATACCCTTTGCAGGGTGCTTGGGGATCAAGGGAGAAAGCGAGAAAATGCGTAACCTTTGAATTTGGGGGAGCCACTACCCAAATTACCTCCACAATGAGTGCGGGTGGGGAGAGGAAAGAAAACCTAACGTGGCCTTAACGGGCCGGGCAGGCGGAGCACTGACGCGAACACTGAGTCACACATTTCTCTTACAAGTTGGTGAGGCATTTCCAGGGAGGGAGAATTAGCAGAAAGTTCGGTAAAGACCTTATCACAGACCTGAATTGTTACTAACTGGGGAGAGCTTTATGGAGGGGCTAAAGCGGAAAATGGAAGAAAGAAGGGGGATTGATCATAACTGACTTTGTTGGCAATTTCGTAAAAGTACCCAAACCGTAAGCGCACCCACATCTGTGTGAACAAGTCCTATGAAATGCTTTGGCACTTTGCAGTGAGTCACCCACCCCCAGGCCAGCCCGGTGCTAAGTTACCTTAATGATGCTGGGCTCCCAGCTCCCATCTGGGGAACTGGGGCAGGTGGGTGATTCTGTGTCAAAGGCACATCCTGGATTTCCGTTGACCTCAGAGGACCCTCCGTGGAATTGTTGTACTGCCACGCCTTTCATGATTCCCTAATAGATGTTTTCATGTGTGCTGTACCCTCTAAGGGAGAGAATCCCAGCTAAACACAAGAAAAATCTGTTCAGGCTGGCTGTGGGAGAAGGGGAAGCTGGTGGCTGATTCCACTTCTAACGTTCGGGGGAAAGACAATATTTCTATCTTGTTGATCACATTTACAGGTAGTTACTTCAAGGGGGAAAGGAGAGCTGGGTAATTGCTGAAGTAAAGCCTTTAAGAGAAAATGATTTCATTGTCTTTAGCAAACATCCACAGAGACAAATCTCTGACCTTACCTGGTAAGCACTGAGAAAATGCTAAGGATAAGGGGGAAATTTAGAAGACTTGGGGACTTTGCTTTTTCTTCTCTGGGTCAGACATTGATCTTTGAAAAATGATCCACTACTGTACAGTCATTAACCGATCATTTACAAAGTTCCACTGCTTCAACTCCTGGAGCAGGGGAGAACACTTGAGTGGATTGAGAACCAATGACCCACATTAAAAATCAATGAAGGTGCAGCTCTATTTACAATAGCCAGGACATGGAAGCAACCTAAGTGTCCATCAACAGATGAATGGATAAAGAAGATGTGGCACGTATATACGATGGAATATTACTCAGCCATAAAAAGAAATGAAATAGAGTTATTTGTAGTGAGGTGGATGGACCTAGAGTCTGTCACACAGAGTGAAGTAAGTCAGAAAGAGAAAAAGAAATACCGTATGCTAACACATATATATGGAATCTAAAAAAAAAAAAAAAAAAGGTCATGAAGAACCTAGGGGCAAGACGGGAATAAAGACACAGACCTACTAGAGAATGGACTTGAGGATATGGGGAGGGGGAAGGGTAAGCTGGGACAAAGTGAGAGAGTGGCATGGACATATATACACTACCAAAGGTAAAATAGATAGCTCGTGGGAAGCAGCCGCATAGCACAGGGAGATCAGCTCGGTGCTTTGTGACCACCTAGAGGGGTGGGATAGGGAGGGAGGGAAGGAGGGAGATGCAAGAGGGAGGAGATACGGGGATATATGTATATGTATAACTGATTCATTTTGTTATAAAGCAGAAACTAACACACCATTGTGAAGCAATTATACTCCAATAAAGGTGTTAAAAAAAAAATCAATGAAGGGTTGATGGGAAGCAAGGGGCAACTTAACTGAGTTTTTTTTTTTTTTTAAATTTCTGAAAGCCATTCACTGGCTAAATATTTAAGGAGAAAATATGAAGCATAGTAACATTTTGCAGCCACTTTGGAGAACCATTTGGAACCTCAGAAAGTTAATAGAGTTACCCTGAGGCCAGGAATTCCACTCTTAGAAATAATACCCAAGAGAAATGTAGACATATATCCACACAAGTGTTCGTATGAATGCTTATAGCAGCACTATTCATAATTCCCAAAAAGTGAGGAGGGAAACCCAGATGTCTGTTAACTGTTGACGGATAACCTAAGTTTGTATATGCATATGATGGAATGTTATTCAGCCATAAAAAAAGGAATGAAGTACTGATACATGCTACAACATGGATGAACCTTGAAAATATTATTCTAAGTGAAAGAAGCCAGACACAAAAGGCCACATATTGTATGACTCCATCTATATAAAATGTCCAGCATAGGCAAATCCATAGAGGTAGAAAGTAGATGAGTGATTGCCAGGGTCTGGGTGTAGGGGAGAATGGGGAGTGACCAGTAGTGGATATGGGCTCTCTTTTGGGGTGATCAAAATGTTCCCAAGTTAGATACAATTACAATAGCTTTGTAATAAATTTTCTAGTCTCTAATAATGCTCCCCTAAAATCCATCTTTCATATTACAAAAATGATATTTCTAAAGTCCAAATCATGCTATGTCCTTGCCCTATTGGTTCCCGGTGTTGATAGTAGATGAAGCTATAAGCTGAGACGCTTGGGGTGTGAAAGACTGGGGTTCCCTTGCAAGGCCATCAGGTTTTACTTTACCTGAGCCCCAACCTGGGCACTGGGAAGAATCCCTGCACGGAATGGCCTGGGTCAGCGTCATCTCCAGTAACAGCATTTTGATCACGCTATATGAAAAAAAGAGTATTATTTTTTTTTAAAAAAGGAAACCAAAACCATTGGCTAATAGATATTATGCAGTAAGCACATCACAGAAATACAGAGTCTCAGTGTACATTCCCAGTGCCCTTCCCTGGGGAAAGTCCACTCAATAAATGCCCTTGAGTTTGGTCTTCAGTCCTGGTTCTCTGAGGTTCTGGTCCTGATCCTTTCATGAATCACATCTGCTACCCGCAGTGCCGGTCCCAGTCCCACAAACACAAGGGAAATGTGTGAAAAAAAGTTTTACAGGGAGGCTTGGGAACCTCCTTTGAGCTAGCCAATGCAGTTTTATTTCTAGCCAAAGTCTCATCATACCCAGCATTCCATGATGATTTACTGATGTTCTCACTTGAGAAAATCCTCTCCCACCCTGTGAGACTTCTATTCATTTCATTATCATTAAAACTGTCTTCGGGCTTCCCTGGTGGCGCAGTGGTTGACAGTCTGCCTGCCAATGCAGGGGACAAGGGTTCGAGCCCTGGTCTGGGAAGATCCCACATGCCGCGGAGCAACTGGGCCCGTGAGCCACAACTACTGAGCCTGCGCGTCTGGAGCCTGTGCTCCGCAACAAGAGAGGCCGCGATAGTGAGAGGCCCGCGCACCGAGATGAAGAGTGGCCCCCACTTGCCGCAACTAGAGAAAGCCCTCGCACAGAAACGAAGACCCAACACAGCGATAAATAAATAAATAAATAAATAATTCCCATTAAAAAAAAAAAAAACTGTCTTCAAACAGGATTCCTGGTGCTACACAGCAGAACTGGTAAATTTCTCACCCCCAATCTTACAAAGGGATTAGATACTCAATGCCCAAAGGACAAATCCAAAGGTAGCAGTAAGGTTTCTTCTAAGTGTCAACTGCCTGGGCTTCAAAAATGCCTGCCATGGGCACGGGTAGAGAAGAGTTTGTGTATTTGCCTATCCTACACGACACCGTTATTGTCTAGGAACTGGCAAGTCACCCCGGTTTGCTCGCAGTGGGCATTGAATAGGTGTAGGCAAATTACCTGGACTGTTCAAGACAGGATGTCCAGAGAGGCTTCCTCCCTCCCTCCCTCCTCCCCTGTCGCCAGCAGTAAAACTGCGTCCCAAGTACAGAACATTCCCAAGCCTGCATGCTGGGTAGACTGTTCTCGGCTCTGCTAGTCTAAGCCCTGACTGGGTGGCTTCTCAGAATTCCTCTCTGGCTAACTTGTCATTTTTTCAGATGATGTGCTAGATGGAGAGGTAAGATTTCGGATTCTTGTCCATGCAAGTGAAGTTTAAAGCATTTCTCTTGGTTGAGTTGCTGATTTACTAGAGAATTTTTAGGGTTTATTTTTGGACATTAAGGCTTCAGTCAGTGGCTGAGGTCAGCTTGGAAATTTCTTCAACATCCTGGGATCTGTTCTGTTAATTCCCAGATCCATGAGGGCTTGTGTTCACTAGCAGAGGGAGGAAAAGACCAGGGGGTTGCAGAGTAGGACCTGGGCCAGGAACTTGTAACCACGTGGCCCTGGACCACTTGTGGAACCAAGGCCTCTGTAAAAGGAATTAGACTGAACGATCTACTACACTGCATGTAGGAAGGGGATGTGAAGCCTTTTTCCTTCCAAAGTAAATGCTGTGAATTTTTGGTGGTAAGTTTCCTTAATTCAGGTTTGTTTTTTTTTTTCAATCCAAAAGGACAACTTTGAAAGTGAGAGATTTATTTAGTTTAAGTCAATGTCTACTCACATAATTCTCAGAAATTGCACGATGGTTATTTTGCTGTTGTGTGTATGTGTGTTCCTACTGAAGAGTGAGAGCTAGACTCTTAAGAATCATATCAAATATCAAATTATCTCAGTTTCCGATAAATAGGGGAAAAAGAATCAATGAACCTGTTAGAGGGAAATTTGAGGAGGCTCAAACTCAAGAATCCTTTGGGTGCTGAGCCCCCTGAGGGCGGGACTGCGTGTGGTCATGTGGACAGTTCTCCTCCAGCCCACGTCAGCACCTGCGCACAGCAGGCACCCAGGAAATGTTTGCTGTGGTTAAATAAGAGCCTTTTTTTCTGAAGACTTTGAAAGACAGAGGCAAAGGCAGAGTGGGTTCTCATTAAGCCATGGTTTCCTTTCATTTTCCCTCTCTCCTCTGTCTTTCTTTTTCTTCCTTCCTTTCTTCCTTCCTTCCTTCCTTCCTTCCTTCCTTCCTTCCTTCCTTCCTTCCTTCCTTCCTCCCTCCCTCCCTCCCTCCCTCCCTCTCTCCCTCTTTCTTTCTTTCTTTCTTTCTTTCTTTCTTTCTTTCTTTCTTTCTTTCTTTCTTTCTTTCTTTCTTTCTTTCTTTTTGCTTTCTTTCTTTTCTTTCTTTCTTTTCTTTCTCTCTCCTTCTTTCTTCCTTCCTTCCTTCCATGTATTAGATACTCTAAATAATTTGAAAGGATTTGAAACAACGCTTCATATTTGGCAGGGCTCTATGGAACCTGCCTAAAAATGAACACATTTCCAAACATGTGCTGTATCAAGTATGGGACCAGGCATCCAAGCCTATTTCTGTGTACTCTCTCATTTACCTAGAGAATATTGAGATCAGTGCCGATCAAGGAATCAAATTCTTGAGGGCTGTATTGAAACTCCTTTCATTGGAAGTGATGTAAACCCAGTTAAGCAAAAAGATTTTTATTGGGTCATCATGGGAAGGGCAGGGGCATGCTGGACCATAGCGATTACTGGGACCAGGACAGGAATAGAGCCAGGAACCCTTTCTCCATCTCTCAACACTGTCTCTCTCTGCTTCTTTGTCTTCCTGAAACCCATAGACTGAGAACTAGCCTCTGGTTGCAAGTGCAGAAATCCCAGGGGAGGCTTCTAATTGGACCGACTTGGGTCACATGCCTTCTCAGGTGGCCAGTGAGGCACTATGGTTGGTGGCAGCCTAGAATCACCGACTGCTGTGGGGAAGGGGCAGTGCCCCTCAAAGAAGGGATGCCTTTCCTGGAAGAAAGGAGGGTGCTGGATAAGCAATCAAGTGCATTTCCAGGGACCAGGGAGTAGTCATAGAAACCGTGGACTGAAAGAGAGTGATTGCTGACTAAGAAGCCCTGGCTTGCTCCTAAATGTTCAGAGGAATGCATTTAACTTCAGCAACTGCAACTCTGTGCACTTGGATAAGTAGAAAAAAAAGCAAAGAAATAGAAAAATAGCAATATAAATGGTGCAATGAATTCAGCTTGACGTTCCACCTACTGAGTATATGTCCTAACATGAGAATGCGTGGGTGACATGAATCTCATTGGTCTCATCTCCTCACAGAACAAATATCTCTTCCCCCTGACTAAGTGTACTCTTTAAATACATATGTTTTTCATAGAACTTGGCACTTAAATTCAAGCCAACTCTTTTATTTAATGCTGTGTCAGAAAAGCAGACATCATTTCCAACACTGGAGGGAAACTGTGCTGGGCTTACAAAGAGGCAGTTGCCAAGGTGGTGCCTTCCTAGATTTCTCTGGGCAATTTTGTCTATATGTGATTTTTACCATATACACTGATGGATTTTAGAAATTAAACTCCTATAAGATAAGGTGCTTCTTATGTTTTTGTAGGTGCATCTGAATGTATTATTCAGTTGAAATCTCTTTACTGCAGCTCTTTCCTGTTTGTGTGGGTATCTGGTAGAAATGGGAAGAATGACTAATGAGTGGGTTTGGGAGATGTAAGTTGTGGCATTATTGCAACAGAGGAGTTTTTCATTTGTGTAGAGTTTCTTATATTTTACTCATTCTTTAAAATTCTGGTTGATGCTGTAATGGTGTATTTAAGGATAGACTCACAAGGCTAGGTTCCTTTGAATCATCTGATTTAGTCTTCCAGCTAACTCTTAAATCCCAAAGGACCATCCAGGGTGGGATTGAATACCCCAGTAACCTAGGACACCTCTCTCTAAGAGCAAGCCTCTGATCTTCAGATAATTCTAACCACTGAAACGATGTTCCCCATGTATTGAGCCTGATTCTGAATTCCTGTAATTTATACCCTTTGATGTAGTATATGTGCTCCCAGAGTCACATGGAAATCATCTAATCCCTCTTCCTCTTGGCAGCATTTCAAGCCTTTGAAGACACGAGTTATGTCCCTACACGTCTCATTGTCCCCTGCTTTCTTCTCACCATTTGTTCCTGGTGATGATAATGATGACACTAGAAATAATAAATAACCAACATTTATTGGTTACATATTATATGCCAGGTGTCATTTTAAGCAGCTTATATATATATTAATTCATAAATATCTTATAACAACCCTAGGAAGTAAGTATTGGTATTATCCCCATTTTATACATGAGGCACAGAGAGATTAAGTAATGTGCCCAGAGTTATACAGCTAGTGAGTAACAGAGCCTGACTTTGAACCAGGTGGTTTGGCTCCTAAGACTTCCCTCTTAACACCTTTGCGAGGTGACACTCCTCTAATGTGATCCAGGCTGTCCGCATTCTCTGTTAGAATGATGTCCAGGAGCGGATACGGTGCTACAGGCGCTGTCTATGGATCGCAGTTTTCTACTCAGTAAATTTCTATTAACGCCACCCAGTTTTCCATGAGCTGCATGCGGTAGGCACACTGTAAACACTGAAGCAAAGGGGAGTTCATCAACTCTCTTTACCAGTGTGGTTCTGCCTGTGCCTCACTCAATGTGTGAAGTTAACTCAGACCAAGCCAATTAGAACAATCACTACAGCTTTTCCCCCCGTATCTGAGCACCTAAAACTAAGAACCACAAGTCATAGAAGAACATTCTCATGTGCGTGAGAATCGACCACTTCTGTTAAAGCAGTCAAGGTCCATCATTTTTGGATCCCGGGTAGCTTTCTGTAGCTGCCGTTCAACTCGGGAGAGTTGGCTAAATCACATGGCTTCATTAGTATTTGGTTCTATAAAAAGAGCCTTTTATTTTTGAAATCATTCATGACCTAATGTCTGACATTCCCTTTAAGGATTTGATTAAAGTTGAGAGTCTTTGTGAAAATAGTGACCAATGATTAAATACAATGAACAGAAGCAGATTTACAGGCAATAAGCCCTGGGGTTTTAAGCAAGGCTGGATGTGTATTGAAAGAGAAACATAACAATTTTCAGAATTAACATTTCATAATGTTGCTATTACAAACATATTAAGTAACTCTGGAAACTGGCCTAAATTGCTGGGACCTGAATAGAATATCTTGGAAGAAAATAATGATGTTCAAGTCAGTAAGGCATCATTTGCTTTATTTTTGAGTGTTTCATGCAGCCATCCAGAGAGCTATGCTCCAAGGCTCCTAAGCTCACAGTTGAGTTTTATATAAGCCAATACCACTCTGCCTGCACAATAGATTGCACATTTTAGTGTAGAACATAACATTGTAGAAGTGGGGAATGCAAAGTCACTGTGCCCCAGTGATGTCCACGAATAAGAGGTGATGTAGATTGTTAATAAGAAATTGCGTATTTTGCCAAGTTTTCAAATTTTTTAGTTTCAGTACAGACCACTGAAATCCATCAGTCTCATTCATTCATTTAATGAACAGTTAAGGGCTCACAGCCCTATTGATAAGTATTGGGAATACAATAAGACACAGTCTTCCACCTTACCCACAAGATCAAACTTACCAATTCCAATAGTGGACACTGGCAATCAAATCAAATGTCACAATGTCCCTCCTGATGTCATGCACAAGAAAGGGCACAGTATCACCCTGGTAGTTCCTGCCAAACTTGCTTAACCTGAATCTAATCACAAGGAAACAATTAGACAAATCCAAATTTGGGGGCGACGTACAAAACTGACCTGGACACTCTAAAAATGTCAATGTCAAGAAAAGAAAAAAGGCAGGGAACTACTTCAGGATAAAGAGATTCTAGAAACGTGATAATTAAATACAATGAATGAACCCTGATTGATCCTGAATTTTTTAAAAAAGCTATAAATGTCATTGTTAGGAAGTT
Source organism: Eschrichtius robustus (assembly GCF_028021215.1). Lineage (NCBI taxonomy): Eukaryota > Metazoa > Chordata > Mammalia > Artiodactyla > Eschrichtiidae > Eschrichtius > Eschrichtius robustus. The sequence goes on along the minus strand of NC_090827.1, from coordinate 59,497,856 downwards.
TGGGAAGTTTGAATATCTACTCTATATCATATTATTATATATTATATTCTCTATATTATATATTGTCTATATTACATATATTCTATATTATTGTATAAACGTTACATTTTTGGAGTATGATAATGATATTGTAACTTATAGGAGTAAGTTTTTATTCTTAGAAGATACATATTACTAAAGTATTACGAGCTAATGTCATGATGCCTAAAGCTTACTTTCTAATGGTTCAGTGGAAAAAAAAATATATCTGTTAATATAGTAGTATCTATTTTCTTTATACATTGATTTTATATTTTATACTAATAGATATATTAATATCTATATTGTATATATATGTGTATACACATATAAGATTATTTTATTAGTTTCCTAAAGCTGCTGTAACAAATTACCACAAGCTAGGTGGCTTAACACAACAGAAGTTTATTTTCTCATCGTTTTGGAGGCTAGAAGTCTGCAATCAGGGTGGTGACAGGGCCACGTGTCCTCTGAATCCTGTAGAGGAGGGTCCTTCCTTGCCTCTTCCGGCTGGGCTGCGCGTGGCTGCCAGCAATCTTTGGCATTCCTTGGTTTGCAGCTACATCTTTGCCTCTGTCTTCATGGGATATTCTTTCTGTGTGTCTTTGTCCAAATTTCCCTCTTCTTATAAGGACACCAGTCATTGAATTAGGGCCCATCTTAATCCAGTATGTCTTCATCTTATCTTGATTATATCTGCAAAGACCCTATTTCCAAATAAGGTCATATTCACAGGTACTGCGTAGACATGAATTCTGGGGGGATGCTATTCAACCCAGTACAGTCTATAAAGGCTTTGGGGGGGGGGGCAAGTGGGAGATGAAGAAGCGTGCACAATGGGGCAAAATGTTAACAAATGGTGAATTTTGGTGAAAGGTATATAAAAGTTTATTGTTCCATTATTTCAAATTTCCTAACGATTTGAAGTATTTCAAAATAAAATAAAATCCGGGAAAAAGTGCTATGCAAAAAAAGGTGGGGGACATGACCCTTGCCCGTGAGTCTAGTTCAGCGTCACGGAGGACACAGTGGAGATATGCATCATGGCGACCTCAGTGTACCTGCGTCAGGAGCAGAGACAATAATGCAAACTCAGTCTGGGCACCTTGGGAAGCGTTTCCATGAGAAGCGACACCCAACTGAGCCGAGTCTGAAGGCCAGCGCAGGAGTCAGTGGCAGGGGTGAGGGTGCACTTGGGGAACTGCCAGCGGGTGAGAATGGTTGGAGCCAAGGGCGTGTGTGTGATGGGAGTGGAGCCTGGACAGAGGCAGGAAGCATGACCTCGAGGATGCTGCATCGAGACAGCTGTTTTTCACCAGGAAGACCAGGAGGAGACAAGGAGAGATTTTCAGCAAGTATAACCAGACCAAATTTTTGTTAGTGTGGAGAAGCCTGGGGAAAAACCAGTTGGGAGTCTGGTGGAACAAGCCAGATAACGAACAAGGGATGTCAGAGCAGGGGAGCGTGTGGGAGAGCTGTGAAAGCTAAAACTGGAAGGGCTTAGTTTGGATGGAGGTTGAGGAAGAGGGAGGCAGGGTGACCGGCTGGTTGGTGCCACCCTTCCCTTCAGGGGATACAGGAGGAAGAGAAGGAAGGGCTGCAGACGGAGGGTGTGGAGGGGATAAAGGCTCTGCTCAGTTTGGACGTGCTGAACTTGAAGGGCCAGGCGGAGGCCTCAGGGAGGTGCCTGAAGCGCAGGAAACACGGACCTAGCCTGGTGACTCATGCACTTACTGGTGTTAAGTGAAATCATGGATTTTTAGATTTCCTAGTTAGAGTGTAGAGGCAAGTAGAAGGCTGGGCATGGAACCTGAGAAGCAGGGCAGAAGGAGAAGCCCCAGCCAAAGAGACCAAGGAGAAGTGGACGGAGAGGTGGGAGGAAGGCCAGGAGCCTGACGTCAGGAAGTCCAAGAGGAGGGTGCTTTGGGGAAGGAGTGGATGGCAACGTGAGACGGCACACAGGGCCCAAGGGTAATGAGACTGACACGAGTCCTTTCCATTTTGCAATCAGGAATCCCAGCCGTTTCAATAAGGCAGAGGCCAGATGGCCGAGGACCGGGTGTTTCATTAAGGGGAGGAAGCACAGAGCCAAACAGGGCAGAAGATTCTTACCAGAAACTTGGCCGACAAGAGCAGAGAGGTAGAGCAATGGTTAGCAAGAGGCAAAGGGTTGGGGCATATGTTAGTTTTTATAAGAGGAGAGAAACTTGAGTCTGTGTGTCAGCGGAGAAGAAGCCAGCAGGGAGGTCAGGCTGAAGACAGCAGAGAGTGGACATCACTGACACAGCGAGTGCTGGGGACTTGCACCTGGGGCGCAGGTACAGGGAACCCCGTTCTCACGGAGATGGTGAGGTGGGGGCCAGAGGAGAGGGGAGGTGTGGGCCTGGGACCTCCTCGGGGCCTCATGAGAGACAAGGGAGAGGAGGATGGAGACCAGGCCGAGTCAGAACCCCTGGAGGCTATGATTGGAGCAGACAGGAGACAGAAGGTGGGGGGGGCGGGTAACCAAAGGAGGTGAAAACAGGGCTACACACGAGGGCATTTGGAAGCAAAATGATCAGCAGATACAATGTGAAAGTGAAAAGGCAAAATGAAATGTGGACTTGGAGGGAAGGATGGGGGTCTACATGTTATCAACTCAGGCGATCAGTGTTCCCCCTTAATGAAACATGACTTCTCCCTGCCTCATCCCTCAGGTACTTGGAAAACCCTGGGCTGGGAGTGGCAAAGAGTGGCACAGTGAACAGGAGATCATTGGTGAAGGGGCATCGGGCAGCCCAAACTACAGAATTCACAGCGTCTGGCTCAGGTCCAGGAACTCTTAGTAGGGTTTAAAAAATGTATTTTAAAAAAAATTATAGGTTCACGGGAAGTTGCAAAAAATAGTACAAAGTGATCTGGTGAATCCTCCCCCCAGTCGCCCCCCCATCTTACATAATTACAGTACATTATCAAATCCAGGAACTTGACATTGGTACAAATGCATGTGTATAAATCCATGCCATTTTATCACATATATAAAATCATGTAATCACCAGTGCAGTCAAGATACAGGGCTAGTCCATGACCACAAAGATCCCCCTTATTCTACCCATGTATGTCATATCACTCTCCCCATCCCTAACCCCTGGCAACCACTAATGTTTTCCATTTCTAATTTTCTCATCTTGAGAATGTTATATAAATGTCATTCCCTGTTATTGCTGAGTGGTATTTCATGGTATGGATTGTTGACCTAAAAGAAATAGACCGCCAGATTATTTCTCCAGCAAAGATGGGTTTATTTGGTATCAGCAGAGAATTGCATTTTGGGGTTTGCAACCTCGGTGAGCCACATGCAAGTGCCCAGGCAAGGGACGAATACTTACTGAAGGAAGAGGAGGTTGGGAAGGCTACAGTAAACGGAGAGTCCATGGTTTTTCATTGGCTGAGTCCTTGACGGAAAGAAAGGAGTTTTTCTTCTTCCCTTTGGGCGTGGCTGTTGTCTGGGGCGTGAGAGCTCCCCCTTCTGGATTCTATTTAATTGAGGTTTCTGTTTATTAATTTTTTACAGGATGTACCACAGTGTGTTTAACCACTCAGCTACCGAGGGATATTTTGGTTGTTTCCAGTTATGGGCTATTTTTAAAAAAAAGTTTATTGAATTATAGTTGATTTGCTTTAGCCTCAGATGTCCTCCTGACCTCATCGTCAGCTTTGGAATTGAAACCAAGTCTGGAGAATTGTACCTCTTTTCCAGGATCCACATGCCTCTGGATGCAAAAAGAAAGAAAGAAAGAAATGCTAGTAAATAAGTAAACAAACAAACAAACAAATAAATAAATGCTAGTAGGTTCCTGTGCATTGTTACTCTGTGCCCCAGCCAGTTTGGGATTTGTCTGCTATCCCAAAAAGGCAAAGAGTAAATGGGAAAGGGCAGAAACTTAAAAATCTGACATCCTAAAGACAGTGGTCCCCTTTGACTTTCATCATTTTGCAGCCACAGAAAGGAAATAGAAGAATGTGCACTACTAAGTGACGCAAGCCAGAAAGGGAAAGACACATATCATATGGTATCACCTATATGTGGAATCTAAAATATGACACAGATGAACTTATTTACAAAACTTTCTTACAAAACTTATTTACAAAACAGGCTCACAGACATAGAAAACAAATTTATGGTTACCAAAAGGGAAAGAAGGTAGGGGATAAATTAAGAGTTTGGGATTAGCAGATACAAACTGCTATAAGTAAAACAGATAAACAACAAGGTACTACTGTATAGCACAGGGAACTATACTCAGTATCCTGTAATAAACCGTAAAGGAAAAGAATATGAAAAAGAATGTATGTATGTATAACTGAATCACATTGCTGTACACTTGAAATTAAGACAACATAGTAAATCAACTATGCTTCAATAAAAAAAAAGTTTTTTTAAATGAATAGAAAAGAAGAAGAATGTAGGAGAGGAGGCCTTGAGGAGGAAGCCTTGGGCACACCACACAGGACAACAGCCTTCCTTGACGCACTTGGAGGTCTGGCAGGTTATTTTTAACTGCCACATTGTAAAGTCAATGTTTGCACTTTGATAAGTGTCCTGTCCAGTGGCTTGTTCTAAACTCTGGCCTGGGAGGTGACTGGAAGAGTCTAGGAGTGGTGTGTGAGAGGGAAACCGGGTGAGTGAAATATAATAATCCTGTAGCCACCAGCCCTGATATCCCTGACAGATGGAACAATCAGTGTGCACTGTGTTCGCCTGCTTGCATCACCTGGTCATGAGTTGTTGGTGGAATTTGTGGAATGGATTGTTCTCTTGGAGTCACCCAATACCCCCAGACAATGGGCATACACATTCTTAGTTTTATGTAAGAGCTAATAAGGAATGTTCCGTGCACCCCATCAGAAGCAGGAAGCAGGTGCCTGACTGCCTGCCGACCTGCCTTCTTCCTCTCCTTTCTCCCCCTCCTCCTCCCCACACCCTTCCTCCTCCTCCTCCTCCCCTCCTGTCTTTAAGGAAGAAAAGAAGAGGGAGAAGGGAAAGCAAGATAGATCCATTGCGCAGAGGTCACTGGGAGAATTATACCATAGGTTGGAGGGAAGATAAGTATGGAAGATAAGGGATACCCTGGGGTTTTCACTTCATAGAATTTGCTTTTATTCCTTTGTTGTTTTTTCTCACTGAATACTCTTCTAGAAAAAAGGCATTGGGCTTCCCTGGTGGCGCAGTGGTTGAGAGTCTGCCTGTCAGTGCAGGGGACACGGGTTCGAGCCCTGGTCTGGGAAGATCCCACATGCCGTGATGCAACTAGGCCCGTGAGCCACGACTACTGAGCCTGCGCGTCTGGAGCCTGTGCTCCGCAACAAGAGAGGCCGCGATAGTGAGAGGCCCGCGCACCGTGATGAGGAGTGGCCCCCGCTTGCCGCGGCTGGAGAAAGCCCTCGCACGGAGATGAAGACCCAACACAGCCAAAGATAAATAAAATAAATTAATTAAAAAAAACCAAAACAAAAAAAAGCACAAAACTTAAAAAAAAAATATAGAGAAAAAAGGCATTAAAGTATGAGGTAACTATTGTGAGGCCCTGCCTTACTCATACGTTCAGATTTAGGAGCTGAGAAAGTCCCCTCTCCAACTGCAACATTTCAGGGTTTTTCGGTTGCACGTAACACAAAGCCCAACTCAAACTGGGTTAAACAATAAAAGAGATAGATTGACTCAGCACTAGAAAGGTCAGAAACAGTGGTCTCAGAGTCAATTTGATTTAGTCAGACATCTTTTCTTTACCATCTATGGTGACAATTTCAAACTGAGACCGGCTCCATGTTTCAGCGTCCATCTCCAGAGAGAGGAGGCCAGTCCTCAGGGCTGGCTGGTCGCCTATAACCAGCCCCTCTGACCTGGGAAAAGTCATGTGCCAGCTGGCTGAGGGTTGGCTTTCCTGAACCGGTCCCTGCAGTGTGGAGGTGGGCTCACCCGGAGATGCAATCACCAGGGCTGCTTCCCAGTGAAGGAAGGATGGTGTGGATCCTGGGGTGACAACTGCAATGCCCACCACTACATCTTCTAAAAAGGCCCCTCTGATTCCTGCACTGAGGGTGAAAACTCCTTTAAGAGGGCATCAAGCCTCTCATTCTGAAATCTGAGATAAAATTGAAACAGTAACAGTGAATTTACATTAAAATATATTGAGAGAGTAAGTTTTTACCAACACAAATGTCAATGAGCTGACGAGTAATTTTATTCTCTGTAATTGAATTAAATTAACTCACGAGCCCTAACTTCTACTTGGTAATAGAAAACTAAATTTTTCTAATTCAAGATAAATTCAATTACTTATGGTTTAAATCCTAACCTTTTTTTAAAAAAAAAAAACACAGGTTAGCTTTTTTTTAAAAATTTATTTATTTACTTGTGGCTGTGTTGGGTCTTCGTTGCTGCACGCCGGCTTTCTCTTGGTGCGGCGAGCAGGGGCTACTCTTCGTTGCGGTGCACGGGTTTCTCATTGCGGTGGCTTCTCTTGTTGCAGAGCATAGGCTCTAGAGCTCAAGCTCAGTAGTTGTGGTGCGCAGGCTTAGTTGCTCCGCGGCATGTGGGATCTTCCCGGACCAGGGCTCGAACCCGTGTCCCCTGCATTGGCAGGCGGACTCCCAACCACTGCGCCACCAGGGAAATGCCACAGGTTAGCATTTAAACAAACCTCCCTCTACGTGACTTCAAGCCCCCATACATACCCATAATCTTCTCAGCTCTTCTGCTGGAGAATTTGCCCCTTGCCATGGCAGTCTGCTTTGGGAACGTTTCCTTCCCCAGAACTTTGTAGTAGCTGTAGAAGAAAGAGAATAGGGTCCTTAATACACCATGGCAGGTACCAACCTCCTGAGGGGTTTGAGGAAAGGTGCCTGACAACCCACTCCATCTAGGAGCCAGCAAGGGCATTTCTGATCTGGGCACTACTGGGGACACTGATTGCCCTCGCCAGTGAATCAAGACCAGCAGATGCTCTCCTAGGCTCCAGCACACCACGACGAGAGCCAGCAGGATGTGACTCTAGACACAGGAAACCCAGTCCTTGAGTAAATTCTTAGTCAAGATTTTTCTTCTCTTCCCACTTTTTTTTTTTTTTTTTTTTTTTTTAATTTTCTCCCTAAGAATGATCTTGGTTCCTGGCACTCTTATGTATGACCTTAACATTTAGGGGATGAGCACCTGAGAGGTCCTTCTTGGGAAGAGCCTCTTCTGAGCTGGCTTTGGCTTTGGGCATCTGTCCTCACTGCCACCCACTGCTGATGTCTGTAGTCTACCCCTCCCTGTGGCTTCCAGGTCTATCCACTATAAGGCTGTTCTCAGTCCATTGCCTTTTTCTCAGCCAAACTCTTGCCCCATCTCAGGGAGAAGGGGAGGAGGGAAGCCATAGGAAGACGTTTGCTGCTCTTCTGAGCTGCTCTGATGCTGAAGGAAATGGGGGGGGGCATCCATCTCAGAGGGTCCCTCTGGCTGGACTTGCCCTGTGGCCATTGCTATTCTGGGGTGGCCCTGCATGTTGCCACAGGGCTCTCTGTGAGAATGTTTCCTTGCAGGACTCTCCGTTGGTATGGAGGCACAAGTCTTCCTGCTCCCAGATCCTCAAACCCTTTGGAGGGTTTCTCTCCCTCCTACCCCTGCAGTTGGACTTTCCATCAGCCATCCTGACCAATGATTTACTCTCTTGTTCTTTTTCTTGTTTTTCTTTCAGCCCAGCAAAAGCAAAGTTTCTTTGTTTTATTTTTTTAAAATCACCTCTCTGTCAAGTTTGGAGGGAGGGGCAGATTTACGTAATTTTCATTCTTTTAAATCTCTTGGTTATGGTGTAACCCCTACTGTTTAGTAGTTTTGCTCTAGGTCTGGGCATTGACTATAGTCATGTGATTTGGAACCATTTTCTCAGCTTTAACAATGCAATGGAACTTTCTCACAAACTGAACAGAATGGTATACTCAGTTTTATCTCTTACTGATTTTGTTCTTGGAAACACATTTGGCACAATTTCCCCTTTGCTGGGTGGGGATCCTGGTCCAATTCTCTTGAGGTAAGTAGTGATATATAGAGATCGGATATTCACTTTTTTCTTCAGAGATTCTCATTTTTAACATTGAAAAAAAATGGCCTTGTCTGAAAAAGCTCCTGCTTTCAAGACAAACCGGAAGGCATTTAGTAGTAAACAAGAACTGTTTCTGCTGCCAGTAATGGGCCAGTTTTCTAAGGCACAGGTTAAGGAGTTGTTGGGTAAACATTGGGTAAAGTCTGGCTAAATACTTTTAGTGTGGGGTGTTGCAACTTTGTGTCCATGTCCCTTTTTCTGCTGGGGAATCGGCTTCATGAAGAGGCACCTCCAAGTTCTAGGCTCCTTGAACAAGGCCTAGGTCAGCTGCTGTGATGGGCAGCTCACAGCCACAGCTTGACTCTCCATCCTTCATGGTCTTGTTAATAGATACACACCTCTTGCTTCCTTCAATGCTTAACTGAGAGTAAATACCACTGAAATGGGAGGAGTTTCCTTAGGATTAAAACTTGTGTGTAGTTCTGTTATCCTTAACATATTTAGTTGCTTTTCCTCTTTTCTCTGTTGACATTGAATCTAACATTCTAGGTGAGTAAGCAGTAAACACTCACAAGATGAAAAATATGACTTGGAGGAAGAAAACCCAGGGAAAGATTTTGTCTCCAGGTAGAGGGACAAAGCACATGAGATCTTTATCTTTCACACCCATACAAGCTTCTGGTCAACTGAACACAGAACAGGGAGGACCAGACTAACAAGTAAAACTCATATGAGAAGCCCTGCTCACATTTTGTATCTGTATCCTGTGGACGGGGATGGTCACATGTGGGAGGATAGATACTGACTAGCTGGTCTTTGGAGGAATATCCTCCTTATCCTCCTACCAGCTTCTCAGTGGACTCAGATGTATAAAAAGGAAAAATTGCCAGGGAATGTACTTACTTTCCCAGATTACCCTGGGGTACATTAAATTAGCCTGAAGGAGTGATTCCCCATCTTTTTAGTGTAGTAGAGGCTGTGCTGTTTGCTTGGCTTTGCAATTTCCACCTCCAATACCCTCCCACTCAGAGTGACCATACAGTGGAAACTTCCTGCAAGGTAGCCAATGAGATTTCCATTAAAACATTAGTCAAATGGTAACCCTAAAAGCACTGAACATTGAAAATATAATCTAATAGGATAACCCAATAAAGTGAGGGTTTGGCCAATGTCCCAACACCAGCATCACAGAGAGACTCATCTGTATTCACTCTTAAGATAAAGACAAGTATAATCCATCCTTTGGGGATGTTTGTGAGAATTTTATAACGCCATACCTATAATTTGATGGTACACTCTAGTACAGGGTAGTGATTAGGAGCCCAGTTTTTTTTTTGTTTTTTGTTTTATAAATTTATTTATTTATTTATTTATTTATTTATTTATTTATTTATTTATTTATTTATTTATTTTTGGCTGTGTTGGGTCTCCGTTTCTGCGCGAGGGCTTGCTCTAGTTGCGGCGAGCGGGGGCCACTCTTCATCGCGGTGCGCGGGCCTCTCACTATCGCGGCCTCTCTTGTTGCGGAGCACAGGCTCCAGACGCGCAGGCTCAGTAGTTGTGGCTCATGGGCCCAGCTGCTCCGCGGCATGTGGGATCCTCCCAGACCAGGGCCCGAACCCGTGTCCCCTGCATTGGCAGGCAGATTCCCAACCACTGCGCCACCAGGGAAGCCCCAGAGCCCAGTTTTTATAGTCACAGCCTTGGGTTTAAAACTCAGCTCAAGGGTGGGTGGTGGTGTGATGAATTGCGAGATTGGGATTGACATATATACACTAATATGTATAAAATAGGTAACTAATAAGAACCTGCTGTATTAAGAAAAATAAAATAAGATTAAAAAAACAAAATTAAACTCCGCTCAGCCTCATTCTTACCTCAGGCAAGATACTTAACCCTGTCCAAACTCGAGCTCTCCCTCCAATGCACCATGAGAGGTGTACACGTGAGCCAAGTGGCTGGTCCTCTCAGCCCTCAAGGAGATGCTGTGATGGGAAAAAGATTGGAAACACCACCATAATCTGAGCTTCCACATCTGTCAATCATAACTGTTTTATCCGCATGGGGTTGGTTTAAGGCTTAAATGCAGATCCCCCCGCAGTGTGTTCAGTAGAGCACTTAGTGAGTGGTTAACAAATGACAGCATATCCACACGGTCCTTGCCCAGCCCTCCCATTTAGCCAGCATTTGAAAAATGTCTGAAAGGTAATTACCTCCCACTCCATTGCACAAAAAGAATCCTGAAAGCCATGAGCAAGGCCATCAAAGAAATAATTCTTTTCCAGGAAGGTCAATGTTGATGGCCATTGGAACCAACCCCCACTCTCTCTGTCAACTTGCTCTTGAAGGCTTCCTTCTTTTACAGTAAGTAGCTGTAAAGTATAAACACTTCAACCTCCTGTTCCATTGGGAATAAAATAATTTCCTCAAATATGAGAGTCTGCTGCAGTTGATTTTTAATACACAGGAAGAATTAGAGTCAGGCTTTATCTTTCCTCATATAGCAGGTCTTGATGAGCTATCGTTTTGTTTTGTTTTACTTATGGACAACTTATAAGAATTTACTTCACTATTCTGTGCTGACTGCAGGGGTATTATTAGGGTCAGAGAGGTGGCAAGTCTATCTATAAAAGGCAGAAGTATAGTTCACTTGAAACGGACAATTTAAAAACCTAAGAGAGGTTTAGTGATTTCCCAGAGAAACCCAAAGCAGATGTCGCTGGAGTCAGAAACCCTTGTTCCCATGACTCTAAAGCCTGTTTTCAGGCTGCTCCCATTGGCTCCAAGAGGCTGGCTTCTCCAGTAGCTCAGCAGATAGGTGACTGTGGGCAAAAGACAGAGGCGAAGAGTCTCTGGGCATCACCTTAAAGAACACTGTTGTCGGGCTTCCCTGGTGGCGCAGTGGTTGAGAATCTGCCTGCCAATGCAGGGGACACGGGTTCGAGCCCTGGTCTGGGAGGATCCCACATGCCGCGGAGCAGCTGGGCCCGTGAGCCACAACTACTGAGCCTGCGCGTCTGGAGCCTGTGCTCCGCAACAAGAGAGGCCGCGATAGTGAGAGGCCCGCGCACCGCGATGAAGAGTGGCCCCCGCTTGCCGCAACTGGAGAAAGCCCTCGCACAGAGACGAAGACCCAACACAGCCAAAAATAAATAAATAAATAAATAAATTTAAAGGGAGGAAAAAAAAAGAACACTGTTGTGGAAAAACCAAGAGTGAGCTCACAACTGGGGCAGGATGTTTAAAAGTAACACACCCTGCACAGGTTTTGTATTTAAAAAACAAAGTGATAAGCATATAAAACCACCACCTCTCTTCTTGACCCAATTGGCTGCTTGAATGTAAAAAATAATAACCAAATATACGCACTTAATTGTTTTAAAAGCAGTTTGCACACAATCTGGGAAGCTGTCAGTTAAGTGGCAGTTAAGCGAGTCTTACTTTAGCCAAGTTTTATTTTTGCAACTGCAGACCACACTCCTGTGTCTGGGTAGTTAGTGTCTTACAGCAGAGATGGGAATCTGGAGAGTGCTTTTCTAATGCCTACTCTGCAACTATTTAGCTCTATGAACCTGGGGAAAATGAAGAAAATCTTGCATCATTATCTACCTATAAAATTATTATTTATAAGGTTCAAGTGTCCATAGAGTGAAATTCAGAGACCTGGGGATCCAGTAAAGGAGATTATGCATAGAAAGACCTGGCCCAGTGTATGGTATGCAGTGGGTGCACCATAAGATAGTCTTCTGGTGTGAGCGTAGAACACAGAGTCCCAGGATTTCAGAGCTGGGTGGTGCCTTAGAGGTTATCCCACCTCCTTCATTTGTCTTTGCTTGTCTACTCTGACCCATTGTGCATTGATTTTATAGATTAAACGCTCATGAACTAATCTATTTCTTGCATTTCTAAGCTATTGGGGGTAAGGCATGACCCCCATTGGAGCTCCCAAGTTCAAATATGTGTGCTTACTGTGGTCACAGCACGTACCACATGGCAGAGGAATTGTCTTTTTAGTTGTCTCTTTCCCCTTGGCTGAGAATTCCTCGCCATGTGGGGTGTCTCACTATGGGAGCCTCTATTTCCCTGGGACCTAGCAGAACTTCTGACGCAAAGCAGACACTCAATAACTGTTTATTGTTGTCATTGTTGGTTGAAACGTAAAGAAAGATGTAGCCCAAGCCAATTGAATTTAGACTTACCTGGAGAGACAGTAAGTTGGTAGAAGAGTGGTTTCCTCATGGAGCCTAGACAACGATGGGACACCCAATGGCAACTTGTCACTGTTACCCGGCAGGGATGGTCAGGATTGTTAGCCCATAGTTTCTCATGATGGTCACAAGAGAAGTGCAATCTCTGATGGGTGCTCTGCCCATTGTCCTGGGTCTTCGTGCCCTAAAGCCAGTCCTGGCTGACCCCTGCAGGCTTCACGTCTCAGTCTTCCCAGTCAGCTGGCTTCTGGTAGGGTGTAGCCAATGGGAGATGGATACTTGGATTGGATGGTGGGAGGAAGGCAGAGTCAGGGTATTTCTCCTGTCTCTTGATCTGAGACAGTGTCTGTGACAACGTTTTGTCTTTTGCATTATATCCTGCCTGCCTTGGTTCCAGTGGGCAGACCCCCTGCCCCCTGGGACTGGGGTTGGGTGTAGTGGCTTCCCGCCGTGCCTGGGGAGCTCATCCTTTACCTACACAACCAATTCCCTGTGTTTCGTTCCCTCTGTTTTTAATACTTAGAGTGATTTCCATTTTCCTAGATTGACTCTGATACGTGAACCATTCTAGCTTCTCACAACTGGCAAGAAATCCATCCAGCAACATGTATTGAACACTTATTTTATGCCACAAACTGTGCTAGGCACTCAGGACACAAAAATGAATAAGGTGTCGTTCCTGCCCTGAAGGAGCTTACAGTCTGATTGAGGAGACGGACATATAAGCTAAGAATCTATGAGGCAGTGAAACAGATTTATTAATGACATTTACGAAGTTCACAGTGGTACATGAGCCTGGAGGGAGACATGACTAACTTGTAGAAAGGGAAAGTCAAGAGGGGAGGGTTTTAAAGAGAAAGTAGTTTCATATGGTGTTAAGACATTATACAGGTTCCGGAAACTGCTAGATTCAAATCCTGCCTCTAACAATTTATTAACTATTGGACTGGAAACAGATGGGGTTTTTTTTAAACCTCATTATGTCTCGATGTCCTTATTGGTTAAACGTGAGTAATAATAATAAATACACCATAGTGCTATGTGAAGATTAAACGTCTTAATAGATATAAAGCATTTAGTCCAGTGCCTAACTCATGGCAAGTGCTAAAAAGTATCAGCTATCACCATGATTACTTTTGCTTGAACAGCGATGGAAGTGTACATGTTCAGCTGCCAATACAGTACCTGGCACACAGTAGGTGCTTAACCGATATTGACTGACTCAACGAATGAATGCACTAAATAAAAAATGGATGAATGAGTTTACTAAGCAAATGGTGAGGGATAGGAAGACAGTCATTCCAGGCACTCGGCAAAAGCTTGGTGGCTTGGAACATCACAAGTCTGATTGGTTTGAATATATGTGTCAGTCTTTTATGAGTTTGATTCATGTGAGGTTTTCTCCTCCGAACTCACCTCTGGCTGCAATGACCAAATCAAGGTCCTGGCCTGCAAAGTTGAACCATCTTCTTCCCCTGTGCAAAGGTTCTTCTTTTCAGAGTCAATAAAAACATTCAAGGAAGGCAGTCCTGAACTGGATGTGGTGGTGAGAATAGGGCTGCCAGATTTAGGAAACAAATATACTGGACTTTGAGCTAAATTTGAATTTCAGATAAACAACAAATAATGTCTACACATTAAGACAGTTGTTTTGAAGTCTGTGCCATGCACACATAGTCCATGACCCATCAACATGTTTCTAAAAGGAAAAATTGACCCTTAATATGACACATGCTCCACTGTCCTTGTTTCAATTTCCTCCTTGGGGACCATGGAAAAGATTTACTCTCTGGCCCAAGTTTTATATAATTCAAGAACCCTATAGCAAGTGGCCTAGGAGGTTTCCAGGTACAGGTCAATATCCTCTCCCCACAGAAGACCATCCTAGTCCTGCCTGGCCTCAGTGGTTTCTCTGGTCTGAACACACACACTGCATTGCCTGTTTCTAATTCATGTTTGTTTGTTTGTTTTTAATTTTATTTATTTATTTATTGGCTGTGTTGGGTCTTCATTGCTGCACGCGGGCTTTCTCTAGTTGTGGCTAGCGGGGGCTGCTCTTTGTTACGATGCGTGGGCTTCTCATTGTGGTGGCTTCTCTTGTTGCAGAGCACAGGCTCTAGGTGCACGGGCTTCAGTAGTTGCGGCACGCGGGCTCAGTAGTTGTGGCACACGGGCTTAGTTGCTCCGCAGCATGTGGGATCTTCCCGGACCAGGGCTGGAACCCGTGTCCCCTGCATTGGCAGGCGGATTCTTAACCACTGTGCCACCAGGGAAACCCTCTAATTCATGTTTGACACTTGGATATACTACCCACCTTGCAATGCTAGTTATCTTTCTTTTTATAGGCCTTTCATTTTCAGCTAGATCACAAGGGAGTGAAAATCAAATGTTTTTGTATGTTCTGAGCCCAGGACAGAGCAGTTTCTCTCTCTCTCTCTCCTCTCTCTCTCTCTCTCTCTCTCTCTCTCTCTATATATATATATATAGACCAGTACATGTAGAAAGAAATTAATATTTTCATTGGATGTTGCTAGCCATCGGAAGGTGTGTTGCCTAATGGATTTGGAGTTAAACTGAGTCTGAATCCCCCATATTTAACACTGGACTTTGGGGCAAATTATTTCACATTCCTCCTTTGTAAAATGGGTGCAATACTAACTGACCTCTCAAGATTGTTATTTGCGTTAACTTGATTAACCTTAGATTAATTAGTACCTGGGAAGCATTTCCAACTGGAAGTTATCGTTATATTGATCGCATTTTTTTTTTTTTTTTTGGCCGCACCTCGGGGCATGCAGGATCTTAGTTCCCCAAGCAGGGGTTGCACCCGTGTTCCCTGCAGTGGAAGCACAGAGTCCTAACCACTAGACCACCAGAGAAGTCCCTATTGATGGCAATTAATAAAACTTAGAGGACTGCTGTATAATATCCTGACCACCATTTAATTCCCAAACTTCAACTGTCAGAGATAACCAGAATGGATAAGACATTTCAAATTGGCTATTTTATTTAGCTGATTTACCGTTTATAGAAAACTAGCCTACAATAGAAACCGGCCTCTCACTGATGGGTCATGGTCATTTAATGAATAACCCATCTCCATTAAATCAGGAGGGAGAGGTTGACCAGGAGGCACGGCACAAACAATTCCGTATAAGTCTCTTGGTTGTCGCTGCTCCCCCCGCATTCATCTCCATCCTCACAGCACAGTTTATGAGTGATTGAAGTTAGTTTGAGCAAGGATTCCAAACAGGGAAAAGCAAATACGTAAGTCAGAGGTCAGGGGAGAAGAACAGGCCCCGGGCGAGGAAGAAATGCCGAGCTGATAACTGAAAGATAATGAATGTGGGGATGGGTTACGACAGCATAGTAACAGGGGGAGCCGGACACCCCAAGCTTCCTTAGGCATCTGTGCGAGACCCAGGCTTACAACTCATCGTTAAAGGTCTATAGAGCGCGGATTTCTAAATATTTGGGCCACCCAGCATGGACTTTTGGAAATGGCACTGTTGAGTAAAGCCATTAACAAATCACTTTCCTTCCATTTCCTTCACTGACAGGACCTTCTGTTTATGCCTCCTTAGCAACTGGAAGGGGTAAATTTGCTGACAAGCATCTGGGTGCAGTGGGCCACTCGATGGAATTTTTATCACGCAAAAGTGATCCCAGATGATTACTTGAGAGATTGCCAGGAATCTCTGGAATCTAATTAACCCACAGTTGAGCACACAGAAGAAGTTTCATTTTAGGGTAGAGTCAAGGTGAAGAATTTGTAAAAATAAGCCATATAGATTTCCTTACTATTGCAAATATTTGAATTTTGTAATGGGCATCCATTCCCAACTTGTTCTCAACTAAATAGGAAGCTGGATATCTGTGATGTCGTGGGCCAAGGATAGGTTTTGAGGTTCGATTTTTGATTGGATACCAAGCTCTACCATTTACTAGAGATTTGTTAGGGTTATGACTTAATGCCCCTGTACCTTTGTTATCTCATCTGTAAAATGGATATATAATCATCCTCATCCTGTAGGTTGAGGATTAAGCCAAATAATAAGCAACTAGACCCTGGCCTTTAGGAGAACCTCAAAGTTTAAATATTCTTTTTCTTTTCTCTTCTTTCTCTTATTCCAACCTCCCTTAACCCTGCCCCAGCAATTTTCTGATTTGGAAAATCAGAATCAGTTTAGGCTTTGCTAAACTTCTGAAAAATGCAGGAGACCTGAAGGAGGGGAGGGAGCAAACCGTGTGGCTGCCTGGTCTTTGCATCGAGACTTTAAATCAAGTGCAAAGACCATGTAGTAGATGTGTTCTTGGACAGTTCAGGGAATCTCAGCAAAGACAGGGTGGCTGAAGTAGAGTAACCCCAAGGGAGAATGATAAAAGAAAGGTCAAGGAGATACAGAGGGGCAGGTTGTAGGATTGCGTAAGGCCTTGAAGGCCATTAAGAGGACTTGAGCTTTTACTCTAAGTGGGTTGGGAAGCCATTAGATGGTGCTACGCTGAAAGAGTGACATGTTTGACTTAATTTTAAAATGATCACTCTGGCTGCTGTGCTGAAAATACATTATGGGACATATATTAAATCACCGCATTGTACACGTTAAACTTACGTATGTTGTATGTCAGTAATATCTTGATAAAGCTGGGAAAAATTAAAAAGAAAGGAAGGAAGAAAATACTTTATGGAGTAGGGATGTGGAATGAGTAGACGGGGCACGAGGGCAGAAACAGGAGCACCAGTTAGGATCCCACTAAATATCCAGCTGAGAGATGGTGGCAGGTCAGAGCAGGTCAGTAGCAGTGTAGGTGGTGAGAAGTGGTCAGATTGTGAACATATTTTTGAGGTAGTAATTTAGGCTTTGCTGATAGATTCAGCGTCTAATGTGAAAGAGACTTCTTAAGGTTTTTGGTCTGAGAAATTGGAAGATGGTGATGCTATTTGCCATAAAAGAGGTTCAGGGGGAACACCAGGAGCTTAATTTTAGCCTTGTAAAATTTGAGATGCCAAATAAATATCCAACAGCAGGCAATTAGATATATGAGCCCGCAAAACAGAAATAGAGACACAGACGTAGAGAACAAACGTATGGATACCAAGGGGGGAAAGGGGTGGTGGTGGGATGAATTGGGAGATTGGGATTGACATATATACACTATTGATACTATGTATAAAATAGATAACTAATGAGAACCTACTGTATAGCTCAGGGAACTCTACTCAGTGCTCTGTGGTGACCTAAAGGAAAGGAAATCCAAAAAAGAGGGGATATATGTATACAGAGAGCTGATTCACTTTGCTGTACAGTAGAAACTAACACAATATTGTAAAGCAACTATGCCCCAATACAAATTAATTATTAAAAAAAAAATATGAGCCTGAAGTTCAGATGAGATGCAGGCTATAGAGAGAAAAGGGAATATAGCTGGAGGAAGATGTAGGATTGGAAGGTTGCTTTTTTTAACATGGGAGAAATAATAGAATGTTTTTCAGTAATGAGAATAATCCAATAGAGTGGGAAAATGTGTTAATGCCTGGGAGGGGACAATGGTTGGAATAGAGCTTATGAGTAGGTGATAAAGGATGGGATCTTGGACACAAAAGGGACCATTGCTATAGCTGGTCCAGCCCTAGCAACAAAAAAGATGATAAAGTAAATAGAGAAGTCCATGTGGCGGTATGAGTTTGGGGCATTGTCTTCTGATTGCATCCCTTTTCTTGGTGAAATAGGAAGCAAAGTCAGTGTGAGGTTGGTGGTGAAGGGTTGAAGTTGAAAAAGCTATGAAATTGACCAGGGAAGTGGAAGAAAGAATGGCTTTGGGGATTGTCGAGTGAATGGGTTTAGCATTGCCAGGTAGCATTAAGGGCTGACTTGAGGTTGAAGGTCGTGGATTTAAACTGAGACCAGCTACTTTCAACCGTGCAGATAAAAGTGTGGTGTAGATGGGGAGCTTGATTCTACCAAGTCTGGGGTTTTGCCAGGTGAGTATGAGGAAGAAAGAGAAGAGCAAAAGAGTTGATGGTTTATGAAAATGACTGACTATAATGATAGTCCATGGACATTAAGATGGATAAGGAAGGAAGTGAGCACTTCCTTGAAATGGGTGAGAAACAGTGAAAGAGCCATAGGAACAATGAATGGAATCAAAAAACTGCTGGAGTCAGAGTATCAGAACAAATGAACTGAAAAGAGAGGAGAGGGAATGCAAATCGAAACCACACGAGATATCATTTCATACCCACCTGGATGTCTGTAATAACAGAGACAAACAATAAGTGTTGAGGAGGATGTAGAAAAGTTGGAACCCTCATTCACAGCTGATGGGATTATAAAATAGTGCAGTGACTTTGGAAAACAGTCTGGCAGTTCCTCAAAATGTTAAACATAGGTTACCATATGACCCAGCAATTCCACTCCTAGGCACAGACCCAAGAGAAATGAATGCACACATCACATAAAAAGTTTTACACAAATGTTTATTGCAGCATTATTCATAATAGCCCTAAAGTGAAAATAACCCAAATGTCTATCAACTGGTGAATAGATAAATAGAGTATTATTTGGCAATAAAAAAGAATGAAGTTCTGATACTTCATTCTGCTACAATTTGGATAAACCTTGAAAACATGCTAAGTGAAAGGAACTAGGCACAAAAGACCATGTATTGTATGATATGAAATATTCAAAATACACAAATAAATAGAGACACCAAGTAGATTGGTGGTTGCCTAGACTGGGACCAATGGGAGAATTGGGGAATTGGGGGTGGTGGTGGTGAAGGCTAATAGGTATGGTGTCTTTTGGGGGGAGGTGATTAAAATATTCTAAAGTTGATTGTGGTAATAGTTGTACAACTCTGAATACACTACATTGAATTGGTCACTTTAAAAGACTGAATTTTATAGTATATGAATTACATGTCAATAAAGCTGTTACAAAAAAAAAAAAAAGATAGGAGGAGGTGGTCAGAGAGTGGGATGCTTGAAATTGGGATTATGGAGGGTTTGCACATAGGTAATGACACAGCTAGGGTCTGACCGTGGAAGCGAGTAGCCACGAGGGCTTGGAGGAGGGAGTTAAGGAGGACAGAGGATCGTCTGAGATTATGGGCATCGTGTGTTCTGGTAGGAGTAATGTTGGTGAGAGGCTGACAGTGAGCCAGGGCTAAAGATCTTCAGGGAATGAGGAGGAGGGACCTGAGGGTTTGCAGATGACAGCAACAGGGAAGCATCATAGCAGGTGGGAATCTGGTGGCAGGCAGTTCAAATCTGGGGTTGGCTGTGGTGGGGTTAGAAAGACTGTACTGGAATTTGGGTATTTGTGAAGGACAAAGTATCCTTAAGTGTTAAGGGACAATTGTACTTTTCCTTCATTCATTTATTCATTCATGCAACACATATTTATACTTTTTCTGGCACCTTTATCTATTCATTTGGCCTTCTCTGTGGATGCAGCCAAGCACGGCAGAGCTAACTCTTAGGAGGGCTGCAGTGTTCCAGCTGTTGTATGATGGGGTCCTTTCAAGGTGTTTCCCCAGAATCTGTTGCTCACTAGTCAAGTGGAGAACTATAGTGACCAGTATGTAACTTTCCTTGATCACTGATATCACATTGGCCTTCTCTGTTGTTTAGTTACACGAACACAACGACGGCTTTATTTTTTTGAAAGGGTAGGGTGCTGCTTGTTTTATAGTTGGGTGGGCGAATGTGTGATGGGTTTTGGCTTTGGACAGATCTGGGTTTGGATTTTGGCTCTGCTATTTATAACTTTGTGACCTTGGGCAGCTTATTTAATCTTCTGGGTCTTAGTTTTGTTGTCAACAAAATACCTACCTCATAAGTGTTGGTGAGAATTAAATGATATTATACGTGTCAAGCTCCTAACAGATAGTAGGCAGACCAAAGATGTTCTTTTCCTTCTGTTTTCATTCTTTTGCCTTTCTGCTGATGTTGCTTCTTCTGTTTTATTTCCAGCTTTTAGCAGTTCTAGTGTCTGGCTTCTAATCAGAAGCCTTCTTCTAGGGATGGTGGAAGTTATCGAGCCAACTTCCAGATTGGTGTAGAGGCACTCTAATAATTTACTTTATGTGTCTCAAAGTGTTTCATAAAACTTTTCTAATCCTGACCTTTGAAATAACCTGTGAGGTATATGAAAGAGATATTAGTATTCCTAATTTTCAGAAGAGAATATAAAGTACTGAGAGAAACTAACAATTACTGGGTATTTACTGAATGGCATTTTTCTAAACACTTTACATGCATTAACTTAATCCTCACAACCATCCCATGAAGGGTATTATTAACCTTACCTCACAGACAGGGAGACAGGCACAGAGAGGTCAAATAACTTGTTGAAGGTCACATAGCTTCCAAGCATGGGGGCAGGATTTGAACCCGGGCAGTATGGTTCCAGAGCTTAATCACTATATGGCTCTGGTAGAAGATAAGTAAATAAATCATTGTTCAGAACTCCTGAGTGAAGAAATCCTGTGGCCAGTTCCTTTTCAGGTATCATTCTGGCCTCGGAGTGTTATGCAGCTTGAAAATGTTGGTAGTTCAAAACGGTGACTAATAGAATACTATTATTATCTTGTATAGGAGGTGAGCTTGTGTGAGTTTTGTTACCCGGTGTCCTTCTAGCTCAGCCAACCCTGAGAATTCTTTTGCAGAGACAAGATAATAGTAATAAGAATAGCCACCCTTGTCACCCTACCGTTCTGCTTGTTGCAAGTTAAGCTTTCTTTATTTTTTTTAACTTTTTATTTATTTATTTTTGCTAAAGCTTTCTTAATATCATAAATCTAAAAACCTAGAGGAATCTTTGGGAAACAAAGTTCATGAGGTTAAAATGAATGTCATACTGTTTTCTCTGGCTCAGGTGGACTTTTCCTTAGGAAGCAGAAGGATATCTGGCCTAAGACTGAACCATTAGGCACCCATGAAACTCATCCTAGAATAGTAGAACTAAGGCATCTTTACTAAGTGCTAGAGATCTGACAGCTAAGGCACTTTTTGTAGGAGTGGATGCTCAAACATTCGAAACATCTAGACATCTGTCATTTTTCTTCTTGCTGCCCCTGATTTTAGTTTTTGACCACTAGAATTTCTTCCAGACCCAAGAGTAGAAAAAAAAGAGAAGATGAAACTAAAGCCTGATCATTTGAGTATGTCAGAAAGTTCGATATAAATTTGATAAAGGAAGAGTTGG